>NC_051850.1:165999929-166624929 GCF_905115235.1 Hermetia illucens
AAAAATGCAAAACAGGCGAGCAATTCATGAATACATTTGTCCCTTCCTTTGTTCCTTTACGCTCCCAGTAAATGAAAATATGTTATAAATAAATCTCATATGCAAACTCCTGATTTGTATAATGGAATTCAGTTAAAACGTTCACCACTAGAACCTTTCAAAGGAGCTATTCGGATTCGAGCTCCAAAAGAAAGGCTTTTCTTTGGCGGGCACTCATTGCATGAATAGTCGTTCTGCGGCTCATTTTAATCCTTTCCATCATCGTCACGCTTGGCATCGCTGGAACCTGGTTGATACCAAAAAAGAACTCAAAGCGAATGTCGCAATATCCCGTTCAATGACCTTTGCATAATTCTTGCAAATTGATACTTTCCAGATTGTGTGAAATGTCTACCCTTTTGTAAATGCAAACGCCCATTGTATCTTTTTTGGCAAGCGGCATACGATCATTCCGTGAGTGCACATACCTTGCCCGTAATTTTATCTGATCGTTTTGCATGGGTGGAATCGAGGTGAGTGGTGAGTGTTCCATGTCTGATGGCATAAGTGGGAATTTTTCGGGAACATCGATAGAAATCGATGGAGCGATTTATCTTTGAAGTGTATGCATGAAGGGTCGTTTGAAGCGGCCAGGGCGGAAAGTGGGAGTTCTCGTAAAGAACACTCTGGAGATATCTTTATGAAGCACAAAAGATGCGAGAGGACTAAATCTTTAATTGGAAAATACTGAAAATTATGTCCGTCTAGGTTTTGCTCAACAATTGCCAGGAGTATACATAGATAGATATATAGAGTTGAGTTTCTAGGAATGATGGTATCTGGAAATTTAGGGGGGTTCTAGGTCGTTTCTATTCTGAATATCAGTCCAGAACTTTCGCTATACTTGTCCCAGCACCCAGTGAAAATTGGGCAGGGACAATGGTCCACGGTCCATTCCTAATCCTAAGTTGTCTTTTCAATCGGTCACTCTACATATGCCCATACATACATATATATTTCAACGAACAGTCAAGCATATTTATACAGTCGAAATTTTCACATAAGAAAGTGCTCCTACCGATTGTATCGATCAATTGTATTCAATTTGGTGATGAATACGTTATTTGACTCTATTTTCGTATGGGACTCGCTTTTTCCAAGGTGATTTATTCGTTTCGCGGATTTATCTTTTTATTCCGTGAACTTGGAATAAATCACTAAGACGGATTGCCGTTGCTTATTCAATAAACCGAGTTGACATTCAATTTCGTGTGTTTCAGTATTCTTCCTTCATAATGGAATTCTGTTGCCTTTCCCTGTTGTGCTTTCGGAATTTTCTTCTGGTTGGGGAAACAAGTTGTTTGTTGGGGAGGCAATTGTAAAAGTGAAAATATTACAAATAGGAAACCTTAAGGGGTGCTTTTGAATGGAGAATAGCCATATAGGGATGCATTTTTGAAGTACGGTATTTTCGAAAGTTACAGATTCGTTGAACAAACGAGCAAATTATCATATTCATAACGATTTTATCTTTGGTCTGCCAATCTATTATATAGAAAGGGGCTAAATACTTATTTGAGCCAGCTGTACAACTTCAGCGTAACATCACAAAGTGATAGATGCATTACGGTAGATTCAGTAGGGCATCCTATAGTAGTGGTTTGCTCACACTCTCATCATCATCAACGGCGCAATAACCGGTATCCGGTCTAGGTCTGCCTTAATAACGAACTTCAAGCACCCTGGTTTTGCGCCGGGTCCACCAATTCGATATCCCTGCTGTCTGGCGTCCTGACCTACGCCATCGCTCCATTTTAGGCAGAGTCTGCCTCGTCTTCTTTTTCTACCATAAATATTGTCTTTATAGACTTTCCGGCCTGGATCATCCTCAGCCATACGGATTGGGTGACCCGCCCAAGACAACCTGTTAAGCCGGATTTTATCCACAGCCAGACGGTCGTGGTATTGCTAACAAATTTTGTCGAACCCGCAATTTTTTTTGCTAAGGGTTTCCAACTGGCATAGCTGTTATCGGTTGTGATTTTTGACCCTAGATAGGAGAAATTTTCAACGGTCTAACACTCCCAACCTACCTCAAAGCAAAATACTCAGAAACCGCTCTCCACGAGGTAACTGGCACGGTTGAGCGGTCACTGCAGTACAAGCAGTATACACTAGTTGCCTTTTTGGATATAGAGGGAGCTTTCAACAGTGTTAGTACTAACGCCATCAAGGAAGCCTTGACCAGTATTGGATTGGAGGGGTATTTTACGCATTGGATTATATCCGTGTTAAGTAACAGGATAATCCAGTCGGATCTGGGAGGCAATCACTTGACCAGAACTGTGAACAGAGGCACTCTTCAGGGTGGCGCCATCTCTCCGGTGCTCTGCACTAAATTTTACGAGTATTGGACAGCAGCGGGGTGAAGGTGGTGGGATATGCTGACGACTTGATGATATTAGTGTCAGGGATGTTGCGTCTATTATGAGCGATATCATGGAAGATGCGAACTTGGCATAAACTTAACCAAAACACAATTAAAGGTATTCACCACCAAGCCAATGATACCTGAATTCCATCTACCACGGGTGAATGAACAAAGATTGGTTCTTTCCTCCAATGTAAAGTATCTGGGTGTAATCCTGGATTCAAAACTAAATTGAAGATGGCACATAACAACTCTGGCCGGGGATGGTTTTCTGGATGTACCCCGCTGTGGTGCGTTCAATCCTAACGTACGGCTCTATTGTATGGTGGCAGGCTTTGAGCAAAAAATACAATAGAATGAAAGATTCAAAGAACCGTGTGTGCAGGGGCTACTGGGGCTCTGCAGTCCTGCCCGGCAGATGCTCTCAATGTACTCCTGCATCTCCTCCCTCCAGACATTAAATACGTTGTAGCGTGCAGTGCCATCAAACTACGTGAGTCTGGATGCTGGACAGCGAAGTCCTACGGCCACAGTAACATCCTAAACAAAGTACCTCGGGAAATCTGGGCATTCCCCACGGACTATGCCACACGCAAACTGAACTTGACGAGAAACTTTACTGTGGACTTTCCAACCAGGGCAAAGTGGAAGACCGGCGGCGTGTTGCAAGGTTGTGGCTCAGTATTCTTTACCGATGGATCAAAGATGGTCTGTGCAGTCGGCGTGGGGGTTTTCTCAAATACACACAGTGTATCCGAGTCGTATGATCTCCCAGGTTTCACCAGTGTATTCCAGGAGGAAGTACTGGTCTGTCAATGGTTGGATCGTGATCCGAGCTCCAAGCGTAACATAGGCATTCTGACCGTCAGCCAAACGGCCATCAAGGCCTTGTATTCAGCGACAATATCCTCTAGGCTGGTTCAATAATCTTCTGAAATCCAAAAAAGCAATAGCAAGCATCAGCGAGGACATCAGGTTGCTCAAATGGTATATAAAACAGAACGTTACGCCTAAAAGCCATGGAATCCATATTTTAGCAGCCCTACCCAAAGCCAAACTGCAAAGAAAGAAGATGGAAAGGATGGCCATAACACAAAGCATTAAGTCACTTCACACTAGGCTAGAACATAACACACTCCATACTTACTCCGCATACTTAAAAATCAGCAGGAACATCCATGGAAGCAAGGGCGACATGACCGACATATGGGAGAAAATAAACAGAGCCTACGCCTGCGAAAAGGCCAGTAAGAGGAGCATACTGGAAAAGAAATTAAAGGCGCTCACCACAGCACAAGTGGGCCAGGATGCAATAGGGAAACCAAAGGAACAATTAATACCCAACTATGTGATCAACAGATCCAATGAACACTTTACCCAGGAGCAGCTTTCACTTTTCAAAAAAGGCTTGAACTTCGCCATAAGGGACCCCACTCTCCCCAACGAGGACATCGTAATTGATATCGAGGCAGGAATCAAATATACATCACAAGAAGAAAAGCCCGGCACCCGGAAAGAAATTGGGTGACTACTGACCCCCACCGAGCGAACGGCCACAGAGAAAAGAGCATCGTCCAACCATTACAAAACCATCTAAGAATTAAAAGAGAAACCCGTCTTCTATTTACTAGCAGACGAAGGAAACGCTGTGGTCGTCATGGACAAAAGATCATACGACGACTTAGTACTCCAAAAATTAGAAGAAGGTAAGTTTCACGTCACCAGAAAGGACCCTCTGCCAGACTCCGGTAAAAGAGTGGAAAAGGCGGTGGCTGAATGCAAGCCCATTATTAAAAAAGCTGCCGAATTGGGAATGCCTAACCCATCTTTGCCCAGAATCAAATGCCTCCCCAAAATACATAAGGAAGGCAACGAGGTCAGGGAGATTATCGCAGCAACGAATTCACCGAGCCAAAATATTGCGAAGTGGCTTTTGGAAGAAGTCAAAAGGTTAGGCCTTAAAATAGGAAAACGAGCAGTGGGAAACAGCAGAAAAGTCATTGCCAGACTAAACGAGGCCGGGGGAATACAAAGTAATGAAATATTAGTATCCTTCCACGTAAAAGCGGTGTTATCAAGCGTAGCGATAAAGGAAGCTCTACACTACAAGACTCATACGAATGGAGGAAGAAGGCTAAATTGTATAAGAAACTGGCCTCCACGTGCATGAGTGAATCCTTTTCCACTTTCAAGAATAAACTTTATAAAACAACCTCCGAGGCAGCAATGGGCAACCCCCTCTCACCGCTGCTACGCGAGGTATTTATGGAGAACCTGGAGGATGAACTCGATGAAGCTGGGGCACTCCGGAGACTCTGGATCAGATACGTTGATAATGTGTTAGCAATGATCAAAAGGGAAGAATTAGGAACAATCCTCGAGAAACTCAACCAGGTACACAGAAACATCGATTTCACCACGGATATCGAAAAGGAAGGGGAGATACCGTTCCTAGACTTAAAAATAATCCGGGAAAGAGGAGATTTTGAATTAACATCTACAGGAATCCGACCCATACACAACGAACCGTCACATACACCTGAAACCACGATTTCAACCATAAGATGGCGGCATACAACTTCATGCTTCACAGGATAGTCACAACACCGCTCAATGAGGAGAGAAGAAATAAAAAAATGAATTGCATCTTGAAAACAGCCAAGAAAAACGGATACAACAAGAACCTCATCGAAAATCGGATAAAAAAGAAACGTGAGGCCTCAAGACAACAACTTTCAACACTCTTTCATGAGGTAAACACAGAACCTAGGCAATGGGTGACATTAACCTACTCTGGTCGGCCGGAGAACATCAAAAGGAGGCTACATAAACGTAGATTCCGGGTCACTTCGACCAGCAGACGATACCTACTTAGGACCCGGTTACAATCAGTCAAGGACAAAAAAAGTGTACGGAAAAAAGTGACATTTATAAGGTCTCCTGCCCAGACTGCGATAAGATTTACATAGGACAAACAAAATGGTTAGTCCACACCAGGGTGTTAGAACACTTAAAAGAGGCCGAATCCGCTGAAAATAAGAATAACCCACACAAAAGGTCCGTGGTTGCCAGACACATAATAAAGCAGGGACACCACATGTCATTGGACAACGCCAATATCTTGAAGGAGGTGAACGACATTAGGAGACTAGATTCTTACGAGAGTCTCCACATTTCGAAACTTCCACAGAGAGGTTTCTAGCTACATGATTGGAGAGCTGCTTTCTTTTGTGAATGCTACGGGCTAACTCTGAAAATCCAAGCCGGCTTGAATCTGCTTCCCTGCTCTTATAACAGTAGGTACGGTGTTAGGAGTTTGTGGCATCAAAACGGCGCTAATTGGGCTTCTCGAAGCGGCGACTGATATCTACCTACCCTTCTTAATGTGTATCTGCCATTAGCAGTTTGCTCTTCACCGAGAAACTTTCTAGAGGCATAGGGCGCAGATATTATGCCAGCTAGGGGTCAGAACTACTTGCTCGGGCACCTCAAAGACGCCACTCCCCGTATCGTAAGCGTTAAGGGTCATTGACGACCCCTGAGGGGACCAGTAGTGGCTTGGCTGCGTCCTAGGTTACGCTGGTCGACTTGGTATAGAGGACCGTGTTCTCCGATCTACATTATGCTCTGTCTAGTGGGACCTTTCACATCCTTCCCAGCTGACAACGTGTTGACGAATGCATCCCCAATTGGAGGCCTTCCTCTGATATATTTCCATTGAAATGTGTGGACGGTTCGTCGCCGCTTTAATAGGCAAAAACTATAACAGATGTGGCACAAAAAGCAAAAACACCGCGCGTTTGCTTATCATTATAAGATATTTTCTAAGTTCAGTATAAGGATCTTACATGCTTATGAGTCTAGTTGATTCTTTATGCACTTATATCCATAGTAGCTACTACAAAGTGTCTTCAATTGAGGTGCATCGCATCTAAATGCAAAATAGCCATTCAACATGAATACGGAAAAGCATTTACAAGAGCGGCTTACCCGTCCTCACGACATGCTTCCGCAATAATTACTTATCATGTACGTACGAGTACATACGTAATCTTTTCTAATGATCTCGTTCAGAATTTCGCTAAATGCTGTTGTAATTCAAAATAAGGCAATCGCAAGGGCCATGAACCAGGCAGAGATACCGCCAATGCCAATCCCGGGCTGGTTGCAACACATGAACAATCCTACAACCACCGCTCCCGAGTAATCCATGCCCAGTACCATGGGTTTTGGTTGGATCACGATGGTGCTTCTTTGGTCTGTCTCCTGGTTGCAACCGTAGCCGTGGCTGGGTATCAGCCATTCGTGTGTATTATGCATCTGCTGGTGGTGAACAGGAAGACTTTGTGGCTGCTTGTTGCGGATGGTTGCATGCATGCACGGGGAAGCGCTGCGGAGCCGCGAAAAAGAAAACGGAGAATGCAGGCAAAAGTAATGCAACGTTACGACGATGAGGAAGAAATGCTTTCGACCAACGTCTCCGAGTTCGTTGACCAACTTCAGAATTTCTTTCTCCAACATTTCTCTTACATACCTACATTTGGTGCGCTTCTTCTTTCCCCCGATTCGGTCGACGGTTGAGTATCTTTTTGCCGCCTTCTGCTATTTTTCAATTCATTTCCTAGTTTTGCATTTCTTCTGGGGATCGTGTCAACTAGTCCACGACGTTATGATCTTGCACATTACATATCAGAACATATAGTGATACCGGGATGGTTTTGCATCCATTGTAGGACCATGCCTGGATAATAGAAACAACAGAGTACTTGATTAAGCTTCGGTAACCAGTGGATGCATCACACAAACCCCTTCCTGATCCGTTGAATCATTCGATTGGGAAGTCGTTGAACTGGCTTCAGATAGACTAGTCGTCTTAATTGTTCTCATTACAGATAATATTTGTGAGGAGCGAATCATAAACTACTTTTCTAACCGGTTGAAAGCTAATTTAAAAGTGGCTCTTTCAACCCCTAAGGGCGTTATCGCGTCGTGCAAGGAATTCAATGAAATTAAATTATCAGATCACGACATGGGAACCATCAGTGTTGCCTGAAAGTTGAACATTTTTCGGGGATCCAAATCTTGATTTCGACCTAGTTAAAAGTCAACCATTTTCTCAGACTGTTTAAAATAAGGGTTGAAAAGCTTCGTATCCAATTGAAAAGACATGTGTGTGTGTGTATGGTGGCGGAAAAGCTACAGCTTCTGAGCACTCAGGCCGTGTTGGCCTATTGTACTCGCCACCCCCGTCTAACGGAATATTCCGGATTCGTTAGTGTATCGCAGGATTTCCGTTAGTGGATGTGATGCTACCCGTCGCAATTGGAGAACATCGGCACCAAAGATCTGATGCCTGATGCGTCCATAGGCGGGGCATTCACATAGGAAATGCTTCGTGGATTCCGCTTCCTCATTACAGGAGGGACACGTATCATCTTGAATTATTCCTATTCTGAACATATGCCCAGCTAGTGAATTATGGCCTGTCAGAATGCCCACAATACACCTGCAAGTCCTCCTGCTTTTCGACAGGATAAACTTTGCGGTAGGCATGTTCGGTTTTGGCAGGGAAAGTTTGGTGTGTTGAGCAGCATATAGGCTCTGCCACCTGTCACTGTGAAAAGCTTGTTCCCAGTTTTTGAAAACAGATTTAGCCAATGCTACTGATACTCCAATTGCTGCCTCCGATGCCGGCATAGGCGAGGTCGACTCTTCTTTCGCTAAAGCATCCGAGATTTAATTTCCCTCTACGCCACGGTGACCAAGTACCCAGAGTAGTTCCACCGTATTGAATCTAGAAATAGAGTTCAAAAGGTTTCTGCATTCCTGAACGATTTTCGAAGTGATCAAAGGACTTGTCGCGCCCTCAACGCAGCTTGGCTGTCACTGCAGATTGCGATGCACCTGCCCTTAAACCGCTCGTCAATCACCCAGTTTGCCGTCTTTAGGATCCCATAAACTTCGGCTTGAAAACCCGTTGCATATTGTTCCAAAGGAAAAACCCACTTCTCGTTTTTATTCGAGAGGTAAACTCCGGCTCCAGAAACATCTTCTGTTTTTGACCCATCGGTATAGAAGACTTCCGTATATCCACCCACGCACTCCTCTGGGTCTTTCCAGTTCTCTCTACGTTTCAGGATAACTTCATATCTTCTACCAAACAGATGTATGGGGACACGGGAATCGGAAGGCATTGTTAGAACTGGATTCAGTCCAGCTGCTGTCTTTGCAGTGACCCAGTTTGCAGTGAATAAATATATCCAGGGGCTGCAAATTGAGTAATGCATTCAGAGCTGTGCCGGATATCGGGCTCATGGCACCAGTGATATCCAGACACACAGTTCTTTGCAGTGCGGCTAGTTTACGGTGAAAACCTTTTGGTCTCACCTTAACCCACCACACTACGGATGCATATACAAACATCGGCCTAATGATGGCAACGTATATTCACATTACCACATGAGGCCTGAGTCCTCATGTCGAGGATAAGGTCCGTCTGCACAGCCCAACTAAGCTTGAACCATTGGCAGATTATGCAGTTCGCATAGTAATGAGTTGATCAACATACTCCACAAAAGTGGTGATAACACACCTCCTTGAGGGCAATCTTTCGTCGCTTCCGTTGTTAAGTAGCGATCAACACCCACTTCAGCACACAACAATCTCTGCGTTAGCATAGTGTAGATCCACTTTATTAGAGTTTCGTCAACACATGCTCTCTGGCGGCATCACAGAGCTTTTGGAAGGGCGCACAGTCAAAGGCCCCTTCAATGCCCACGAACACTCCTATCGCGTACTCACCTTTCAGAGCTGCATCCCCTATCTTTGAAACCAAAGAATGAAGAGCACACTCACAGGACTTTCCATGTTGGTAAGCGTGTTGGTTTTCATTTAGGAGGTACGACTTTAGCGCCTTCTCGCGAATGTGACGCTCAATCTATCTCTCCAGACATTTCAGCAAAAATGATGTAAGGTTGATTTGTCTGAAGTTCTTTGGATTAGAATAGTGATCTTTCCCAGGCTTTGGTATGAAGATTACTTTCACCTTCTCCCAAGAGGAAGGCACGTAACCCAGAGAAAAACATCCTCGAAAAATATTTCTTAGAAGTTTCTGTAAGTGCTCTCTCTCCCTCCTTTAGCATCGCTGGGTAGATAGCATCCAAACCAGGTGCTATGAAGTGTTCAAATGACAGTATAGCTTTTTCATTGGTAACAACCGTTCTCGCAGTATCCCAATTCCCTTTGCAATATCTTCGTGTTGAAGGGTTTGCAGAAACCGCCAATTCTCTTCTTCCCACTTGTGACACCTGTTCTCGCGGGTTGTGTACTTCCAAGAGAGTCTGTATAGACTCAACTATGGAGTTCGTGAAAGTACCATCCGGTTTTCCAAGAGAATTTAACTTGGCCGACTCATCCTTATTAAGGACTCTGCACAACCTGGAAGTCTCCATTTCATCTTCCAGTTCCTCACAGTACGCTCTAAAAGAGTCTCGATTCGAACGTTTTACTAGGCTCTTATATTTACGTTGTGAGTTCCGGAAGTTTAGCCAGTCTTCATCTTTATTACTTTTGCAAGCACGATTTAGAAATCGTCTGGTTGATTTCCTGAGCCTCTGCAGTTCTCGGTTCCACCATGGAACCGTTTTACCGTTTTGGCCTCGGGAAATAGAAGAAGCCTCTTCAAAGCACTCTAAAAGTGTGCGATTCAGAGTTTTCAATTGATCTTCTATCCCCAAAGGAGTCCTTTGTCGCCAAGAAGTTGATTGAACTTTGCCCAATCCGTTTTCCCAGGATTGCGTCTTTGTATTACAGGCTGTTCGTCTGTAATAGTTAGACTAAATTCTAAGTGACGGTGATCTGAAAGTGAGACTTCATCTAGTACTCGCCAGTTTCTAATCAACTCTAACAACTTTGAAGTGCAGACTGTTAAGTCAATTACTTCGCTTCTTCTTGGCCCCGGGCGCACCCTGTGTTCGCGGTCATCAGACTAGCTGAAGTGATAAAATCAAACAGCTTCTCTACTCTAGGATTGCATTTGCTACTGCCCCAACAAATATGCTGAGCGTTCGCATCAGAACCTATTAAAAGTTCAAGGCCACTTGATTCTGCATATACTACCAGATCCCTTAGTTCTTGCGTCGGCGGAGGGCACAAAGAATCATAGGGTAAGTAGGCGGGGGCAACTATAACGCTTCTCCTCTTACCATTAACCTGGTATTGTAAATTGACCGCAACAAGGTCCTGTGAACAGAATTATCTCAGCATGGTTGCCTCTAACAATTTTGACATCAGAACGCAGGATCTTTCATCCAAGATGATCCTGATCCCCTTGACTGATTCAATGCCACAGATTCTGTTAACACGAATCCATGGCTCTTGAACCAGAAATATATAAGAACAGTCCTGCATCTTTGCCAGCTTTGCCGCCAGTAGATAGGAAGAAGCTTTGGCATGCTGCAGGTTGATTTGATTAACTCTTATGTTTGTAGCAATAAGTGCAGTCTAATATGAAAACCGCCGCTAACTGAGAAGTTTCACGGGTGTTACCAGCTTGTCCTCACCTTCCACCGAAAGTTCCGCTTTCTTGCGTCCGATTTCTCTGGACATCCCCACACTGTAGCAACGTCCATGTCCTCATTCGCAAGAAACTTCACCTTCTTTCGCAGTGCCTTCCGTTGTCGTCGGCTAGAAGCCCTCCCAGGTTCACGGAGTCCGGGCTGCATGGATTTATTATACCGGCGTTAAACCAATTGCGTCCACATTACCAGCCTCCCTTTCTTCCGTTTTTCCGGGTTCAGGCGGAGACAAAGGTTCTGACAAGTAAGCCTGTAGTTGCTTCTCCTTTTCGCCTGAAGTTTCCTTCTACCGAGCCTTTCTCCCCCGTATTTTGGAAGCGTTAGGTAACAGTGTCACCGGCAGTCTCAGAGTCGCGGGTGGATTCGAAGTCTGTGACTTCTTACCACTTGGAGAGTTACAATCCTTTGTTTCCATCTTCATGTGTTTTTGGACACTCTTAGTGTAGTAGTGAACTACCGCAAGCTCCCCCACCACAACAAGGTGGTGTCCGAAGGGAGAAAAGATACACTACCAAATGAATGAATATTTGTGTGAATGAATTAAAATACGTATCCTGGCTGTCTTAAATCTCTCGAAATGGATGTATGAATAAATAAGTATCTTTCAGGTTTAAGCATCTGAAAACATCATGGGAACCGAATTCAAGCAACAAATTGCCAGAATTTGTCCCCTTTTGACTCGCCAACGCAATTTCATTTCACTTTCATCCCAAAAATAGTTCCATAACTTTTTCCTCATCGAAAAGAAAAGTGCTAATCATTTGCATTCTATTATAAATATTATAGCGACATTAAATGCTCAATGAAAATGTTAAAGTCAAGCGAAAAGAAGGTGGTGAAATGGAGAGGCGACACAGATTGGCGAATGGCAGAGGAGCATATTTATATTGGAGGAATTAGATGCTTATTTTTAGGTGCCATCAGCGTGTTCTGTGTTGCGAGAGAAATTCATAAATGGCAAAGGTATTTGAAAATGTCGTTGACACTTTAGTGACTGATTTTTATTAGCACATACGATACAATGGAACGTGACTGTTTTTGGACGAGTTCATTGGAATTACAAGAGCTCGTGTGAGAATTTTATAGAAAACTGAGGTAACTGTTTGGATTATTGATGGGACAGGCAGAAGATATACTCGTAAAATATTCAACATATCCATTAGGATTTATTTTCTGATTGGTTTTGAAATGCAAGAATTTTTAGGCAAACCTGTATTGGGAGTTCGACAGATCGTTTGCATGAAGAATAAATCCACACCCGGTCTGCAGAATATATTATATTGTTGCTGTAAATATCTAATTTAGGTGTGGAACATCCAAACAGGCCTATTCATCATTGGCATTGAATTATTCACAAGACTTCGAGAAAATCTTATAGTCCTCCTTTCCCGATCTACACCATATCGCTTAAGAGCAACCCTTTGTTGGATTGCTGAGAAAAAGGTTTCTCTTGTGCTTAACATAGGCAGTAATGTGGCCAAGGAGCTTTCTTAATATGTGACCTTCACACTGTCACTTGCCCCTTCCAATTCACTTCTACAGACTGTACCTTCTACCAAAATTGTGGACAAAAGTAGAACAAATTTCAAGACAGATCAGTGAAGGCAGAATAACAAAATCCAACTGACCTCCGCCAAACTGTGTCTTGAAACAGACGTCAATGGTGACCCAGTGAATGTGGTAGAAATTCAAAAACTTTCACTGTCGCAGTGATATTGAGTTTGTCATTCAGATCTTCACAATGGTCAAATGGTCAAAATTCTTACATTTACGAAAGTTAGATTATAACAAAATGAATGGAATCAATACCTTCGTTAGACGGTTAGAATAAAATAGTGCCGCGTAATTTAAACAAATCACAATGAAGTAATTAGGGCTTTGAGAGGACGCACATGCTAGATTTTACCGACTAAAACTACATTCTGCTCATGAAACCATCACCCTGGTATTGCTTCGGAGGGCGGTTCAGTCGTTAACTGTTCTTCTTTTTTTGGAGTAGGGTAGGGGTAGTAGGGTAGGTGAATGCATTTACGCACAGAGTGTTGGACTGCCGCAATAGTACGCTGTCGGACTACCAACTAAACACCTCCCTGTCATCAGAGAACTAGCTTGCAACCGTTTGACATATTACTTCCGGCTAGCCCTTCCGCTCTCCCGGCTTTGGGAGCCTTCAAGTCAGGAAATCCTTTTCACCAACGGGAGGGGAGAAAAGGAGCTGTTAGTTCAGGGAACCCCTTACCATCCGGTCCCTCCGTCGGTCGAGTTCAATCTTCTTCGCAATAAGAAGAGCCCGAACATAATGCGCAACACGATTCCATCTGCCAACGCTGTTCAACATTTCTCTGACAATGTTGTCTGTAGAGAGCTCCCTGTGTCTGCATAAAGCTGCTGATGAAAGCCGTCCCACCTCTCGGAAGAGGAAAAGTATCTTAAGCGTCGTCCGCCACTCCATTGCAAAACACACAATCAGGAGATTGCGCTTTCCGAATTCTGTGCAAGTAAGACTGAAAACCTCCATGCCCACTTAGAAGTTGGGTAAGGAAGTAATCAATCTCACCGTACATTCGGTTCAGCCATGGGTCTAAATTGTCGATGAGCCGCGCAGTCCATCTGCTCCTTGGCTCATTTTGCCAACAGAGTTGCCACTCGGTAAGGGTACGTTGACTTTCCTCGCGGGCAATCATCTCACTTAAGTTCTCGCCCTTACGATGGTAGATAGCTTTGTGCACTTTGACAAGGAGGGCAACGGGGATCACTCAGGCGATCACTATTACGGCTGGTTCTAAGACAGTGCGATAAGCAGACGAGAGTTCCCCGTCTTTGCACGTGAGCAAGGTCCTTGCCATGCACCTTCTTGTTAAGCCCATACCTCCGCGCCATAGGGCAGAACTGACTGCGTTACTCCCATAAGGAGATGTCTCCTAATAGATATAGGGCACCGAAGACATTTCTAATTCCGCCCTGAAGATTGGACACGGTCCCGACTCGGCTGTGCGTGCGACGCTCTCACTAGGCGCGCCACGATCTCTGTCCGGTCCCTTGCAAGCTGCTGACGTATGTCCATAGTCCACCTATAGCACTTGGTGGAGACTATCCACATTCGTACCTCGCATATTGCTCGGGGATTTCCACCACGGCGAGTTTTTGGCCTCGAGCATTTACAGAGGTGATACCTATCCGGGTACTGGTTACTTCTGGACATTTATCCTTTATTGCCTCCGCCACTTCGACCTTTTCTGTGAAGCGTCTTCGTTTCCTCGTCTTTTCTGCTCCTGGCTTTTGGTTTGCAGCCTCTTTGTCTTTGGACAGACGGGTGTCTGGCGGCATAGTCAGTTGTTTCCTTGTTTCATTCTTCGTCTTCTTTTTTTGGACCCCGGAAACTGCTTTGATAAAGTCTCCTTCAGGCACGTCGTCCTTTTTCCGCTTTTTCCCCAGTTCGCTTTGCAGTGGGCTATTTGCGGTCCGTTTGACGCAAACAGCGTTCTCAGCGGGAAGCGCGGCTGTTTCTGCTCTCCAATCGTCTTGCGCTGCTCCCCACGTTCGCCTTTAGAAGGAGATGCGGTCAATAGTTTCTCCAGTTTCATCAGTCCGTTTTTGACGCCTTTGATGACATTCCTCTGGAGAAATGTTACCGACCACATACGCTTCATCACTGCTGCGCATTTCCTGATGAGCCTTTCCTCTTCGGCTCTAGCTAGGACGGTCGACTGCACTTCGACTTGGTTTGTGTCCGAATCCATCTGCTGAGGACTAGCGATTCTAACTGTTTTTTTTTCGGAACAGGCACGGTCAATCGCGCCACTTGATCAGGCTTCGCCTTTATTTGAGCGCCCCGGTGTCAGATCGGGTATGTCAGCCCTCGCTGCCTCTTTCGCTGATCGCTGCGGTGAACCATGCATTTCCGTGCTGCGTCCAAACACATTCAGCTCTTCCTCCTCCTGTTATTTAGTCGATTTTTTTGTTAGTTTATGTGAATTCTCCATGGACCCCATCATGTGCAAGGGAGCGGGCCGCAATAGTCAGGAACGGGTGTACCCTCGGGGACACAGCTCCTACCCCAGTTCCCTGAGGCCTGACCTACGCTTAGCTGATCCCGGAATTCATGGACGAATCAGCGCTAACTCGAGGCGACGCGATCTACTAACACCGGTTCAATGCGCATGAATTTACCTATCGGTTTACCCGCCGTCAGGATCAGTATAAGCTTTTGAAACTTCCACTCTGTGGAAGAGCCCCTTGTGTTAGACAGGCATAATACTTGGTACCGTTCTAATTACGAGTTTCCTCTCCTTGTTAGAGACTCAATCAACCATTGCTATGTCGTCTGCAGTCATGGTCACGGACTTCCGAATAAGGGTGATTGAATGTGTTTCTCACGACTGAGCTCACCACTACGCAATATTTGCTAATATTACCCTTTCTGTGTGCATAGCATTTTCGAGCATGCTATTAACCAATTTCATGAACCCAAACTGCCACACTGTAGATCATTCGTTTCAACACCAACATCTGCTGCTAGCATGATGCGGGAAATGTGAGTTTAGGGAAGTTGCTCTTTTTGGGACTGGTGGATCCTACCTATCTTTTTTTGAGTCAGGGGCAAGTTCGTTATTTTACAAATATTTGGGTCATATGCTGGCTGAATCTGAGCAAGCTTTGGTGATGCATTGCGTTATATGAATAGCTCTTTCCGTAGAGGCGCTTGTCTTATTGGGCTAGTTTAACCACACCTCCTGAAATGTTTGCTCATCTAAAGCTTTGTAGAGCAACCTAGCGACTTTCTTGGCTTCAGTCTCCAGTTCCGTAGTCATCTTCTCTCCAGGCGTCTGCCGGAAGTGATAAAAATATGCAAAATACCCTCCGTGTCCACTTAAAAATAGTGTTTGGTAGTAGCTAACCTTTCCAAGTCGTCGTTTAATTTGTGTAAGTTCAGCGTCCTTTTGGTGATTCATCCAATCTTTTTTGGCATACCAGAATAGATTTAGTCGACGTTGTACACCAATGATAGGTATGAGACACAACGATTGTATATGTTGTTCCATCGATGCGTCGACTCTCGTTTGCTAAGATGTCGATGGGGATCAAGACTGCGGTCACAATGCTGTTTCGTTGGATATTACTCAATAGGGATACGATGTTCTAAATGTCCTTACTCAGAATGGAGCTCCAATCTTTTTTATATGACTTTTCCTCTAAAGCTAAGACAGGACAGGATCTATATCGAGCTATATCGAGTTAACAATCTTCAAGATAACAATCTGGGGATGGCTCGCAATCAAAGTACTCATTTTAGATGCTCGCTGCTAACCTCTCATGATATGGATGAAGTCTAGTTTCTGGTCAATTATAACTCCTAGATATAGCCAGGATTCAGTTTGCCAAATTGCCTCGTTTATGCGGGGGATGTTGGATTCAGGACTCCCTCATATTCCTAAAAAAATTGGATTAATATAAGTTTGATGTAAATGACTCGTTTGAATAACTTATAGATGCGATGGACATAGAATGTAGGCGTGTAGGACGAAGAGCCGCCTAAATGTTTTTTTGACTTAGGAATTTTCACTAGTTTCCGTTGTTTCCACTGTGCGAAAAATTGAACCAATTGGATATTGCCCTCAATGACTTCTTTCGTAGTTATGTTAGGAATCTCAATGCGTAGGTTTGCCTCGCCTGAAGTTGTTAGGATTGAAGTCTTTTTGGAACGCAGTTGACAACTTAAGTTTCAAGGATAAAAGTACTTTTGATATCCTGTTTCTCCCTCGTGAAAGAGGTTGTTTTCAATATACCGCCGGTCATTTTGGGCTTCTGCTAGTAGAACAGCTGAAGATGGGCTTTTTCGTGGCTGTTGTTACGCTCCTTTTGCCTCGCATGCATAGCGTTGTCACGAAGAAGTATAGATGTGCGAATATAGGTAGTTATAATGAATAACACCAACAGCAGACCATCAAACAATCACCGTAATCTGTTTTGCCATAAACTTAGTTTTGAGAAACCTTGTAATACTTAGCCGCGGTTCAACCGCTGGGCTAATCGAGCTAATGTATCGTCTTCGCACAAAGCGAGAGGAGGCACAACTTCAAAACAATCATTCTCGTGTTGTTCCTCCAATTCATACGCTACCAATTGGTTAAGCTCTTTTGACTACCCAGTTTTTCGCCGGTGGTTGGAGAAAGCCATTTCTGCTTTACCGAGTTGAGAAGCCAGTTTCTGAATGGTTGTTCGCGGGATCACTTCAAACAACGTATTCAATTAATCGTTCTTAATAGCAAGTTTCCACCCACAAATTTTTTTATCTTTGAGATAACGTCAGTTCCCCGAAAGCATCCTCCTCCTCTTGATTGGACATTTTTCGTTGGTCTGTGCACTATACAATTATTATACTTCTTAACGTGGACTTGTTGTTGTCATAAGAAATCACGTCGGAATCGGCTCCCAGGCTCTGAGAGCGCGCATTGTAGCTGCTGTCAGTACCGCGATGACACCGGATTTGCTCTACCAGCGCTTGACTTACCAGAATACAAAAGCATGGTGCTACCAGAGGGAGTTGTACTTTCAAGAGTCTTCCAGGGTCCCCAGAAGGCAAACATTCTGGGGGGATCTCCGGTATCGTTTCTGAGGAGCAAGGTAAGTAGTCTGGGGACATCCGATATCATTTTTGAGGAGCACGTATATTCTGGGAAGTAATCCTTTTAAGTGTTCGGCGATCGAACATCGTAGGCACACACGATTGACGCTTCAGTAAGAACATTTGCAGCTATCGGGAATGTTTTGAGTGAACTCTTATCCTCAAATCAAGGGGGAAGCCTAACCGGCTAATTAAAATTGCATTTATTATACTTAATCCATGGTTTAACTATGTGACACCGATGGTAGGGTGATAGAAGCTGTTGAAATCTATAAAGCAAATACGATTACTTTTATGGTCAGCTAAACAGTGCTTTGGTAGGCGTTAGGAATAGTCTTGAAATTTGGAATCCCAATTATACTTACAAGGTTCAGTATAGGCTACACGCATATTGGAGTTGCGGTACGCTAACTTTCTGGAACAGTTTTTGAACCCGTACCTTCCTAACTGGCAATGGCACTTAGTAAAGTGTTCAATCAGAGGTCTTTCTCGTACTGAATATTGAGAGTTCAAGCGATTCTGTAAGGCTCAGTAAGATTCTGGTCAAAGAATACAGCAACCCGCATTTCCCTGAAAAATGGTTCCTTGTCGGAGTCATCTGAAGAGGCTCTGAAGCTACTGTTTCGAATCCTTTCTCCCAAAGGCTGAAAGCATTCCAGATATTCCTAGAATAGAAAGATTGCTTGCTTCCAACTCCTAGCCGCTACTTAAAAGCACGTTACATGACAGGAGAGCTTCAAGCAAAAGTTTGCTGGAGTATCCATAGCTAGGCCAAAATGGCAAACCGCAAAGTTATGACACCTTATTTTTCACCGGCGAGTTACAAGTGTGCTCTGTGCTCAGATGCGCAAAGTAAGCCTATGCAGGGACGAAAAGAATAATTTAGGTGGTTCGCTGTTATCTAGATTCTCGAACATAGAGGGGAATGAACGGGAGTGATTACTTAGCAATTTGAACCTTGTCTACTGTTGTAAGGAGTAGAATCTACTAACCCTACTTTTTGGCCACCAACTTTAGATATCCAGGCTCATTACCTGTAGTAATAACCTTCGACTAAACGCAGACACGGAAGCTTATAACTGAGATATGTACCTAGACGTACAGATTGTGGCGATCTACTTGGTTGGAGATAAAATGACGGTGCCTTTATGCACCTCCTTTGCGATTGCCAAGGTCTGATTAAAGCTAGATAACGGACACTAGGTCAATGGTTCTTTGGTGACCTCAGGGAGATTTATAACCTGGGTTGATATCTTTTGAGAACTCTACGAGTTGAACCCTAGAATTGGAACCAGCCGAATTTTATTTCCCCTAGTGTCTCCGCAGAGTGGTCTTTTGTACCTAGCGATAATTGGAATCTTGCAGAAGGCAGATATTCAGTTGTAAAATAGCGATCCTATAAATATTAATTTGTGTATCTTCCTTAACGATTCCACACATAGAGATAGTAAGACCCTTCCCCTTGCCATATTCTCCACAACAAGACAGTTTAGTGCCAAAGTCCTATTAACAACAAATGATTTGTATCAAAGCAAGCTATCTATCTTGATGTTTCAGAGTATCTGTTGTCGCAGCATCTACATAAATAATACATTGCTTTCAATTCTTTCCTTTTTCTCCGTTGCTTGCCATTAAATTCTAATGCTTTCTTTTGAACTTGTACGCTTGTTGCCTATGCGCGTCTTTCTCTGTTTTATTCATACTTTGTCCGTTGTCTCCAATCCAACGTCGCATCTATTGCCAAGTTCCATTCCAAACATGTTGGCGTTGTTATTTTTTTTTTTGTTTTCATTTAGTTTTCACTCTATGTCTTGGACATTAAGAAATCTAAGTCGATGTTTTATTCTATTTACCTTTCTTCAAGTTAGCACGCTTGTAGCTTCAGAATAGAATTCTATCTTCTGTAATTTCTCAGAGTTAGCTGGGTTACCGTGATTCGTGTGATGGAGGTGGACTGGAACTCGGATCGGATGGAGCCGAACAAGCTGGTTCTACTAGAAGATGGGTACGATACATATTATGTGCTAGAGAACAAGGATCACTTCATCTGAAACTATAATTTTGGTTCCACTTCGACCAGACTCCACTGCCTTACATGTCAAGATCGCAGCTTTTACGGGAGCCCACAGTGTCCTTCCTTTTGAAGGCAATTTCTTTCTCACAATCAAAATCAATTTAATCACTTTAAATGATGTGTTAATGTTTGCAAATAGTATTATCTGATCAGAGATTAAATAGCTCCCTTACTAGTCATGATTTATACCTAATTAACCTTCCGTGCTGCACCCAAGTTTCAATAGCAGTCCCATAGGACCTAAGGACTTTCTCTTTGAAAGAACTTCCCCATTAAAAATTAAAGATGAATTTATCTCACTTTCCTTTTCTCATTTGTATCTAAAATTGTTTCCTGGTTTAGACCCCAAGCTCAGAATTTATAGCCCAACCGCAATCCTAATGGTAACCCCCGGATTCAAACACTTAGCCTTCGGCTTGTATATGATGAGGTTGGGCCACTGTTGGGCGTATCAAGAACTTCTTTCGTACTTTCGCGTACTTTCTGCTTTCTTGCTTTCAAGAAAGTGATTCCCTGTTCGCTCGACTCCTCAGACTTTGTTTTTGATTACGTCTTCGCGCTCGTCTTCTTCCGTCCTCGGTCTTTTTGGGATCTTGTGTTGCTCTACCACTTCGGCCACTACTTCTACTGTTCTTTTTGTTCTTATTTGATAAATTCAAATTGAAAACATGAAGAGCTCGTTATACGTTACGTTAGCCATGTTACGTTATTGAAAGTCCAGTATGATCGGTTCCAACCGACGCGACACCGACGTTGTGGTGCTCGATTCTTGGATTTGATTCCTGAAGGGAGCAATTTCCTCGATATTCGAATTGCCTCGATCATCTGGGCTTGATGGTGATCAGTATCGATCACTGATCACTGAATATCTTCCGCTTTATTATCGTCTTGATCATCGTTGTCACCATCGCGGTCACAATAGTTATCGAGAACGATCTGGTTTCTAGTGATGTTTGGTGGAGGGTTTGCAGTCGTCTTACTTTGGTGAAACGCGATCAGATGGTAGTCAATGACCTCTGGAGGGTGGCTTGCAATTGTCTCCGTTCTTGAGTGACACTGAGAAGCTTCCCGTTGACAGTGATGGTGCAAGAGTCAACTGATTCCTCCACAGTGAGTGTAAAGTGTTTATGCCCAGCATCGGATTTATCGCAATTTGGCGGGAACGGGAGGCAACCTAATTGGTGATTGTTGAAATTCTTGATGGATTCTTGAGCAAAGGCTATCATGGAAACGCGTTTTGATTGCCCTCCCTACGGCCCGTCCACTGAAGATATTGATTTCGCTTTCGATTACTAATCGCCCTGAGTTAACATGGACATTTACAACAATCTTGAGCAATCGTCAACGCTTCGGTCAAGTTTAGTAAAAAACGGTTGTAGTGATATTGACATTGTTGCAGTGAATAATAACAACTGTGGTGGTAGTGGACAGCAAGACGACGATCTTGACGACTTGCCGGAAGTTAGTTTTGATGCAAGTTCAGATTTTAACTTGGACTTCTTTGATACCACCGAAGACTCATCGGTGCAAGGTGGATTTAGTGATCCAGGATCAGTGGAATCTGTGTCTGTGGGATCACCACCACCTGTGGCTGTCAATAAATTTTTGTTGCATGACGATAATGAATTTGCAACTGCTGAAAGATTATCGAGCTCCTTAAGCAGTGCCAGCGCCAATACCAAAGCAGGTAATTAGAATAGTCTCGAAATTTGTTTGTTCTTAAAAGATCCTTAGAAGAGTGCCTGCTTCCTTCTTATTCAGATTATAAAGAAAGTGAAAATAGAATTCTTGTCTATGAAACTTAGATGAGTTTGCTAAGGAAGTCGGAAAATTGATGACCTTCTCTTCCTTAAAGAAATTACTCGTTACTTGGGGGAGGCTTATTCCTCAAAATATAATTAGTGCTTGGAGTATTATTTCAGTGACGCTGTCATATCAGTGACAGTCCTTGGTTGCATGACATTCATGATATACACTTACTGGTCCGAAAATAGGGGACTTTCGATTCTGTTGTCAACTATTTTCCTATGTACATTCTTTTTTGAGTTCGGCATTCAGACTACAATTTTTTTAGGTTTTCTCATCTGATAATGTGTATATAAATCAAGTATCTCCCGACTGCTGTCGGATCTAGTGTAAAAATCAATTTTTTGAATAAATTGAATATTTCTCGACTATTGCGCGATCTAATGGAAACCCTTTGGCTGTAACTTACAGACTCACTTTATTCTCTTCGTCATCAACGGCACAACAATCGGTATCTGGTCTAGGCCTGTCTTAATAAGGAACTCCAGACATCCCGGTTTTGCGCCGAGGTCCACGAATTCGATATCCTTAAAAGTTGTGTGGCGTCCTGGCCTACGCCATCGTTCCATCCTAGGCAGGGTCTGCCTCGTCTTATTTTTCTACCATAGATATTGCCCTTATAGACTTTTCTGGCTGAATCATCCTCATCCATACGGATTAAATGACCCGCCCACCATAACCTATTGCACCGGATTTTATCCACAACCTGACGGTCATGGTATCACTCATAGATTTCGTCGTTATGGAGACTACGTAGTCGTCTATCCTCATGTAGGTGGCCAAACATTTTTCGGAGGATTCTGCTCTCGAACGTAGCCAAGAGTTCGCAATTTCCCTTCCTAAGAACCCAAGTCTCCGAGAAATACATGAGGACTGGCAAGATCATTGCCTTGTAGAGTGAGAACTTTAACCTTATGGTGAGACGTTTCGAGTGGAACAGTTTTTTTTAAGCCGAAATAGGCTCTGTTCGCTGCCAAAAATCGTACGTGGATTTCAACATCATAGCTGCTATCGGTTGGGCTTTCTCAAAGTTGTAGACTCCTATCTTTATTCTTCCCGTTTGACCAGTGCGGTTTGATGTTGTTAGTTGGTTGGTTTTTGGTACTGACGTGTCCACCATATACTGTGTCTTGCCTTCATTGATGTGCAGCCAAGACCTCGCGCCGATTGCCGTCTGCTCGATCTGGATGAATGCCGTTTGTACGTCTCGATGTCGATATCGTCAGCATAGGCCAGTAGTTGGGTGGACTTTAAAAGGATCGTACCTCTTGTATTTACCTCAGCATCACGGAACACTTTCTCGAGGGCCAGGTTAAAGAGGACACATGATAGGGCATCCCTTGTCGTAGACCGTTGTTGATGTTGAATGTCTTGAGAGTGATCCTGCTGTTTTTATCTGGTCTCATACATTGGTCAGGGTCAGCCTAGATAGTCTTATCAATTTGGTCGGGATACCCAATTCTCTCATGGTCGTGTACAGTTTTACCCTGGCTATGCTATCATAAGCGGCTTCAAACTCGATGAATAGATAGTGCAACTGATGTCCTTATGACAACAGTTTTTCCATCGCTTGCCTCACAGAGAAAATCTGATCTGTTGCTGAATTGCTTGGAATGAAGCCTCTTTGGTATGGGCCAATGATATTCTGGGCGTATGGGGCTATACGGCCTAGCAAGATAGAGGAGAATATCGTATAGATGGTACTCAGCAACGAGATACCTCTATAATTGGTGCACTGTGTGATATCTCCCTTTTTATGTTTGATACTGATAATGCCTCGTTGTCAGTCGTCAGGCATTGATTCGCTGCCCCATACTTTGGGCATCAGTTGATGAACCACTTGGTGTAATTGGTCGCCTCCATATTTAACCAATTCGGTTGCCGATGAATTGCACCGACTGTTTCTTCTATACTTGGTGGTGGCAGTATTTGTCCATTGTCTTCAATGCGGCATGGGAGGTTATTGCGGCATCCATTTTCCTCTTATAGGTGTCGCGGTGGGCTGTGTTGTGGATGGCTTCAGTGTTAACTCTCACCTGATTGTCAGAGGGGATACTGAGTGGTGTAGTTATTCGAGCTCGGAGCACCATGCCAACGAGATAGTAGTTCGAGGCTATATTGGCCCCACTATATGTTCTGACATTCATCAAGGCTGAGAGGTGGTGGCGTCGATCAACACGTGGTCAATTTGGTTGAAAGTGGTCCCGACAGGAGAGGCTCACGTATGTTTGTGGACCGCTTTGCATGCAAACCAGGTACTTCCAACAATCATTTCGTGTGTCGCTGCTAATTGAATAATCCGCAGTCCGTTATCATTTGTATTTTGATGTAAGCTATGGTAGCCAACGTATCGCCTGAATGCGGGCTCCGTCCCTACTTGGCTGTTAAAGTCCCCAAGTATGATTTTGACATCATATCTGGGACAGGCTTCGAGGGTTCGTTCTACTGCCTCGTAGAAGGTATCCTTCTCCGACTCTGTAGTCTCCTCAGTAGGGGCATGAACGCTCGCAAGCGCAGAATGCATAGCCGTTCGTTTATGTTTTCAAAGTCGATAATAGCAGGTTTCATTTTTTGGCTGTCTAAGAAACCTACTCCGAGCATATGGTTTACTGGATGGGCATTATGATATATGGTGTAGTGACTCTTCTCCAGGATATCGGTCGCAGTCCAACGCATCTCCTGTAACGGTGTTACATCAGCTCTATATTGGAGCAAGGTATTGGCTAGCTGTTTGGCAGCTTCATCTCTGTACTCTGTTATTCGTTCGTCGTTGCCGAGTTGGTCGTTGTATTATCCGTCCATTCCGAGGCTCCTGTTGTGACTTCGTAACTTCGGTTTTCCGTAAAGGATTGTCAGCCCTACCCAACCCCTACCCTGCAACCCTACCCAACCACCCTGCAAGCTGCATAACGATGGAAAAACAGAGCTTTATTGAAGATGTAAAATCAGAGGCATAATTTGATCAAAACCGTTGAAAAAATGGAGAATTGATGACGTTCTATTGGGTAACAAAAAGGGATAAAATTGATGGGCTGAATATTTTGGTACTTCTGCTTGCCATCGAAACATTGTCAACGGCTTAGATAAGGAGAAACTTATCGGTTATGCCCATTATTATTGTACATAAAACATGAATTGGCTTTTTCAATATGTGTACATGCTCGATAAAAGTATGGAGAGTCCTCTAAATTCACGCTTTCATTAGTCTGGAAGAGGGTTCTAGTAATACAAACTGGATCCGGAGCTAAATGAGGTTAGATGGAGAATTCTTGAGAACAATCCTCTCTCTTTTACGGGACTCCACAAAACTTGACGGAAAAAAACCTGAATCCACCGTCCGAATAATACTCACCGCAATCGCGAGGGGCGCTCTCACTACTTAAGATACACTCAGTGAGATTCAGGTCCAGGTCCAGAATGTGGAATATGGCAATAATGCAGTGATACGCACCAACAGAGACTTCCGAAGAAGAGGGGAATGGCGTTCTCTATGAGCAACTAAATGCAGTCTAGGAGGAGATTTGTAAAGGTAGATGATCTTAATAACAAGGTTAGCTCTGATATCGTTTTGCTCAGACATGTGATGAGGAAACATAGTTGTGGCAACCATATCGATAATGGTGAAAAGTTCCCAAGTCCCCAAGTTCTGTAGTTTCCACTACCTAATCACCATGCATCATGATTCTCTGCCTTTACCTGATCTGGATGCAGTCGCGAGGCTTTCAAAACACCATCCAATGTTTCAAGCCACCATTGTTTCGGCCGGTCTTTTGGTCGTTAGACCAATCATGGCAGGTGAATTTTCGTTAGCGCGAATTATGGGACCATATCATCGAAAATCCCTCCCTCACAGTTTTCCCACTATCAGTGCCACCCCATATCGATGGCGGATATTCTCATTTCGGATGTGATCGAGGCATCATACGCCATTAGTCCAACGCAACATCTTTGTCTCCATTACCACGAGACACTGTTCATTGCCCTTTCTAGTCGGGGGGATCATGGGAATCGGCTGACAAACAATTTATTTTATTCAGATTTAATTTGAGACCGTGTTGTATAAAACGATCATTCCATTTCTAGACAAGTTGCTATGAGACGTTGAATGTCCCGCGTGCCAATGTCCGTAACAAGAGGAGTGGTGAGAAAGCGCTACCTTGATGAACTCCGCCAAAAATACGAAGCGGTTTTGATACACCCGGCATACTTCGAACTTTACTTTTCGGAACGTAGTAGAGTAATTTAAACCAGCGCACAAGTTCATCTGGCACTAAGTGTTTTCATAGAGCATACCAGATAAGTTCGGGTGGCACACGGTCAAACGCTTTCTCTAGATCTAAAAATGCTATATAGAGAGGGCGATGCTTTTCACGATGCTTCTCTCTGAGTAACCGCGCAGCGTATATTGCGTCAGTAATTCCGTAGTCCTTGACAAAATCGGCCGTGTGCAACCTTCCTGAATAACGCAATTGAAGAACTCATTGATCCACAGTGTTGGATCTCAGCTCTTCGCTTCCCAGAGCTCAGATGGGATGTCGTCAGGTCCTGTTGTTTTTCTCGATTTATTTCGTTTTATTGTATCCTCCATTTCAGTAGCGCTGACAGTTAAATCCTGGTGGTTTAATGTGAATTGCTGTCATCTAAACTTAAACCCATGGTCTTCTTAAGGCACGGATTGATTTTGTGACCACAATCAGAGCCCCGCTATAACAAGCACAACGGTACCAGACTATGCTGAGTGCTTGGCTCAGCGTTCATAGTGGTGGATACAAGACTGTCCTTCATCTCTCCCGATCTACGGAGTACCGCACCCGACCTGAAAGGTAACTCCACGTTTGAAGACAAAACGTCCGCTTGGATGTAACCACACCTCCTACATCCTACATCTCTCCCGATCTACGGAGTACGGCACCCGCCCTGAAAGGTAACTCTACGTTTGAAGACAAAACGTCCGCTTGGATGTAATCATACCTCCCATGAAACTCCCCACTAAGGGGTCAACCACTACAACAGGAATTCTTCTAAGACATGCAAATTCAGAGGCCTATCCCGATTCCCCAGGTACCAGTATACCCCCAGTAAAGTCTCGTGAGCGAAGTCATTTCAGATGAATCCCAATGCAGACTCGGGTCCTTTGAGCACTTTGATTTCTCACGTGTCATTATACAAAATTCGCGTGCCTATACCAGTGCGTCGGTCCGCCCATGAGGCATTTTATCCCCAAGTTTGATCATACAATTCCTTAAAAAGTTACAGTAGTTCAAAATTGACTTTACCATACATACAATTTACTTCAACTAAATATCAATATCACAATAAAGTCAGTAGTCTGACTTGCTAAATGCATATTACGTACAAAGGGGATAATTCTACATTCAAAAATATACTTACCGAAGAAGCAAACAAAACCTTTCACACTTGAAGCGCCGAGCTGCCGGTCTTCCGAGATGTTCCCTTTTAAGGTTTAATCAACATCCCCACTATGGTAGTCACTTCTACTCCTTCTCCAGTCCGTTATGTTCTCTCCTTAGACCCTAGTTATTTTTAAGTATTTAGAGGAAACAATTGAAAACAAATGTGTTCCCGCAATTAAACAGCAAGTCTCCTCCTTGTGTTCAAACTTGATGGCTCACAGAATCAACGAAGCAAGAGCGCACCTGTCAATCCGTGATAGCTCGAAGTAGTCGCCGTTCTTGCGTCATTCACAACGAAATGAAATTTGATTGAATTTAACGGATGCAAAGTGATATCCGGCCAAAAATCCCACCAACAGGATATTTGACTGGGACAATATATGCACCCCGTTAACCCTGGTTTTCGCAGAAGGTGACCTTTGTATCCTTCTTTAATTACTCCCAGCCTCGAAAATAAATTAGTCTCCTCTGATCCAAAATTCATCAGATCGTAGAGAAGTTACTCACGACCGTCACCCTTCTGTTCATCACCGGTCAAATTTCCAACCAATTCCTTCTTTTCACTCGCCTCCCTGTTTATTGTCTCGTTTTTCCAACTACCTTCTATATTTCTGGACATTTTCCTCGACTTTTCTCTCTGAGTTTTTTTGGGATTTCTATTAGAATCACAGTGAATGACTTTCGAGCAACGAACGATAAGCGACTGCAAAACACTACGATTGGCCTAGTCGACGCGTTTCCAAATTTGAAGTTTGTTTACCGCTTGAAGTGTAACACCGCTAGAAATCGGAGAGCTCGACTTCATAAAGGAAAACGACATAACTGCTCCTCACCTATCTGAAATAAATATTTGCTTTTTAAAAAAAAAATTGGCAGTTTCGATCCGCTCGGAAAATGTTCACCGAATCCGACTAATTTTTCACATCTTCATGAGGTTATGTACAAAATTCGAGGTATTAACAAAATAGAAATAAAAAGGAAAATGCGCACCGAAATGACAACTTTTCAATAAATAATAATAATAATCTTGTGATTTCCTAATTTAGGAAAAAAATCATATAAAAAACAAACGAATGTATAAATCGCGGGAGGCTGTTTATTATGTTCACGTTCACTTAGAAGTGTGATTCTCGGGGTAAAATACGTCTTCTCGTTTGACCGGTACAACTATCAAATCACACCCGGTCCTAGCAAGTCCAAAATCTAGACTCTCCCTCTAACAGCCACAAACGATCTCCTCGCTCATCAGCTGTCTACAGATCAGCCGGTCGCTAAACCTGGCCTTGCAGTTCGAAGTTGATGTCGGCTCAGCGACAACAGCAACACCTCATACGCTCCGAAAACAATAACAACGCTAACGCTACAACGTTGTCCGTTTGCATAGTGCAAATGGGGTAATTAAAATAAAATTTGGAACTGTGCAAGTGTAAGTAACCTTGTTACATATTGTCTTCAGAGGGAGGAGCAAGTAAATGGCTTATCTTACGCTTAAGCGTAAACGTTGTAGGATCGGCATAGTCTCGGGATCGAGGAATGAAAGTAAATTTTGAACTCCGCGAAGGAAACGTCAAAAATGTCCGCACTACGTGTGTTATGAGAGGCGGTGCGGAAAATATTATCAAAGTGGGCAGAGCAGTCCATAAGGTAATTACAGAGTTTCAAAAGGGTACACATTTCAAGGAAGATGCGGCGTTGCTGCAGGGAAAGGAGATTGAGGGTGCGGAGTCATGACGGATAGTCAAACCGTGGATGGTTCATTTTGTAAAAGAGGGTCCGGGTGAATCTGTGTTGTATAATTTAAAGAGCGAGCAATCACAGATGCGGAAGGAGGACCAGACTACACAGTATTTAAGTATGTTTCTGACAAGGGAGTTGAAGAGTGTTAAGAAAGGCTGAATTGAGGTAAAGTCGAAGGAGGAACATATTGATGATGTCAACAAAGTGGGAATTGAAATAAAGTTTGTCATCGAATATAACACCCAGGTCTTGGATGAAGGTCAGTAGTGAACTGGGTTGTCCACTAAGAGAGTAGGGAAAGAATGTTGGGGAGGGTTTACGCGAATAGCACATCCAGTGGCATTTGCTGACATTCAGTGCCAGTTTGTTAACTGAATACCAACCGAGCAGAGTATCAAGGTTGGACTGCAAGAGAGCACAGTCCAGCGAAGACGAAACAGAGGCAAATAATTTAAGGTCGTCTGCATAAAGCAAACAGGAGCAGGTGAGGTTATTGATAAATGTCATAAAAGGAAGAGTGGGGAGCCAAGAATAGAGGCTTGGGAACACCAGAGGTAGGAATGAGATGAGTAACCATGAAAATAATCTCTGCAGGAACGGTATGAGAGATACGAGGAAAGCCAGGGTATGATTGAGGGAGGGAAGCTGAGTAGAGAGAGTTTAGAGAGGAGAATATTATGGTTAATGGGAGAGGGAGAAAACGAAAGAATATTGCATATTTGATAGACCAGCAGCTTACTCCAAACTACAATTTTATTTTATTATGTATATATATATTTCGGGAGCAACTTACTCCCTTCATCAGTACAAAGCTAGCTAGCTTATATATTTCGGGAGTAACTTACACCCTTCATCAGTACAAAGCTGGCTAGCTTATATATTTCGGGAGCAACTTACTCTCTTCATCAGTAAGTTGCTCCCGAAATATATATATACATAATAAAATAAAATTGTAGTTTGGAGTAAGCTACTGGTCTATCAATTTTAGACTTAACTACAAACAGAAGGCCATATCTAACATTTTATATTGCATATTGTTAAATGTATTCTACCGTCAGCTTATCCTGGACAAGGCAAAGGAAATGCTGTTAATGCCGCAAAACCGCGACCACTACATGCTACCTTATCAGTGCGCTCATAAGGTGTGCCAACACCCCAGAGCCCATTTGTGTATACCGCGAGGCATCTTCTAGGAGATTCATTGAGCCCCATATAATTTTGTATGACCACTGAATCATAGGCATGGTTTCGCAATCAAAGTTGGCCTAAGTGTTAAATGCATGCTGACATATTTGAGCTACTTGGATGACATCAAGTTGGATGGTGAAATATAAATCTAAGCCAAGGTCATCACGAGTCACATGCCAGATATAGCATTGGTGACCTCCCCATCCAAACTATGACCGAGGCAGACTATTATATACAAGTACCTAGGAATCCATGCTCGAGCTGTCGATTTGGGGGATTTTCTGAATTGCTGTGACATGTGAAGATGGTGCTGAAATCGCGTCTCTCGAAGAAGAATAAAATAAACCGACTGAATGTGTTCGCTATCTCCTCACTGGCATATGCATTTGAAATATTCGTCGTGAAAACGTCCAGTGGCAGATGCGGAATACTATGTCCAAATTCTGAATGCAGTACCCAAATTCTGTCATGAAACGGACGTGGTTGACGTTGTGAAATAACGGTTGAGTCCCTTTCTTGCGGGTGATTGCTGACATCTCTTAATCTTTCAATCCTCTGAGTGAGGTAAACTCAGACTAAGAGCTGAACGATGAATGGAAGTCGAAGACAATACATGGTAAACAATTGAATTGTTTCTGACAGCTGATTGTTGATCTCAATTTGCCGAACTGGCTGTGTGCTGGGAACCTTTTTGTTGAGACCAAGGGATTGATGTGTGCCAGTTAGGACGGCGTGGTGTACCCCCATGCTTATGAAAGAGCGGGTGGAGAACGATCAGTGCAGAATGTTTGGTTCAGCGTTAGCGTCTGAACCTTGCATGTCCAGTTTACTGATATTAACTGCAGGCGGTATTCGATGGTTCTCCTTATAACATGTATTGTGACTGGCAGGTTTTAGCTGATCGCCATATATGCCTGACGCCTGACGCCATATATGCCTGACGTACATATTTGATAAGGATGTTATTATCCCTCATTATAGCGAGACTTTAATCACCGTGTTCGTTTCTGGAGGATCGCTCAGTCAATATATTGTGAGATGAAATATCTTCATCATGAATATTAGCATCAAAACATCACAACAACTTCAAATACACAGAAGACTACATAGAAAGCTGAATAAAGGAATGATACAAAAATTACAGTAAAATATGATAGTAATAAAATTTATTTTTAGATAATTTAATTAAAACCATGTCACGAGGCCGAACATGGATGAAGACGTACATGTTAATATCCATGTAAAGTTGGCGTGCACTCGTATCCACAAGTTATAAAGTCAGGTCGTCCGCCATTAATTATTTATACACATTTATTGTATAATTAATGATAAATAATAGTGCCTCATCGCAAAGATGACTCTTGCAATTTATTATCCGTTAATTGCTTCCAAAACCGTTGAAAAAAACAAAAGGTGAAAGATCATTAACCAACGCAGCCACGAAATATCGAGGAGTCAGTGAGAGGTGAGAGACCTATTAACCATTTGAACCAAAAACATCATTAAAAATAAAAAGCAAAGGATCGTTTTCACAAACCATTAATTCAATGGTTCAATCTTATCCATGGATATGTATGATTGAAAAGTGAAGATACATATTTTTTTCGATGCAGTTTCCTGCATTTCGCAAAAATCAATATGCATTAGTGCAAGCTGTTTTGCTTATTTGGCCGGAACAGGTTGATGGATTAAATGTTGCCACTAATGATTTCCACAAATATTAAAAAAGGTGGAGATGATTAATGATGGTAGCCCAATAAGTTTTTTACCCTGAGTTGTTGATACATTGTATTTTCTATTTTTTTAATTAAAACTGGCTTTGCCCAAAAGTCAATCAAAATTTTTATAACTGGTTTTTGTTTTATAAAATCACTCAAGCTGTGAATAAATATTTAATCATTTTAACTTTAACGTTTTTGTCAACACTTTTGTTGAAGAAGAAAAAGTGAAATGCATATCAACGGGATGGAACTATGGCTGAGTTGGTTGAATGTCTGCATCTCGATCTCTTTGTCTTGCTTTCGAATCCCACTTCGCCATGAATATTTGTGTTCGTTTTTGCACCTACCCTTCTGTTGTAGGCTAATTACTTGCACAGCATTAAATGTGATAATAATGACTTTGAGACACAGTTGCATTGAAAATAAAATGTTTTAATAGAAATATAATAAAGACCCAACCATGTTCATGGCCTACATTCTACAAAGGAAACAAGAGGCATTGATATCAAATTAGTGTGGAGGCGCGAGCTGATTAACGAGGATTGTCCGAACTCCGCACCAGAATAATATACTTCGCCACGAAGTTAAACTCTTCCGCCTACCTGTCGGTAGCGGGGTGACAGTCACGAGGCCGGCAGGGCAATCGTGGAAGTTTAGTGGAGAATTAGTTGTCAGAAAGAAAAGTTGAATTGATTTTTCGAATTTAACGTTTATGTTTTAGAATTAATAAATGTTTAAAACTACTTAATGTGCTTAGCTACAATTAGTATAGTTAAACAATATCCCTGTTTTCTCTATGCAGACGACCTTAAGCTGTTTTCCGCTATATCGTCGGCTATGGACTGTGTTTCATTTCAATCTAATCTGGACACTCTGGTTCGTTGGTGCTCGACTAATGGTTTAGCGCTGAATGTCAGAAAGTGTCACTCTATGTGCTACTCCCAAAAATCCTCACCCACTTCTTTCTCCTACTCTCTTAACTGACATTTCTTATCCTGTTAAATTCCACTCAAGGGCTCGGAGACACTTTCGATAATAAGCTCCTCTTTGACACCCATTGCCCCGAAGTCACCAATCGAACAGCAAAATTGTCAGGCTTTATACTTCGCTCCTCCTCTGATTTTGACTCCATCCAACCCTCCTTAGCTCTCTTCAACTCCCTCGTGAGGAATACCCTCGAGTACTGCTCCCTGATCTGAAAATGTGCAACGTAAATTAACCTCTTCCCTTTTCTTTAAGAAAAGCTTTCCTTGTGTGGACTACCCCTCCCGCCTCCTGTTTATGAGCCTTCCCTTCCTACAACAGCGTAGATCCTATTTGGATGTATGCTAATTTTTTAAACTTTCCTCGGGTCTGATGGATTGCTCCGCCACTAACGACATCACCTGCGGTTCGTAGAACTCGGAGTTTACTTTCATTGCCCGATTCTTGGGCTTTGTCTAAATTATAGCGCACAATAGCTTGTTCGTTTTAACTTCTCTATTTTAAGTAGTTTTAAACAAAGGATAAGATTTTTGCTTTCTCCTCCTTCTGAGGACAATAAGTAATTGGAGTTTGCTTTGTTTTGTCCGTTAAATTGAATAAATAAATACACAAAGTGATGTAATGTTAGTATTCTTCGACGTAAAAGCGCTGTTCCCAAGCGTGCTGATGAAGGAGCACTTGTTCGAGGAATAGATCACGACACACGAAAACTCATCCGAATGCAGGAAGAAGGGTAAATTGTATAAGAAAGTGGCCTTCACGTGCATGAGTGAATCCTATTTCACATTCAGGAATAAATTTTATAAAACAACATCCGGAGCAGCAATGGGCAACCCCCTCTCACCGTTGCTATGCGAGGTATTTATGGAGAACCTGGAGGATGAACTCGAGGAAGCTGGGACACTCCCGAGATAGATCAGATACGTGGGCGATGATTTAGCAATTATCAAAAGGGAAGAAGCAGGAACAATCCTCCAGAAACTCAACCGGGCACACAGGAACATCGATTTCACCATGGAGATCGAAAAGGAAGAGGAGATACCGCTCTTAGGCTTAAAAATAATCTGGGAAAGAGGGGATTTTGAATTCGACATCTATAGGAAACGGATTCACAGGATGGTCCCAACACCGCTCAATGAGGAGAGAAGAAGTAAAGAAATGAATTACATCCTGGAACAGCCAAGCAAAACTGATACAGCAAGAACCTCATCGAAAATCGGAACAAAAAGAAACTGCGTCAGGCCTCAAGACAACAACTCTTAACAATCTTCCAGGAGGTGAACACAGAACCTAGGCAATGGATAATACTAACCTAATCGGACCCGACGCAGCAAATAATACCTACTTAGGACCCGGTTACAATCAGTCAAAGACAAAAATGAGTGTACGGAAAAAAGCGGCATTTATAAGCTCGCTTGCCCACACTTCGACAGGATTTACGTATGGCAAACAAAACGGCTTGTCAGCACCAAGGTGTTAGAACACTTAAAGGACGCCGAATCCGCTAAAAATAAGAATAACCCGCACATAAGGTCCGCGGTTGCCAGGCACATAATAGAACAAGGGCACCATATATCGCTGGACAACGCCAATATCTTGAAGGAGGTGAACGACGTTAGGAGACTAAACTTCTATGAGAGTCTCCACATCTTGAAAATACACCCGAAAAAAGGTTAAATACGAACATGGGCAACAATTTTTCCACCTTGGTGACACTTTTAGGAAAGACTGAGAAAAGAATAGAATTAGGATATTATAATCAGAAGAATAGCTGTAAAAAAACCCAAATGGGGGAAATTTTTCAGAAGATAAAACACTGAAGAAGGGGACAGTTGGTCCCCGAAATACGTATTTGTTCAAATTAGATCTTTCATTTTAACAATTGGTGACCCCGGAGGACAAAATTAATCCCACCCAGTATATTTACAATTTCCGTCCGGTGCAAATTCAAGAAAATCCCGAAGTTATAATATAAAAAGAAATCGAACTGCGCTTCTGCGACTCTAACTCCCTCCTATTTAGGCACGAGCTCAGGATCAACAACATAAGTTCCGAATTCCTAGAACCTGCAGCCTCAAAGACTCGACAAAAAGGACAATGAACAACAGTAGTGGTGCTCCGCAACACCAGGTGAGTCACTTTCATTAGCCAGTCGCTTCTCAAACAACAAACTGCATCCCAATTCGGATTCAGTTAACCCAAACTGATTCCAAAAAAACTCAATCTAGTGACAGCGAATTTGAGTATCAGCGATAAAACCGACTTCTGGCCCTCCAACCTAAATCAAATCTCACGCGCCGTGCACCCTTTTCCCCCGAAACCTTAGCCTCGGAGATAAAAGGCTATAATCTGGACACGAAGATGTTCTTGGGCCTGCCGTCGACGTCAAGCCTAAAGAAGTCCACCCCTCTGTTCAACACTTCATATGGACCCTCATATGGTGGTTGCAAGGACTTCCGGGGAGCATCCACGCAAAACAGAGGCTTATGTACAGACAGCCAGGGGCCTCGCTTCTACAAAAATACAGAAGAATAACTACCGAAAGTAGTCTCTCGCAGCCAGCTAAGCATGATGCATATCACCACATCCGCACTACTGGCTTTCATATCATAACGTGCGTCCATTACCACCCCAGAAACTCGCTGTTGCTAAGAAAGAATTCGACACACTTTTAAAGCAAGGTATTCGCAGACTATCAAACAGCTGCTGGTCTTCTCCACTATACATGGTCCTAAACTCCAACGGCGAATGGACACCATGTGGTGATTACAGACGTCTGGATGCTCAGGCCATTCCAGACCGATATCCCATACCGTTTTCCCGACCTTTAATTTAGCCAAGGCGTACCATCAAATTCCTCTAACTCCAGAAGATATTCCAAAAACGGCAATATGTATATCCCTCGGACTCTTCGAGTTATTATTCTTGAGTGTTGTCTGCGTAGCGAGCGGGCGTTACGTTTGCCACCACCGGCAGCGATTAATTGTGCCTTCCATTATGTCCACAGGTTTGATTCGACGATATCGCAATCAGCCAGAACTCGCGGCGCCTCTTCGGGATATAGTCGCTGACTTGAGTAGCGCCCGAGAAAAGAAAATTTTACTGTCGGCCAAATGCTAACCAATGTTCTCCCTCCGATCAGTAGCATAGCGTACCCACTATCGAGCTTCAACTGAATCATAGAAGTGCTGAACTTGGAGGAGCGAAGCTCTTCAATACTGCGAAAAACAACAGAAATACCACGCCGGCGAAGGCAGGAGACTGCCTCGTGATGATCTTTTTCGAAGCCGGTATCAGTGCCCTAATTGTCACCCACATTCAGAAGATCGCAATGTGGTCGATCTGTTGCTCGTAGGCTGCAGTCACCAAAGCTGTGTTTCCCCATTACAGTTTCAAAAAAGTCTTGTCAGGGCCCACCCTGATATTCAGATCAGCTACAATCACAATGTCATTTTTAGGTAGCCTTACCTGGACTCCATTCCATTGTTCATATGAAGCCGTCTTTTCCTCTGCATTGAAAGTATTCCTGAATGCATACCACTGTATCAATGAGGTGGACTGGAATCCCGTAGTCAATTCCTATTCTGCGTTTAATAGGGGCCCGCCTTGCATGTGTTCAAAACCAGAAGCACGTTTACTACTGTCAGGTTTTCTGGAATATAATAGCATAGTGCCGTAAGAGGGAGAGCAGTGCTCTCGAGAGTCTCACTATCTATCCTCAGTTAATCTCAGAATGCCTTGCTTGTAACGCTAGGACTTCCGGTCAAGTTGAAGAGAGCAGGCATCTTGGGAGCTTCTATACCTCGAGTCGAGTTCTTGTGCGATAGCCAAAGATCATAACCGATTAGTACGTACATACCCGATGCATCGATAACTTTTCATTAGTAAAAGGGAGAAAACAAATTTTGCAGGTTGTTAGCCTAAAAATGTCTATCTCTTTCGGTAGCCTTTTACGACAAGTATAGAATACTTTGAACGAATTGCACTATCCGCCTGGACTTGGGATCATCTTTAGCGGAGTTATGCCTCCCTGACCCACTGAATAAATCTAGGTGACTTTCCCAGTGACATGAATAACATTCAGGTGTATATTACCACGAATTTCATTACAGGATTAGCACTGAAGGAAAACAATTAGTCCAGATTATTTCTAATATACTATTATTAACTTAATTTGAACAGGTATCGATATGGAGAGTATTTTGAGGCCTGGGCACCATATAGAGGCAGCTTCATGATTTTTTTCAGATTTTTCGGTTTGGTATTTTCTGAGAATGGGTCCGTTAAAGAAATCATCACTTTCCACCGCTCCCACTCTCCGTCTTTTTAACAGATCTCAAAACTAAGACCGGCTTCGAAAAGTACTAATTAAGACCTTCCATTTGATACCCCACATGACTATATTTGGTGAAAAAAACTTTTACACCCCCTTTTTACATGTTTGGAAGCGGACATAAATTCGTGGGGTAGCGCCTATAAAATCGTGACAGGGCGATTCCGAGGCCGATCATCTCCGCAGATCACGTGCCCTATGCTCTTGTTGAAAATAATCCAGGGGTTATTTCCCCAGCAAGGACGGGGTACTAACACTTTCCAGCGTCCCCTCAATGTGACGCCGATTCCACCAGTCACCAGGGACGAGCTGCTGGAGATCTGCAGTCGAATAGGCGACAGCAACGCCCCGGGTCTGGACGGCATACCGAATAAGGCCCTCAAACTTGCCGTCAAATGTAGGTCGGATATGTTCGCGGAGCTGTTCGAAACGTACATGTCCGAGCACCGTGGAAGCGGCAGGAGCTGGTGCTGCTGCCTAAGGCTGGCAAACCGCCAGGGGAACCGTCCTCCTATAGACCCATATGCCTTCTAGACACTATGGGAAAAATGTTGGACCGGGTTATTTAGAATAGACTACTCCCAGTCGTCGAGAGCCAAGGGGGCCTTTCAGATAGGCAGTATGGGTTCCGTAAAGCCAAATCGACCATTGATGCCATCAAAATGGTTACTGGCTTGGCCGAAAATGCAATTCACGGAAGGGGTTGTACCAGCAAATATTGTGTGGTGGTCACCCTGGATGTGAAGAATGCATTTAACTCGGCCAATTGGAACCTTATACGAGAGTCTCTGGCGACGATCGGTGTTCCCACTTACCTCGCCGCTATTATAAATAGCTATTTGTATGAGCGAACATTGTGGTATAATACCGACGATGATCCCAAGGAGTACGTTGTCTCCGCGAGTGTCCCACAGGGCTCTGTACTGGGCCCACTACTGTGGAACATCATGTACAATGATCTGCTTAACCTTTCGATTTCGGAGGAGGCCACAGTGGTGGGTTACGCCGATGACATAGCACTGGTTGTGGTCGCAAAGCATCTCGAGGATGCTGAGTTGTACTCCAGTGAAAAAATCAGTGTTGTTAAGGCTTTGCTAGACAGTACTGGACTGGCACTCGCTGAGGAAAAGACGGAAGCGGTCCTCATCACTAAGCGCCGCAAAAGAAATTACGCCTGCATCAGAATTGGGGTCATCATTTCCAAGCCTGCCATCAAATACTTGGGGGTGATGATGGACGAAAAACTCAATTTTAAGCAGCACATAGAGCATACTTGTAAAAAAGCATCCACCACGAGTATGGCTCTGGCAAGGATGATGCCGAATGTAGGAGGACCGCGGCATACTTGCAAGCTGCTCGTAGCCAGGGTGATGAGTTCTATCATGCTGTATGTGATCCCAGTTTGGGGAAACGCGCTGCAGGTTTTAGGCAATGCATATAAACTGAGTACGGTTTACAGAAGAACAGCCTTAAGGGTGTGTTCTGCCTCCAGGACCGTCTCAGACGATGCAGCGTTCGTCATCTCGGGAATGATGCCAATTGACTTCCTGGCAACCGAAATGATGAACATTTATAACACCAGGTCCATCTCTCCCTTATCGCAGGTGAAAAAAGCCGAAAGAGAGAGATCCATAAGCAGATGGCAAAGCGATGGGACCAGTCAGAAAAGGGTTGTTGGACTTACAGGTTGATCCCTTCCATCAGGGAGTGGCTGGAGAGAAAGCATGGGGAGATCAATTAGAATCTCACCCAGTTTTTCACCGGCCATGGAGGATACTGTCAATACCTGTACAGGCTTAAATTGGACACCGGACCTAATTGTCCAAACTGCGACAATCCCAGAGGACCCAGCGGACGTATTCTTCCAATACCCTAGGTTCGTGGAAGAAAGAAGGAACCTAGAGGAAACTCTAGGTGAAGTGCTATCATCGGAAAATTTTGTCCGGAGAATGGCAGCTTGCCAGGAAAACTGGGATGCTATCAATTCCATGATCGCAGTAATCCAGGATAAACTGCGAAAAGCAGAAGAAGTGAGGAAGGCGCGGTTACGAACCCCACGGGAAGACGGAAGGAGACCTAGCTAAAGTAAGCTAACTCCGCCCCGTGATGTAATACCTAAAGGTGGTTCCACGGGGTAGGAGGGGAGTCGGGGGTGGTTTTAGTGGGTAAAAATCCCACACTCTGGCGTGCCCAGGCCAGAGTCTTTTCAAGATTTGTTTTGCAAACAAAACCTTAAAAATAGTTTTCGTGAGTGTATTATGCATTTGTAGGGTAGAAATCCAAATGCAAATATACTAAATACATGAAAAATGCAAACTATTCACTGTCATTAGTGACCTTAGAGTTATTCTAAGTCAATAGATACATACATATATATTCCTAGCCACTTTTCTCCGAAAGAAATGTAAAATATAGTTCACGCCTATTTCTTATATCTTTTTCCTTCAAAAAGATTCAAATTAAATCCCCAACTTTGAATGAGTAATTCAAGATCGATGATCGAAGGGCAAGATCACGTTTCTTTAGAAATTCAAATCTATTCCACTGTCTGTGTTATTTTGAAGTTCAAGACTACGTGAAATATGAGGCAAGGAATAAAAAGGTAAAATGAAGACGACACTGAATATCTTTCCCATGTTTATCGATACCTTGCCGGGAAAGCAAGTTGAACAGTTAAGAATTAACTACCCAAGACTATGCCATAAGTAAACAAACTCAGATGGACATTTCTCCATTCCTCCAGTTCCGTGGGCATATATTACCATCAGAATGACGGGGTACCTCACGTGCCAACCATGATCCCCTCTGGTACGATCCTCTGGTGATCAAATGGTTGTAAAATTTCCGTGATTTGGACCCGCAGACTGAGCGTTCATTGATCTGATATTAATTTACAATCGCGCGTTCACTTCCTGACTTTCGTCATCTGGGCAGACCACTTTTTCCTTGCAGATACTCAGATGCTGGAGCTGGGATAGGTGCGCATGTAATTGATACCAATTGCGAGTGATGGTAAACGGGGTAATAATCGATCTTTGTAATTTGAGAAGGGAATTGTGCTGTGAGACTAATGGGTATGACTGGAAAGGTATACACAAAGCTGTTATCATGCTTATTACCTTAAATGGTAATTGTGAGCATTAAAGAAATGAGGGTAGCATATGGTCAGTATCTATATTGGTAGATACATTGGATTAAGGAAAGGTGCCTTGTGTATTGAGCAGTATAGACTACTTCTTGTGAGTGCTTCCAAAAAAGCTTTATTATAATTTTTTATAACGCTTTTCCGTTGAACGGAGAAATAATAATACAAGATAACAATTCACCTTTTGCTTTAGATACGGAACAAAGTTTGGGATATTTCCTGAGGTATAGATAGTATAAGATAGGCAATAGGTGCGGTTAACGTGGTACGCCTCAGATAGGGCGTCGCAATCAAATAGAGCCGCCTATATTCCCTGGAAAACATAAATGAACAGGTGGAAATACCGGAAACTCGGCGATTCAGGTATAAAGGCTTTGTGTTCATCTTATGTGAGGAACTTTCTACGCATGCTGCGCAATCTCTACATAGTTAAGAATTCGAAATATTTCTCCATACATTTCCAAAGTCCAAAATATACTTACAAAGGGTAGTATATATCAAAGGGTAGTATAGGTGCCAAGCTGAAACGTGGATTGGTGCCCACGATGGAACATAAAACCTGGGAAACGCCTACTGAATCAACACACACACAGTTCTACTACCAAACCCTATCTCCACCTCCACGTGATGATCGCTGGGAGTTATTTCTTAATGAAAAACTGACGAAGAAGTTGCAGGTGAGTCTGCCCGCCTAAAAACGAGACAAATTGTACCAACTGGTCCTCCAGGTTGGGGGTTGAGTGGGGCTGACAACCCTATACGGAAAACCGATGGTACGAAGCCACAGAAGGAGCCTTGAACAGGAACTGTCTGGTCCTCCAGGTTGGTGGTTGGGTAGGGCTCACAACCCTACATGGAAAACCAACGTTACGAAGTCATAGAAGGAGCCCCGGACAGGATGGTTTTTAAAACGATGAACCCGCCAACGACAAGGGAATAACAATTTACGCATTTTCTTATGGAACGTGCGCCCCCTGTACAGACAGAATGCTTTTGAGCAGCTAGTTGATACCCTGTCCCAATATAACGCTGATGCAATAGCGTTGTAAGACAGGACAGGGACAGGGACCGGTTTCCTTGGAACGAGCCACTACACCATATATTACAGCGATCATCCAGTCAAAAATGTGATCGGAGCAGTAGCCTCAATGAAATCTGCTGTTATCGGCTTTGAAAATATAAGCGAAAGACTATGCACTTTGCGTTTGTAAAGCAAATTTAGAAATATAAGCCTTATAAACGTTCACGCCCCCACAGAGGAGACTGCAGAGTCGGAGAAGGATACCTTCTGCGAGGTAGGTGAGCGGACTCTCAACGCCTGTTCTAAGTATGATATCAAAATTGTACTTGGAGATTTCAACAGTCAAGTAGGGACGAAGTCTGTATTCAGGCGATAATTCGGGAGCCATAGCTTACATAGAGCTACCAATGATAATGGACTGCGGATTATTCAGTTAGCATTATCGTACGAAATGGTTGATGGAAGTACCTGGTTCGTATGGGAAGCGGTCCATAAACATACGTGGGCCTCTGTTGACGGGACCACTTTCAACCAAATTGACCACGTGCTGACTGAACGCCGCCACCTCTCAGCCTTGATGAATGTCAGAACATATAGGGGGCGTATATAGACTCCGATCACTATCTCGTGTGCATAGTGCTCCGAGCTCGAATTACGACACCACCTACAATCCCCTCTCACAATCAGGTGAGAGTGAATACTGAAGCCATTCACAACACAGCCCTTCGTAACACCTATAAGGGGAAATAGATGCCGCAATAACCCCAGCTAATAGATGTTCTGGAGATGAAGCATCAACAAATGATTTTCACAACGACCTGAAGAACGACATAATTGATACGACCATAAATATACTTGGCCCCAGCCGCAAGAGAAATCGGAACGGCAGGTTCGACGATGAATGTAAGCTAGTAACGTAACAGAAGAATGCTTCATACCGGTAATGTTGTATTCTCAAAGAACGAAGGACACGCGCAGAGACTTATCACGAACTCCGTCGAGCGGAGAAGCGAATTCACAGACCGAAAAAAGAAGTCTGAGGGAACCAACAAGCCTGTGAACTCGAAAATACAGGAAGGAACCGCACTAGGCGCGCAAGTTTTACCAACAAGTCAGCAGGATGAAGCCTTATACAGCTCGATGTTCATCCTCCCGAGACAAAGAGGGAAAACTGATTCCCGACAGAATGGGCATATTGGAGCGATGGGGTTGAGTATTTTGATGAACTACTCAACAACCAAAATATCAACGAGTCGCCAACTGAAGACGACGGACAAACGCTTCCATCACCAAGCATAGAACAAACAGTTTCTGCAATCCGCTGGTTTAAAAACCATAATTCGTAAGGAGCCGACAGAATTAGTGATCTTGCCAGTACTTATTTATTCCTCGGAAACCTGGGTTCTTAGCAGAAAGAAAAACCGCGAACTCCTGGTAGCGTTCGAAAGAAGAATCTTCCAAAGAACTTTTGGCCCCCCTACATGAGGATGGACGATTCCGTAGCCTACACAACGACGAAATCTATGAGCGATACCACGACCGTCTGGTTGTGGATAAAGTCCGGGTTAATAGGTTGCGGTGGGCGGGTCACTTAATCCGTATGGACGAGGATGATCCAGCCCCGAAAGTATATAAGGGCAATATCTATGATAGAAAAATAAGACGAGGCAAACCCTGAATGAGATGGAGCGGGCGTAGGCGTAGGTCAGGACACCAGGCAGCTTTTAGGGATATACAATTTGGTGGACCGAGGTCCAAAACCGTGGTGTCTGGAGTTCCTTATTAAGGCACGCGTAGACCGGATGATGATGATATTTACATATTAAAGGTAGACATTGTGCTCATCTTTTTGCTTTATCAAAGGCCTGATCTGGATATAGTCGTGAGACCTTCAAATCCCCATCCAACGTATCGACTCACCGTTGTATCGGCCGGCATTTTGGTCGCATACCATCGACTTTGCTGTTCAAACTAATTTTAGCGAATCAATTCTCTCCAATGCGAATTACATAACTATACCATCGAATACGTCTCTCTCACAATTTTTCCACGATCGATAGCAGATTAATCAAGGCGTGTCGCGCCACTAGTCCAACGCAACATTTTAGTTTTCATTACCGCAAGACGCCGTTCATTATATTTTGGAGTCGACCAACACTCAGAACAGGACAGACAACATTGCGATAAATTTTAAATTTGAGACGTTCAATGATACGTCGATCACAAAGAACAGTAGTTGTAGAACGTCACATCATCCAGGTTGTGCTAATGTAAGAAGCAATTTCATAACCCAGTTCTCCATTGGTTGATAGCATTGATCTGAGCTATTTTAATAGCCCAATTCTGGGCAGGTCACTCCCATTGACAGTGATAGTGTATGTTTCATGGCAATCGGTTGCCAAAATTTTTGCTGTCAGACGCCAGGAAAACATCATCTGCATAAAGCCGTGTATAAGGCACTGGACGTTGGATGTCCCGTATGGCAGTGCCCATAACAAGAACAAAGATGAGTGGTGAGAGGGCGCTTCCTTGATGAACACCGCCAGAGACACGGACCAATTTTGATACACCCGCTACATAGAGCAGTTTAACCCAGTGCACGAGTTCCTCTGGTACTAGGTGTTGTCGTAGCGCATACCAGATGAATTCACATCTTCATGGTATGGGACAGTAACTGGATCAGACGGTAATTTAAACATTCTGGTGGACTACCTTTCTTTTCCCATATTGGAACTGTGGTACTATCTTGCTAGTCAGATGGTGTTCTACTTCCCCGAATAACCCGATTGAAGGATTCACTGAGCCAGTGTTGCGTCCCAGCCCTTCGCTTTCTAGAACTTAGATGCGATGTCGTCAGTTCAAGTTGTATTCCCTAATTTCATTCGTTTTATTGCTTCCTCGACTTAAGTGACGCTAACTGATGGAATTGGTGCAAATGTTGGGAGTGCTTATAGAAGCGGTGTATAAACAAATTCTTCCGTTGGAATTTACTCGAAATATTCTTGCCATCTATCTGTCGTGGCTTATCGGTCGGTAAGCAAACTACCGTTCTTGTCATTAATGCAGCAGAAGTGTTCGATATCCTGTGTGCGTTGCGTGCGCGGTGTCGGCTTTTGACACGTCGGTACAGATCTCTTTCTCTCCCTCTTTCTTTCAGTTTTTCGTAAAGATTTTTGTAATGGATCGCTCGGGTGACAACGATCGGTTTCTTTGTAAATTTGATAATTGGTCTGCGTTTTATCGGACCTTTATTTCAATATCCCATCCCAGGTATATTTGGCTGATGAATCGCTTATCTGGCTTGCTAACCCCGAGGGTTGCATAGACCGCTTTGGATCATGCCTTTAACTTGGTTCCACGATTCTTCTTCTTGGTAATCGAGTAAATGAGATCATTTCTTCTTTCTTCTCACTAAATCACCACCAATTAATGTGGGCCAGTGCACGGCAATCAACGGTCGATGTTGAGGTGCGATGGTCTTAAAGGGAACGGCGTTGCATTTTACTGTACCCACTATAAAATGCACGATTGTCTCGTTTGTATTCACAATTACAAGGTCATGGATGTCCGCAAAATCGATTATAGGTTCACACCCTCATTACTCGCTCCAAACCATTTTCCCCCATGGCACCTATTGCTGATTGCCTTTTCACCCATATGGTCATATTAAGTCCGCTTGCAATGATGACATAGTCATTGGAAGGCACGTTGCAGGTTTTGCATCGAGAAGTTGCCAAAAGGCATCCTTCTCGGCATCAGATTGACCTGTCTGTGGTGTGTACGCGGAGGAGAAGTGAATAGTGCGAGCAGCTGATATAAGGTGAGCTTCATCAGCCGGTTATCAAATCTTTAGAATTCTTTAATGGCGTCACGGAAGCCCTCAGAAATGGCAATGCCAACATTGTATTGAGTGTGTGGGTTACCAAAATAGAGAAGTTTATAGTCATTTTGCAGATATCAATGCGCTTTTTCCGAAGGGCTCTGGAGAATTCCTCGATCTTTGCAATGAAGATGCCAATATTTAATGTGCAGACACCCATTTGATTTGCTCGGACTAATTTACTTACGTCCTGACGCCGTCCATACATCAAGAACCCTTGCCCATTTCTCGATAGGACCGGAGCCCGTCCTGCCGGGTCGACTGAGGTGCTAAAATATAATTTGCTCCTTCGAATACATGGAAGCCCGCTTAATTCGTACCGGTGGAAACTTATCCTGTCATGGAATTTTCCGAAATGCTTTCATAGCAACGAACAAGTTCATAACCGTAACAACATTTCATCTAATTAGAGCCAAAGTTTTATTTCAATCTCTGAGATAGCAATTTCTTCCGGTTGCCCTATTATGAGATATTTTGGATTTTCCTCAAATGCGTGAAACCATTTAGCGGAGATTTGCATCGTAACCTGGAAAGTTCATGGCTGTGAAACGTTTAACCATAATGCACCATAAAAGTAAACATATCTGCGTTAGACAATCTATTCATGCCTAGCGTCATTATGCACCTCTAAATGCTAATTATACACTCTTCGTTGGAATACTAATTTCTCCAACAGCACGAAACCGTGCAAGATCTGAGTCAGCCCCATTCCCAAGGAGAGGTTAGTGCTATTATTAGGCTTGCTCATAAATTCAGCATAGAATTGCTAATGCCAATGGGTAATGCATGCCGAGTGTTCGTACGAACACAAATGTAGGCTTGGACGGTGTATCTGACCTATGCGAACATTTTGCAAATCAACGCGAGATTCATCGCTTCACGACCGTTTTAATCGCAACGCTTTTGATCAACGATCAACAATCAACAATGTTTAATCATTTGCCTCTGTCATGTCGCGATCGGATTTTTAGGCCCCTCTTATGCCGCCATTGATTCAGGCAGTTGGTCTCGTTCCCCGTACGCAAGATTTTATATGTTTGGCTGGTCTTATTTTAGATTTAATTTTGCGTTTCCAAAAACGATCATTGAATTTATACATTGTGAATACCAAAAAGGTAATTTAGCGATCATTACACTCTGCGGAGAGCAGAACCTTTGATTGATCGACCCGTTAAGGCCAATGGGCTCAGAAGTAAATTCTTGTAGTTTTTATCATTTGGTTTCTTTATCTGGATCTTTTTTTGTGCTGCCTTTTTTGCTTTGTTTTCCAACAATCTCTATCTTTTTGTTTTGTGTTTGTTTTATGCCGGTGACTACAGCTACTGCTGCTTGCTATGCTGGAAGGCGGCTTTTTTTATTGACATTCATAGGTTCGCGCACGTAACTCAAATAAGTGAAAGACTCTTACGCAATACTTTGGGAATCGTCTAGCTATTCGAAGGTATTCCAACTATTTGCGCATTATGTGATTTGAAACATTGTCACTTTTACGAGTAAATAGAGAATTCTTGAGAGTTATCAGTATAGCTTTACTAGAAGTTTGACAGTTCCGCCATTTTCCGTTAATGATTCTTACAAAACTATAAACAGAAATTTTACAAATTCGTCCCACTACCTCATCATCATCATCAACGGAGCAACGACCGGTATCCGGTCTAAGACTGCCTTAATAAGGAACTCCAGACATCCCGGTTTTGCGCCGAAGTCAACCAATTCGATATCCCTAAAAATTGTCTGGCGTCCTGACCTACACCATCGCTCCATCTCAGCCAGGGTCTGCCTCGTCTTCTTTTTCTACCATAGATATTGCCCTTATAGACTTTCCGGGCTGAGTCATCCTCATCCATACGGATTAAGTGACCCGCCCACTGTAACCTATTGATCCGGATTTTGTCCACAACCTGACGGTCATGGTATCACTCATAGATTTCGTCGTTATGTACCCTATGGTGAGACGTTTCGAGCAAAACAATTTTTGTAAGCTGAAATACGCTCTGTTGGCTGACAACAACCGTACACGGATTTCTTCATAGTAGCTGTTATCGGTTCTGATTTTTGACCCTAGATAGGAGAAATTATAACCGGTCTCAAACTTCTAGCATCCTATCTTTAATCTTCCAGTTTGACCAATGCGGTTTGATGTTGTAGGTCGGTTGGTTTTTGGTGCTGACGTTGCCACCATATATATTGTCTTGCCCTTATTGATGTGCAGCCTAAGATCTCGCACTAATTATCGCCTGCTAGATCTGGATGAAGGCAGTTTGTATATCTCGGGTCATTCTCCCCGTGATGTCGATATCGTCCTGGGTGGAGTTAAACGCGATCGTACCTCTTGAATTTACCTCAGCAGCACGGATCACTTTCTCGAGGGCCAAGTTAAAGAGGAGGCATGATAGGGCATCCCCTTAATCTTAGACCGTTGTTGGTGTGGAATGGTCTCGAGAGTAATCCTGTTGCTTTTATCCGGCCTAACACATTGGTCAGGGTCAGCCTAGTCATTCTTATCAATTTCGTCGGGATAACGAATTATCTCATGGCCCTATATAATTTTATCCTAGCTACGCTTTAAGATCGATGAAAAGGTGATGCAACTGATGTATGATACATATTCCAACAGTTTTTCCATCGCTTGCCGCAGAGACAAAATCTGATCTGTTGCTGATTGGCCTGGAGTGAAGCCTCTATGGTACGAGTCAATGATGATCTGGGCGTATGGGATTAGCAAGATAGCGGAGAATTGTACTCAGCGACGTGATACCTCTATATTTGCTGTACTGTGTGATATCTCCCTTCTTATGTATAATAATAATAATCGTTCGTGCAACAATCCATGTTGGATCAGGGCCTTGAAGTGTGTTAGAGCACTTCATTCAAGACAGAAACAGAACACTAGGAGGCAATGTGGTCAGCATTGCGCTCGGCACTTATGTATGGAACAAATAATGTCTCTTCATTGTCCCACACCTTAGCATAAATTGATGAACCTCCATATTTAACCAAATCGGCTATAATTCCATCGGTTCCTGGTGACTCATGATTTTTAAGCCCATGAATTGTACGGACTGTTTCTTCTATACTTGGTAGTGGCAGTATTTGTCCGTCGTTTCAATTGGCGGGACCTTCAATTCGACGATATTTGTTGAGCAGTTCATCAAAGTACCAACCCATCGCTCCAGTATGGCCATTCTTTCGGAGATCAGATTTCACTCTTTGTCTCGGTAGGATGAACATCGAGGTGTGTAAGGCTTCATCCTGCTGACTTGTTGGTAAAACTTCCGGGGTCCCTGCACTTTTCAAGTTCACAGACTTGTTGGTTCTCCTAGTCTTCCTTTTCTGTCTGTGAAGTCGCTTGCTTCTCCGCTCGCCGGAGTTCGTGATAAGTCTTTGCGGGTGCCCGCGTTCCCTAAGAATGGGCGTTCTTCCGTTCCGTTACTTGTTTACATTCACCATCGAACCGGCCGTTCCGACTTTTATGCCACTGGGGCCGTGGCAATGATAACGCTCTTCAGGTGGTTGGGAAGATCATTTCATGCTTCATCGCCAGGCCATCTGTTAGCTGCAGTTATTGCGGCATCCATTTCCCTCTTACCCTTTCTCTGCTGCGGAGGGCTGTGTTGTGAATAGCTTCGATATTCGCTCTCACCTGATTGTCAGAGGGGATTGTAGGTGGTGTTGTAATTCGAGCGCGGAGCACCATGCTAACAAGATAATGATCCGAGTCTATGTTGGCCCCCCTATATGTTCTGACATTCGTCAAAGGCTGAGAGGTGACGTTCGATCAACACGTGGTCAATTTCGTTGAAAGTGGTCCCGTCTGCACATAACAGCAAGTTTCATTTTTTGGCTGACTATGAAATCTACTCCGAGCACAGGGTTTACTGGATGGCCGCTATAATATATGAGATAGCGGCTCTTCTCCGTAAACCGTTCCCTGTACAACGCATCTCCTGCAACGCTGTTACATCTGCCCTATATTGGGACAGGGTATGGGCTAGCTGCTCAGCAGCTCCACCTCTGTACAGGGAGCGCACGTTGCATGAGAAAATGCGCAAATCGTTATTCCGTTGCTGTTGCCGGGTTCGTCGTTGTGTTATCAGTCCAGTTCGAGGCTCCTGTTGTGGCTTCGTAACGTTGGTTTTCCGTGTAGGGTTATCAGCCCTACCCAACCCCCATGCTGGAGGACCAGTTGGTACAATTTGTTCCGTTTTTAGGCGCAGGAGACTCGCCTTAATCCTTCTCCGTCCGCAGCTTTTCGTTAAGAAAGAACTCCGAGCGGTCATTACGTGGAGGTGGAAATAGGGTTGGGTAGTAGAGCTGTTGGTGTTGTTTCAGCCAGCGTTTCCCAGGTTTTATGCTCCATCGTGGGTACCAATCCACGTTTCGCCCTGGAACCTATACTATCAGTGTAGTAATTCGGTAATTAGGTACTAGCACTGAGGAAGGAAGCACGTGGTCTCCGAAACAATTGTATGCGGGGAAAAAATAGAAATATTTACAGGATAAGGAAAAACACCTAGTTCTTTTTTCAACTTATATTTTGTTACATTGGTTTATGCGAAACTTCTTATCGGCATCCGAATCAGAGAGGAAAAGGATGAAAGCGAATCTCCCGCGCCTAAAAAGGAAACAAAATGTACCAACTGGTCCTCCAGGTTGGGGGTTGGGTAGGGCTGACAACCCTACACGGAAAACCAAAGTTACGAAGCCACGGAAGGCGTCTCGGACCGGATGAATTTCAAAACGAAAAACCCGGCAACGACAACGAAATAACGATTTGTGCATTTTCTCATGGAAAGTGTACTTCATGTACAGACCGAATGCTTTTGAGCAGCTCGCCGATACCTTGTCCTAATTTAGGCAAATTTAGAAATATAAGCCTCAGAAACGTTCACGCCCCTACAAAGGAGGCTGCAGAGTCGGAGAAGGATACCTTCTACGAGGCAGTTGAGCGGACTCTCGAAGCCTGTCCCAAGTATGATATCAAAATCATACTCGGAGATTTTAACAACCAAGTAGGAACAGAGCTCGTATTTAGGCAATACGTTGGCTCCCATAACTTCCATAGGAACAGCAACGACAACGGACCGTGGATTATGCAGTTAGCAGTACCGCACGATATGGTTGTTGGAAGTACTTGGTTTGGTCCACAAACATTCGCGGGGAACGAGTGTAAGCTAGCAACGGAATGGAAGAACGCTGCATACCAAGTAATGTTGCATTCTCAAAGAACGCGGGTACGCGCAGAGACTTACCAAGAACTCCGTCGAACGGAGAAGTGATTTCATAGACGGAAAAAGGAAACCTGGCAGAACCAACAAGTCTGTGAAGTCGAAAAGTACAGGAAGCAACCGCACCAGACTCAGAAGTTTTATCAACAAGTCAGCAGGATGAAGCCTTATACATGTCGATGTTCATCCTGCTGAGACAAATAGGGAAATCTGATTTCTGACAGAATGGGCACATTGGAGCGATAGGTTGAGTATTTTGATGAACTACTCAACAACCAAAAAATCGGCGAGTTGGAGGTCCCGCCAACTGAAGACGACGGACAAATACTGCCACCACCAAGTTTAGGAGAACCAGTCCGTGCAATTCATCGGCTAAAAAATCATAAGTCGCCAGGAGCCGATGGAATTACAGCCGAACTGGTTAAATATGGAGGCGACCAGTTACATTACAATTATTACATGTATGGGACAGCGAATCAATGCCTGACGACTCTCGGAATTTCAACAGTTGTGTCCGCAATGGGGCGTCCTAAAACTGATTTATTTATTTATTTAATGAAGGCAATCCACAGAAAATAAATTCCTTGTTACATATTGTCCTTAGGGGAAGGAGCAAGTAAATGTTTACGTTACGCTTAAAGCAAAAGAACGGAGTAGAGTCAAAGAACCCAAGCTTTAGGGTGTTGTAGGACTGGCATAGCCTCGGGATCGGGGAGTGAAAGTAAATCTCGAGTTTCGTGAAGGATGCTTCAAAAATGTTCGCGCTACGTGTGGTATGAGAGGCGGTGCGGAAAGTAATATCCGAGTTGGCGGAGCAGTCCATCAGGCAATTGCCGGGTTTCAAATGAGTACACATATTAAGGATGATACGGCTTTGCTGAAGGGGGGGGGGGGGGCGGAATTGAGGGTGCGGAGTCGTGACGGATAATCGACCCGAGGAAGGTTCTTTTCGTAAAGGTGGGTCCGGATGAATTTGCATTGTACAACTTCAAGCGTCGCGACAGTCACGGATGCGGAAGGGGGAGTAGCCTTCCCAGCAATATTCAAGGTAGTTAAAGAATGTTAAGGAGAGCTGAATTGAGGTAAAGTCGGATGAGAAACGTAGGATAAAACCAGGCATTTTGGAAACTCTATTGATGATGCCAACGAAGTCGGAATTGAAACGAAGTTTGTCGTCGAATATTACACCCAGTAGTGAAAGGGGTTGTCCACTAAGGGAATAGGAAAAGGATGTTGGGGAGGGTTTAAGCGAAGAGCACATCCAGTGGCATTTACTGAGATTCAGTGTCAGCTTGTTGACCGAACACCAACGGACCAAATTATCATTGTTGGACTGCAAGAGAGCATAGTCCAGCGGATACGAAACAGAGGCAAATAATTTAAGGTCGCCTGCTTAATGCAAACAGGGACAGGTGAGGTATATTGATAAAAAACAGGAAGAGTAGGGGGCTAATTATAGAGCCTTGGGGAACACCAGAGGAAGGAGAGAAGGAATGAGATGAGTAAGAATGAAAAAAAACGCTGCAGGATGATGAGGAAAGGAAATTGATTAGTGAGAGTTTAGAGAGGAAAATATTATGGTCAACGGTATCAAAGACTTTGGAGAAATCAGTATAAATAGCATGAACCTCCTGTCTTAAATTAAAGCATTTAGCAACGAAGTTGCTAAACACCAGAAGGTTTGAAGTCGTAGATCTGTGTTTCAGAAAATCATGCTGCTCTTTGACAATGAGGTACCGAAGTGCGCGGTCAACCAGTCGTTGACGCATCTTTCGAGGATTTTGGAGCAAGAGGACAGACGAGAGTCATCGGGACAACGGGGCATTATCTATCCCATACAGAGAAAGGGAGATATCACGCAGTGCAGCAAGTATAAAGGTATCACGTTGCTGAGTACCGTCTATAAGATATTCTCCGCTATCTTGCTAGGCCGGATAGCCCCATACGCTCAGAACATCATTAACCCATACCAAAGAGGCTTCACTCCAGGCGAAACAGCAGCAGATCAGATTTTCTCTCTGCGGCAAGCGATAGAAAAACTGTTGGAATTTGGACATCAGTTGCACCATCGTTTCATCGACTCCAAGGCCGCCTATGATAGCATAGCCAGGGTAAAACTGTACACGACCATGAGAGAATTTGGTATCCCGGCGAAATTGAGAAAACTGACTAGGCTAACCCTGACCAATGTGCGAGTCCAGATAAAAGTAGCAGGATCACTCTCGAGACCATCCAACATCAACAACGGTCTACGGCAAGGGGATGCCCTATCATGTGTCCTCTTCAACCTGGCCCCGGAGAAAGTGATTAGCGATGCCAATGTAAATGCGAGAGATACCATCCTCTTCAAGTTCACCCAACTACTGGCTTTCGCTGACGATATTGAAATCATGGGAAGAACAACCCGAGATGTACAGTCTACCTTCTTTCCTATCCAGATTGAGCAGGTGGCGCGATATGTTGGGCCGTATATTAATGAAGGCAAGACCAAGTATGCCACTATACAGTGGCAATGTCAGCGCCAAAACCAAAACCGAAAAAACAAACAGCATCGAATCGCAGTGGTCAAACGAAAACAATGAAGATAGGAGACTACAACCGTTGAAAATTTCTTATTTATGGTCGAAAGTCAAAACCGATGACGATGAAATCCGCACACGTTTGTTGTCAGCCAACAGAGCCTATTTCAGCTTAGAAAAACTGTTTCGCTCGAAACGTCTTAGCTCTTACAATACAAGACTATGATCTTGCCTGTCCTTATGTATTCCTCAGAGACTTGGGTTCTTAGCAAGAAAAATTGCGAACTGTTCGCCGCGTTCGAGAGAAGGATTCTCCGAAGAATTTTTGGCTCCCTACATTAGGATGGACGATTCTGTAGCCTACATAACGACAAAATCTACGAGCGATACCAAGACCGTCAGTTTGTGGATAAAATCCGGCTCAATAGGTTACGGTGGGCGGGTCAGTTAATCCGTATGGATGAGGATGATCCAGCCCGGAAGGTCTATAAGGGCAATATCATGGTAGAGAAAGAAGACGAGGAAGACCCTGCTTGGGATGCAGCAATTTCGTAGATCAGGATGCCAGACAGCTTTTAGGGATATCGGCGCAAAAACCGGGGTGTTTGGAGTTCCTTATTAAGGTAGGCCTAGACCGGATACCGGTTATTGCGCCGTTGATAATGATGATTAAGTGTTCTCCCAGATGCCTCGACTTACTTTGCACAACTCCCGGACACTGTTCCAGAACGTGTATAGAGGTTTCATCATACTCCGCACAGAACCTGCAGGCAGTGCCCGTAGGTATCCCTTGCTTCCCAAGCTCCCCTGTGCTTAGCCGACAGTGACCAGTGAGAATTCCCACTATGATTCGGATGTTTTTTTGGTGAACCTTAAGCAATCCATTGTGCAGTTGGGTTCGGGTTCCCCGATAAGCACCCTTGGCTGCTCCATTTCTGGTAGGCCCGGCCAGTATAATTCCCTCAACCGCTTCTCTTGACTTTTTAATGACATAACCATGAACCCGTTTCCGGTTCCACAGAAGTGTTCTGGCCCGTGTAAAGGCGTCCCCGCTCCCTTTTCGGGGGGTTCGTCTGCTGCCTCATTGCCTTCCAACCCAACGAGACCTGGAACCCAGAGAATACAGACCTTATTGAATGAACCGACCGTATTCAGTCTCTCATGCCATTCCCATACCAGTACAGAGTTCACCTGGTTAGACCTAAGTACCTTAATCGCTGGTTGGCTGTCTGTGAGAATAGAAATATTCTGCCCCCTGTAGTTCCGTTGGAAATTAAAGGAGACACAACTGTCTACGGTGCATATTTCCGCATGCGATATGCAAGTGTGCTTTCCCTTTGACTCCAAGGACATTTTCCTTGAACCAATAATACCGGCTACCGCTTCCTCTGCCGTGAGGGATCCGTGAATGTACTAAGTAATCAGTTGCTGGTTCAAGCCGTATGTCACAGCACTCTCTTCCAGTTTGCTTTGTTACTCCAACGTGCTTCAAACTTCTTATCGAAGTGAAACCTCGTTGCCATGTTATCCCTTGATATCAATAATTCGGGATACCACCTACAAAGACTATCAATCTTCCTTCGACTTGGGCAGCTCCCCGCCTCATTGAAACTCCCGACCATCCTGAATATTGCTCTCCGTGCGTGCATTTGTATGTGCAGATGGAGGACCTCCAGGCATGCCGTTGGACATTGTCCCACTGACATACACGTAAGCCAGTCTTTGGAGTTTATGTCACTCACTGACTTGTGTGCCGAGTTCAGTTCTTTCTGCTCCATAGGTAATCATCAGGTAATCAGTGGATTGTTGAAGCTTTAAAAGTTAAAAGTGTCTTTTATTAGCTGTATCTTGATTTTCAAACTACCATTTCCTTGGATTCCATAAACCAATGTCACTATGGTCATTTACTTTTCCTTTTTTCAACGGACCTTGGAACCATCTTTGGGGAAGCTAAACTATATTCTACGCATATCATTACTTCTATATACTTAGATTGTTATTACATTTTTTAAGCTTCTTTTGCCTCCTCACCATGTCTTTACGTACTTCATTTCTTGGTAATCGACTTCAAACTAATAACATATTAAAATTTTTAATTAGCGTTCTTCCTTTTTATTTGTGAATGCCCGTCCCTCGTTGACGCACTTTACCATTTCCAGCGACAATGGCTTATGCATTGAAAAGCTGCTAATGTTATCTTTCTCCAATCTATCCAGACGTTTGAGATATCTAAACCATATTTGCGGACTCGCTATCTATAGTGCGTAAGTACGACTTAACTATGCGCGCTTTGGACGGTTATGATTATGCAAAGTTTATTAGATGGAATATCGTGATTTATTATTTTGATAAAAGTTTCCTATTGGGGGCATCGGAAGTACCTGGTTAGATTCCGTACCATCTCGTGTTCAATTAAAGATTCATCGTAGTTTGCAAATTGGGTAAGTGTCTGTCCTTAGCGAGATTGACCTTCAGTCCAATGTCGTCTTGCTAAGCATTTGTTGAATACAAATGTGAAAATTGTAAAAGAAAATTTGAGAGTGATAGATTCGCTTCGTCTGCAATGCCAGCCATTTGCGCGATCAATTATTTCACCTCTCACATATGTACATTTGTATGTACGTGACGACACCCACTTTTTGGAACTTTGGGCTGCAGTATGTGCCTTATTATAGCCAATTAGCTGGAAATCTATGCTTCCATCCTCATCTTTGCCAGCGATGAATGACCTCAGACCACTTTCGATGAATCCTTCAGAGCTGAAACACGGGTCATGCCACAGTGCATGCGCGCTAACATCATTAAACAACATTCCCTCGGGTGAAGAAGTGCTAAACGAACTTGACTTTGAAATATCTCCTAAAAACTACCACCTTCTGCCACCTTCTCGCTAATTTAATTTAATTTTCAATGTCAAGGTGGAGGGAGGCATGTGTGTGGCGAAGCCGAAATTGCGTGTTTTTTGGCAACTCGGCCCATCAAGAACGCTGTTTTCTTCGGGAGTTTACACTGAGAGGCGACCAAAGTGCTAATTAAGTTGTTTGCTCCCCTCATTGTTTGCACAAACAATATCGCCATAGTTCAATTCCCACTTGTCGCTGACGTGATGGGGAATGATGACGAATCGCGTCGCGAAATCCAAACATTCGCTGGGCAATGCACTCTAGCACTGCGATCAGTTCGCCACCCCGATCGCCACCTCCAGATCGCGTCTGCGTTCAAAGTTTCTAGAGATTGGAAGTGACTATCAAACTAAGCGAACTGCCTAAAAGTAATAATAAGCGCCGACCTTGACTACGCTGCGAGGGGCTAGAGCGATGAACGGTCCGCGAATTGCTACCGCATTTAAAATTAGAAAAGTTATGGACCTCGGCGAGTGGCGGAGCAGCGGTAGATGGCGGAATCTAGAAGCACTGGCCGTAGCGATCGTGCGCCGGCCGCGAAGATGCTCCACCATCTCGAGACGCGGAGATAGCTGGTCTAGCCTTATCCCAGATCGCAGAGCGTTGAACCCGCTTGATTATGCCACTGTCCGGTCGCCGGGCCGCCTAAGCTATCAATTTTTGTAATTTGCTTCTAAATCGCATACACATACTTGGCATCATTTGCTCAGAATGCAAAGAGAACCGTTCGCGAAAGTATCTGGATCGTCATAAGCTAGAACGTATCTTTACATGCGTCTATCTCTGCCACGGTTCAATGGACCAAATTCACTCCAATGATTGCTGAGCATTCTGATTTAGTAATCTTCCAAAATATGGTCTGAATTTACTGGTAATGAGCTCTACAGAAGATTCATAAATCATTCTCTCTCCGAAAATGGAACGCGAGATGTTTGCATTTAGATAATATCAATTCGCGAATTTCATTGGAATAGCCAAAAATGTACAACGAGAATTACCCATTAAGATAAAGTCGAGAATATTTTCGTTCGTTTGCTACTCCTCTGCGTCTTATGGTTACTGTCCGTGCAGAGGTACATTGAGAAAATCCATTCAGCTCGAAAGTTGTCTACTTTTTAAACAAAGCACTAAATATTTATCTCAGCAGAATGCATAAGTCACTGATCATGAATGAATAAACTTTGGTGGTTTCTATTACCATCATCATCAACGGCGCAACAACCGGTATCCGATCTAGGCCTGTCTTAATAAGGAACTCCAGACATTCCGGTTTTACGCCGAGGTCCACCAATTCGATATCTCTAAAAGCTGTCTGGCGTCCTGACCTATGCCATGGCTCCATCTCAGGCAGGGTCTGCCCCGTCTTCTTTTTCTACCAAAGATATTGTCCTTATAGACTTTCCGGGTTGGATCATCCTCATCCATACGGGATAAGTGACCCGCACACCGTGACCTATTGAGCCGGATTTTATCGACAGCCTGATAGTCATTGTATCGCTCATAGATTTCGTCGTTCTGTAGGCTATGGAATCGTTCATCCTTATGTAAGGGGCCAAAAATTCTTCGGAGGATTCTTTTCTTGAACGCGGCCAAGAGTTTGCAATTTTTCTTGCTAAGAACCCAAGTTTACGAGGAACACCAGAGGACTGGCAAGATGATTGTCTTGTACAGTAAGAGCTTTGACCCTATGATGAGACGTTTCGAGCGGAAAAGTTTTTGTAAGCTGGAATAAGCTCTGTTGGCTGACAACAACCGTGCCCAGATTTCATCATCGTAGCTGTTATCGATTATTATTTTCGACCGTAGTTAGGAGAAATTATCAACGGTCTCAAAGTTGTAATCTCCTATCTTTATTCTTCCCGTTTGACCAGTGCGGTTTGATGTTGTTGGTTGGTTGATTTTTTGTGCTGACGTTGCCACCATATACTTTATCTTGCCTTCATTGATGGCGACTTATGATTTTTAAGCCGATGAATTGCACGGACTGTTTCTCCTATACTTGGTGTCCGTCGTCTTCAGTTGGCGGGACCTCCAACTCCCCGCTGTTCTGGTTGTTCAGAAGTTCATCAAAGTACTCAGCTCATCGCTCTAATATGCCCATTCTGTCGGAAATCACATTTCCCTCTTTGTTTCGGCAGGATGAGCATCGTGGTGTATAAGGCTCCATCCTAAGTCGTCGTTATCTACGTGTTCCCGGCAGCTTAGGAATTCGTTAGATGAGACTTTGACTTTCGAAAAGGCGCTTCCTACTGTGCCTAACAATGTAGCTTCAACATCATCTCAGGAGTCCATGCACTAGGCGTCTCAATCTAAGTTGATTTCGTCTGCAATGCCTCCTCAGCAAGTCACGAATCGGAACACAGCCACCGCCCTTTTTGACATCGTTCCTGGCGCCAACGGAGCTCCACTTCCCGCCGCTGCCATATATCCTGGCACTTCATCCAGTCATACCAGTGGCCCTAAACTAAAGGTGGCGGCCCCACATAAACAGCTCCTTATCTCTAGGCTAGCGTTCGCAACTTCTACGGACGGTGTTCTGGAGTAAATAAAAAGAGCAAAGTTGGTTTACGTTCTCTTCTGTCCTCCGTTAAACTGACAAAAGATAACAACATTGACCGGGTGATTGCATCTTTCAAGGTGACTTAACCACACGAAGTTGACGTCCTCGGCAACCCTTCTTTCTGGCCTGAAGGTGTATTCATCAAGCCATACAAGCGCTTCAATTTACGAGTAAATTTCAGGGCAACCCGCCTACCTCGCCGAGCTATATAACTGGATCCATGTTTACTGTCCGTTTGTTTTATCAGAGCGTTAGGGACTTAAGAATCAAGCTGGGGGGCTACAATTTATCCGCGCTGGCTCAGCAACACCATGCCATCTGTATCTTCGAAACATGGCTGGACAATGCCATATTAAACTCCAAACTCCCCGAAGGACACTCCACTTTCCGCTGTGACAGGGACCGGGATGCATTTCGTAAGTCCACAGGCGGTGGCGTCCTAATTGCAACAAAAGATACACTCCGCGCGGAACTCGTCTTCTCCTCCTCTGGCTTTCCTTTGGGTTGTGTTGCTCCTCGTGTCTCCCCGCCCAACTTCCTCCTCTTCATTGTATCTTGTGTATATGTCCCCTGTGCTTGCCCTTTTCGCCTGTATGAAGAATTGTTTGACAGTTTGTCTGAACTCCTTACTGTCAGAATCTCTTTCCTCCCTTTCTTTCTTTGCAGGGATTTTAACCTCCCCATGCTCCACTGGTATCATCAGTTCCTCGTTCAAAACCCAAAACTAAATGCAAATCCACTAAGTTCAACTTCCGCAAAGCCAATTTTGACGATCTGAACTCAGCTTTAGCGTCTTTCAACTGGGTACATATATTAAGCAACTCATCGTGTGATCAACCTTTAAACACCTTTTGCAACATTCTGTTGGATCTCCTCTCCTGTTATGTCCCTTTTTCCCCTCCCTGTCTACGTTCGTACCCAACTTGGTCCACCACGGAAATTCTTATTAACATTCGCTTGAAACATATACTGCACGCTCTACTGCGAAGTCAATGGTCAGAAAAGCGCGTAAAAGGTACTTATTGAGCGTCGAAGCCGCTCTTGTCAGCGGTAACTTAAAACCCTTTTGGTCTCACAGTCGCAATTCTCGTAATCCCACTCAATCTCTCCCTTCTTCTATCAGTTTCGCTGACTCCATTGCCAACTGCCCACAACAATCCTGCCATATTCTCTGCACCTACTTGTTCTCTGTACGTACTTCTCTTCAGTGTTTTCTCCCTCGAGCACTCCACCCTCTACACCTCTCATAACTGTAGACTCCTCCGAATCTCTGCCCATTCCTCTCCTTACGTCTTCCTTGGTTCAGTTCCTCATTGGTAACCTTGACTCCAATGTCGGACCTGGCCCCGACGTGCTTCCTAACCTCTTCCTCCTTAACTGTAGAAAACACATTTCCCTCCCCCTGAGTATAATCTACAACAAAAGTCTAGTTGAATGCTACTTTCCCCATCTCTGGAAAGAGACTCTTATCATCCCTATCCTCAAGAGCGGAGATCCTTCTCTTGCTGTGAACTACCGCCCCATTTCTCTTCTCTCCTCTTGCTACAAAATCCTGGAAAGATACGTCAACGACTGGTTGACCGCGGACTTCGGTCATCTCATTATCAAAGAGCAGCATGGTTTCGTGAAACATAGATCTACGGCTTGAAACCTTCTGGTCTTTACCGACTTTGTTGCTAAATGCTTGAATTCACGACAGAAGGTACATGGTATTTATACCGATTTCTCCAAAGCCTTTGATACCGTTAACCATAACATTCCCCTCTCTAAACTTTCATTGCTAGACTTCCTCCCTCAGTCATCTCCTGGCTTTCCTCTCTCCTACCATTCTTTCAAAGTTTAATTTCATGGTTATTCATCTCGTTTCTTCTCTCCTTCGTCTGGTGTTCCCCAAGGCTCCATATTTGGCCTGGTACTCTTCCTGTTTTTTATCAATGACCTCGTCTCCATCCTCACCTGCCCGTATTTGCTTTACGCAGACGACCTTAAATTGTTTGTCTCTGTTTCGTCTCCGTTGGACTGTGCTCTCTTGCAGTCCAACCTTGATAATTTAGTCCATTGGTGTTCAGTCAACAAGCTAAGACTGAATGCCAACAAATGCCACTGGATTTGCTATTCGCTAAAACCTCCCCAACATCCCTTTCCTATTCTCTCAGTGGACAACCCCTTTCACTACCGACCTCCTTCAAAGACCTGGGTGTAATATTCGACGACAAACTTCGTTTCAATTCCCACTTCGTTGACATCATCAATAGAGCTTCCAAAATGTGTGGTTTTATCCTACGTTACTCCTCCGACTTTACCTCAATCCAGCTCGAGCTTAAAACTCTTCAACTACCTTGTCAGAACCTGTGCCCTCGCAATTACGGCAGATGCAGCTTTCGCATGGTGGAGATTTATCTGGGTTATCTTAGTGCTAGTAATTGGCTCCATTATTGTTTCTAGTTCTTCTCCACCGTCTGAGTATCGCCCTCCTCCTCCGCCATGGCGCCTTCCTGTCGCTGTCCACCCTGTGCCCTAGAAGTCCTAGGTCTAGGTCGTCTACTGCCCTGGTTGATCCAGTTCTTTCCGCCTCTATGGCTTTCGAGACTTTTTCGGGGACCTCGGTATACTTTTCACTAGGTGTCTCCACCGAAGAGTCTTTCTTCGGCCTTTCCTGTGCACATGCACGGGTATGTTGCCAAATCGACAGTTGATAGGCAACTCCGACGTTTGATTGCCTCCAAGGATCGGTCATCTACCCCGATCGTGAGGAGTTTACCCTTTCCCTCCACGTTGCTTCTGAAGACTCTCCATAATCGCGTAAGGAGATCCTCAGTCTGAGCGATTAGAAGACCCATGAGATCTTGTCTCAATTGTCGCGGCTTTTAGGAGAAAAACTGTCACCATGTGTGCTCCTGGTATATCATCCCCAGCACATGTTGACAGTTCTACTCCATCCTAGCCCGACAATTTAGGAAGTATGGTCTTAATCCACTCTGCAGTGTCTTTCGTCGCCCAGTCCACCAGTATAAGATCTGGTCGAAAGCATATCCCGGTGAATACAAGTTTCGCAGTCCATCCCTTGCACACCTGCCTGACGACAAGCTCTTCGATGGTTTCCTGCTCCTCACGAGTGAGCTAGAGAGTAGAGTAGAGAGTAGCTAATGGCGGGCTTACTGAATCCTGCCTTCACCCCTGACCTGCCCGGGTTTTCTCCCCCTTGGCTATAGGTATTGGTTTGTTTGGGAGCATTCCCTTCATGCGGCCTAATTAGGTCTATCCTGAGTTTTCTTAAGGGCCTCTTCTGGTTGCAAGCCTTTCTTCAGGTAGCGCAGGTACCATTTAGCAGCTGCGCCACTGAGACCTGTCTCCTTACTGACGCCCGATATATTTATCCCAGACGTGCTTTTGCTAAGCCCTGCTTTTCGAACAGTGGCTTTTGTTGGCTGTTGTCCATGCAGTACACACAGTTGACCTTGAATCCACTGCTTGACGTCCCAACTTTTCCTTTCTTGGGTGTAATCACCTGGCTCTCAGTATTTTAGAGATGTGCCTCCGCCTGATACCTGATACCGGTGCTCATTTGATTCCCACGAGTATGGAGATTAGGAGCTCCGCCGTGCCACGGTAAGGTCTAACTTACTAACTGGGGCGACCAGGCATCAGTGAGGTTCCGTTCGAATGCAGTCAGTTACTTCCAACTGCAAACTATCCCTGGATTGGGGTAGGTGTTTTTCGATAATAGTTGAGTCCTTGTTACCACCAGACGTTTTTGGATTAATGCTACCGTGAGGCCTTGCTGTATTTCGACGATACGGTCACCTATCTTGGTAATGGTACCCACAATGTAATCTTTATCTGCGGCTATAACATATCGGGGCTTGTTTAACAGCTGCTCAATAAAAATAGACTTTAACGCTGGATCCGAAATCTTGTTTTGTATAAAATCTCAAAGCTCACATGAGATATTTTTTGCCATTGAGATTGCAATAATTTTATATAAAAAATTTCGAATTCCATTTCTGCCCAAGAGTTCCATTTGACTTCGATTTTTGAATCAAAGGGCATAGTTAAGTTTACTTTAACAATGAGCCCACAAACGGTTATATGTACATATGTATAGTCCTTTTCTGTACCAATCTGCAGCAATTAGGCCATACAAGCAAATAAAATTAGTGGAAGTGTTTTCATTAGAAGTTGCATCACAAGCTGGGTGACTTCATGCCCGAGAACCAGAGTTCGTTACAAAGTGTTTTAGTATCTTGTAGGCTTCCAGTTTACATAAGATAAATGCATCGCGCTTTGTTCAAAGTGTACGCGATCTTCTTACCTCGCCGCAAAGCCTAATAACATCTCCGGTAAAGATAAAGACAACATGGTGTTCGGCTACAGCTATTCGTATTGGATTCACTGAAGGAGGAAGGTTTACTGCCATTTTCCAGTTTATCGCAAAGATGAGTGTAAACGGTCATTACCCCTTGGGCGCTAAGGAACATCCGCCTCGCACTATGATGTAACCCTTGCCTGATGCACTTCTAGACATTAAAAGAAGGAAGACATTTGTGGGTAGTGTTAACGTGAAAACCTGGTTAATGAAAGTCGACAATTTTCCTAATGCACTCATACCAGTGCTGAACTGGGTTGTAGAGTCTATTGATGGTTCGAAATTTTCCCAGGAAACACGATTGCATGAAGGTATTGGAAAAGTTCCATCAAATTTGACCTGAAAACTATGGTAAAGCATTTAACTGGCTGGGGTATAATCGTTGAAATACCTACAATTACATGGTAGCTATCATTAACTGGCAACACGTTTTAGATCACCAACTGCAAATATACTCATAGCTTTAGGGGGTGTACGTTGCACCGAATGCACCATGTTGAAGCATTTGCTGGGACGGCGGCAACTGGCGGTTGAACGAGGTGCACTTTCTTCATTCGAATCATGTAATAGCGGTGGTTCTGGCTGCAGGTTTTCCAGATACTCATGATGCCTATTTTGTGGTTGTTACATCCACCGCTCGCCACCGGGTTTAACTTGTATGTGCCAATTGCCCGGATAAACGCGGAACGAAATGGCTCTGGGGTCTTAAATTGCCGCGCAACAGAACCTCTCGATGCATCTCGGCATATGTTACACAATCATCTGCAGCTTCTACCTGTGCCTATGAACCATTTCGTAATTGTGCATTGCGGCAAATCTTCTTGCACATTTTCGCGTTTTTATAGCGAATTTGAACTGCGTCACGTAGTCGTGGTACCTTGGGTTGCACTCCCAAACGGTTTATGGTCTGCAGGAAATGCAGATGTTTTTGCAGGCACTCCGAAAATCATGAAAGGTCTCCGTTAAGCGATCAGGTAATGGGCGAAAATTTTCAGCACATGTTCCTTGGAGAAGTTATTTTATGTACGAAAGTGATGCCGAACCTTTTGGGGGCTCATACGTCTGTACTTCATGAACTTGGATGATCTTTCTTTATTGCTGCAATCAATTCTAAACTCCTGACCTCCATTGGGGTTCTAAATTGCTTTTTCAGGGTTAGTGCAATTATTGCCGAAAAGGAAATTAGATATAGTACGAGTGTATCTGTTTAATATTAAGTTAGATGGTCCAAAATTGCATTATTTTGACTAGCACACCAGCACTAAATGCCATTTTGTATTCTCTATTCTCTATTTCCAGACCAACAATTTGCGGTTGCCGATTCAAACTCGAACAGTTCAGTAGTTAAGACTTTCGTTCCTTGCAAAGTTTGTGGTGATAAGGCATCTGGCTACCACTATGGAGTAACATCCTGCGAGGGATGTAAGGTATGCTATTGGTTCATTGCATATTTTATTTATTTTATGAGTGATAATGATGAAGACGCCAACATTTTACCACTGTCACTGATTGCAAAGTCGTTCCCTATGAGACCATCGCACCTGAACATCGGCCGTTGATTGCCGTCCTGCGAATTAAGCCACCGATAAAACAGCGTGAGGAACGCACTGGCCCGCCGCGCAGTAAATGGTGGCGATTTGGTGAGAAGAAAGAAGAAACGGTCTCACTCATACGATTGCAAACCATTACGAATGTGGAAGAATCATGGAACCAAATGAAAGACACGATCCACAAAGCGGCCTCTGCAACCCTCGGGGTCACCAAGCCGGGTAAGTGGTACATCAACCGAGATACTTGGCTTTGGAATGATGATGTTGAAATGAAGGTCCGTGAAAAGAAACGCCTCTACCACAAATTTCTCGACAATAAAACGCCTGCTAATTGGCAAATTTATAAGAATGCCAACCGGGAAGCAAAGAAAGCGGTCGCTATCACCCGAGCGAACCATTTCAAAAATCTTTACGATAAACTAGACACTCGGGATGGCGAGAGAGATCTGTATCGACTTGCTAAAAGCCGTGATGAACGCACACAGGATATCGAACACTTCTGTTGTGTTAATGACAAGAACGGTACTTTGCTTACCAACCGTCGAGCCGCAACGGATAGATGGCGAGAATACTTCGAGCAGATTTCAACTGAAGAATTTGCTCATCCTCCACTTCCACAATCATTGCCGACATTTGGCGCAGTTCCACCAGCCAGCGCAACTGAAGTCGAGGAGGCAATAAAACAAATGAAATCGGGGAAAGCAACAGGACCTGACGACATCGCATCTGAGCTCTGGAAAGCGAAGAGCTGGGACCCAACACTGTGGCTCAATGAATTCTTTAACCGGGTTATTCAGGAAGGAAGAACACCATCTGACTGGCAAGAAAGTAGCACTGTTCCAATATGGAAAAAGAAAGGTAGCCCAGCAGAATGTTCAAATTACCGTCCGATCCGGTTACTTTCCCATACCATGAAGATTTTTGAACGCATTCTTGACAACCGTATTCGCGAAATCGTTGAAATAACCGTGAATCAAGCCGGATTTGTCAAGAACTGCGGAACTACTGACGCAATACACGCTGCGCGGTTGCTCATGGAGAAACACCGTGAGAAGCATCGCCCTCTTTACATTGCCTTTCTGGATCTAGAGAAAGCGTTTGACCGTATACCACACGATCTCATCTGGTATGCTTTACGACAACACTTCGTGCCAGGAGAACTCGTGCGCTGGATTCAATTGCTCTACCACGATCCGAAAAGTAAAGTTCGAAGTATGGCGGGTGTATCAAAACCGCTTCGTGTCTCTGTTGGAGTTCATCAAGGAAGTGCCCTCTCACCACTCCTCTTTGTCTTTGTTATGGACACCGTCACACGGGATATCCAACGTCCAGCGCCCTACACACTGCTTTATGCAGATGATGTTTTCCTAGCATCTGATAGCAAAAATGATCTCGAGCAACTTGTTCAAAAATGGAATGATCGCCTCACGCAACACGGTCTCAGATTGAATTTAAACAAAACTGAATTTTTGATGACCGATCCCCATGAAACAGGCACAATCACTGTCAGCGGCAGTGATCTGCCCAGAACTGATCGATTCAAACACCTCGGGTCAACGCTATCAGCCAATGGAGAACTGCGTTATGAAATTGCTTCACGCATTAACGCAACCTGGATGAAGTGGCATTCCAAAACTGGTGTTCTTTGTGATCGACTCATCAACGAACGTCTCAAATCTAAAATTTATCGCAATGTCGTCCGCAATGTCGCTCTCTATGGTTCTGAGTGTTGGCCGACTATAAAAGACAATGAACGGCGTCTTGCGGTAATGGAGACGAAGATGCTACGTTGGACTAGTGGCGTCACACGTTTAGATCACATCCGAAATGAGGATATCCGCGATCGTTATGGGGTTGCACTGATCGTGGAAAAGTTGCGAGAGAGGCGTCTTCAATGGTATGGTCACGCAGTTCGTGCAAACGAGAATTCACTTGCCAAGATTGGTCTGAACATCGAAGTCGATGGTAAACGACCAAAAGGCAGGCCTAAGCAACGGTGGCTTGATACGCTGGATGGGGATTTGAAAGCCTCGACATTGCACCCAGATCAGGCATTCGATAGAGCCAAATGGCGAAGCCGATCACGACGAGCCGACCCCGCTTGTGAACGGGACAAAGGCTGAAGAAAAAGAAGAAGATGAGTGATAATGACGACAAGTACTCAATCGCCGTTACCGAGCCTATGTTCGTTCCAAGCCTGCTACCAATGCTGATGTTGATCAGAACAGACACTTACAGGTTATTGCCTCATTTGAAATTGGAATTTTTGTAAGATTCAAGCGCTTACGTCGGTAGTACTTTCTCCCTCTTTTTAAGGTTTAGTTTTAGTCCCTCTGGGATCGTTAACGATCCTCAACGAGTCGCTTACGATCCGGGGAGTGGCGTCCCCAAGGTGCCCAAGCAAGTAATTCTGACCCCCTAGGCAGGCATAATACCTGCATCCTAGGTAGTGGCTTCAAGACAGTTTCTCCGTGAAGAGCGAACTGCTAATGACTAATACAGGCCGAGACACACTGGGAGTCTCCGGAGCCGTCGACAACTTCTTATCGACTTCGATGGGATGATGTGTGCCTAGCTCTGCCAAGGTGGTAGTTGCGTATCAGGAGCCAGCCCCTTCAAGATCCTGGTCGGATAGTGTGCATTGAACCGGTAATTAGTAGACCGCGTTACCCCAAGCGAGCGCTGATCCGTCCGTGAGTTCCGGGAACAGTTAATCGTAGGTTAGGCCTCAGGGAACTGGGATAGGGGCTTTTTCCCCGAGAGTATACCCGTTCCTGACTATTGCGGCCCGCTGCCTTGCACACGATACGCTGGTAAACAACTTAAATGGAGAACAAAAACAAATCAAACGAGGAGAAAGTAGAAGTGGAGGGTGAGCTGGCTGCGTTTATTCGCAGTACGAAAATGCGCCCCTCACTCTAGCGTCCAGTGAAAGACGCAGCAAGGGCTGAAATACCCGACCAGATATTGAGACGCACAGACGGAGAGACTTACTCGCAAAGTGATGCGGCACCTGCAACGGAGACAGGAGTCCAGACAGTACGATAATAATAATAATCGTTGGCGCAAGAATCCATGCTGGATCAGGGCCATGAAGTGTGTTAGAACACTTCATTCAAGACCGTAACGGTACACTAGGAGGCAATGCTCGCCCGAGATTATTACCCTGATTTGACTCAGGTACTCATTCACAGCTGAGTCGACTGGTATTCGACGTTAAATCACGATACAAATTCCACTGTCACCAATGAGATTTGAATCATGACCTTCCGTACGACAGCCTTGTGCTCTAACCACTCAGCTATCCGGACACAGTACAATGCAGTGTTATAATTGCCGAAAGAGGCACAGTGGAAACTGCCGAAACTAGCTAAATAGTTTCGAATATAAGCCAAGGGAGGGCTGTCAACTACTCTGGCGCAAGCTGACGAGGAAGGCTTATTAAGAAATGCGCGGCAGTTGTGAAGCCCATGCGATCTGCGACGTTCCTCCAGACAAACGTCGGCAAGGGTGTGAAAAACGGGCTAATGGAACTGGAGGAGCTCCTATCCATGTTATATTATAGGCGGACATGGAGAGTAGGAAAAAAAAACACAGGGAGCAGAAACAACCGCGCAACACTACGAGTACGCAACAGATCGCAAACAGCCCATTGCAGAGCGAACTGGGGAAAAACGAAAGGAGGAAGAGACATCAATCAGGTACTCTCCAGGGTTCAATAGAAGAAGGCGAAGAGGAACAAGAGACAACAACACGTCGCGCCATCAGAAAACCTCTGCCTAAAATTAAGGCGGACACGAAGTACGGAGCACCAAAAGAAAAGGTGGGGAGGCGAAGGAGACTAGATCGCTAATTCTGCTTATTAAGCCGACGGAAGGCAAGACTTTTGCGGGAGTCCTCAGAGAAATTCGTTACAAAATTAAACCCGAAGATAACGGAGCAGAAGTGTCTTCCATTCGCAAAACGAAGGGTGGTGGAGTCCTAGCCGAACTAGGCCCGAAGACAATCAATAAAGTTACGTTCTGTGAAGCAGTCAATGGTCTTCTGGGAGAAAAAGCTTTGATTTCCAGCCTGGAACCCACATATTCTCTGGAAATCAGAGAGCTTGACTGCCTCACAGAAAAAAACGAGGTAGAAGAGGCCATCAAACATGAATGTCCGAAGGTAACCAATGCCGGATTGGTATCACCTCTGCGACCTCCCGAGGCCAAAAACTCGCTGTGGTGGAAGTTGCCAATCAATCCGCGAGGAAGCTTCTAAACAGCGAGAAAATAAAAATTAGTTGGGTAGTGTGTAGCATACGAATCCCGGCCGGCCCAACCAAATATTACATATGTTTGGATTATGGGCACACATCTGCAACCTGTCCGGGATCTGACAGAAGGGTAACATGCAGTAAATGTGGTCAGACAGGTCATAAAGCGAACACCTGCAATGAAAAGGACAGCTGCGTCCTATGCACGGACCGTGGCGCGACTGATGACAAGTTTTCGCACACTGCGGAACGTTTAGCACACTGCGGGCTCGGGGCGATATTCAGTTTTCAGAGCAGCATTGGAAAGAGCTAGGACGCAGTCAATATGATTCGCATCCCACATATCAATATGCACTGGAGTGCAACCGCTCACTAAATAAATAAATAAATAAATAAATCAGTGAGCAGCACCAAAAGAAGAACCCAGGCTTGATGCTTTGGAGGACGCTATCTTAAGCACAGATGGGCGGATCCTGGTCGGGAGTGACTTCAATACCAAGGCACTTGAATGGGGCATGCCTCACACAGACTCCAGAGGGAAACGAATTCTGGAAATGGCGGCGAGAACAGGACTGGTAGTTCTAAACACCGGATCCACCACAACGGTCCGGCGCCCGGGCTTCGAGGGAAGTACTCCGGACGTAACCTTCGCGTCAAAGTCACAGGTGTCGCTGGTGGACGAGTGACGAGTTCTCCAAGATACTTCTGGGGGCGGTGGCGCTGCAGCCGACACTGTCGTAAATTCAGTTATGAACCTGATAACGACGGTCTGCGGAGCCTCCATTCCCAGGAGGGCATCGAGACGTGGCAGACCTTCTATGTATGGGTGGGCAGCGGAAATCGCAGAGCTCCAGAAGGAGTGTCACAGGCTCCGCCGCTTAACACAACGTCTAAGTGACATGGAGGAGGCATGTACCATAATGACGAAGTGCAAATCAGCCAAGAGGAGACTCCGCAGCGCAATAAACAAAAGCAATACTCGCTGCTGACAAGATCTGGTTGACAAGGTGAATTGGGAGCCGTGGGGACTCGGTTGCAAACTTGTAACCCGAAAAATCAGGGCTCTACGGAAACCCTGTTCACTTCAGGCCGAGCAGCTGGACCGCATTGTAAAGGCACTATTCCCTGCGCACCCCGTATGGAATGATGACTTCGGCGCAAAGAGTGCAGAGGACTGTCCGCTTTTCTCTATAAAAGGGTTGGAACAATCAGTCCTCTCTATGAAAAGCAAGAACGCGCCAGGACCCGATGGTATTCCTGCAGAGGTATACAAACTGATATTCGAACATCGGCCAGACCCTACTACTCAGCGCATTCAACGCTTGTCTAAAAGAGGGCACTTTCCCTGCTCGTTGGAAGGTTGCGAGGCTTGCGCTGATCCACAAAGGGAAAGGCAACCCTGAGTTGCCACCTTCATACCGCCCACTATGTATGCTTGGCATAGCTGGAAAAATGCTCGAAAAGCTCATCAAAAGTAGACTCGCTGAAGTGATACGTGCTGCCGGAGATTTATCTCCCTGGCAGTTTGGTTTTAGAACAGGGAGATCCAGCAGAGAGCAGTTGATGCTATCATGCTAGTCGTGGATGCCTTTCGACGAGCGGTGGCACATAGCCGCAGAACTCAACGAGTGGTGCTCCTCGTAACGCTTGACGTCAGAAACGCCTTTAATTCGGTAAGGTGGAAAGACATTCTAGGCGCACTAGACAATACTTTCCACGTGGCGAACTATCTGTTGCGGATATTGAGGGTCTATCGGAGGAACCGCTCCATGCTCTATGACACACTAGAGGGTCAGAGGAGGATGGAGGTCACGTCGGGTATCACACAGGGATCCATCCCAGGGCCGGACCTCTGGAACGCTACCTATGATAGTCTACTTAAATTCGACATGCCAGAAGAGTTGCGCCTGCTCGGCTATGCAAATGATGTCGCGGCGGTTGTTGCTGGACGCACTGTCGAACAGGATGCGACGGTTAAGCGGATGGATGACTACTCATGGTTTCAACCTTGCACTGGAAAAACCGCGCAAGTACAGAAACGGGGAGCTTTGCTGTTCGAGTCTGCGTACCGCACTGTCTCTGAACCAGCCGTGATGGTGATCGCGGGAGTGATCCCCATTACCCTTCTTGCTAAGGAGCGTCAGGCCATATGCAAGCGCAAGGGAGATGAGCCAAGGGAGGTTGTTGATCGTGAACAACGGCAACGCACTCTAGACGAGTGGCACCTCTCTTGGCAAAATGAAACTAGAAGCAGATGGACTTCGTGGCTCATCAGCAACTTAAATGCGTGGCTGAAGCGCAAGCATGGTGAGACTGACTATTTCCTTACCCAACTTTTAAGTGGGCATGGAGGTTTTCAGTCTTACTTGCGCAAGATTGGAAAAGCGCGATCTCCGGATTGTGTGTCTGTGACCCAAACGCCCCCGTGATGGGTTCTCATGAGTCGCCTCGTCAAGTTAATCCTGAGCGACCTTGCAATGATTGAGGATTATTTGAACCTGATTTTTTATTGCAGTTAACGACTTTCTGAATTCCGGGCATTTACTACTTCCGGCAATATGCGTGCACTGTATATAGATCTCAAGTTTTTGGACCGGTACCGTGACATTGCCCCCAAGTGAGTTGTTAACTTGGTTACGGAAGCCATCAGTTTTGCCCAACGTGGATTTTTTCAGCTCGAACATGAGATCGCCTTTCTCCGTCCTTCGACATTTCCGCCTAGATCTTTTAGGTCGGGGTCAGCTTTGTCAGATTGCCCTTGCTATAGATAACACAATTGCCTCTGGCGAATTTGGTCAAGGTGACTTGGATAGCGAACCACCAGATGTTATCAACGTAGTCGAGCTGATTGACATTGTCGATTGCACCCCTCCATGTCCACCAACCAAGACAGCATAATGGGCATCAATGACAGCGAATATCGGCGGCAAAATACCAGCCTTTCAGACCCCATTTTCGACTTCAAATTTCTCCAGGATTTTACGTCGATGCAGCACGCAACATTTTGTTCCGTCATATATGTCTTTGATAATAATGTTACATAGATTACTCACCTGGATGCCGAAACCCCTGTTGTCGTGAAAGCCTCTTTTACGCGAATACCCGAGACACCAACATATGTAAGTAAATCCAAAAGTGTCATTCCTCACACTCGTAAAAAATGTTCACACTCTTCCCATCAATACGGATAACTGGATTGCGTAGCGTTCGTGCAGAAATCCATTCTATAACTTTACACAATTTATTATACAGCAGTAGCAGTAGAACGTTCAATTATATTCTAGGGGTGTTAATAACAGATGCGTATCGTTCACACGGACTACACCTCGGACTACAATGATCCGAAGAGTGATAATCTGGTCGATACAGGATGATCTAAAGTAGAAGCCAACCTGTTCTATGCTAATCAAGCATTCCAGATGTTACTTGATTGGTTACAGAAATATTATAAATTTCCTGTCCAATTATTACACTCAAGACGGCTACCTTTCTTCGGAATCTTACCGATCATTCCCTTCTCCCGCTAATTGGGAAAGATCTGAAATTTCCAGGATTTATGAATGAATGGAAGCAACAGCCCTGCAGAGACGGTAAGGATTACAAGGAACATTTCTACAAAAAGACCATCAAGGCTGCCAGTTTCACCTCGCTTGAGCGCGCTGATGATAAAGATAATTTCACTTTTGTTTGGAGGAGCAGCCCTTATCTGCGTGTTACGATGGCTTGTTATATCATCCGTCAAGGGTTGAATTCGAATGTTTTACAAATCAGAATTGCTATGAAGTGCTCCTTGCACTTTTCCAGCTGCGCACCATGGTAGATCAAAAGCTTATGATCTACGTTCCTCACTGGACTATCTTAAGGACTACGACCACCTGGAAGCTATCTCGTGATGCGGTATTGCGCTTCTCATGCATTTCACGGGAACAGAGCTCCAGTCGAAGCTCTTAGCTCCTAACGTCAATCGAACTGCCTCCATGTTTCTGCAGTCAGTCAAGCCTTCCTGGATGTTGGTGACTTCCGTTTTCAGAGATAAGGTCACTTTTGATGGGCTCTCAGCCGGGTGCAATAATACAATTTTCTTACTGCTAGACGACAATCTGGTCGTGGTGATGGCCGGTATTGCCTTTGGAATACCGACACTCTGCCCCTGCAATCAGTCGCAGTAGCGACACACAGACGATGGTAGGCGACCATCGAATGATGGCTTCCATCGAGGCAGATGTCAGGGCCTTTTTCATTATGCACATTCCAAAGACTATTTGTAAATCTACTACTGATCGCGATATGATCGATCTGTTCAGATATTCGCACCGGTCAGTAGAAAGGAAACTATCCTTATGGCAGGACCTTTGCTCGAACAGTGCCATGTCAAGGCAGGGAAAATTACAGAAGTCGACACATTTTCACTGTTGTTGTTGCGGTCACCTAGATCACCACCACATGTCCGAGCAAGGTGTTGTCAGAGCCCAACTTGGCATTCAACACTCTGCTTTCTCGGTCTTATTCATCCTTTTTATTTTGCATGCAAACCTCCATTCAGTCCATAATTGTGTCATGCTTCTCTTCGCTGTCAATTTTAACCTGTAAGAACCATCTTAAGGGTCCTCCTGACTTCTGACAGAAGATTCTTCCTAACCCATTATCTGAGAATCTGCTTGAGGTAAAGACCTTAAATTACACTCCGGGCTGCGTTGCTCTATGGCCATAGTAATATCTTAGACGAAGTACCATGACAACTATGAACGTCAAAAATAATTTTATTAATAAATTATTAAATTTAGTATATAAGATTTATCTGAAGCTGCCTTTAAAAAAAATTAGAAATAAATATTTCGTAAATTTTTCTATTTCCATTCATATATCTTTTCTATTTAGGGTTTCTTTCGACGCAGCATTCAAAAGCAAATTGAATACCGATGTTTGCGTGACGGAAAGTGCCTGGTAATTCGGCTGAACAGAAATCGATGTCAGTATTGCCGTTTCAAGAAATGCCTGTCAGCAGGAATGAGTAGAGATTGTAAGTATAATTTGAATAGATAGATTTACTAGATTCACCTATGCAGAATAAAATCCTATAAGCATCAAACCATCGTTGGTTTTCACTCTTTTTAGTCAAGATTACTTTGGTTTTTCCCAGTGCAAGGCTGAGCAGCCATCCATTCTCTTACCCGTCGGACTAATATGCCCAGTTTACTTTGCACTTGTTCAGTAGTGTGTCCGGCAACAAGAACCCCATCATTATCTGCATAACCGACAAGGGGTGGGTCTTCTGCCATATCGAGTCTGGGCAGATTATCGTAGAAAACGTTCTAGGGATCCGACTGCAGGATGGATCCCCTTGCTACTCTCGACGAAATCTCTAGCCCTCCAGCGTCTCATAGAGCAGAGAGTGGCCTTTCAGATAATCCGTCAATATCAAGCATGTCCACCAAAATCGACGGATATGTGATAAGGCCATCCACCATAGATCTGCATGCTCTAAAACCGAACTGCCTTAGGAATAAGGCCCCAGCAGCATATATCGCTCCGGCGTGTTTCGATGTCGTTCGACGTCTGAAGTTTTTCGAGTATACTCCTTGCTTTGTTAAGCATTCAGAGTGATCGACATGCTTTCCTGATTTTCGCGAGCACCGCCAAGTGCAAACGACAATAAAAACTGCCCTCCTCCCTTCAGACAAACGTTGAATGCGCCGGACAGTAGGTTCGACTAATGATGAAACAACGGTTTATGTATCTTGACCGGGATAGAGTCAGGTGCTTTTTATTTTAAGGGAGAAGCTTGCCTCTTCTAACTCTTTCATGTTGACATGCGTAACGAACAATGCTCCATCTACTCAGCATCTCGTGAACATAATCTCCGCAAGGTCTCGATTTCTCGGGGTTGAACGCTGTGCTATATAACAGAGCCTGTGATACTCTTCCATGATTCCGACATAATCAGCATCCGCACCAGTGATTCCAACTTGAAAGTTACGTCCGGAATACTTCCTTTGCAACTTGGATACCAGGACGGTTCCAGGATAGCGTCAGTCAAGTGCCGCACCCGAAGTCGGGCGTTTCGATAGACTCAGATGACAGTGGTACCTGATAAGTCGAGATTAATTAGGGTGGTTCCGATGCAATTCGTTAATTAACAATAAATAAGTTCCTAGCTTTCCAGCAACCTGTACTAACTGGTGAGCAGTTAATCTCTTTTTATTTGTAAGAATCGGTTTGTTATTTGCGTCCTAATCCTTTCTAGATCCGTCTTGAAGACCGGAAACCGAACTAAGCCCACAGTATATGCAATGCAGAAAACTCAAGTCCACTTTTCGTTGCAGGTTTTCGCTTTGTGGCCTATCATCCAACCATGAATTTTCATATGGAAGATGCTTCTTCTTCACTGCCTTCCGCAAAAGCCTTGGTTTCTGTCGGCAGAGCAGTCTTCTCCTTTCGGCTTTACTGCAGTTCGTTAACGGACTATCTACGGTCCATTTGGCGCTTACTGTGTTTACCGCGGGAAGTACGGTTGCTTATGCCTTGCGCGCACTTACTGGTGCTTTCCATGTTCGCTTGTAGGAAGGAATGCCATCCAGGAGCTCTTCCAATTCCATCATACCGTTTTTCATACGGGCGTTTTTCTGAAGGAAGGTCACGGACTTCAACCATTTCACAACTGCCCCGCATTTCGTGGACTGGACTTGGCCTATTTTCGAAGTCAACTGCCCCGTTTCAACGACTTACCCCTTGCTTCTTTCCGGGACAGGAGCACTACACTACACTACACTACACTGTTGCCGTTCCTGTTCCAGCTCCCGCATTACTTTGCGAGACTTCCTCCGCATTTGTCTGTGCGCACCCTGAGGTCTCGTCTGATGTTTCAGCCATTGCTATCTGCTTTCTAGGCGTTGCGACGGATTAACCGCTGGCAAATTCTTGAGTTAAATTCGACAGTCCTTAGGACAGGAAACCGACATAGAGATTACTATAATCTGCAAAAATATAGATGATATCATCACGAAGGTGGACCGCCATCATCAGCCTACCAGCAGAGGCAGCACTCTAACCATTAACAGCAGGGCGAGTAAGAATAGACTGAGTTATGCGCCCGTTTAGAGAGCAGCCGGCATTGACGCGGTGACTCAGATGCCTTGGCTTCCATCAAAGGAATGGATGGTGTGACCATCGACACATTGCAGACAGTAGTAGGTGCTCGGAATACAGAAGAGCACTTAACTCAAATCACAGATGAGGTTGATACAAATCAGCCTCCACCACTAGTAAGCGGCGTAGGACCTACTATCACAAACCATTCGCGGGGAAAACATCGATTACTGAACCATATCGAAACCACGATGATGGCATTTGGGTCAAAAACCAAACGAGCAAAACAGCGCTATTGGTTTGCGAAGAACAAACCTTCCAGGAAATAATGGAGCACCCGGAGGAAGGCTTCGTCAGAACAAAAATGAAAGGACTTCACATATACAGCTGCTATGGTCCACCTGCTCTGGTGTTGGATGCAAGAGGACGTCGGCTGACCATCATAGTAGCGATTTTAATGGATGGGCTCTAGAATAGAGTAGCCGGACAACGACTGTGAGTGGACGAAGCATTCGCAGAACTGGACGTGGTATTCGCGAATGTAGAGACTTCGTACACTTTCCGGGGAATGGACCTGGGATCTATAAGGATCTGGCATACGTGAGTGCCACTTTAGCCAGCAGAGTCGCTTGGCAAGTCATTGGGGACTATTTTCAGAGTGACCACCAAGCAAAATGAAAGGCAAATCCGCTGGACGGCGAAAGCTTTTGAGGAGGATACGTTTTTTGCCGCGTTCAAACCCTACATATCCCTGGATGGTACAGCCATGGAAAAGACACTCAAATCAGCCGGTGGGTGACATAAGTATGCTATCTTACTATGCCCAGAATACAATTGCTCCCCAGTAGGCAACCCAACTACTGGTGGAACAACGAAATCGCAAGTTTGCGAGTCTGTTGTTTCTAGTCGAGAGAAGGCACACAGTCACCTGTGTGACCGCTTAAAAGAAGCTTTTAGGAGGAGTAAAAAAACTGCTGTATAACAATGTGGATATAAACCCTTAGGACGAGGCCTACAGGGTGGTTATGAAAAGGCTGCGGAAACCGCCCCCTGAAAGATATTGCTACCAAACGATTTCGAGCTCAACGAGGGCATAATATCCTCAGTGGAAGAGCTCTAGGAAATTCGTGGTAAAATTAGCGACAACAAAGCCAAAGGTTCCCTCACCGAGCTTTGAAAGTGGCAGTGAAAACTATCATAGGTCCGACCTTTTAGCCAAAATCTTCGAGGCATACCTAAAAGAAGGACCATTCTATACCAGTGGAAAAAGCAAAAGTTGGTGTTCCCAAATGCAACAAGCCACCTGGAGGCACAGAATCATATCACCCAATCTGTCTGCTTGATACAATGGACAAGATGATGAAGAAAGTCATCTACAGCAGACCCGTATCTATCGTCCTATCCGCAAGCCATTGCTGTTTTCTACGATGAATGGGAGTCTGTTGTAGATGGCTTCAGTTTGGTTTCCGGTATGCCCACTTTATGGTGGATGCAATAAGCATGGTCGTCAACCTGGCAAAAGGCGCACTGGTTTCTGCGGCTACTTTGTGTGCAGGCACTGGTTATCAAAATCGTATTCAACTAGGCAAACTGGAACAGAATTAAAGGGGCATTGGCCGACATGGGTGTTCCCGTGTATTTAGGGAATCTGGTGGAAAATTACCTCTCACAGAGGACTCTCTAGTATGGGAAGGATGAGGGCCCAAAGAGTACACTGTCATATCAGGGGTACCAAAGGGATTGGTAATCCCCCCTGTTGTGGAATATCATGTAAAATGGGGTGGTTGCTCTTCCCGTCCCGAAGGGGTTTACGATTGTCCGCTTTGTAGATCATCTAGCTGTGGTTAGTGCAAAACACCCAGGAAATGTGGAGATTTCCAGGACGGAAACAGTGGGAGCGGTAAGGCCTGATTAGAAAGAGCCAGGCCGACCTTGGCGGACGCGAAAACGGAAGCGGTCCTAATAACGAACCGTAGGAAAGAAAACACTGTGAAACTCGGTGGTGTTAAACACGCACTAAAGTTTAGAACGACACTGGTTGCTAAAAGACAGCCAGTGCCAGCGCGGCACTTGCACAAATTTCGGCGAATATTGGCGGGCCGAAACACTGTCGAAGGTTGCTTCTAGCCGGACTGCTGCGATCCATCCTGCTTTGCTTTATGTAGGCAGAGGCGCTTGTAAACTCTCAGAGACAGAAGCAGATGAATTCGGTTTACTGGGTGATGGTGAGGGTTTGGAGTGCTTTTAGAACCACATCAAATGAGACAGTACTGGTGGCGGCGGGCATGATCCTTGTTGACATGCTGCTCAAAGAAATAAGTATGCTGCACAATGCAAGATGTATGGAGAGGCACACAGAACGTTGGAATGCGAGAGAGTCGAATGTTATCTAGCAATGCAGGTAGGGCGAGTCTACGAACATTTGGGTGTGCCTTAAGTAGAAACAAGGGGAGACCAAATACACCCAATCCCTTACTGGCCACGGTGGTTGCTACAGGCAATATCTGCACCGCTTTGGATTCGATGATTCACCGAATTGTGTTAGATGAGGATCCAGAGTAAGTGATGTTTTACTGCCCAAGGTTCGCAACGATGAGGCGAAATCTGATTCAAGCGTTGGACAGGAGGGTGAGCCCGGAGAACTTGGTTGCGGAGATGTTGAGGTTGAAGGAGAACTGGCTTACAGTTTCGTTCGCAGTGGTGAAATTACAGGAAGAGTTGCTGAAGAAGGAATGAATAAGGACAGCCGAAATGAGGAGAAGGACGAGTGATTAACGGCAAACCTAACCCGCAAAGTGATACTTAAATGGTGGTCCCGTGGGACTAGGACTGTTGAAACCGAGGGTGGTTTTTGGTATGTACGGATCCCACACACATCCGCTCTACCTTTGGTGTTTGTGCGGCGGAGCTGAGCAGACCTGTTTTTCTAAGATTTTCTATCTCCATGAATGCAAAAAAATCGTATGTAAAGGAACGGGCCGCAATAGTCAGGAACCGATGTACTATCGGGACCAAAGTCAGTACCCGACTTCCCTAAGGCTTGACCTACACTTGTCCTCAGAATCAAGCGGAAATTAGCGTTTGCTCGGGGCGAAGAAATCTACTAATACCGACTCAATGCACACTTCCCCCAGCGTACCGAAGGGGCTGATTCCTGATATCGACCACAACTACCTCATTGACTGAGCCAGTCAAGGCTAGAGAGTCATAACTATTGGCTCGGCCACCTTAGGACGTCATTCGTCGTATCGTGGTTAAAAATGGCAGACAACCCCTAAGGGATAGTTTCAGTGCATATAAATTATATGTCGTATATTCACGAATACATAGGCAACCACTCAGCACTAAGAAGTGTCGAAGAAGGTAATATGCAAAAAGACCGACCAATCCATCAATTCAATGATGCCAGACTCTGAAGGGCTTTTGCGAAATTTTGTCGCAATTCAGTCTGTGTTTAAAATTGTTATAATTAATGAACTCATGCCACACCGAAAGTGCCTTCAGAGTGAGTTGTCACCATCATTATTGCTATTTTCACTATTCTTGGCTCCATTATAGCCGGAGTGAGCATCTCCATTATAGGCGAAGATATTACCGTCATTGCGCCGATCGTAAATATTTGAGGGGCGCGTCTGTGGGTTTATATGCACAATAGTTTGCGCTGAACTCATAGAGCGAGTTCACGCTAGCATGACTGGAATTGTGTCAAGTAAATTATTGTCGACAACGGAGTCATAATGTCAACCGTTTCCATCACTTTGGCTATGACCATTAAAGCGGAGGACACCAGAAACCGCCTTACCTTCAACAAGAGCTAATTAATCAAATACAACCATTTCGTACATCGCAACGAAGACAACAGTCACAGTGCACACAAAGTTGAGCAATAGTCGGTGCTTTAGTGAGCCATCTTCTCCGGAGGTTGGGTGGATTAACCCTACATGCTGTTTGGATAGAGGACGGGGCTAGAGCTGTGTAGCCCTGAGAGCAGATTAAATAATCTTTCCATGAACGTCTGTTTACCTTTCCAGCTGATTGTTGTGATTGGATGGGGTAACCGATTTCGAATTCATCTAGAGACGGAAGGTCCCCCGTGCTTGATGAAACGTTACATTGCCTCTTGAGATAATTACTTCGCCCTCACTTTCAATTCTTGAATATACATTGGAGGAACTAGACTTGCCAGCATTGTCTCGGTAGCTACGTGCTTGTTGCTGGAGGCTGTGGTGAGATTTCAAATTAATTATATTCACGTTAGTCCAGAAACATGGAATTTAAGCTTGGGCTTAACAGACGATAAGTGGGTCAGCGGCACTAAACTAACCAATTAGTAGCAGAGATAAACTGCAACTACGATCTCTGCTGGCTAATATACATACGAACTTGTACGTATCACACTCCGTACTCACGGCGAAACTCTACCTGATTTCATCATGAATGTTTGCTGTTTTAAAACAATTGCGAAATATTCAGTTTCTGCTTTTCAAGTAAAGTCGTGATCGTCTAATTTCATAGAGTACTAAAGTGTTTAAAATTGGATAGGCACTGACCTAGAATTCAAGCAAAATAAATATTTTGGCACAACGGGGTTACGAGATTGAATTAAAATTGAGACCTTGCGAAAGAAAAAAGTTCACAGAACTGCTTTCGACTTCACCATATTATTATTGTTTTGTTAAGGGAAAGTCGCACCGCGTCCTTAAAGAACTATTGTGGCCCATTTACTGGTTATAGTGTACCTATTCATCATAGCCGTCCTATAACCGGCCTATAACCATCAGGAACTTTAGTATGTTCCCTACTTCCAGATCTTTCAGTTTTCCATCTGATATTAAGTGTTCTCCCAGATGTCTCGACCTACTTTGCACAAGTGCCGGACACTGTCCCAGGACGTGTATGGAGGTTTCGTCCTCCTCCTGACAAAACCTGCAGGCAGTGTCCGTAGATATCCCTAGCTTCCCTAGGTGATAGTTCAGCCGACAATGACCGGTGAGAATTCCCACTATGATTCGGAGGTTCTTTTTGGTGAGGTTTAAGCAATCCTTTGTACGTATGGGTTCATATCCCCCAATAAGCACCCTGGACTGATCCATCCCTGGTAGGCCCGCCCAGTATATTTCCGTCAACCGTTCCTCTTCATTTCTTAGATTCATAGTCATGAAACCGTTTCCGATTTCACAGAAAGGTTCTGGCCCATATAAAGGCGTCCCTGCTTCCTTCTTGGCTAGTTCGTCCGCTGCCTCGTTGCCTTCCAACCCAGCATGACCTGGAACACAAAGTATCCAGACCTTGTTGGACGAACCGAGTGTATTCAGTCTCTAAAGGCATTCCCACACCAGTTTAGAGTTCACCTGGTTGGACCTAAGAGCCTTGATCGCTGCTTGGCTATCCGTGAGAATAGCTATGTTCTGCCCGCTGTAGTTCCTTTGCAGATTAAAGGAGGCACATTCATCTATGGTGTATATTTCTATCTGGAATATGCTAGTGTACCTGCCCATTGCCTCAAAGTACATTCTCATTGGACCAATGACACCAGCACCCGCTCCCTCTGCTGTAAGGGATCCGTCAGTGTACCAAGTAATCAGTTGCTGGTTTAAGCCGTATGTCGCAGCCACGTTTTCCCAGTTTGCCTTGTTACTCCAATGTGTTTCAAACTTCTTATCAAAGTGAAACCTCGTTGTCATGTTATCCCTTGGTATCAGTAATTCGGAATACCGCCTAGAGAGAATATCAATCTTCCTTCGATTTAGGCAGCTCCCCGCCTCACTCATACTATCGGCCATCCTGAATATTGCCCTCCTAGCCTGCAATCTGTATGCGCAGATGGACAGGGGTTAATCCCAGAAGGACCTCCCTGCACCAGGCACTAGTAACCCTTAGTCCAGTTCGAATTCTATCACATAGGGTATCTTCATATTTGCCCCTACAGATTAAAACAATGTCGTCCGCGTAACCCTGAACTTGTATTCCAGTATTTGTTAACACGTCCAGGAGTTCATCCACTACAATACTCCACATCAGCGGCGATAGTACTCCACCCTGTGGACAGCCTTGAGTGGTGTTCATGACAATAGAATTTGTACCTGTCGGTACTTCTATTTGCCTGCTTTCTAGCATTTTGCTCATCCAGAATGCCAGGGTGTTTCCCACTCCTTTGCAGCTCAGGGCATCTTGTATCTCTGTGTGCGATGTGTTGTCGAATGCTCCTTCGATATCCAAAAACGCGCACAGTGCAATTTCTTTTGTTTCTATGGCATCCCGCAGTACCTCTGTCAGCTAATGCAGAGCAGTTTCAGTTGACCGTCCTGCCCGGTAAGCGTGTTGACAGTGATGTAGAGGATTACGCTTTAGAACGTTAATTCTAATATAGTTATCTATGACCTTCTCCAACGTTTTGAGTGCGAACGATGTTAGGCAAATTGGTCTGAAAGATTTAGGGTGAAAAGGAATCTTTTTACCCGCTTTCGAAATAAACACCACTTTTGCCGGTCTCCATGTCCTTGGTGTGTATCCCAGTGCTATGCTCCCCCTTACCACCCTCAGAAGAAACTCTAAGATAATTCCTAGTCCTCTCTGGATTAGTGCTGGGAAAATGCCATCTACTCCGGGAGATTTCAGTGGATTAAAAGTTCCCACTGCCCATCTTAGCCTAGCTTCTGAGCATATCTCTTTTGCTAGTTTCCAGCTCTCCTTCCTTCCCCTTTTATTCCTTGTTGGGGTATCGAGCAGAATGTTGTCGCCTGCCACCGTGGGGTAGGGCCCCGGGAAATGAGTTCTGAGAAGCAGGTGTACCGTGTGCTCCTCATTCTCGGTAAATATCCCATCTTCCTTTTTCAAACAGACAGAGGATATTCCCCCACTTTAGCTGCAGCCTTGTACAGCTTGGTTTCTTCTGTGATCTGTTCGATCAAAGAATTCCCTGAAGTTTTTCCGTTTCGCTTCCCTGATCGCGTTGCTATACTTAGTCGGTGCATTTTTGTACCTCTGCCAGTCCCCGGTTTGTTTTGCCCGGTTGAAGAGTTTTCGTGCCTGTATTCTCATTCTGGCCAGGTTCTTGTTCCACCATGGTACATCCCTTGATGACTTAACCGTCTTAGCCGGACAGCTGGCCTCATATGCGTCAATGACGAATGTGTTGAGGTTTTCCACCACTGTTTCTAGTTCCAGTTCGCTCCTGATGTCACCGCCCCCTTGAAGGTGGGCAATGTTTTTGCTCAAGTGCGTTGTGTAAGATTCCCAATCCGTTCTCCTGTGATTCCTTATTAATAATAACCGTTGGCGCAACAATCCATATTGGATTAGGGCCTCGAAGTGTGTTAGAGCACTTCATTCAAGATCGTAACGGCACACTACAGAACACTGTAGGAGACAATGTGGTCAGCATTGCGCTCGCCCGAGATTATTACCCGGATTTGACTCAGGTGCTCATTCGCAGCTGAGTCGACTGGTATCCGACGTCAAATATCCATACAAATCCTTCTGCCACCAGTGATATTTGAACCGCGACCTTGCGTACGATAGCCTTGTGCTCTAACCCCTCAGCTATCCTAATTATTCTTTCTATTATATTTCGGAGTTACTCTCAATGTTGAATCTGATTATCCTGTGATCAGACAAAGAGGGTTCATCCGACACCCTCCAATTCCTGACCATTCCGTTCATTAGAGTATTTCCTAGAGTTGTATCTAGTACCTCCTGTCTGGTGGTGGTCACAAATGCTGGAGTGTTCCCGACGTTATATATTTCTAACTTATTGCTAAGAATAAGTTCAAGAAGGTACTCACCTCTACGATTGGTGTCGCTGCTTCCCCAGACTTCGTGGGGGGGGGGGGGGGGGGGGTTGACATAGCAGCCGAGAAGGAGTAGTAACGCCCTTTTCTCGCAATACTTCGTCAGTTTTGTGACTTGTTCTGGTGGATTTCGTCTCCTGGGAAGTATCCCGATGCCATAACTGCCTCTCGAGTGCTCCTCCCGGCTTCCAAGGAGACTTGGATAGCCACAAGGTCCCCGGTTAAGAACTCTGAAAGACATATATATTTTAAATTACGTTTAAGAATTATGCAAGCTCTTGGTTTTTCACAAGAGAAGTCCCAAATTACCTGCATGCTTCCTCCTTACAGACTGCGAATCTGCCCACGGTACATCCAGGGCTCCTGAGCCAGCACTATTCCAACGTTCTCCTTGGAACTTGCCTTTGCAATTACTGCAGATGCAGCTTTCGCATGGTGAAGGTTTATCTGGGCTATCTTAGTGCTGGCCATTGGCCCCGTTATTGTTTGGTCCTCTTCTCCTCTGTCGGAGTGTCGCCCTCCTCCTCCTCCAACATGGCGCTTTCCTGCGCATCGCTGTCCACCCTGAGCCCTAGGAGTCCTAGGTCTAGGTCATCCAGCTTCTACTCTTCACTGGGCTGCAGGTCTACTTCCCTGGTTGATCCACTCCTTTCCGCCTCTTTGGCTTTTGAGACTTCTTCGGGGACCTCGGTATGCTTTTCACCCGGTGTCTCCTCCCAGGTGTCTTTCCTCGGCTTTTCAATGTGTACATGCACGTGTATGTTGCCAAATCGATAGTTGATGTGGAAACTCCGACGTTTGATTGCCTCCAGGGATCCGTCATCTACCCTGATCGTGAGGAGTTTACCCTTTCCCTCCACCCTGCTTCTGAAGGCTCTCCATAAACGCGTATGGAGATCCTCATTCTGAGCGATTAGGAGGCCCCTGAGATCTTCCGTCTCTATTGTCGTGGCTTTTAGGAGAAAACTGTCACCATATGTGCTCCTGGTATATCATCCCCAGCACATGTTGGCAGTTCTACTCCTTCCCAGCCTGGCAATTTAGGAAGTATGGTCTTAATCCACTCTGCAGTGTCTTCGTCGCGCAGTCCACCAGTATAAGGCCTGGTGGAAAGCGTATCCCGGTGAACACCACTTTCGAAGTCCATCCCTTGATCATCTGCCTGACGACAAGGTCCTCAATGGTTTCCTGCTCCTCACGAGTGAGTATTTTCTCGGGAATCATTTTTGGTAGTATGGTCAGTCGAATGCCCTTGACTGCACTAGCATAGCTAATGGCGGGCTTTCTGGGTCCTGCCTTCACTCCTGACCTGTCCGAGTTTTCTCCCCGCTTGGGTTCAGGTTTGGATTTTTTGGGAGCATTCCCTTCATGTGGGCTAATGCTGCTCCCCGCTTTCTCGGCTCCGGTAGAGATGGTTTAGGTCTGTCCTGAGCCTTCTTAAGGGCCTCTTCTGGTTTCAGGCCTATCTTCAAATAGTGCAGGTACCATTTAACACCGGCGCCACAGACCTGTCTCCTTCCTGACGTCTGTTATATTTATCTTAGAGGTGCTTTTTCTGGTCCCTGCTCTTTGAGCAGTGGTGTTCGTTGGCTGTTGTCCACGCAGTTTACCAATGTTAACCTTGGATCCACTGCTTGACGTCCCAACTTCTCCCTTCTTGGGTGTAATCACCTGGCTCTCAGTAATTCGGAGATGTGCCTCCGCCTGATTAACCAGTTTTTGTGCGGTAAGGAGCCCCGCTTGTTTGATTTTCGTTTTCTTTCCTTTTTTTGTACTCATTTGATTCCCACGAGTATGGGGGTTAGGAGGTCCGCCGTGCCATAGCCCCCCGTAGCACGGTAAGGTTTAACTTACTCACTGAGGCGACCAGGTATCAGTGAGGCTCCGTTCGAATACAGTCAGTTACCCCCGACTACAAACTATCCAATGGGCACGGTTCGCATAACACCCTGGATTGGGGGAGGTGTTTTTCGACTCCTCAGTCTAGATCCGTAGCGTTTTGTTAATAGTAGGGTCACCAGGTATAGGATGTGGCTATCACCACTCACTAACGGCCTTGGTAGACGAGAGGCTTGGCCCCTGAAAATCACGCACCGCCCCAGAGGAGAGACAGCTCATCTTCAGGGAGAGATAAGTTGGCCTCAGGGAGCTATGTTCCGCGTCAGTCTATCCTGCAGTGCACTGCTTGACCCCTCCACCAGAACAATATATGCCGAAATATGTGAACTCTCCAATTGCTTCCTTCAAAATATTCATTACTTCGTGCTCATTTTTCATTTGGGGAATGTTCTGGAAGATTTACTGCCGTATTCCAAGGAATGGTCAACGAAGTTCTGTCCGAAAAGGTGAGAATACCTAACACTCTCATCACCTGACATACTTCTGAGCAAAAGATGAAATATCTGCACTTTAAGACAAAACGAGACCTTCCAACAAAGGTATTTCCGCCTGACTAATTTTGGGGATCGTATCTTCCATCTACGTATCTTCCACTATGATCATGTCAACCTTTGAGTTTGTGATTTCCCTCCGATTGCAACACTCGCATATGCTTGCCAGTTTCCAGCGTTACATTTAATAAGAACGCGTAGCACTTTACGTCCGCTAACTACAACAATGTAGGAACTGCAAATGCACATCTGTATCTCTCAGAAGATCTTGTGAAACGAATTTTCCGCTATCCGTAATAAAATTGAACTGCGGACGAGGTAAGAGGCTCAATAGAAGGCCTGGCAAGGGCCTTACAATCTTTCTGAGGAGGCGGAACGAATAATGAAAATTGCATACGCTATTCCATGAGTTGAATGCTATTCGCTTGGTTTTCCCTGCGAGGAGGATCGCGTCCATAAATTGCCTATGAATAAAACGCTGAAGGATTGGAACCCACATGAGAATGGAGGTGCAGAACAAAGTTGCATTTGTGCTGGGCTGAGTTGATCAAAGCCTCAGTTATGTGGATCGTTAACATATTTCATGCCCTGATATCATATTTGCGCCATTCACCCGCTCGGGACCAGACTCTATGACTCGTGAAATGAAAAATGGGAAACGTACTACTCCCGCGGATATCTCCGGAATAGGTGTCTTACTAGACATATTTTTGCAATGCAAGTTAGCAGCACTCATATTCTCTGGTGTATGTGCGATAATTGCATTTATAAGCGAGTTGAAAGTGTCCATAAATTAAAGCCAACTCACGATTTCCTTGTAGGAAGAGTATTCGGAGGTATGCAGGGAAATTGTGCAACTCATGATAGTATTGTGCGAATAATGGGGAAGTGAGTACTTTGTCTTCCATTTCGAAATAGATTTAGGCATTTTGGTGTAGATATTTATGTTACCTTATAGGCGTGTTGAGTGATATTTATGATCATAGGACAGAAATAGACATCCTCGATTAGATGGTGTAGGGCAAATGGAGACCATAGTTCAACTTATCTTGGCACTCCGGTGTATGCAATGGGGCATAGTGCATCAACTGCGCCTACACTTCATCCTTGTCTGTTCTTGTCTATTGGCTATAACATTCTCGACTAATTTAACCGGCTTTCAGTTATTCTAAATCATATATTTGTAGGACTTGCAGAACCTACGTATAAGTCAGACAGGAAAGGCAAGCGATACTTTTGTCCCGTTCACAAGTGGGGGCGGCTCGTCGTCATTGGTTTCGCCACTTTGTTTTATCAAATGCCTAATCTGGATGCAATCTCGAGGCTTTTAAATCCCCATCCAGCGTATCAAGTCACCGTTGTTTCGGCGGCCTTTTGGTCGTTTACCATCGACTTCGCTGTTCAGGCCAATCTTGGCAAATGAATTCTCATTAGCGCGAATTACATGACCATACCATCGAAGACGACTCACTTGCATTTCGGATGTGATCAAAACGTGTCACGCTACTTGTCCAACTCAACATCTTGGTCTCCATTACCGCAAGACGCCGTTAATTTCCTTTTATAGCCGGCCGACACTGAGAACCATAGAGAGTGACAGGACGGACGACATTGCGGTAAATTTTAGATTTGAGACATTCATGGATACGTCGATCACAAAGAACACCAGTTGTGGAGCGCCACTTCTTCTACGTCGCTATAATGCGTGAAGCAATTTCATAGGACAATTCTCCATTGGCTGATAGCATTGACCTGAGATATTTAAATCGCGCAGTTCTGGGCAGATTACTGCCCTGACAGTGATTGCTCCTATTTCATGGTGATCATCGTCATCAACGGCGAAAGAACCGATATCGGGTCTAGGCCTGCCTTAATAAGGAACTCCAGACATCCCGGTTTCGCGCCGAGGTCCACTAATTCGATATCCCTAAAAGCTGTCTGGCGTCCTGACCTACGCCATCGCTCCATCTCAGACAGGGTTTGCCTCGTCTTCTTTTTTTACCATAGATATTATCCTTATAGACTTTCCGGGCTGGATTATTCTCATCCATACGGATTAAGTGACCCGCCCACTGTAACCTATTGAGCCGGTTTTTTTCCACAACCTGACGGTCATGGTATCGCTCATAGATTTCGTCGTTATGCAGACTACGGAATCGTCCATCCTCATGTAGGGGGCCAAAAATTCTTCGGAGGATTCTTCTGTCGAACCTGGCTAAGAGTTCGCAATTTTTCTTGCTAAAAACCAAAATCTCCGAAGAATACATGAGGACTGGCATAATTTAATGAACCGCATGGTGTAACTGGTCGCCTCCATATTTAACCAATTCGGCTGTAAATCCATCGGCTAATGGCAACTTATGATTTTTAAGCCGATGAATTGCAAGGACTTCTTCTTCTATACTTGGTGATGGCAGTGTTTGTCCGTCGTCTTCAGTTGTTCAACTACAACTCACCGATATTTTCCAGACACGTATTTGATATCGGAAGTTAACTGATGAAGCTCAGTTTCCGAAGTTGGCGAGGAGACGCTTTGCCGGGCTTTTGCTTGAGAACGAAAGTAAGGGGCTTGTGATCCGTGAACAACTAGCGGTCCTCAAATTAATTACCAGAAAGGTTTACCAGTCATCGTCCATATTCGCCGGCGGTTAGAACAGGAAGGAAAGCTTTTAGGCCACCAGCTGTGTCGGCCGAGGTTCAGTGCGTTAGAGGTGATTTTACCACTGGCAATGTAGTCGCGGTTCTTTCCTCCAATGTGCCGCCACAAGGAACTTATGGAGATTTGCAAGAGAATTGGAAATGATGAAGCTTCCGGAGTAGATGCTGTTTCTAATAAACCCCTTGAGGTCAGTGTAGAGAACTGACCCGGTTGGTTTATTATCGTTTTCAAGATAGGTCTGGTAACCGGAAATTCAGTTGTCTGGAGGAAAAGGCTGAGGTTGTACTGCAAAAACTCAAAAGTAATCAGAAGAGCCATCACCATACCGTGCGATTTCCCTTGTAGAGATAGTGGGTGGAAGATGGTAAAGAGGGAAATTTACTGTAAGTTTCTCCTTATGATGGAAGGTGGGAATGGGCTATTCGCACGAAATTATATTATTTTCGCCAGCCGTATTCTATGATTGACATTTAAGAAGTGCTCGCTAGCTCGAGGTGATTGATGTTGAAAAGAACGATAAGTTCAGCTAGCTAGAAATGCAGCAAGAGCTTATTGGACAAAAATTACGTCCCTAAACTATTAAGGAATTGAGGGGGTGTTGAGTTCACTTGATAGCGGATCAGACCAGTTTGGAAGAAACTTTCTTCCCTTGTTTTTGGTCAAAGCAACCTTTGGTTTCGTCTACGGCAGAGGCGACTTATCAGACGTTGCCCTGGGAACAACATGACTGAAGCGGTTTTTTTTTACCTGTATATACAATTCATAAAAACAACGTGAATATGAATTATAGGAGGAAGCTCTGGGGATGTTACTTGAGTAATCTGATGGAAGGGGATTTTGATGCAATATAGATAGGGTAACTAAGGAGTAAACCTTCACAGCAGAAGTACCGCAGGGTATAGTATCTATGAAATGGATAATACGGACCTAATATTTTCGGTGCTGATGATTTAGCTTTGGTTGTTGTTGCGAAAGAACCTGAAGATGTTGAAGTATAAAGACCATCTACATCATAGAAAGGTTGCTATAAATGGCTGAGCTTGACCTAATGACGCTGCACTACCGTTTCAAAATAGGTTGACAGGTACATAATGGTAATGACTAATGCCAGTTGTGATTTCAAGGAACATCCGTAGTTTTAATCTAAATTCACTGAGAAAGAGGACAACTGGTCCTCGAAATACCAGGAAATACAAATGCTTGTTCGGCATTTAAAGAAAAATTTTATCTTTTCTTTTTTGTTTTTTTTTACTAAAAAACAAGCCGGACAAAACGATATACATAATAGTAGAATTTGCATGCGGAAAAGCGGTAAATGGTAGAATTTCGCCAGCACGGATAATGCTCAATATCTGGTGATAGGTAGTCTCCTCCGCTCATTTATACACCAAAATAGTTTGCAAAAACCACTAACCCGCGAAAGCAATCGGAAGAAACAATACACGGCATATAGCACTTTCAGGGTTTTCGCAGCCTGACTGACAATTCCATTTCTACTAAATGGTATGCGCCATTCTTCCGTTCCGACTTTTTTTGCGACTGAGGCCAAGAACGTTTGTGGCCACATGAATGATAACATTCTTCAGTTGATTGTGAAGATCATTCGATGATGGTTCATCTCCAGGATCTCTGTTAACTGTCGTTATTGTGACATACATTTCTTCCTTACAGGTGTTATGGAGGACTGTGCTGTGGATGGTTTCAGTATTAACCCCCACCTGATTTGTCAGAGGGAATTCTAGGTGATGTTGTTATTCGAGCATGGAGCACCATGTCAACGAGATAGTAATCCGAGTCTATATTGCCCCCCCTGACATTCATCAAGGCGGAGGTGGCGGTGTTCAATCAGTAAGTGGTCGAATTGGTTGAAAGTGATCCCGTCTGGAGAGGCCCAAGTTTGTTTGTGGAGCGCTTTCCGCGCAAACCAGGTACTTCTAACAACCATTTCGTGTAACACTGCTAATTGAATAACCCACAGTTCGTTATCATTGGTATCCTTATGTAAGCTATGTGAGGCGACGTGACTCCTGAATAGCGGCCCCATCCCTACTTAGCTGTTAAAATCTCGATATCATACCTGGGACAAGCTTCGAGGGTTCGTTCTACTACCTCGTAGATGGTATCCTTCTCCGGCTCTGCAATCTACTATGTAGGCCAGGAACGTTAATGAGGCTTATATTTCTAAATTTTCCCCGCAAGAGCAGAGTGCAGAGCCGTTCGCTTATGTTTTCAAAGACGATAACAGCAGGCTTCATTTTTGGCTGACTAAGAAACCTATAACCGGATATCGAATTGGAGGACCTCGGCGCAAAACCGGAATGTCTGGAGTTCGCTATTAAGGCAGGCCTAGACCGGATACCGGTTGTTGCGCCGTTGATGATGATGAAGAAACCTACTTCGAGCACATAATTTACTGGATCGCCGCTATAATGTATTTTATAGTGGCTCCTCTCCAGAAAACCAGTCCCTGTCCAACGCATCTCATACAACGCTGTTACATCAGCCCTTTATTGGGACAGGGTATCGGCTTGCAGCTCCTTCTTTTTACAGGGAGCGCAAGTTCCATGAGTAAATGGGCAAATCGTTATTCCGCTTTCATTGTTGGGTGCGTTGCTGTGTTGTCAGTCCATTCTGAGGCTCCTTTTGTAGCTTCCTGACAATTCCCAACCTTGAGGACCCATTGGTTCAATTTGTTCACTGTTATGGCTGCTGTGGCTCCTGGAGGACAAAAAAGTCTTCGCGCAAGCATTTGCGGACGACCTAGTCATAATAATTACCAAGTTTGCAGACACAGTATGTGACCACTTGAATGTAACTCTGCATAAAATCCACAGTTGGTGCCTTCGCAATGGACTCACGGTGAACGCTGGAAGGCTGGGCTAGTTATATTCACTAGGAACGTCAGGTGGGGCAGCTATACGCTACCCACCTTAGCAGAGGCGGAAATCCAGCTGGCACAAATAGTCAAGTATTTAGGAGTACATTTCGACTCCAAATTAACGTCGAAGCACCATATCCAGGAACAATATCAGAAATCCTGCATATTGCTCTGGTGCTGTAGGAATGCGATAGGTAATACCTGGGGACTTTGATCAAAACGGAAACACTATATCCATTTTGATGTATGCATGCATCGTCTGGTGACCGAGACTGAACTTTGCTAACAGCAGGACGTAGATAACGCAGATTTAGAGACTTGGTTGCCTAAGTATTACTGGAGCAATGAGTAGTCAGTTGGTGTGGAGTTGTCATCAGGTGCTGCTGAAACTTGGCTGACTGAACGAAACATTCTTGATGTGAGTGCTGGGGCACTCTAACATCGCTGGTAATGAGGAAGCTGACAGACTGGCTCGCCGAGGGTCTCGATCCACAATGGTGGGGCCAAAACCAGCTTTTGGAATCCGGTCATCCACTGTCAAGTCTACTCTGAAGGGCGAAATTGCAAGGATTCACGCAGCCGAGTGGAGAAATTTGAACCCTTGCCGGCAGGCGAAAACCCTAGTGAAAGAACCTGGGGTCACTAGAGCGGCATTTTTGTTGTCCCTTAAGAAGTGGGACATGAAAAGCCTAGTAGGGCTTTTAACGGGACACTGCTTCTTAAACTACCATATGGAAAAGATTGGGGTAGTGCTTTCGGTTGTGTGCAGCCAATGTGAGGAGGATGAGGAGACGGCCCTGCACTTTTTATGCAGCTGCCCGGCCTCCTCAGATCTCAGACGAAGACACCTTGGCAAGGTTTTCTGGAATGAAGAATCTATTCCACCCATGAACTTAATCAAACTTCAGAGCTCGACTGAAGAATGCCCTTGCCGTTCTTTGCTATTTTGACAAATGATAGTCCCACCATAGTGTTTTACCCTTCTTTGGCTTACTGAGTAGATAGTTCTCTTCGGAGCTTCTCTCATACTGATTGTGCTTTGCTTCTTCAGTTCTGGTTATTAGGGATCCCGTCCGAAGGCTACAGTGAAATTTTACGTTACATTCAAGTCAGGAAATTATCGTTTATTTTCAATACCCTCACCTCTATACCAGATGGAGCGCAACATCAACTAAAATGAAAGTATCTTTAAAAGGGATATGCAATTTCTGGGAACTGGAGTATTCTCAGATTGGGTTACCTAAGTTTTAAATGAAAATTGCGATGGAACCTCACGAAGCGATTTAATTTATGATAACTGTTAAGCAATAAAACTTGCGCAATTGCCTGATTTACTTAATTACGGGCACTAAGGAAGTCACCTGCAATTGTAGATCAATGGAAAATCAAAGCAACATAATGTTCCTCGGTTGCATTGCACTTCCGCCTTCTTCGGAGTGCATTGGGTCCATTTTCCCACTCAGTATTATCATTATATGGCCTGAAACGCCGACGACACGCTCAACCTCATACATTTTCAAATGCATCGCCACCAATTCATTACCTTTCAGCGTCGTTTGCATGGTTTTCAATGCAACACGGAAGAGAAATCCTCGGCTCGGCATGTTTTCCATGTCTAGCCCTGGGTTAGAGATCAGATAATTTAGCGCAGCCACAGCAATTCTCTTCGTTAGGAACCCAGGCATTGCGCGATCTATTACTTAACAGCGAAACTGCAAAATCAACAGGCGAGTAGGCATAGGCACCAGGTCGGACCCGTCATGCCTAGCCTGCACCTAAGCAGAGCATGCAATTTTCCGCAGGCAACAAATCGCTTTTCAGCTATAAATTCAATGGGAATTCATTTGTACTGACGACAGCGACTCGAATTCACATCCAAGTTGCATAAATAGATACTGAATATGTGCATGCCACATTGCACGGGAAAGGAGTGTCTTGCGAAAGATGGAGCAACGATAGTCGGAAATATCTTATTTTGGAAAATATGGATTTTCCAACTGTCGTCCGCGAAATCCATAAATTTTCATTTGCAGTAGTGCAGTTAGGGTCTCAACTGGAAGTTGGAGTCTATCCTAATTGCGGCCAGTGTCGATACTCGCCCTGTTCGAGGCGATAGTTGCCGCATTAGATAATGGAGTCGCCTCTCCATGATGCTGTTACGGCAGCCAAATTATTAGCTCAGTTCAGGAGTTATTTCCATTTACTTTGGCTGCAATAAAGTCATTAGTGGTGAAGTGCGAAAAGCAATTTAAACCGAGCGTCACCACCAATTCAACCAGCGAACCCATTGCGAAACCTCAGGTGGCTGATCACGCTCAGGTGACAGTTTCTGTGGTTGCTTCCTTATCCACTCACCCATGCTGCAGGTCTTCACTCTGCAACGCCACAACTTTTTCCACTCGACGGAGATTTCATTATTCGGGAAAACTATTGCTTATTTATTTCCATGAGTTTGAGCTTCTTTCACTTCGGGTAAGTGGCATAGTTGGCTAATGCTTTGTGGATCGCTGATGGCTTTTTCATGTGATCGTTTTTCACCAAGCCAAACAGATAGCTGCAATGCTGGGTCCGCGGCATCCGAGAAGTGAAGCAACAATAACGAGGCTGACGACGAGGCAACAAACAACGAACAAGAACACTAACTTTCTCCGCAAGATTGGTGGTGCAACTCTTTTCCGGGTACATTGACTTGCCAGAGCTCGGTCTGCAGTCTACGTGCCGATCTCGCGGTAGGCCCGCTGCGAGTAGACCGACCTTTCTTCGGAGCGCTAATCTAGATATGTGGGCAATCCATTTGCAGCACCGACAGCTATCTACGCTCATTATTATTTCATAAGCGCACCAAGGGCCCACAGGTCTCGTACCTCAAATGAGATTCGATTCTTTACGATTCAATTAGGCAGCTGTAATGGCGCTCGTTACCACAAGGTACTTACTTGGCGAAAGAAAGCTCGAGCTCACAAAGGTGGACCTTTAGTGGGTCAAGCTAAATGCCATAAAACAAACATCGGATATTCAGTGAAATCCAAACGATTGTGTTCAACCTCGAACGAAGCGGATTTCGATTTCAATAGATAAAAGGCACAGCATTGAAATTTGATGGAGAATCAAAAATAGTGATCAGTTGTCCAAGTTTCTGCACAACGATGTGATACCATAAATGGGAAGAAACTAGCAAGTGAAGGTCTCGTCTTCAATCTGCATTGTGTTTCGGGAAATGAGGTCGAATCTTTGTTTGAATTAAATCAGATACGATAAGATATTGAAATGGCGTTCGCTTCATATGCGATATAGTAATGCAACTCACGATAGTACGGTGCAGGCTAAAGATACACCTACACGTATACTCGTTAATGTATGATGAGTAATATGCTTTGATGCACTTATATTAGAGCATTTGTTACCCAACGCAATCTACTATCTTACATTGTTTGCAGGCTTTGTAATAGCCTGTGCATATCGCAGATAACAATATCAACTGACTAGACACTTTTTTCGCACGAAAACTATCTCTGTCGTGTTATAACTACTACGATAGGTTGATCAACCTTAAACGGAGCATTAACCATGCTCACGATTTATTGATTCCTGGAAATATTCGCGGAAGCACCTAGTATAGAGAGGGTTCAGACTAGAGCTATCTAAATATGCTACATTGTCTTCCTGAAACTGTAATTGTCCCCTAGTTTAAAACTGACTTTGCTATTGCATTCTTCAACGGACCCTTCCGTAGTAACCGCTATAGGTTTAACAACAAATACGCCCAAGTCCTTTGCAGGACATTTGTTAACCATTAGCAAAGCATTTTTAACACCCTACGCCATATACAACTCAAATTAGATCGATTAGGTTCTTCACGAGCAACAACCTCCCTTGGCTGATCTCTCCTGCGCTTGTATATGGCTTGACGCTCCTTAGCAAGAAGGGCAACGGGGATCACTCCCGTGATCAAAATCACGGCCGGTTCAGAGACAGTGCGCAAAGCGCGTGCGGGAGACGTTTACGATAAACCTCCTTTCCAAGAGCGTCAACTCATACCTCTGCACCGTAAAGCAGGACAGACTGCGTTGAACTCATTAGAAGACGTCGCTTGCTAGACGTAGGACCCCCAACGTTTGCTATTCGCCTACTTAACGCCGAAACTTCAGCTATGGCCTTTTTCGGTGCTGCTTTGATTTGCTCAAAAAAGCTCATCTTTGAGTCAAGAGTCAACCCGAGGTACTTTACCGCTGGTTTTGACTCGATTATCGACTCACCGAACGATATGGGACGCAGGGTTGGAATTCGCTTTTTAGTCAGGATGACTACTTCGATTTTTTCCAGTGCACGGTGGAAACCGAACGATATGGGACGCAGGGCTGGAATTCTTTTTTCAGTCAGCATGACTACTTCGGTTTTTTCCAGTGCAAGGTTGCAAGGCCCTAGGATGGATCCCTGTGCTACCCCCGACGTGACCTCCATCCTCCTCTGACCCTCTAGTGTTTCATCGAGCAGGGTGCGGTTCCTCAGATAGTCCCTCAATATCCGTACGAAATAGTTCGGCACGTGGAAAGTATTGCCTAGTGTGCCTAAAATGTCTTTCTATCTTACGGAATTAAAGGCGTTTCTGACGTCAAGCGTGACGAAGAGCACCACCCGTCGAGTTGCTATGTGCCTCCCCTCGTCAAACAGCATCCACAACTTGCATGACAGCATCAACCGTGGATCTCCCTGCCCTAAAACCAAGCTGCCGATGAGATAAATCTCCGGCAGCGCGTATCCCTTCAGCGAGTATATTTCTTATGAGCTTTTCGAGCAATTTTCCACCAGTGTCAAGCGCCGGCACGGTGAGAATGATTAAATCAACCACTCTTTAATGGCAGGAATGAGCCATCTATTTACAGGTCTCTGTGTTTTGGCATTCTTCGTCTGCCACAAAGGAGAGATAGGCTGGGCATTGTATATATTCGTCATCTCATATGCCAAGATGTCAATCGGCATCACTCCCGAGATGACGAACGCAGCGTCATCCGAGACTATCGTAAAGGCAGAATACACCGTTAGGGCTTTCCTCTTGTAGACTGTACTCAGTTTATGAGCGTTAGCTGAGATCTACAATGCCTTTCGCCAAATTGACACTGCATTAAGCCAGATCGAGCTATAAGAAACCTAGATGGATGCCGTGGCCTCCCACGTTCGGCATAATCAAGGCCATACTTACTGTGGATGCTTTGTCGCAAATATACTGCACGATTTGTGTCTACTTTGGCCAGCATGGAAGCAAAGATGTAATCCCCATTTTGAATACCGGTATAATTTCTTTTATGGGGTTTAGTAATGAGGACCGCTTCCGTTTTTTCCTTCACAAGTATCAGACGAGAACTCTCTAGCCTTTGCTCTTCTCCCCGGTGTAAGTGAGGTTGCTGGCCACGTGCTGAAGGGGCGTTATAAGGTGTAATTACCTGCCACCTTATGAAGGTGTATCGAGGAGTAGCTTCAAAGGCGGAGAACGCATTTCGCCTCGGTATTTAACCCTATAAATATTTGGCCAAGTTCCACCTCCTGGACATGAAATGGCTAGCCACTGTAACAAGTGGGCAAGAACTACTTCTGCAAACAAAAGAGCCGTTGGGGTTCCCTGTGAAACTGTTCACTGCAGTTTCGGTTGATTCCCCCTTTCGTCCATAAATTATGAGAACTTTAGAAAATCCTGATTAATGGAAGAAGAGATGAATCCGAAGAAGGGAACATGTCGCGAGTGCGATGATTAGAGAGTAATTTGCGTACTTCCTTCTGTCGCAAAAATAAAAGCTTATCACCATCATCAACGGCGCAACAACCGGTTTTTGGTCTAGGCCTGCCTTGGTAAAAAACTTCAGATATTGCGGTTTTGCGCCGAGGTCCATCAATTCGTTATCCCTAAAAGCTGACCTATGCCTATGCCTGTGTTCAGCCTGTGGACGCCATTGTCCATCGGCAGCGTCGATCAAACAAAACCTCAATAAGAATAGCGTTATGGTCACTATCGTAAGGAAGAGTCTGTAGTTTCCGTTGAGGGTTCCTAAAATTAAAGTCCAGGCGCGCGTCAGCAATGCACAAATCCCGATAGGAATTTGCCCTGGGCCAGGTCGGACTCTCTGACCCATATAATTAGTATTTATACTCTATCTGGTATTGCTCTGTCCAAGATTTGACGAATACCCCTCTGGGATTGTTTGCGGCGTTTAGCCACGAGGTATGCTTAGCATTCAAGTTGCCGGCTATAATATAATTATGCAGCCTGTTCAGTTCGAGTATCGTAAACAGAGAATGGAATTCCTCCTTGAACTTGGCTCGATTGTTTCCCACTGCTATAGACTGACAGAACGTATAAATTCCCTCCTCTAGGCAGTGAAAACAGAATACAAGAGACTTCCAAACATTCAAAGATTTCAAATTCAGGCCTACTAATATGCCTCAAACGATAATGGCGACCCACAAGTATTCCGGTACCACTTCCCCCATCACAATATCGTCTATCGTTCCTCACGAATTCAAAATCCTTGAATGACTGAGGTGGGTTTCTGAAATCAAGACAATATCAGGCTGTTGCCTGGCAGCGAAACCAAGGAGCTCCGCTCTTCGGTGGATTCCTACGATGGAATTCACATTAATCGCGACGATCCGGAGACCATCCAGTGATACCGCTGTGACTGTAGACCTAGCACCGGACATGCTGTTTGTGTAAATATTCTGTTATACTGTTTATTTTTGTATTGTGTACGTGTAGCGTATGCTGCATGTTTTCACACATGGTTAATATTTTATTGAGGATGGTGTTCATCCCGCCACTTGCATCTTGTTGGGACTTGTTAGCTCCCCCTTGTCGGACTACTTCTGCAAACGGGATCCCCGGGACGATTGCTGCCGAAGGGACGGTACCGTTCCATGCCGCTGACACCTTCGTCCTTTGGGCCGATCTTGACGGCTGCTGCCTTGTGACCTTAACATTCCGGTATGCAGGACATCCACGGTACGAAGCCGGATGCCCTCCGCTTCCGCAGTTGACACAGAAGGTTTTTTCCTTGCCCTCTGCTTCAGTCAGTAAACATTCGGCTGCGGTGTGGCCTTTCCCGCACTTTACACATCGTAAGGTCATTTGACAGTTCACTGCCGAGTGACCATAGCGCTGGCATCTTCGACGCTGGACTATTTCGCTCCTCAACAGGTGCTCAAAACGAATCGCCCGATAATTAAGCGACCTATGCCGATCAGACCGCTTCCCCGGCTCTCCGGGTTTATCTGCACGAAGGCGGCAGGATTCGTTTTTCGAAAACGGATCTCCTCGTACTAAGACGTGACACTGAGATGAACTTGACCTCAGTTCCCGTCTCCCGGAGCATTTTGAGCACCTCATCGGGCTCTTCCTCCGCATCGAAGCCTTTCAAAAGGAAGGTTCCCACCCTCTCTTCCTTTGGAGTGTAAGTAAAGTGAGGAGCCTTCACTCGCTCGAGGACCTCCCGTGCTTTCTTGTAATTTGCCGTTTTGTTGCATTTGACTTGGACTCTCTCTCCTCGCTCCCATTAAGTAGAGTCGCTAAATCTCTACCCACCTACTTGTGGCCCCGGTCGGACCATTTTTTAAATTTTCAATCCTAGTTATATTATTTTTTATATCAGTTGACATTTTTGTTTTCCTTTTTTAATTTTTAGAAACATAGCGCAAACTCACCAAATTTTTCCTCTTCATGGCTATCATTGCCGCACTTGTCACCGCTATAGCCAGCCTGGTTAGCACTCTCTTCTGGGACATTCCTATCGAAAACTTGTTCGCCCCTAAGGCAGCCCGGCTCCTCCATGGCTGCAGAAGTAGTCGAAGAAAGCTTCACTTTTCTCCTGGCTACCTTTGGAGACGGCGGGCTCGCCTCCCCAGGCATTAGCTGCTCCGTAAGCTTTCTGTTTTTTTCATCAATAGTGTCATTTGATTTTTAAGATCTTTTTCGCCAGTCCACCATTTTCTCTTTCAAGGTTGGCTATCCTTACTTTGGCTCTTTTGAGGTCTCTATCCTCCTCATTACGAACTCCACGACCAATCCGAGTGGCCCTAGGTCTTATGGTGGGGGGCCGGTCTAGCCCGCCACCCGTGGGTGGCGCGCCGTTCATTCCCGTCAATAACATACAAGCCAAATAAACGAATTCTTTTAGAAAATTCAAGAAAAAAGAAACTTAGATAACAAATCAAAAGTAAGCTAGTTTAAATTAAGTTTTAATTTATATTGTATTAATTAAGTATCTAAAATATCTTTTTATATTATTGATAAAATTTAATTTAATTTAATTTAAATTTTAAATTCCTTTTATTGTAATATTAATTGTAGACACTTCCGTTCTCTACAAATGCCAGCCTACTAATCTGGTCCCAAGGGTATTCCGGCAAGAATGTCCACCCTGGGTAGCCTGGCCACCAGGGTAAGGGTCTTATTTGAAACTAAAGGCGCCCAAGGTATTCAGAGTTCGCATACTAAAGACCAAGCTCCCCATTGGCCACGCAGCCCTCGAGGTATACTGTTCCCCCTTGCCTTGGGGTCCTATTAGCACCTTTTCAAGTGCAGGGAGAACGATCCCCAGGCTGTTGCTTTGGTCCATCTCCCCGCTAGATCTACTTTCCCGTAACACATGACCAGCAGACAAGCAGGTCCTCGTCAGTTAGATGAGCTTACTCCCAGCCCGGCCCTACATACTCTTGGCCCGTCCGAGGATGGTTTCCAGCGGGCTCCACGAGGAGCTCGTTTGAGGACTTGCTGAATTATGGAACTTTAACCTGAAGCATAATCAGACTAGGCCGCCCCAAGTGATTGTAGTTGCAGAAGTGACATATCAGCGCACAGCCGAGATACAGTCTCATCATTGATTTGAGATAGAACTCTCGAAGTTGCTGGAGATGCATAGAGCCTGGGAATACCTGGTCTATAAAAGGATCCATTTCCGAGAATTCAATACACGCTCTTTGGAATTCGTCCCGAACCCCAGCGGAAACTTCAGCTGGACGGTGGAGAAGAGTGCTTCGGCCAGTACTGAACGGATATTACCAACAACCAGACGGTCGTGGTATCGCTCATTTCGTCGTTTGGTAGGCTACGGAATCATCCATCCCCATTTAAGGGTTCTTCGGAGGATTCTTCTCTCGAAGAGTTCGCAGTTTTTTTGCTAAGAACCCAAGTCTCCGAAGAATACATAAGGACCAGCAAGATGATAGTCTTGTACAGTAAAAACTTTGACCTTATGGTGAGACGTTTCGTGCGGAACAGTTTTTGTAAGCTGAAATAGGCTCTGCTAGCAGCCGACAAACAAAATGTCCACCCCGGAGAGAGGGGAGAAGGGAGGCACACAGCGGTGCTATATAACTTTTGTTTCTATGCCACGCTCTACCTCCACCCCAAATTTCATATCAATCGATCTTTACTGAAAGAATTCGGAAATCGCACTCGATTTTCGGCTTTAATGACTGAACTATATTTTGTGTTTTTATTTTGAACTTTCTTCGTTCTACGCCACGCACCTCCTTCATTTCATAGAATTTTACATGTACTGCTAACTAATCATAGTTTAGCTACGAAAAGATAAAGTAACGAAATTTAATATTGTGTCGCTGGGAAGTCATAATCCTGGAATCCCAAATGAATCTTTCTACTTTGGTCGGAGGAGCGAGGGGAGCATGTATGTATTTTCAAAATCCCCAATTGGGTACATTGGCTCTTTAGGCTGAAAAGCACATTATCGAACTCATTAGTTGTGGTTTCCTTATCACATCGGGGGTAGTTACGTCACTAATTAGCAAGTTTAGAATTAGGTGCTCGGATCGAAGTTGTTAACTCCCTTGATACCCCTCGTAACACCGTGCGAGGTGTATTGATCTGACCGCGCATTGTTGTCCCGCACAAAAGCGATGGCGCAATCGTGTAAGTCAAGTGTTCAATGGCTTTTTGACTTTTGAACAGTTAACTCAATTATTGCAGCCACACTTAATTCGATTCGATTCGATTCTCATTAGTCATTACATTAGTTTCCGAACTAGCCAGCTCGGATCAATGATCAGCTTGTAGCTAGCCGGGCGCTATGGAGTGTGGTGGTTGCGGAACTCGAGCGTAATTCACCGCCTCTTCGGCGAACTGTATTTTGTATCGGTGAACTGAGGCTGCGACGAGATCGCTAAGAAAGATCGTTTTGTTGTTGGGCTGTCTGCGGGAGGCTCTAGCGGCTCTTCGTCGCGGCTGGTGTTTCTGTACAATGGATGGAGCTGGTGGTGGTTGTCGGTCGTAGAGTAGAAGGTGGCAGACAGACCGTCCGATCCACGTCGAAAATCCCGCTCAACATTTCGCAGTTATCTTCAGATTCTTGCAGTCAACGGTACGACTGAGCTACGGCACGCTGGCGATCAGTGACCGCACCGGCATCTTGTACACCAGATACCGAACTCGAGACCTCTTCACGCGATCATCTTGTGCATTGCCCGCGTTCCATAATCCGCAACACGATCCCGTGTGCGGACGGGCGTACGTAGCTTTCTAGCTTTTGTGGCGATCGAGTTGGGGCCGCGATCGTTCCTCCATACCCACGGCAACAAAAGCAGCAGATTCTCTGCTCTCCTCCTCTTCCCATTCGCATTCAGTTTATTATTCGCGGCGTTCTAAGTAGATACTTTTATTTGGATTTTTTCCGCGCTGTAATCCGCACGGAGATTCATTCAACGGTCAACGGCATCGCGCGCCACGATCGTGTACTACACGAGTACTACCCAGCGCGCGTCTGGCTTGAGGAGAGTGACACAACCCGGTGCATCTTCAACGCGCCCGCGTTCTAGAACCCCAGCCTGCTCCGCAGCTAGTGAGCCAGACGAACGGACGGACAAGATCATTGGCAAGATCGCCGCTGGTTGCGGCGCGAGTTTGAGGCCCATTCAGACGCGAAATCACCCAGTCCTGAGCTAACTTTAGACTCCTACTCGGTGAATTCCGCGATCGCAGCGCGCCACGCGACTATCCTTCCCGGTGGCTAGGGGAACTACCCTGGCTCACCTCTGCTTCCCGCGACCTGTGCACTCTGAAGTCGCATCTTCCCTACACCCCATATCTAAGACAGAAGTAAGAACTGTAAATCTTAGAAAGAATTCGCGTACGCAAGAATAAAACGTGCAAGAAGGCGCGAAGGAAAAAGCGAAAGCGCCAAAGAAGACAAAGATACTCCAGAAGTCACTTGGCGACTCCTTTCCGCGGAGCCGCTCGCGATCAGATGTTCTCAGTGTTCGTGCAGGCGATCGTGCCGAGTTTGCAAAGTAGCTGCAGTGAAGTGCCTTCCCCTTTCCATTATATATCAAGTGTGGGTGCGATCGTGATTTGTGTGTTTACATAGCAGCCGCCAGCAAAAAGATCATTTGAATAATTTTGCATTTGTTCGGAATCAGAACGTACTCGTTGCGGCCACTGGTGAAAAATAAAACCCGCGGATAAGTAAGGCGAATCGGGAACAGTCACGGTCAGTGTTGACGGCGTGCAACTGAAAGTGTTCCTGCTTTTCATGGTTTTATTATGCGGACCTCATCTCAAAAATGCAGTGTGACCTGCCCAACAGTTTGCTTTGCGACAGTATTTCTCTCAATGAAAAATGTAAGTAGAATGTTATGTGAAATATACTAACATCCCCGTTGCAGCTCCCCTCGGTGGTTCTACTTTTCATGGACGTCCTCCTAGTAACGGAGCCCAGAGCACTCCGGGCAAACCACACAGCGACCAGCCATAAAATCTTTATGACCACAATCGCTGACCTCCTAAATCCAATCCGTTTCCGACTAACCCATTAAACTCTGCTTTGAGTGGAATGAAAATACATTCGCGAACACCCGCAGATACTTTGACTATTTTTGATTTAGAAAACAATCTCATCTATGCATAAATTTGGCATTTGCATAGACAATCTTTGACGTCGAAATTGTTTTAAATCGAAACAGTTTTCACGGAACAAAGCAACGCATTATTCACGCAGGCCAATCTCTGATAAAATTTTATTGCATCCACTCTCTCCCGGATATGAAAGGCGCTCCAATTGGATTGGCTTCTTTTTTTTACGAAAAAAAAGTCATTTGTGGTCAGAGAAAGGCACGAATTGTGGAGGAAATTTTGTGGCAAACATATTCAGTGGAGAGATCTCGACCCCGAATTCTCCCTCATTTCCGATTTTCAACTTCGCTTCGTCCTTTTTTTATTCAAAGCTAACTTCCTCCACCTAATACAGACTTCACCCTTTCAGCTATGTCGGTACACAGTTGTTACGGATTAAAAAACCATGGTAAACCCCTATATTGCCAGGATTTGTTATTTTCATTTTAGGTTGCAGGAGGTACGTGCAAGGACCTCATCTTTCATGGTCCGAAACAATTACATGCAATGCTTGCGCCAGAGAGACCCCTTTTCACCCCATAATAGCCACATTGCTGCAAGCCTCAAATGCTCGAAACAAACAATCTTTACCTTTAAAGAGTCGCATTCCCAGACCACTTCCCAAATTTACCTTACGGGAACCTTGCAATAATGAAAGGATCAAAAATTAGACTAATGCAGTAGCAATAAAAGCGTACGTTGCAAAATCCCTCGGGATTGCATAAGACTCTATCAACTAAGATAGATGGCGGTATAGCTGGTACGCATTTTCAAATCTTATTTTGACGGGGATTCGTTTCGATAGCTTGTTCATCAATGCCCAAGTAATTGCTAATCTCCTTTTTCTTCAGCCTTTGTCCCGTTCACACGCGGGGTCGACTCGTCGTGATCGGTTTCGCCATTTCGCTCTATCAAATGCCTGATCTGGGTGCAATCTCGAGGCTTTTAAATCCCCATCCAGCGTATCAAGCCACTGTTGTTTCGGTCTGTCTTTTGGTCGTTTACCATCGACTTCGATGTTCAGGCCAATCTTCCGTTCTATGTCTTTTATAGTCGGCCAACACTCAGAACCATAGAGAGCGACAGGATGGACGATAACGCTGATAGCGCTAACCTGATCGCTCAGTTCTGGGCAAATCACTGCCGCTGACAGTGATTGTGCCTGGTTCATGGGGATCGGTCGTCAAAAATTCAGTTTTGTTTAGATTCAATCTGAGACCGTGTTGCATAAGGCGATCATTCCATTTTTGGACAAGTTGCTCGGGATCATTTTTGCTATCAGATGCTAGGAAAACATCATCTCCATAAAGCAGTGTGTAGGGCGCTGGACCTTGGTGTGACGGTGTCCATAACAAGAACAAAGATGAGTGGTGAGAGGGCCCTTGATGGGCACCAACAGAGACACGAAGCAGTTTTAATACACCCGCCATAATTCGAACTTTACTTTTCGGTATAATCCACCCCACGAGTTTCCCTGGTACCAGGTGTTGTCATAAAGCATACCAGATGAGTTCGTGCGGCACACGGTCAAACGCCTTCTCTAGATCTAGAAATGCAATGTAAGTAAAGAGGGCGATGCTTCTCACGGTGTTTCTCCATGAGTAACCGCGCAGCATGTATTGCGTCAGTAATTCCGCTGTTTTTGACAACTCCGGCTTGATTCACGGTTATTTCAACGATTTCGCGAATATGGTTGGTGTTCTTCCTTCCTGAATAATCCCATTAAAGAATTGACTGAGCCACAGTGCTGGGTCCCAGCTCTTCGCTTTCCAGAGCTCAGATGCAATGTCATCAGGTCATGTGGCTTTCCCAGATTTCATTCGTTTTATTGCCTCCTCGACTTAAGTTGCGCTGACAGGTGGAACCGCTCCAAATGTCGGCAATGATTGTGAAATCTGCTCAAAGTATTCTCGCCATCTACCCGTCGCTGCTCGACGATTGGTAAAGAAAGTACCGTTCTTGTCATTAACGCAACAGAAGTGCTCGATATCCTGTGTAAGTTCGTTACGGGCTTTTGGCAAGTTGATATAGATCTCAAGTTGATATAGATACAGATCTCCCTCGCCATCCCGAGTGTCCAGTTTATCGTAAAGATTTTTATAATAGTCCGCTCGGGTGACAATGACCGCTTTCTTTGCTTCCCGGTTGGCATTCTTATAAATTTACCAGTTGGCCAGTGTTTTATCGTCGAGAAGGCAAGTATCTCGGTTGATATATCGCTTATGCGGCTTACTGACCCCGAGGGTTGAAGAGGCCGCTTTGTGGATTATGTCTTTCATTTGGTTCCACGATTCGTAATGATTGGTAACTGCGTAAGTGAGATAATTTTTTCTTTCTTCTCACGAAATCGCCACCATTTACTACGCAGCGGGCCAATGCATTCCTCACGCTGTTTTATCGGTGGCTTAATTCGCAAGACGGCATTCAACGGCCGATGTTGAGGTGCCATGGTCTCATAGGGAGCGGTTTTGCAATTAGTGACGGTGGTAAAATATCTGTGCCTTATGAGAATATAGTCAATTTGCGTTTTACTTCTCCCACTATAAAATGTAGGAAGATGAGACAATCGTTTGATGAACCATGTATTCATAAGTACAAGGTCATGGGTGTCCGCAAAATCGATTATACGCTCGCCGCCCTCATAGTGCGCTCCGAATCCCTTTCCCCCATGGCACCTGTTACCGTCTGCCTTTTCACCCAAATGACCATTAAAGTTACTGGCAATGATGATATAGTCGTCACTAGGCACGTGACAAGTTTTTTTATTGAGAGTTTGCCAGGAGGCATCTTTCTTGGCATCACGTCGACCTGTCTGCGGTGCGTCCGCGACGAAGAAGTGAATAGTGCGATCAGCGGATATAATGGAGAGCTTCATCAGCCAATCATCAAATCGTTCCACTTCTTTAATCGCATCCCGGAAACCCTCTGAGATGGCAATGTCAATACCATATTGATCAATACCAAAATAGAGGAGTTTATAGCAATTTTTACTGCGTTCGCGTTCAATGTCGCAGCTTTTGGCACCAGACCATCGAGTTTCTTGCAGAGCGCAGATCAATACGCCTTTTCTGAAGGGCTCTTGCGAGTTCCTCAGTCTTTCCAGTTAGGGTGCCAAAATTTAGCGTGCAGACATGTTTTTTTTTTGTGAGTGAGGTGGACGCCCTAGCGTTTCTCCGAGGCTTGTGACTCAATAACTGATGCCCAACAAAAACTCAAAGATTCGCAGTCTATTGTTAACTTTTGTGCAGGTGGTCATGATACTGGTCACAGAATCTGGCTCAACTGTGGGACTGACGTTTGTTAGCGCTGCGCTGGTGCATAACACATTTTAGCACTTTAAAAAAGTTCATTCCTGCCCATTCCTATCACACAAGTATCCACACATTCCAGCTAGCCTGCAGGAATAATAATAATCAGCTGCAATGGGACCTAGAAGAACTACTCCTTTACTGGTTAGGGTATATACTTACTAACTATAGTATGTCGATCAAGTCTATAACCGACAAAAATTGTATTTTGTGTCCTACTTTCAAGTGTTTCAACCTGGCATCTGATATTAAGTATCTTCCCGGTAGTGGTATTTTACTACTACACTAATAGTGTCCAAAAACACATGAAGATGGAAACAAAGGATTGTAACTCTCCAAATGGTAGACTTCGAATCCACCCGCGACTCTGAGAAATGAGATCGTGGCCGAGGCACGGATTTTGGAGGCCTTACCTGATTCACCGAGAAATCTGTGGAAGACAGGCTTTCCACTTCAGTGGATGTCTACGGCGCGGTCAGCCAAAAAGGATAGTACAGCAACTCCCTTAATAAGAGGAACTGGAAATTTGACTAGGGCCGGCCTGTCGGTGACACTGTTGCCTACCTCTTCTAAAATACCGGGGAGGAAGGGTCGACAGAAGGAAACTTTAGCCGCAAAGGAGAAAAGACTATAGGCTTGCCTATCAGAACCTTCTCCTCCGCCTGTACCTGGAAAATCGGAAGAAAGGGAAGCTGGTAATGTGAAAACAAATCCATGCAGCCCGCACTCCGGTAACCTAGGAGGGCGACAACAATGGAAGGCATTGCGAAACAAAGCGATTTCTTGGGAATGAGGACATGCACGTTGCTATACCACCAAGTGTGGCGGTATCCAGAGAAATCGAACGCAAGAAAGCGGAACTTTCGGCGGAAGGTAAGGACAAGCTAGTAACCCCGGTCAGATCCATACTGAACGCAACAGACTTTTCAATTAGCGGCGGTTTTCATGTTAGACTGCACTTATGGCTACAAACATAAGAGTTAGTAAAATCAACCTGCAGCATGCCCAAGCCCCTTCCTATCTGCTGGTGGCAAAATTGGCAAAGTTGCAGGACTGTGTTTATATATTTCTAGTTCAAGAGCCATGGTTCCGTTGTAACAGAATCTGTGGTATTGGATCAGTCAAGGGGACTAGGATCTTCTTCGATGAAAGATCCTCGAGATCGAGGGCCTGCCTTTTGATGACAAAATTGTTAGAGAGAGCATGGTTATGCTGAGATAATTCTGTTCCCAGGACATTGTTGCGATCAACTTACAATACCAAGTTAATGGTAAGGGGAGAAACGTCATAGTTGCCTCTGCCTACTTACCCTATGATTCTTTGTGCCCTCCGCCGACGCAAGAACTAAGGGATCTGGTAGTGTATGCAGAATCAAGTGGCCTTGAACTTTTAATAGGTTTTGATGCGAACGCTCAACATATTTGTTGGGGCAGTAGCAAATGCAATCCTAGAGGAGAGAAGCTGTTTGATTTTATCACTTCGGAAGGTCTGATGACCGCGAACGTAGGGTGCGCCCCTATGTTCGTGGGGCCAAGAAAAAGTAAAGTAATTGACCTAACAATCTGCACTTCAAATTTGTTAGAGTTGATTAGAAACTGGCGAGTGCTAGATGAAGTCTCATTCTCAGATTACCGTTACTTAGAATTTAGTCTAACTATTGCAGGCGAACAGCCTGTAATACAAAGACGGAATCCTAGGAAAACGGAGTTGAGCTCCCTAGGCGACTAAGGACTCCTTTGGCGATAGAAGATCAAATGAATCGCACATTTTAGAGTGCTTTGAAGAGGCTTGTCCTATTTTCCGAGGCCAACGTGGTAAAACGGTTCCATCGTGGAACCAAGAACTGCAGAGACTCTGGAAATTAACCAGACGACTTGTAAATCGAGCTTGCAAAAGCAAAAAAGATGAAGACTGGCTAAACTTCCGGAACTCACAGCGTGAATATAAGTGGCTCGTAAAATGTTCGAAACGAGACTCTTTTAGAGCATACTGCGAGGAACTGGAAGGTGAAAGGGAGACTTCCAGGTTGATTTGATTGACAGTTGGTGTCTCAGGCATGGACTTTCAGTTAATCCAAATAAAACCACAATGGTATTATTTACAAAAAGAAGGAAACTGAATGGTCTTTGCCTTCCAGAGATGAAGGGTACAACCCTTCAACTCTCCGAACAAGTGAAATATCTAGCAGTTATTCCAGACAAAAAGCCTCTTTCAAACATGTAGAGGTAAAGATGAAATGAGCTCTCCCAGCTTGTGGGCTGTGTAGGCGGACCTTTGCTTTGACGTGGGGACTTAGGCCTCAGGATGTGGATATGTGTTGCTATCATTAGGCCGATGTGCGCGTATGCATCCGTAGTGTGGTGGGTTAAGGTGACACTGGAGAATTTCCACTGTAAACTAGCCATACTACAAAGAACTGTGTGTCTGGGTATCACCGGTGCCATGAGCACCACATTCGGCCCGGCTCTGAATGCATTACCCAATTTGCAGCCCTTGGATTTGTTTGTTCAGAGCACTGCAATGAGAGCAGCTCATAGACTAATTCGATTAGATTTATGGGAAAACAATGGACGTGGGGGGCACAGAACACTGGGAGAACTGAATCTAGTTTTCGCAATGCCTTCCGATCCCCATACATCTATTTGGTAGAAGATATGATGTCATCTTGAAACGGAGAAAAACTGGGACGAACCAGAAGAATGCGTGTCAGGATATACTGACGTCTTCTATACCGATGCCTCAAAGACAGAAAATGATTCTGGGGCAGGAGTCTACCTCTCGAATAAAAACGAGAGGTAAGTTTTACCTTTGAGACAATACACAAAGGTCTTTCAGGCTGAAGTGCATGCGATCCTAAGGATGATTGACGAGCGGTTGAAGGGCAGGTACATCGTAATCTCTAGCGATAGTCAAGCTGCATTGAGGGCATTGAGTAGTACTTTGATCACTTCAAAAATCATTCAGGAATGTAGAAACCGATTGAATTCAGTTTATAGATTCAATACGGTGGATTTACTCTGGATACTTGGTCATACCATGACCCTCCGGTTGTGGATAAAATCCGGCTCAATAGGTTATGGTGAGCGGGTCACTTAATCCGTATGGATGAGGATGATCCCACCCGGAAAGTCTATAAGGGCAATATCTATGGTATAAAAAGAAGACGAGGCAGACCCTGCCTAAGATGGAGCGATGGCGTAGGTCAGGACGCCAGACAGCTTTTAGGGATATCGAATTGGTGGACCTCGGCGCAAAACCGGGATGTCTGGAGTTCCTTATTAAGGCAGGTCTAGACCGGATACCGGTTGTTGCGCCGTTGATGATGATGACTTGGTCATTGTGGTGTAGAGGGAAATGAAATCTCGGATGCCTTGGCAAAAGAGGCTTCAACTTTCCCCATGGCCGGGCCAGAACCAGCAATTGGGGTGTCAGTAGCACTGGCTGATGCTGCTATCAAAAACTGGTCCCTTAACCTACTTTGTACAAGTATTGGACACTGTCTCTGAACATGTATGGAGGTTTCCTCACTCTCCTCACAAAATCTGCAGATCGCTAACCGAATTGATAGTTTAGTCTACAATGACCAGTGAACGTTCCTACTATGATCTGGAGGTTTTTCCTGCTGAGGTTTAAACAATCGTTCAAGCGCTTAGATTCACATCTCCCCATGAGCACCTTAAACTGCTCCATTCCTACTCAGGAACAATCAGGTCGTACTAGACTTTCGGGAAGCTCCACTGTTCTACACCAGGTAGTTCTAAAACGACACTGATCGCCCATCCTTGTACAGCGGATTCCATTGTAGGGCACGCTGTACAAAAAAATTACAATTTTTCTAATTTATATCCTTTTAAAATACTCTCCAAGGCAGCAAATACACTTCTCCTACCAGTATTTCCACGGTTCCATGCATCTGGAAAACTCTATTTCATCGATGATGTTCAGCTGTTCACCTGTAATGACAGTTTTCCCGAAGTTTCCATTAGTATTGATCATTTTCAAGACCTGCTGACAAACCTCCAACCAATGCGTTTTTTGATGCACTGTCATCTGTCGTGGAATGAACTTTACTGCAACTCTTCTTATTTCCAATTTTTAAGTGAAAATCTCCTCACGTGTCCTAAATGAGATATCGCACTCTTCTGCCATTTCTCGGATCGTTGAACTATGGTTGGAACGCACAAGGGTATTCACTTTGGCGAAGTCAAAATCGTCAATTGAGGTTGAAGGTCTTCCTGAACGAGGATCATCTTCCGGTGATGTTCTGCCTTTCTTGAACCGGTTTAAAACCACTTGTGATATCGTGAACGATTCATCACTTCATTCCCAAAGACTTGCTGCAGTATTTGGAATGTTTCCGTGAACGATTTGCCCAATTTAACGCAAAATTTCAGGCAAACACGTTGCTCCTCCTTCACGTATATGACAAAAAACGCCGAACATTAAAAATACACTTCACTAAGACAGCTAAATAATCGGTTTGGGGAAGGTTAGAGAAACAAAACAAAATAGGGATTACTCAGGAAGATCTCCGCTAAAAAATGAGCGCTAAACCAGATGGAACTTTTTGATCAGCCTTCGTAATTTATTTTTGATTGGTCGTATCAGGCACATGTTGATGTGATTGTGAGCGTGTGGAAATCAAACAAATTATAATTTAAATCATTTGAAACCAAGCTACCCGGAAGGATCCTCCCCTCCTGGCTTATTTATCCAGGCCATTTATCAGGTTAATAGGAGTGGCACCTGGTTAGGGTTAGTTCCTTGGCTGTTCTTGCTCCTGCCAGCTCAAACTTTATCATGGTGTACTTTTTGAGCCATTTGGTAAATACAAGCTGCTTCAGTAACGTTTTTCTGATCTGCTTCAGTTTACTGTCGTATTGGTTCTTACTGGTTCCTTATCTCTTTTCCAGTGAGATCTGTCTTTAACGTAGATATTATAATAGTTCAGCTTTAAAGTAGAGAGATTCAATCTAATCTAATTGATGGGGTAAAGATTGAATTTTCAATCCTAAACCCGGAACAAGACAATGTACTCTCTCTGCAAATTGATGAAAACACATTATGGTTAGCTCCCTCAAAAGTGATGGTTCATCAGAGTGAGGTATTCATGATGTCATCATGGTGTGGTTTGCGCTTTGAACTTTCCTCCCGGATGAGGACGGTATGCAGAAGAAAGAGGGGCTACTTTTGTGTCGAAGTTTTTTTTGAAACATACACTCGGAGGAAGTACAGAAAGTATGGAATTCTTTCCAGGCAGGATGTACCCTGAAAAAGTTATGACGCTTCAAATGGGGGAGATTTTGATCTCATCTGGGTAAGCAGAGGGTAAGAAAGGTATGTAGGAAGAACGTGTCAAAAAACCCATTTGGAGGAACCTTCAGTTTCAGGCCACAAATTTTTATTAGGCTTGCAGAGTGGGAACCTCCTCTTCCCTCTTCCTAACACCCCAGCATTAGTTCTTTTTGGAGCCATTTTGCACTTCCTCAGGAGCACGTATCTTTCTTTTGCTTTCCGAAAAAGATTCATTTGATTTTTCACGATCATCCTTTCTAACAATACCTCAAAACGCCAGTTCCCGCATATTCCCATTAGACTAATCATCGGTGGAAATTTCCGTCCCCAATTTACTGCTTTCGTTCTAATCGCATCAATGATGCTAATGTCATAATATGTAGATGATCCGTTAGTCATGGCCCCATTCTGCAAGACCTAGTTTAGATGTGCACAATCTACATTGATTAACGATGCACCTATAAAATGACCAAGCGCCTAAACTGACGGCCTTGATCTCACACCTTATCTCGCATGATGATATACACATGTGCGTCCATATCTAGATCCATATTGTCTATGAGGTTCTGAGGAAGGGTAATTGATCCAAAGCCAGAACGCGTCTGAGCTTTATCAAAAATCTAAGAGCAATGGGGACTCTGCATTTGTATATATAGTACTGTGCGTAGGTGCGAGCACTGAAGACTGGAAATCTTAAGTCGACATTCTTGCATCTCAAATCGGAAGAATGATTATCTAATTCCAGTTACTGCCGACCAACCAGCTGCACCAACGGAGAATGGTGAAATATATTCATAATAGTAAAAGAGCAGAAAATGTTGAGTTAATTAGGACAAGTGAGTGCTACTGTGGAGCATAATTGAATTTGTGCCGCTGAACGACGTCAATGTGAGCACAACAAGGTCATCTAATTGGTCACATTTTGAGGTCAAAATTTTTACAGATGAACAAATGCTTTTCATGCGAAAAATCTTATTAGCCAAGTGATTGAATAGAGCCAGCTTAGCCATCTATCTGTGGCCAGTCGGCCAGCGATTTCGCGCTAGAAAAAGCATTTAGTCCAAGGAGCGTCGAACGGGCGGTTGAATGACACAAGCAACAAAGAACGCCTGCACTAAACGCTCGTCGGCCTTAGAAAATTTATAGGCGAACAATGGCCGCAACAGCAACATAAGGCCGAAGAGTAGGAACAGCAAAAACAACAGCAACAACAAAATATCGTTTATATAGGAATAGATATGTTGATCGCGGCCATCGCACTGTTGCGCCGTCGAGCCGTCATCAAAACGATCATCGCCGGCTCCGGTGTAAAGAGGTCTAAAACCCCATCAATAAAAAGATCTAGACCAAAGACCATCTGTACGTACGCTGGTGAGAATATTCATTGAAATATTTTGTTGTGCCCATTTTTCAGATTCTATCTATCTTCTACTATTCTCGTGCTACGTATCTGGCCGAGATCGAGGCAGGCACCGGGCGAGAGATCATTGATCGAAATGATGACTAAATTAGCGCGATCATGCCGCTATGTCTCATAGCGGGGCGAAAAATGTCGGACTGCTATTTGGCACACCAGCTCCTCCAATTACGCATGAGATGTATCCAAAATGTACCGCAAAATGATAATCATCATTGAATTAGTTCAGCGAGCGATGAAAGCAAATCAGAATGTCGTTTAACTCTGAACGGCTCCTCTTGGAATGGCACGTCCACTCGCATGGAATTGAGTTATTTACGCGAAAAAATTCTTAAGAACTTTAGTTGTCTAGTCAGGAGGAAGTCGTCTAATCAGCGTCAGAGAAGAGAAGCTATAATTGCTAGACATTGTACTGCCCAAGAATAAGGAATAACTGAAGGCTAAAAGGGAAGTACTCATTTAATGATAGTGCTATGGTGTTAGGATGTGTCTCCCATGTACAAGAGCTCGATGGGTCTGAAACTTAAGATTCTTATTTTAATCTGTCCCAAATGTAGCGTTTATCTTTCGGATTCCAGTAAGATTAAAAATTGCGCTCCCCCTTAACCCCTCTGAGAGCCATCGAAATAACAGTCATTCTTCAGTGCCATTTTAAATCTCTATCAACACAGTACAGGGCTCTTCTTAGCACAGAGGCCTCTCCCCTTTAATGAATGAATAAATAAATTTATCAAATCTGTACCTTGAGAATGAAACTATGATTTAAGGTTATGGTTTGAATGTTTTTGAAAGAAAATAAACAATGCTTTCACCTTTTCTAGAAGTAAAATGTATACCAGCAAGAGCAAGATTGTTTAGGATAGTCAGGGATCCTTGATGAGGTTGGACTGGACCAAATGGAGAGGAACTTATTCTCACGTTTTTTGGTCCACGGATCCCTCGTTTGGGGCATGGCACCCAAGCATTCAAAAATAGGGACTAACGGTTTCGTCTAGGGCAGAGGCAACTCATCAGACGCTGCCTCACCTCTGCCCTGGGAGCAGCGTGACTGTTTAATTTCAACTAGAGTGACGTGTTATAGTGGGGAGGATAGAGGTACAAAACAGGGTACCTCAGAACTCGGGAGGATATAACAAAGTGTGTCCTAATAAATGTAATAATTAGTAACATTTTGGCACGATTTTCAAGTTACTTTTAGAGAGGATTTGCTTGAAAGCCGCGAGAATTAGCATTACGGAAAAGGAAAATATTACATCACACTATCCGGAGTTTTTCCAGGAATCTGACTTCGCTGTCTTTTGACAATGGATAAGTTGTGTTGCTTCCCAGTCCAGTGTAGCTTTTACAGCAGCGGCTAGTCCGGAGCCAGCAATTGCGGTTTTGATCTTACAAATGGTGTTTGGAAACTCTTTCTTGAAAGCGCATCCACTTCTTAGTTGCTGTCAATACGTTTATACCCCACTATCCACTTCAGCATTTCTTCGTTTTCAGTTGTTAAGGTCTTGAGGTTCTGTTACCGTTTGTACGTCCATTTAATGGGGTTTGAGGGGGGGGGGGGGGCTAAATTTATAAAATATTCTAATATAATATTACTAACTTTATTTGAGCGGATATCGGAACGGGGTGTATTTTAAGGCCTAGATTTCACTTAGATACACCATTGAGAACTAGACATGTTACACTTTTTGGAGCACACATTTTGAACACTCATCCCCCTACGTTTCACCCGATATCAAATATTTTTAAAAAGCATTACTTGAATCCTTTCATTTGATACCCTACCTGTGGAAATGCACCTCCCTTTTACATGAATAGGGAGCCCCCTCTCCCCCAACCCTTAAACTCAACACAACCTGGTGCCACACAAAACTTGGAAAAGGGCTAATAGCACCAAATTGTAAAAAGGCTGGGGAGAAGTAACTTCTTCATATATGGGACGCGATGCGCGTATATGAAACATTGTCCTCTATGCTGGTGCAATTTGGTACTCCTAGGACGAACTTAAGGGGGGCTTTTCAGTAAATTTCTAAAACTTGGTGATATATTATTAGTAAGTTTATTTGAGCAGTTATTGGAATGGAACGTATTTTGAGAGTTAGATTTCGTATAAGCGCCCTGTCGTTATTTTTTTCGGATTTTTGGGCTGGGTAGTTAAGTTGAGTCCTGTCTCACATTTAGTGTGCACACTTTAACTCCTTACTCGCGCAGTTTAAAATCCACGTTAAAACTAATACCAACTTCGAAAAGTACTAATTGCGGCCTTTCATTTGATAGTCCACATGAATATATTTGGGGGAAAAAATGGCATCCCCCTTTGCATGTATGGGGAGCCCCCTTTTAAACTCCACGTAAATTTATATCACTTACTTCGTGCGTGGGATTTCATAGCTCCCATTCGTTCATTAAATTTCGTTTGGATCGGTTTAGCGATTTTAGAGTGACAGACAGTGAATCGATTTTAAGAAGGTTTTGTTTTACACAAAACTTTACAGGGTAATCTAAGGATGGTCTTTATCCCTCTCTAGAAGAATAGAAGACATATAATGTACTTTTTCATGCGCATCTGCCTGAAATATAGTATTGTGTTCGCCTTACGTCATTTTTCGAATATGTAGGGACGGGTTACATTCAACGTATGGGCTACACCCGAATACCTACAAGGACATTAGAAGGGAAAAAAGAAGGACGAAAGCTGGTGGGGAAAACCTCATAAATGTTGAGCGAATTCTGTTGAAGAAGACGTCGATTTCGAAATTGGACGACGCGATCGATGGATCGATGATTGGAGGAAGGACAATCCTGAAGGCCAACGCCCGAAATGGGCTGTAGAACCTTGACAAGCACAACTTAATAAATCCAGTATATCATATGTGGTTTATATATTCATATCTTATCTATAGTTTACTTTTGGTACATCTTAAAATACTTGTACCAATTAAGTTTCGTGTCTAGCATCACTCCGAGGTGTTTGGCCTCATTTTACAGCTGAAGCTGTTTCTTCAAAATGTGTGGGACATCGAATCCTTGCAGCTTTCCCTTTTTGATATAGGCTAAGAAGAGTCTCCACACATGCAAAAGGAAGGTATAAACATGACAACGTAGGGTATTAAATGAAAGCTATCGATTAGTACTCTCCGTAGCTGGTTGTGAAGTCAATTGCAAAATGCGAGAGCAGAAGGGTTAGAAAGAGACATTTTAAATGAAGGGTAATGTTGCCTGAGAGCTAAGGTTTTCATTTACGCTAATGTGCACCGCACGTAAGTTATACATTCGACTATCGTGAGGTACACTTTCAATTCGATTCAAGGGTATTTCGTGCCAATAATTGACTCCTAGCCAGCGAAAAGGGAAAGCCACCCACCCATTTGTAATTCAATAAGTCTTCTCCGATAACAGCAACACACTGGGCAACCTGTGGATCTGCGACATCCAGTAGTACGTATGCAGTGTCTGGAACATGAGTTGCACACTTCTGTGATCAGTAGAGAGAGATCCAGCATTTGGCAAATTATTGGAAAGCACTGGTCGTCTGACAACTTAGAATGTTGCAATCATATGTCGAGTTATAGGGCGGAGAAGGCCAGAATTGGCCAAAGGAATGTTCCCACTGAGTACCAGAAGCTCTACTCTAGAAGCCGTACTTTGTCGAAAGGAAACACGAGGATAAGCGCCTGTTCCATCTCATAAACATTGACCCAAGGCATCCAAAGTCAATGTTGATTCCTACCAACCACCAAAATCGATTCAAATGAGACATGCCTATCTTCTGGTATGATCGAAGACTAATTCAAATTTGCTGGAGATTGTAGCGCCGATTTCGTATATGCCATGGAGGTGATACGGATATAACCTTCACAGCCCTGAATACGTAGCATATGCATGTACTGCGAAGATCCGTGAAATACGCCCAGAATCCATGTCTGGCTAATGGTTGAGGCCGCCCAAATAATTGCAAAAAGGGAGCCATGTTCGCGCCGTGGTGTCTGCAAGAAGCGTATTGCAATTCAAGTCAGCTGCCTAGAGAGGCTGAATGCACAAAGCCAACAGGAACAGACAGCTTCGCTAGCAACTGTCGTTTAGTCGAAGGGGAGACAAAAACACCAGAGATTATCTCCGCCACTAAAATTTCATTAGACTTGAGAGGATGCGGCCAATATCACGAGTGTTTAGTATCAAGGTTTTGCAAAAATGCTTCGACGTAAAACGAAAAAAAAAATAGCATTACGAGCGGTTGCTGCCCGGCTTAAATTTGCCACTCAATGTTATTAAGAATGCGTTGAGGGCATCCTCGCACCCTCGATCGCCACTCAATTGCGCTGGTAATTACTATGGTTGGGTGCCACCCAATTCAATATTTTCTCAACTTACCATCGACTTCAATGTTCAGACCAATTTTGGCAAGTGAATTGTCATTTTCTCTGGCATTTTTTCCACGCCCGGTGCAACTCCATACCGATCATGGATATCCTCATTTCAGAGGTGATCAAGGCGTGTCGCGCCACTTGTCCAACGCAACATCTTCGTCTCCATTACCGCAAGACTCCGTTTATTGTCTTTTATACTCGGCCAACACTCAGAACCATAGAATACGATAGGGCGGGCGACATTGCGATAAATTTTAAATTTGGGACGTTCGTTGATACGTCGATCACAAAGAACATCAGTTGTGGAACGCCATTACATCCAGGTTGCGCTTATGCTTGAAGTAATTTCATAACGCAGATCTCCATTGGTTGCAAGCTATGATCCAAGATATTTAAATCGCTCACTTCTGGGCAGGTTACTTCCATTGTCAGTGAAAGTGCCTGTTTCATGGGGATCGGTCGTCAAAAATTCAGTTTTATTCAGATTCAGCGATGTTTCGCCATGAGTAACCGCGCAGCATGTATTGCATCACTAGTTGCACAGATTTTAACAAACCCGGCTTGATTCACGTTTATTTGAACGATTTCGCAAACACGGTTATCAAGGGTGCGTTCAAAAATCTCCATGGTACGGGACAGCAACCCGGTAATTTGCATATTCAGCTCGACTACGAATATTCAATAACCCGACCCGCTTCGGTTTCCATATCTTAAATGTGATGACATCCAGTTCTGTTGTGTTTTATTGCCTCCTCGGCTTCAGTGGCACTGCCAGGAGTGTCGTTCCAAATGTCGGCAACACTTATGGAAGTGGAGGGTGAACAAAATATTCAGTTGAAATCTACTCGAAATATTTTCGACATCTATTCATCGCGGCTGGTTCGTCGGTAAGCAAAGTACCGTTCTTGTCATTAGCGCAACAGAAGTGTTCAATATCCTGTGTGCGTTCATGTCGGCTTTTGACAGGTCGATACAAGATCTCTGTCGTCATCCCGAGTGTCCAGTATATCGTAAAGATCTTTGTAATGGACCGCTGGGGTGACAGCGATCGCATTCTTTATTTCCTTTACTTCTTACCAGTTGGCTAGCATTTTATCGTCATGAAACTTATGGTAAAGGTGTTTCTTTTCACGGACCTTCATTTTAACATCGCCATTCCACAGTCCATTACCTCTACAAGACATCTGGGCCTAAAAATACCAACCATATCAATAGCTTCTTAAATAAAAATAATAATAGTTGATCCTAGAACTACAAGGTTTTGCATTAACGTAGGACACAATATAGAGTTTTTTTTTGTGTCCCTGCTCGCTAAGACATCGTCTGTGCGTAGAATGGCAGCACAATGTACCCTTTCAGTGTTGTTCAAAAGAAAACATCGACCATGCAAAGGTTTCCTACATAAAAAAAATCCACGAATCCTTTCATACCCAACGTTTTGTTGACTCTTTCTGGCAGAATAACTTTTGAATGGTCATGGGCCTCAGAGTAGTCTTCAGTTTTGATAATCTCCTGCTGATATCTCCCGCTCGAATATTCTTTTTGAAGCTGCAAATAGACGAAATTTGCAATTGGTTTGTCACACGGTACAATATCTCAATTTTTTTCTTGTTTTAAATGCACCAATAACTTCTTCTTCTTCAGCGGCACTACAGTCCGGTATTGGTCCTTGGTTCCCGAATTCTTCGTCTCAGGTTTTTGTCGGTCAGGCGATTGATTCTTCCAATTTCGAAAACCCAACGGCGGATAACTTGTATTGTCCATAGAGTCTACGTATCTGTTCCAAACTCTCCAAGTGGCGGCTTTCAGATCCTGTTATCGTCTATCCGCTCTACATACCCTGCCCTGGCAGAAGCTAAACTATATAAGTGAGGTTTACCAGGGCTTCCTCGGTACTTGATGTCATCCTTATCAGGATATTTACATCAGCCGCATAGGCTCCAAACTAGAATAATTTGTACATTGTTACAATTGCATTCTTTCAATAATTTGGGGAATATCCGATTCTCAAGGTAACATCGAAGATATAGCACAGCAATTTGAGGGTCTTTACTGACAGTACTTAAGTCATACCCTGGAGCTTTTCTGGGGTTAACTTTTTCCTCAATAATATTTTTGTCATCTCTTCAATTGTTTTGTATATAAAATGCGCGAAAAGCCTTATCTATTTTTAAAAAACAATGTTAAACAATCTTTAATAGCATTAATAGCTGCGCGACGCATATATTTTTCTTCTTTGAGTTAACGAGACGTATTAAAATAAACGGCCTCCCGAATGTATAAATTTGCCCTAAAACTGTTCCAGAATGTTTCTCAGGTATCAAAGAATATAGAGGCTTCTTTTTCAGGTTTTGTGTAGAAGAAAACCTTATTAAAATCGGTTTACTGCCTGTCTGTCTGGGGCCGGCGGACCCGTCTGTCACACGCATTTTTCTCGGAAGCGGTTATAGCGATTGACAGAAAATTTTATGGCAAGGTGGAAACTGTGGACACTCACGCATACACTGAAATATTATACATCATCCTAGGTCGAACTTGAAGGGGGTTTAGTATTTTCCGAAGCCGCTCCTAATTTTGACATTTGATCATTTCTTTAAGTTCATCCTAGAATCACCAAATTTGGTAGCGATGTGTGCCATAAGATAGAGCACGATCCTACCAAGTTTGGTGGTCGCACTATTACTAACAGAGTTATCATAAGTCAAAGTAGTAGTTTCTGGGCAAATTCGAAACTTTGAATGTCAGTATCACGCGAAAGTGGATATTCTTACATAATATATGCATATATTACGTACTAGGTTCGAATGGGACAAATGTCCACTCAAATATTTTTATTTAAGAAATACACAAAACCTTTCATACTTGAAGCATATAGGTTCCGGCTTCTCGACTTGTTTACTTATCTTGTCTGTTCAAGGAACCTGTATCCGGATAGCTGAGTGGTTAGAGCACAAGGCCGTCGTACGGAAGTTCGCGGTTCAAAACTCACTGGTGGCAGTGGTATTTGTATCGTGAATTAACGTCGGATACCAGTCGACTCAGCTGTGAATGACTACCTGAAATCAGGATAATAATCTCGGGCGAGTGCAATGCTGACCACATCTGTATGTATAGTGTACATACTCGCGTATGTTGCATTCTAGACACGTCATACCGTAGTAACCGACTGCATATGACAGAAAGTTTCTGTTTTAGTGTGTCCAGAATTTCAACTACGGGTGTCTCACTGGGGATGGCATAGTTCCGGTAAACCCTCTGCACTTTATTTCTCACTCGTCTGCTGGCATTGCCAGTGCTGATCTGAATCAGTCTGGCAATGTCCTGCCTTAGTGAGTCACGCTGACGTTCCAAAGGAATTTTCAATGCTGGATCTCTTTGGTCACTCAAACCAATAACACGAAAGCGAATCTTCTGACCGTGCAATCTGATAGCTGCAACTGCACCACAATACACAAGTGATTATAGTTGCAGCAGCGACATATCAGCACACAGCCAAGACGCAATCTCATCATTGATTTGAGATAGAATTCCCGAAGTTGCTGGAGATGCATAGAGCCTGGGAATACCTGTCCTATGCAAAGGATCCATATCCGAGAATTCTATACGCGCTCTTTGGAATTCGTCCCGAACTTCAGCGGAAACCTCAGCTGGACGGTGGAGAAGAGTGCTTTGGCGAGTACTGAACCTGTTGCCTGCAGTGCGGCGTGGTGTTGTTGATGCCGCCGCCTCTGTCCCCATCGACTCTCGGTCACCAGTTTCCCTGATGACCTCAAGTCGAACACGTACCCTGATGGTGGCTGGGATTGTGTCGCTGCGAGTAATAAAGCGGTACTGGTCTGCGACTCGCTGCACAGTCACGTGCGCGAATTGCGGGAAACGCTCGACGAATCTCTGGTGCAACAAGGGGCGGTAAGATGTTGTATCAACCCCCGCCGCTGAAGGGGTCGCCACAGATTGTGGCGAAACAGTTGCAGCAGGCGGAGCAGTGCTCCTGGTCGTCGTGGCGCCTAGACGTCGAACCGCCCCACGACTAGCGGTTTCGACGCCGTTCTGTCCAGTACGGGAGCCCGACCCAGTCACCAAGTCAGACGACTCCCGCCAGTTATCCGTACCGGACCTCAAATTTCTTCTTCTTCTCATTTTTGGTGGTGCATTTTATCCCTAGCTGCCAGGTGTTGGGATAGCTTCCTTAGTGAGTAATCTGCAAGACTGCAAAGTTCCTGCACTTTCCTCACCCACTCCCTGAGACGCTGCGGTAGCGTACAGCCATTCAGACTGAAACTATCCATCCCTCCTCCTTTCACAACCGGGCTTGGGACCGGCTACGGCGGTATATTATTCTATTATTATTCAAGGAACCTGGCCTTACCTGAATTAAGAAGGTACACTGGGTATAATACCTGATTTAGGATTGCAATCCTCGTATTTGTAATTCAAAAATACAAAACTCACTATATATTATTTGATTCAGCTTAAATACCTTCGTGAATTTATAGCTCAATATCTGTCTAATATATGAACTTATTTGGAGCTAAACACTGGTAAACAACGGAAATTAACGAGCAGGAAGTGCTGCGTACGGTATAACTTGTCGAAGACTACTATTGCGGTGCAGCCCACAAGCGATGGAGACGTTTGGTTTGGATGGTGTTTGTTGGTTCGGCAGAGGTTGAAGTTGGCAAATAAGGAACTACGACGGTAGTATAACTCGAATTCACACCAGATTTGAAAAAACTTCAAAAAAATGGGTGCGCACAATTTTCATCCCTTTCCTGGGTTTTCTCTCTACAACACCTATTCAGTGGCTAATAGTAACGAAGTGAAGCCTTCAATAGTGAATAAACTTCTTGAATGATGAATATTTTAAATAATTAGCAAAAAATCAGTAAATCGTTCTACTTTTTTTAACCATTTTTTTTTTACTTTCAAGACCTTCATTCAAAATAAGATATATTAAATTCTTAGTTTTTCGTGTGGTGAATGACTACAGCCATGTTCCCTTTTGAGAATAATGACTCTTAAAAGATTGATTACAATATTCTCCAAAGCCAACATTGACTCTATTATTTTTTCCAGTGTTACCAAATTATTGCTCCATTCAAACAATACTGCCAGACGATATTGTTGGCATTAAATGCAGTTTTATCTCGATTATTTTCACTGTCATCTATTTTATAGTATCTATTTCACAAGTCCTATGTAGAAAACGATCTACTGCCAGACAGTTTATCAAAAGTATCGTTGACTTCAAGCAGCTGGTAACTAAGTAATCATGCAAAGGTTTTGATGTGACACCCTGACCAATTAGTTTCAACTTTCTTTCCTTGGATTGAATGTATGTATGTACACATATATCGACTTACTTTGACCTTATTTTTCACCCGGCAACATGCATTACATTAACGTTATTAATCGTACATGCTCAGTTATGAAGATGATTTGAAAGTTCTAGTGAAGGAATTGAACAACTGTATAAAGGTCAGAACCGTCCATCAAGCGCACCGTTCGCAGTATGCCCCGTAATACCAGCAGCTCAGTATCGCATTCATTCATGAAAATGATCGATGATCCACGCAATCTTGAAATCTGTTCTGTATCTCATAGCGGAACTTTTTTTTTCAAAATCCAAGAAATTAGAGAATCTTCCTCCACATCACGAAAGCATTTGAAATGAATACGGCGGAATCCACTGAGAAAAAAGTCGTATGCCTATAAATAAGATTTCAAAAGTAATTTTAGGAATTTCGGCACGGAAAACAGTCAATTGGGATCAGAGAACTGACCAATGACCTCACAAGCTGCCAGCGTCCATACAATGTAAGTGGAATCAGTCAAATTATGGGGGCAATGTAGAGTGTGCAATCCGCAGACGTGGACGCTGACAACCGAGAAGTCACCGCAAAAAGAAAAATAGATCATGAAGCCATCACCAAGTGAATGCTTTGAGGAGGGCTCGAACCCGGGCTCGGACAGATGCCGCATCCCCTTGGCTCCCTGGCTCTAGTATTGCCCGGCGCAGCACTTGTTCGTGTTGGCGCTTCTGCATCTGCCCGACCAGATCCATGGCTCCGTGCATGTGTGCACATCTCGGGAGAAATCACCGAAAATGAAATTCCGAACAATGGCAATAAAAAAGTGATCAAAACAGAAATGCCGAGGAGGTCTTCCGCACAAAAACTTTCTCTGGCGAGAGTGCAACAGCACAGCAACACGCTGCGATGACCTCAAATGAGGCCAGCGCGCCAAATGTGAAGTGGAAGTGACAAAAAATGCTCCCCAGCCGTAACCAGCGCCAACGTTCGATGGGATGCCAACAATTCACGCGGCGGGCCAATGGCCTTAGAAAAGCCAAAAAAGAAAAACAAACCAAAAAAAAACAGAAAAGACGAGAAAGAAAGACGAAAAATAAAAACAAAGTGGAAAGACCTCATGAAAACAGAATTATATGAAGTACACTCCGCCGATGGAGGCAAAGGGGAGCTCGCCGAGCAACGACCACGCAACCATAAATAATCGCATAATCAATGACAACCAAGTTTCACTCTCGCAGGCTTTTCACGCGCTGCGCCAACCGAGCCAGCGAACGGGTCAGATTAGGGTCCATACCAGCGCGGAAAGATAGCCAAATGGACTGGAACGTCCGAGTCAGTCTGATTCATCGCGAAGAGTCAAGTGACGGAATGACCGCGTCACTGTAATGGATGCAGCCTCGATTAGAAATCAATACCCACGACCAGGGGCCTAGAAAACATCCACTTAGTGCATGATTTATGGCATTTCGTTCAGCCGAAGACTATGGAAATTAGGGGAGAAATGGAATTGTTCTACACACTCAACTGCTTTCACTTTCAAATTGCGAAACTGCACACATGTGGACTCTTGCAGGTTGGAAATTTAGAGAAATGGTGATTGCATTGCGCCATTCAGATGCACCACATCCTGTTAGTGTGTGCTGACCGACTGGAGTTTCCGAGAAAATTGAAGTTAATGATGGAACATCACTGGAGTAGAAGATACAATTATAACTGAAAGAACCACTAGCTTCCGTTAAAGACGTTTTTTAAAAATGTGCAATTAAGTGTTCCTTCACGCACCTATACTTTCCTCACAACCTCCCTGAGGGAAGTTCGCTAGATGTGGGGGAAGATTCAAATATCTCAAAATCTATTAGATAAGTACAAGAATTTTGACTTATTTTTGGTAGTCCGCGTGTATTTGATTTGTAAATTTGGAAAAATCAAGAAACGAAAATGAAAGTAGCTTGAGTCGTATTTTTCAATCGCGAGTTGCTGCGTTGAAAATTAAAAAATCAAATCGGAAACCGAAAGTTCAGCGGTGTAGGAATGAAAAGTTTTGTGTACTTCTTATACACCAACAATTTATTCAAACCTTCGTAAATAAGTTGCACCGCTCTGCCAATCCCACTAAAACTACCCCCGACTGCCTCCCTGCCCCGCGGAACCACCATAAGGTATTACATCACGGGCGGAGTCATTCTCTCATTCTAGCTTAATCACCTCTTTTCTATACGCGGCGTACGTGACCGCGGTTTTCTACTTTCCTCTGCCTTTCGCAGTTTATTATGGATAGATACGATCATGCAGTTGACCGCATCGCAATTCTCTTGTTGTGCTACCATTTTCGCCACCAGATTTTCTCGTACCACCACCTCTCCTAGAGTCACCTCTAGATTCCTCCTTTCTTCCACAAATCTCGGACAGTGGACAGTGGATTCTATCCCAATTTGGACAATCTTGTGAGGTCTCCAATTTAAACATATGCAGTAGTGCCCCGTGAAAAACTGGGTGAGAATATAATTAATCGTTTCGTCTCGTCTCTCCAACCACTCCTTGATGGCATGAATGAGCCTGTGAGTCCACCGACCCTTTCCCGAGCGTTCCCACCGCCCTTGCCATCTATTTATGGATCTCTCCATCTCAGCCTTCTTCGTCTGCGACACAGTTAGATACTAGACAGCTACCTCACTCCCCCTTGCCCCTCAAGGGGGGAAATCAGTGCGAATACACACGCTTTCAAATTGTTTTGCCCTTGAGCATGAGCGAGATGTACCGAAAACCCGATCAGCTGTGTTTGACATACCGCCCGGACTTGCCAATGTATTGGTGAGATTGGCAAGTTTTTGCTTATGTATAAGTGAATACGTGAAACAACTTTTTGCTATATGGGTGAGCACGCCGTAGTACCAGAATAGCAAAAGCTCACCGATCTCTCTCTTACCAATACGATTTGACGAAGATTATGCCTTTTCCTTGTTTAGCGTCTCTGATGTGTACAGATAAGCTTCTGCAAGCACATTTGCAAGTGGGGTCATTTTTGTAAGGGTACTGCCTATAGTAGATCTACTGTGGTCTGCGATAAGGGAAAGATTGGCTTCGCATTGTATATATTCGCCATTTCATCTGCCAAGATGCCAATCCCCATCATTCCCGAGATGACGAATGCTGCATCATCTGAGCCTGTCCTGAAAGCAGAACATACTTTCAGGGCTGCCCTCCTGTAGACTGCACTCAATTTGTTAGTGTTAACTGACATCCGCAACGCCTCCCTCCAAACTGGGGTTGCATAGAGCATGATTGAAGTCACTACCCTAGCTATAAGCAACCGAGAAGTATATCGTGGTCCTCCCACGTTCGGCATCATTCTCGCCAGGGCCATACTAGCAGTGGATGATTTATCGCAAACATACTGCACGTGCTGCCTATAGCTGAGCTTCCTGTCTATTAGCATCCCCAAGTATTTGATGGTCGGCTTAGAAGTGATGATAACATATGATTCCCGATTCTAATACAGGCGTAATTTCTCTTCCGGCGCTTAGTGATGAGGACCGCTTCTGTTTTTTCCTCCACAAGTGTCAGACCAGAGCTCACAGCACTGATTGCCTCGCTTGAGTATAAGTTAGCATCTTCGAGATGCATAAACCACCACTGTGACCTCCCTCGGAAGGGGAAGATTAAATACATTGTTGTACATGATGTTCCACAGTAGTGCGCCCAATACGGAGCTCTGCCGAATACCCGCGGAAACCACGTACTCCTGGGGTCCGTCATCAGTGTCATACCAGAGTCTCCTTTCAGTTAAATAACTATCGACGATAGCAGCGAGATAGGCGGGAATACAAACCTTCGCCAGGGATTTCCGTATTAGATTCCAATTGGCCGAATTGAATGCATTTTTCACGTCCAGGCTTACTACCCCGCAATATTTGCTGGTACTACCCTATCCGTGGATTGTATCTTCGGTCCAGCCAATAACCCATTTGATATCATCGAAGGTTGATCTGGCTTTACGGAGCCCATACTGCCGATCTGAAAGGCCGCTTTGGCTCTGAACAACCGGGAGTAATCTATTATAGATTACCCGCTCTAACGTTTTCCCCACAGTGTCCAAAAGGCATATGGGTCGGTATGAGGATGGTTCACCTGAAGGTTTACCAGGCTTAAGCAGAAGTACCAACTTCTGCCGGTTCCATGCCACTGGAAATATTCCCTCGGTCATGCACGCTTCGAACAGCTCAGCGAACATGTCTGGCCTGGATTTCACAGCAAGCTTAAGGGCCTTATTCGGTACTCCGTCCAGGCCCGGCAGTTTATTGTCTCCTATTCTACCGCAGATCTCCACCAGCTCATCTCAGGTGACTGGCGGAATTACCGTTACATTCAGATGTGGTTCGAATGTGTCGTTGCTCTCCTCTTGCTGGGGGAATAACCCCTGGAAGATTTCCAGCAAGAGGGTGGCACACGTGATCTACGGAGATGAACGGCCTCTGAATCGTCCCACCACGATTCTGTAGGCACTCGCCCACGGGTTTACGTTCGCTTTCGAGCATTTCCTCTTGCTTCGCTGGATGACGAGCTTGAGGGTGTTGCGGGCTGCCTTATAGGCGCACTCTTTCTGCCCCTGATCGACTCTACCTACCGCCCTCTGAGCCGCTCTTCTGGCTCGGTGGCAAGCTGATCGAAGGCCGGTCAGTTCATCATTCCACCAGTGGTTTGGTCTTTTACTGGGGAATAAGCACCTCCTATGCATGAACGCGTGACATGCTTTGGCGATGCATTGAGCCAGATACACGGCTTTTTCCGTGGAGGCGCCTGCTTTATCAGGTTGATCTGACCATACCTCTATGGAGGACCTCTATCTCATCCAGAGATTTTGCAGACCAGCCTAAAATCTTTTTCGGTTTCGGGCATGATAGCTCTTTGCCCAGTAGCTCGACACATGTCTCAAAGAAGATTGCCTGGTGATCGCTGTGGGTGTAGCGTTCGCTGACACACCAGGACATACCACGCGCAAACGCAGGGCTGACAGAGGTCAGGTCTACAACGGAGCCTGACCCCCTTTTCTGAAAGGTGAAATCTTTGGACTTCGTGTCCTTACGTCGAGAACAAAATTATCAAGCATTTCCTTGAATTCAGACAGTGTCAAACTTGGTGGGGCGTAGTAGCTATATACATACACACCACTTATTTTTACCCACACAAAGCCACTGGCTGCCTGACTTGCAGTACATTGTATGGCCTGTTGACCGCAACCCCATATCGCTGCTCCACCAGTCGAATCTCTGACCCATATGCCACCGTGACGGTGTCTATACAGTTCACTTATGATGGCGATTTCTATCTCAGATTCCAAAATGGTCTGCTCAAGTAAACCCTGAGCGACTCTGCAATGATTGAGATTTATTGGAATAAACCCCAGTTTCTCATTGTAGGGAGCGTCTGCCTAAATTCCGGACATTTACCACTTTCGGCAATAATATGCCGGTTATCCTGTCCCTCTTTTACTTCGCACAATAGGCATTTGGGTCGCTATTGCCTATTGTCTGTCTGTCTGTCTGCCCGTCACACGCATTTTTCTCGGAGACTGTAGCAGCGATTGTCACCAAATTTGGTGGAAAAGTGAGTACTGTGAACGCTCACGCATACAGCGAGTTACATCCTGTTACGTTGAACTTAAGGAGAGATCCCCATACATGCAAAAGGGGGATGTATTTTTTTTTTCATCAAATATAGTCAGTGTGGTATCAAATGAAAGGTCTCGGTTAGTACTTTCCGAAGCTGGTCTTAGTTTTGACATTTGTTGGAAAGGCGGGGAGTGCGGGGGGTTGAAAGTGATCATTTATTTAATGGGGCTATTCTCAGAAATTGTCCAACGTAAAAACCTGAAAAAAATCAAGAGGCTGCCACTATATGGTGGCTAGGCTCCAAAATACCTTCCATACTGATATCCCTTCAAACAAAGTTAATAATAGTATATTACTATAATTTTTAGTAATTGGCTGCAGAACCCTCCTAAAGTTCATCCAAGCACCACGAAATGTGCAATGTAGCAATGTAGGCCATAATATAGGGCTTGATCCTACGAAGTTTGATGGAAATCGCACCATTACTAACAAAGTTGTCACTTCTTTGGAAATTCAAAATTTTGAATGTTCACCCGGAAGTGGATATTCTCACATAATATATGCGTATATTACGTGTTACGTACTAATGGGATGAATTCACACTCAAATGGCTTTATAAAAGAAATACACAAAACCTTTCATACCTTAAGCGTGCAGCTTCCGGTTTCCCGACTTGTTAAACTTGTAATGGACTTAGGGGAAGTAGGAGGATCAGACGATCATCCTAAGTGGCCGAGAACGACCTAGAGGGAAGAGCTATCCCAGAAACCTAAAAAGTTGGCGAAATTGACCGTGAAGGTCCGCCCGCAAAGACTGAAGCTCCATCATTGTGCTCAGTTGGCACGTTCTTGCACGCGTCTGTGCTAGTCAGGCTCGGGAATGTGGGGCGGGTGGTCCTTTGAATAAATAGATTCTCAATATTTTTCCCAGCTAGGCTCCAAGTACACTTACCTTCACATTTCTAGTTTTAGGTTTGACGCCTTTTTCCTCGGAAGCAAGTTTTCCTAAACCTTGATTTTCTTTCCCACCTTGTAACGTAGAGTTTCTTGCCCTATCCTCGGCAGAATACCATAGGAGCTAGTCGTTTGTTGTGTTTGTCTTTAAGACTTAACGTCTCGTAGGTGATTACCATCCAGAAGTCTCTGAATCTACAGGCCTTTGCGCCTATATGCTGAAAGGTATTGCCGTCCGAGCTTCTAAGGAGTGTCCTTCCCTACCTTTATGCGAAATGGCTACCCCTTCGTTTCAGAATTTGAAAAAACTAAATATGTTTTTCTTCTTCGTAGGGATGAAGTGACGGGTGAGGTGAATCCTTGACGGAATGCGGAGATAGTCGGGTATATGCTGTGCCGTTCCGTCCTCAGTGATACATCTTCACTTTGCTTTCTGACTTCAGACAAAGAAGATTGAATTCTCGCGATTCCTTTTGTTTGTTTTTTTTTAGTTAATATTCTGCGACGAGGAGCAACTCGATTGCTGTTTCTTCCTTAACAAGCACCGTGTGTTGAAGTTTTTCTGCACACAGGTGAAACAATTTTTGAGGTTGGGGTGCCATTTTGGCCACCCGAGAGTTTTGCGGGAGATGTGAATAAGGAGTCGACAATTTAGGGAAGGAGGAGTCCTCGTCATTTATTATTATTATTTTTTTTCTTCTTTTCTCGAATGTGTGATTAATTGGTCGTTACTTTGGATTATTACATTATTTGATTTTTTTTAGTTATTTTCATTATTTCCATTGCTTTGTTTTCTTCCTTTTTTCTTTTCGCTTGATTCGACCATTTCACCTTTTTTTTTCTATACTTTGCTTCTTTTTTCTATTTCGATCCACTTTCAGTCAAGATAACTTTTCACGTGGCCCGTATCGCCTTCCTTCGACGCTACCACCAGGTCAATGAAGCTCTGCTGAGCTTGACCTGCCAGCATACCGTGACGACTGACGGTGGCATGAGTCTGTGAGGAGGCATCCTGTGGGCTGGATTGATCCTTCCACGCGGGATGCTAGGGCGACGGTTCCAACGGACCCAAACACGGACTCAGTGCATCAGGTAGCTCAAATTCAGCCTACTTCAACTCGTGCAACGTTGATTTTTATGATCCGGATCCGAGAACTTTCACCGTCATGACCACAGATCCGGACTCGACTATATGTACGGTTTTAACGACTCGGACGATGATGATTCGCCTTATGGATGCCAGGCACGACCGCTTAATACCATGTCAGCGGATCGTGTTTACACAATTTTTGCATTCTGGGATTTGTTTTTTGATGGCACATCAAAAACTTTGCCCATCAACCAGTTCCTCTTCCGCGTGGAAGCCTTGACCAACACAACCCTACTGGGGGATTTCAGCCTACTGTGTACTTACCTTCTCAGGAATAGAGCAGCAGATTTGTACTAGGGATAATATTGTACTAAAGACAAGTCAGGGATCAGAGCGCTCAGAGGACCCCTCCACATTGCCGAGCCTGGCTAGCACAGAGGCGTGTAAGAACGTATCAACAATTGATCTTTCGATATGCTCTTTTATGCGTTTCAGGAGTATTTTAGATATTTTCTTTGCGACGGCAGGGAGCACATAAATACCCCCCCCCCCCCACACTTGCCACACTTAGAACGGGTGCCCTTTTTTGGAATCTTAACCATCACCTCCTTCTTCCACTCTTCGGGAAAGGGATCGAATTCCTAAGATTTCCGTACGAGTGGAAACAGCAGATCTGCGTTAATTGCAGATGCAGCGATATATAACTCTGTGGGGAAACCATCAACTCAAGCAGCTTTATTCCCTTTGAGTGCATTGATGGCCGAAATGATTTCTCTTCTGCTTGGAGGAACAGGCCGTATCCGCGTGTTACGGTAACCAACCATTTCAGAGCAGGACAGCAGGAACCTCACCGGATGTAATACGCTTAAGGACCCTGGTGAAGTCTTCTTTCCATCTCTTCAGTTTTTCGTCATTGCGGATGAGAAGTTGACCGTTGACATTCTTCACAGGACAACCGAAAGTGTTGCGAACATATGCAAGCTCTTTCGTGATGCGCTTTCGAAATTATTGTGATCTGCACCATCTTCCGCTTCCCTGTTTGTCACGGCGTAAATTACGCTGGACTTCTCAGGATTTCGCTGAGTATCGGAGTTGAAGTGCGCTATGCCCGCCATCACTCGCAGCGGTCAGTAGAGCTTTCAACCCCTTCCTTTCATCGACTCCGCAGTTAGCCAGATTTTATGGCGCCCCGTCGGGATCTGGCCAAAGACCTATGTAATACCCGGGAAAAGATGGCGGCCAAATGCTCATCGATATTCTTAGGTACTTTACTCAGTAGATCTGCCGTTCGATCAGCAAGATAGTTCTCCCAATGCCGAGCGACCGCTGGGACGTACAAGCCATCGTTGTTGAACTTGGGGGGTCGCAGCTTCCCAACCCGGCAAGAAGGGGCGGAGAAAGCGAACGTAAGCGACCATCAGATGGTGATCTCTTTCGAGGCCGAAGTCATCGCCTTTCTTTTTACGCACATGCAGAAGACAATTCTTAAATTTACCGCTGATCGCGAAATGGTCGATCTGATTGCTCGTACGGCATCAGTTAGTTGAAATCCAAGTGACCTTATGGCGGACTCAGCGTGATATGTCCGAGAAAGGTGTTGTCAGATCCCACCTTGGCACTCAGATCATCCGTCATGATCACAATGTCACTTTTAAGAAGGTCCCCCTGAACCGCGTTTAATTGCTCGCAAAAAGCATTCTTCACTACATCGGGAGTCTCCATTAGTGCATTACATTGTACAATTGTGATGCTCCTTAACCTGGCCCGAAATCTAGCAGTTAGAATTCTGCCAGAAACTGGCTCCCAGGTCAAGAGAGCGCGCCTTGCGGTAGCCGTCAGAAGAAGAAGAAAGACACCGAATTCGCTTCTGCTACCACTTGGATTTCCAGTGTACGAAAGCACATTGCCGGAAGAGAGAGGGGAATGTGCACCCGCTCCTCGACAAGGGTAACGAGGGTCCCCAGAATGCTCGCTTTTTCCAACTTGAGCGGGAATTTCAGTGATATAAACCAGACATTTTGGGCCTAAATGCTAGTGGTACTCTGGAGAGTACTCCTCTCCCTCTTGAACTGTCCCTTAATAATAAAGACTTCTTTGGTCCTGACTGGGTATAAATAATCAAGATATAATCGAGAGATAACGAAAGATGGCTTTATGGCATTACTTTCAATTTATCCATGAGAACGACCTTGAGGAAGTGTTAATAGTTATATAATAGATAAAAACTGTAGAAATCTTAGTTCCCAATAGTACAAGCTCCGCACCTTTTGCAGGTATTACCGAATAGGGATCTAAATGAAAATGCAATGAAATAACACACGGAAGTTAAATATAGCGACGAATAGCAACGATTAAAAGAAATTTCCCCGACAATATATTTTTATACTATATTTTAGAGCCGCTTCACTTTAATTCAAAAACACTTTATTTTTCCATCGTACTCATCTGGTTATTATGCATTATTCCACCACCAGATAAACTACAATAATTTTGTCTGGATTAAAACTGTACAACTAATAAAATTCAAGTAAAAGTCACTTGTGTCGGTAACATGTGATAAGTGTGCGAAAGGTGAATAAACATTGAAAGAGACTGGCATACCAAGGTTTGCTGGTGTCAATAAGTGCTCGAACTTTTGGCAAAAGTTTTGGCAATAGCATACCAGAGTAAGTATGTGTGAAAGATTGCATTTGAAATGGACAAAGCAACCGAAAGCGGTGGATTAACCATAAACCAACTTCCCATTTGTTTACATTGCAAGAGGTTGCGCACCTGCAATACCTCTAACACGGCTGTGCTATGTTACGTGGAGATTGTTGAACTATTTCGCTAGTTGGCAAGTAGCGTTGAGCGCATATCTCGGCACAAATTGCGAAAAAAATCACCGCAATCAGTTATGCGTGGAAGCGGGATTACTGCAAAGCTATATAGTAAACAAAGCGATTACATAAACCATCATAACTACGCCGTTACCTGGCTTGAACTCAGCGGATTTGTCGTTGATTTCTTTCTTCTTCTTTGTTTTACTGACTTGGTATCAATTACAGTTAGCAACACAAGCATCTAATTGATTCAAAGCAAAAAAATCATATTATTTGCAAGCAAATTAAACAACTTTATCATATTGGTAGTATGTACCTTTGTTGATTACAAATAAGGACAAGTTGAGGAGGGTGGGTCAATGGTCAATGGTTCCAAACTTCAAATTTGGTAGATTATAGACGAAGCATCTCCACATCGTATGAATGTCTACCTGAATTTGGATTCAGTTGGATCAGCGAAGCGGTACAAGGTGGATTACTACTTTTTGGTTTCGAAAGTAAATAGGTCAGTTGACTCGGAAATGTTGGGATTTCATCTGGAAAGTTGGTGGGTATTACTCAAACAAAAGCTTGTGCAAGTCACTACATCATACAGGCATGAAGTATGTACAACCCAAATCAGAAATAGGACGTATCAGTCATCACCACGCTTACGCAAAATGAACCCAATAGACTTTGGGCACTGATGCCAAATTAATCTATCTATGTATATCGTTCCGGGATTTCCTGAAAACCAGCGGCAATCATTTGTAAGACTGAGATATGTCGATCTTCTTCAAGGAGTGGAAGAAGCGCTGACCACGATTCTCAAGAAAAAGGAGAAATACTTAGATATAATTATATTAATTTGACCATATTAACTAACTCATTGACATAACGCCTGCCTGAGGTATAAGAATTCACCTTCAGTAATATGTATCTGCTTGTTATACATTTGATTGGATTAGATCGATCGAAGATGTCGGCAGGGTATTCCCGATGCAAAGCAAGAGGGAACACTTGGCACATTACACCTTGTATCAGACCCTGACCCAAACGGCGCGTGGAATCTTGCATTAACTTGCTTTTTGCGGGAGGCAGTCTCGGACTACAGCTACGGTTATCTACTTAAACGTCTCGTATTTCTATCGAAACTTTGATTCCCTTTGGAATCATTCGATTCCTGACTCCTCTTTTACTAATTCACCCCTTGCTACAGATGACTTCACTATCTAGGTAACTCCACGCTAACTTATTTGATCTTTTCCCACAATGTTTTCCATTGCATGAGAAACGATACTATCTCATCTCAAGCGCCTTTTTGTGTGTGAAGCTGATGACGAATGACATCTCCTCTTGTTTAAAGGAGACGTGTCCTTACGACTTCTCTCGTCGCGTTACCTTCCTTTTAACGGCGGGGTATTTTAAACCGCGTCTGGACTTATCTTCTTTCTATACGTCTTTGTATTCTTCATTATTTTCTGGTCTACTGGCCTACGCCATCGCTCCATCTCAGGCAGGGTCAGCCTCATCTTCCTTTTCTGTCATAGATATTGCCCTTATAGACTTTTCTGGTGCCGTGCCAACCGTGCCCGGAGTTCGTCATCGTAGCTGTTATCGGTTATGATTTTCGACCCTAGGTAGGGGAAATTATCAACGGTCTCAAATATGTAGTCTCCTATCTTTATTCTTCCCGTTTGACCAGTGGGGTTTGATCTTGTTGGCTGTTTGTTTTTCGGTGCTAACGTTACCACCATGTGCTTTGTCTTGCCTTCATTGATGTGCAGCCCAAGCTCTCGCACCAATCGCCGCCTCCTCGATCTGGATGAAGGCAGTTTGTACGTCTCGGATCAATCTTCCTATGAATTCGTCAGCACAGGCCAGTAGTTGGGTGGACTTGAAGAGGATCGTACCCCTCGCATTTACATTGGCGTCACGGATTACTTTCTTCAGGGCCAAATTAAAGAGGACGCATGATAGGGCATACCCTTGTCGTAGCCCGTTGTTGATGTCGAATGGTTTTGAGAGTGATCCTGCTGCTTTTATCTGGCCTCGCACATTGGTCAGGGTCAGCCTAGTCAGTCTTATTAATTTCGTTGGGATACCGAATTCTCTCATGGCAGTGTACAATTTTACCCTGGCTATGCTATCATAGGCGGCTTTAAAGTCGATGAACAGATGGTGCAACTGTTGTCCATATTCCAACAGTTTTTCCATCGCTTGCCGCACAGAGAAAATTTGATCTGTTGCTGATTTGCCTGGAGTGAAGCCCCTTTGGTATGGGCCCACGATGTTCTGGGCGTATGGGGCTATCCGGCCTAGCAAGATAGTGGAGAATATCTTATAGATGGTACTCAGCAACGTGATACCTCTATAATTGCTGCACTGTGTGATATCTCCCTTTTTATGTATGAGACAGATAATGCCTCGTTGCCAATCGTCAGGCATTGATTTGCTGTCCCATACCTTGTACACAAGTTGATGAACCACTTGGTGTAACTGGTCGCCTCCATATTTAACCAATTCGGCTGTAATTCCATAGGCTCCTGGCGACTTATGATTTTTTTGCCGTTGAATTGCACGGACTGTTTCTCCTAAACTTGGCGGTGGCAGTGTTTGTCCGTCGTCTTGAGTTGGCGGGACCTCCAACTCGCCGATGTTCTGGTTGTTCAGTAGCTCATCAAAGTACTCAACCCATCGCTCTAATATGCCCATTCTGTCGGAAATCAGATTTTTCTCTTTGTCTCGGCGGGATGAGCATTGAGGTGTATAAGGCTTCATCCTGCTGACTTGTTGGTAAAACTTGCGCGCCTGGTGCGGTTGCTCCCTGTACTTTTCTAGTTCATAGACTTGTTGGTTCTCCCAGGCTTCCTTTTTCCGTCTGTGAAGTCGCTTCTCTGCTCGACGGAGTTCGTGATAAGTCTCTACGCGTGCCCGCGTTCTTTGAGAATGCAATATTACTCGGTATGCGGCATTCTTGCGTTCCGTTGCTAGCTTGCATTCATCGTCAAACCAGCCGTTCCGACTCCTTTTGCGGCTGGGGACAAGTATGTTTGTGGCCGTATCCATGATAACGTTCTTCAGATGACTGCGAAGATCATTTATTGATGCTTCATCTCCAGGTCCTCTGTTGACTGCGGTTATTGCGGCATCCATTTCCCTCTTATGGGTGTCGCGGAGGGTTGTGTTGTGGATGGCTTTAGTGTTCACTCTCACCTGATTGTCAGAGGGGATTCTAGGTGGTATTGTTATTCGAGCTCGGAGCACCATGCCAACGAGATAGTGATCCGAGTCTATATTGGCCCCCCTATATGTTCTGACATTCATCAAGGCTGAGAGGTGGCGGCGTTCGATCAACACGTGGTCAATTTGGTTGAAAGTGGTCCCGTCTGGAGAGGCCCACGTATGTTTGTGGACCGCTTTCCGCGCAAACCAGGTACTTCCAACAACCATTTCATGTGACCTTGCTAATTGAATAGTCCGCAGTCCGTTATCATTTGTTTTTTTCGTGTAAGCTATGGGAGCCAACGTATCGCCTGAATACGGGCTCCTTCCCTACTTGGCTGTTAAAATCCCCAAGTATGATTTTGAAATCATATCTGGGACAGGCTTCGAGGGTTCGTTCGTCTGCCTGGTAGAAGGTATCCTTCTCCGACTCTGCAGTCTCCTCTGTAGGGGCGTGAACGTTTATGAGGCTTATATTTCTAAACTTGCCTCGCAAGCGCGGAGTGCATAGCCGTTCGCTTATATTTTCAAAGCCGATAACAGCAGGTTTCATTTTTTGGCTGACTAAGAAACCTACTCCGAGCACATGGTTTACTGGATGACCGCTATAATATATGGTGTAGTCGCTCTTCTCCAGGAAACCGGTTCCTGTCCATCGCATCTCTTGTAACGCTGTTACATCAGCTCTATATTGGGACAGGGTATCGGCTAGCTGCTCATCAGCTTCATTTCTGTACAGGGAGCGCACGTTCCATGAGAAAATGGACAAATCGTTATTCCGTTGTCGTTGCCGGGTCCGTCGTTTTAAAATCCGTCCTGTCCGATTGATAATTAGTGTCCCTGTTTTGCCTTGGTACTAGACTTTATACCGTGATTCTCCTTTAGGTATTGTTTACAGGCGTTAATTTTTGATATGGTTCCATGTGGGGGGATAGTCACCTTGATTCCCGTTTTGAGTAACCTCCTTTTGGACTGCCTTGACTTTTTTATAGGTAACCCTTAGTGTTTCTTCTTGGTACTTCTTTCCAGTTACGTACTCGGCCAGGCTTCACGGAACTATTTTTTCTGGTTATGAAGGAAGTTTAGGTGTCTGTTTCGTTAGTTTACCTTTTCTCTTATAATGTAATCTTTCTAATTGCTTCGGCTAAATTTTGTCTTATCTATTATTAATTATATATAATTTTTTACGTTGTTTTTTATGTAAATTTCCTTTCCTGTATGGGTACCTGTGATTGGGTGCGCACACTATTTACCTATACCTGATTTTCCTAGGCGATTGCGTTTATTTGTGTTTGTACTACAGGAATGTTAATAAGTCACTGCTGAATCCAGACTGATTTTCTGCCTAAGATTCCCTGTTCAACCATACATATTGTCCTTCTGGCCTCAATGAACACTATTTTACGCCCATGCGAACCAGTTCCTATTACTTCCAAAGCATGTCTGCTGGCAATATATGGCGTCGGTGTTCGTCATGCATTCGCGCCATGCTCTCTCATAAGTTTGGGTAGCTATCCCCAAGTCCAAATCGATATTGAATGGTTTTTTGATTCAATCTTGTTTGTTTTTCTTTGGGTGTCCTTCCCAGGTCCATCTTTCTCCTACTACCAGGTTGCCATTTCGGTCACCACCTGGAGGTAAAAATCGACTATCTTAGGCCGAAATAAAGACAATCAGATATTTCAACTTCTTTGAAGAAGCCATGGTAGTACCTCTTGACTTGATGTTTGTTCTACTTCGAAGACTATCAATAGAGAACGTAATCGGGATAAGATAATGAGTCACGACTACTTTATTAGTCCAATTGGTTCCCAGAGCCCCAATTTGGTTTTGTCTAGTCTCCATGATCAACGCCCAAAATGAGTGTCGACAAACCTCAGGCCTTTGAAGTCCTGAAAGACGACAACCGTTGATATGCTCATCCTTCAACCAGAAAAAAATGTGGTAAAAACTCCGAAAACAGGCCCAATGCATTAGAGTACATGGAATAACTTAGGTTTTTTAAGTATAGCGAAACCACATTCTAAAGATTTAAATGACCCACCAGTTACTTTCGCCTATTAATCCTAGCCAAGATAGCCAGTACTTCCTGGTATCCCTTGAAGACAATTTTTGCTTACTTAACCTGCTACCATAAATATTGCCTCAAAAGTCACAGAGTGGTATTTAGACCGCCTTCAATGGATGTTGTATTTCTTGGGATTAAGGGTAAATATGAACCATTGATATTCTGATTTGATGATAGTCATAGGATTAGAAAAAGTAAAGTAGTTGCCAAAATCGTAAACCATATTAAACCCAAAGAAATTTTACCCCTAGGCATAAAACATTAAAGCTGGAATCTTTGGAAAAGAGTGAAAAATAAGTTGGTTGCCAATGAACCAAATAAAGCTGATTGACAAAAGGCAGGCCGCCATTATTTTGTTGGGTATATTGCACGACACCTTATCATATTGTATCAATAAAATATGCATTTCATTTATTTTCCATTGATTCATAGATGGTTTTGGTAGTCTTAATTACTAATTGAGAGTGAGCAACACCCGGAATTTTATCAGTATGAAGTAAAACAGAAATGCATAGATAAAGTAAATATATAAGCTTTTAATTCAATAAAAAAAAATATACTAATACTTAAAAAAATCGTGCTCCAATTTGAAGCAAAACACAAATAATATTATATGGTTGCCTTTTCATTCCTTGGTGGAGTATAGCGCACCTACGCGCAATCGCTCGCGGTTGCCTGAAAGGCGCTTCAGCTCCCCCCATGATTTCTCGAGACGCTCACCGTAGAAAGATTTGCAACCTCATGCGAACTCTTTGGTGATGCTGTATAGTCATTTCAATCTGCAGCATCCTTCGTCTCCGCGACCAGCGTAATAGCAAATTCTCTCTTTTCACGGCGTATACTACGCTGAATTTCTCAAGATTCACTCGGTATCGTGATTCGAGCTCCTCACACTCCCATCACTCGCAGCGGTCAGTTAAGCCTTCAACCCCCTCCGTTCTTCAATCCGCTTCCACAACTCCGCAGTTAGCCAGATCTTATGAAGCCCCTTCGGGACATGGTCGACAACCTGTGTAGCACCCGAGAAAAGGGCATTTTTGATGGCGACCTAATGCTCATCGATTAGCGAGATACCTCTCCTACTGTCGAGCGATAGCTGGGTTGTCCAAGGTGTCGAACTTTGGGGGTCGCAGCTTCCCAACCATGCGAGAAGTGGCGGACGCAACACGCAAACGAACGTAAGCGACCATCAGATGGTAATTCCTTTAGAGGCGGCTATCACCGCCTCTCTTGTTACACATATCCAGAAGACAGCTTATTAATCTATTGCTGATCGCGAAGTGGTCGATCTGATGGCTCGTACGGCGTCGAACAGTTGAAACCCAACTCACCCAATGGCAGGCTCTGTGCTCGAACAATGCACCACCAATGACCACGCGGTGGAAGTTGCAGAAATCCACGAACCTCTCATAATTACTGTTACGGTCGCCAAGGCTGTGCTTTCCCATCACATGCTCGAACAGGGTGTTGTCAGATCCCACTTTGGCATTCAGATCATTCATCACGACGACAATGTTACCTTTAGGACGCTTCTCCTGAACTGTGTTTAATTGCTCGTGGTAGACATCCTTCTTCACTACATTCTCCGTTGATGCATAACATTGTACAATTGGGATGCTCCTTAATTTGCCGGCTCCCTGGTCAAGAGAACGCACCTTGCGGTAGATATCAGAAGCAACCCGACACCGGATTCGCGTCAACTAACACTTAGCATTCCAGAGTACAAAAGCACATTTCCATTGGTGTGACAAGCGAAAGAGGAGTACTCTCCAGAGTGCCGCCATCGTATTTCGCTCAAGGCTCAGAATGTCCAGTTTATGTCGCAGGAATTCTCGCTCAAGTTGGAGAAAGTGAGCATTCTGGGTACCCTCTCGTTGTTGAGGAGCGTGCGCACATTCCAGAAATCAATCATAGTCCGTTTTCGATAGCCCAAGGTCGTTGTCGTGAGGTCAGTCCCTATTCGGGGCATTGCTAACGTCTCGGTAGCAATAAAGTTTCAAAAATTTTGTTTAACAATCGAGGGATTCCCAGGTCGGCCATCTGCTTAATGGCGGACCGGCATCAATTCGCAAAACCTATTCAGATGCATTTCTCTCGAAATTTATCGGTTATTGTTTTTGTATTATATTACAGCCATATGTATTGACTGGGAAAATCTGTTCCTTAGAAGTTCAGTTGCCACTCACTACCTATCTACAATGGGCCAAAACGGCCTGAGTGCTCAGAAGCTGTAGCCTCTCCCCTACCATACACACACACACCCACCTATTTTGAACTGATTCGCCACTTTTTGTATAATTTTAACTCAGCGTCACGTTGATTGACGCAAGGTCAAAACGCATATTTGGTGATTTGCCTATAATTCCAACCATAGGTACTCCAGATATTGTCAGCTATTTTTTTATCCTTGAAGTTCCTTTGTACTGCAGCAGTTTTATTTTAAATATTTCAATTTTTCCTTTCAGCTGTTCGCTATGGTCGAGTCCCAAAACGTTCACGTGAACTAAACGGTACAGACGATTCAAGTATTCGAGTAAGTACTCCTGGAACGCCGAATACACCAACAACTCCCCAAATGTGTTCAGTTGCATCACCGCCCGAACTAGGCTGCACAGCTTCAATAGCAACCGATGCCGAAATACCCGGTTCTACCGAGCTCTCTGTCTACGATGTAATACTATGTGTCTCGCAGGCACATCGGAGCCATTGTACGTACACAGAGGAACAAACTCGTGAATTAGTTCGGCGACCAATAATCCTGCCGCAAAATAGTGTTAAGGACGAATGTGAGGTACGTATCATGACAATGATAATAGCAAAACCGACGGTTAATGAGAATGCATTGCGCATTGTGCACTTGATATATAAAAACCTGTAAGGAGAGTATCCTGTTTCCATTTCACATATATTTTGACTTTCTTCCTTGCATACCACTTGAGGTACCAAACACTAAGGTGCAACAAAGTCGCTGAGTGACCCATTTTCGAAGTAAAAAAATCCTACCAGCAATAACGATCGTAAGAGTCTTAGGAAGAAAGTATTTGAAGTGCCCATTTGGCAGTACCTAATTGTCCTTGTCCTCCTTTTAAATTAGGAAAACGTTGAATACTCGTATCAACCATATTAAGTTAAAATTCCAAAGTGTTTCTCTCAATAGAACATTGTGGTTTGTCCATGTATACTGAAGTTCGCTACTTGAAGACCTCAAGACAGATAGTTCATGCGTTTGTCCATACACCTATGTAGATATGTCGGTAAAGGCACATAAGTCGATATTGCTGGCACCCACGCGAATATTGGAAGCAAATAAACTCGAACTTCAATATGAGAGTGAAATGAAACACCTCGGTTCTTTCCCAACTGAATCAACAATAAATCAATGCGCAATCTATTCCACTACATTTAGTATGCAGAAATGCAAATTCTTGGAGTAATGTGATATTTTTATGTTTATTTTTAGATCGCTTCATTATCGGAAACGATTGAGGAGCAAAAAATCTGGTTGTGGCAACAATATGCCACACGAATTACACCAGGTGTACAACATGTTGTTGAATTTGCCAAACGTGTACCTGGTTTCTGTGATTTTACCCAAGATGATCAATTGATATTAATTAAGTTAGGTTTCTTTGAAGTTTGGCTAACGCATGTCGCACGCATGATAACCGGCACATCATTGACTTTTGATGATGGAGCGTATTTGATGCGAGAACATTTGGAAATCATTTATGATGTGAGTATAATAAAATATTTTTTAAAAAATTTTGTATCTTAAACTTTCGCAGCTTTTATTATTGGGTCTTTAAATTCGGATAACCAATTTTAAAGTGCCTTAAATGAAACCAGCAATAAAATTACCATTGCCATAATGTTTGATTTACGATTATTTCTTAAGAAATCCCACCATTCCAATGCCCCATTGATTTATGAGGTAGATGTTGTTACTTAGTTCCTACCACCAATCTCTGTTTTCTTTGCTATCCGCTTGCACAGCGGCGTACCGCGAATTCTTCGGAATCTCCTATATATTTCATTTGTGACCACTAAGGGCGATGTCTTTTCGTACCAAAACTCACCCTCAACTTCTCTACCTTTAGCAGAATTGATCTGTACTTATGTCAAAAGTAGGAAGAATGACCCCCAATAAGGGATTCCTTATGAACAGCTGCTTGAAATACGGAAGTGGAAGGAGTTTCTAAAATTCACTGTGACTAAGGATAGATAAAAAGTTGATCCTGATATCCCTAACTGCAGAAAAAATGCAGTTTCCAGGCACGTTCCACGCCTACGACCGAACAAGGTTCAAGTTCGTCATATATACTTAGAGGGATTAGCTATAAACAGTGCAACATGACCTGCCAAAACCGCAATAATCTATCATAGACGATTGGTGCAATTGATACGCTTGAACCAAGTATTGAAGCAGGATAAAGTGATTACAATGCTCAATCCCATGTTGCGAATCTGCTTCAGACGTACTTGGATATGTTGAAATAAGTGTGGGGATAATTAAACTAAAGCAGCCGCTACGATGAACCGATGAACGCTACGATGAATTATCCCTGTAGTGCGTCACTTTGATTTCACAAACTCCTAAAACCGTGACTGATTTTAGAAGGAAAGGTGGACAGAATCTAGGCGGCGTAGCCCTTTGGAGAGAGAGAAGTAAAGTAAATAGATTCTATCCTTGGCAGTCACCCGTAGGATGCAGACTTCCCCCACCGAGGGACTGTTTAAAGCAGAGCTCCATCGGCCTGCACATTTCCTCTATATTTCTATGACCGGGAAAACAGCGGAAGGTGACTTTGAGCGTATCATTCAGGCTGTTTCTACACTGGGCCACCAGCCTTAAGGCATTAATGGCCGCTTGGCTACCGACCAGAATGACTGTTACGCATCGACCTCGGATCATGCCCCAGCCATCGAAAAGCCAGTATCCAGTACCGCCAGTAGCTCCGCTTAGAATACACTGGCGTATCCTGGAGAATTGTACGACTCGTCTACCCTGTACTTATCTGAGAATACTCCCGTTCCGATTCCACTTACCGTCCGTCGATGAAGAATACTGTGGCATAACCCCGCAACATATCCACGATCCTCCATTCTGCCATGACTGGAAGGCCCACGTCTGGAAGCTCAGCTTTCTTTAGGTACAATGCGTTGGAAATTAACAGAGTTGCCAAGGTACTTCGTCGTACTTCTCTCTGCATCCGCGGTGGAGAACTGCAGAACCCCAATAGCATCTACACATATGGTTCTTTGATTTATGCCGAGTCCGCAAGTTTTCAGCCTACGCTCATAAAGGCGACAGAGCGTCGGAGAAAAGGTGACATTCTAGAGCGCCTCTCTGCTCGCAGCCCTGGTCAAATTGTTGCCTACCAGATCAGATTAAATTATCCTCGCTCCTAGTATGGATACTATCCAATGCGTAAGACATCCCTTCATATTTTGGTTGGAGCCTACTTAATGGCTTTGGTTATTCATGTTGTTGAATGCTCACTCTCTATCCAGGAAGATAGCGTAGTGTCTTTTAAATTATGCTAATTATCCCGTGAAGATCGGTTTAGCGGCTTGTGTGAATTTTCCTTTGAGGTAGACTTACTGAGTTGAGGAGAAGACCGAAAAACAAAAGGGCCTACCTCGCTCTCTCTGAGCTTAAATATTGTACATATTACCTTCATAATGGGGCTTTTCCGTTAAGAATTTCTGCGACGATTCGGATAAATTGGCCCGCTTGCCAAAACCTATTGCGTCTAATTTTATTCACGACTTTAGAGTCACAGTATCGTTCGTCGATTTAGTCGCATTGGAATCATTCATCATTATCATCAGACCGATGGAAGACCTTCCTCCCCGACTAACACTTCGTAATTTTCTTGGGCGTTCCAAAAAATAGGTTTCATTTAATAAGGTACGTTAATTCCTACACACGATGTCAACATCATCAGCGTAAGCTCGCCATTCCTAGGGGATGGTACCATCCTGGTATCTTCCGTACCACTTTAGAACAGGGTTTAATGAGTTGCGTTTGTCCCATATATATTATGATAGTTAAAGATTCGCCCCACTTCCACTGGTGTCCTTGAAATTTCCTACAGAATGTCGTTGAGCTATAACAAACAAGTTATAGTTTTTTTATCATCATCAACGGCGCAACAACCGGTATCCGGTCTAGGCTTGCCTTATTAAGGAACTCCAGACATCCCGGTTTTGGGCGAGGTCCACCAATTCGATATCCTTAAAAGCTGTCTGGCGTTCTGATCTACGCCATCGGTCCATCTCAGGCAACGTCTGACTCGTCTTCTTTTTCTACCATAGATATTGCCCTTATAGACTTTCTGGGCTGGATCATCCTCATTCATACGGATTAAGTGACCCGCCCACCGCGACCTGTTGAGCCCGATTTTATCCACAATCGGACGGTCGTGGTATCGCTCATAGATTTCGTCGTTATGTAGGCTATGGAATCGTCCATCCTCATGTAGGACGCCAGAGATTCTTCGAAGGATTCTTCTCTTGAACGCGGCCAAGAGTTCGCAATTTTTTTTGCTAAGAACCCAAGTCTCCGAAAAAGACATAAGGACTAGCAAGATCATAGTCTTGGACAGTAAGACGTTTCGAGCGAAACAGTTTTTGTAAGCTGAAATAGACTCTGTTGGCAACCAACAACCGTACGCGGATTTCATTGTCATAGCTGTTATCGGTTTTGATTTTCGATCCTAGATAGGAGAAATTTTCAAGGTCTTAAAATTGTAGTCTCTCTTCATTGTTTTCGTTTGACCAATGCGACTCGAAGTTCTTCGTTCTTCTCTGACGTTGCCACTATGTACTTCGTCTTGCCGTCATTAATGTGCCGTCCAAGATCTCGCGCCGCCTGTTCCATCTAGATGAAGGTAGACTGTACATCTCGGGTTGTTTTCCCATGATGTCGATATCGTCAGCGTAGGCCAGTAGTTGAGTGCACTTAAAGAGGATGGTGCCTCTCGCATTTAAATCTGTATCGCGAATCACTTCCAGAATCCAGGGCCAGGTTAAAGAAGACGCATGATAGGGCATCCCCTTGTCTTAGACCGCTATTAATGTTAAATGATCTCGAGAGTGATCCTGCTGTTTTTATCTGGTCTCGCACATTGGTCAGGGTCAGCCTAGTCAGTATTATCAATTTCGTCGGGATACCGAATTCTCTCATGGTCGTGTTCAGTTTTACCCTGGCTACGCTGTCATACGCGACTTTAAAGTCGATGAAAAGCTGGTGCAACTGATCTCCATATTCTAACAGTTTTTCCATCGCTTGTCGCACAGAGAAAATGTCATCTATTGCTGATTTTCCTGGAGTGATGAATCCTTGGTATGGACCAATGATGTTCTGAGCGTATGGGGCTATCCGGCCTAGCAAGATAGCGGAGAATATCTTATAGATGGTACTCAGCAACATGCACTATAATTGCTGCACTGCGTGATATACCCCTTTTTATGTATGAGACAGATAATGCCCCGTTGCCAGTCATCAGGCATTGATTCGCTGTCCCATACCTTGAGCATAAGTTGATGAACCGCTTGGTGTAATTGGTCGCTTGCATATTTAACCAATTCGGCTGTAATTTCATCGGCTTCTGGCGACTTATGATTTTTAAGCTGAGGAATTACACGGACTGTTTCTTCTAAACTTGGTGGTGGCAGTATTTGTCCGTCATCTTCAGTTGGCGGGATCTACAACTCGCCGATGTTCGGGTTGTTCAGCAGCTCATCAAAGTACTCAACCCATCACTCCAATATGCCCATTCCGTCGAAAATTTGATTTCCCTCTTTGTCTCGACAGGATGAACATCGAGGTGTATAAGGCTTCATCCTGCTGACTTGTTGGTAAAACTTGTGCACCTGGTGCGGTTGCTCCCTGTACTTTTCTAGTTCACAGACCTGTTGGTTCTCCCAGGCTTCCTTTTTCTGTCTGTGAAGTCGCTTCTCCGCTCGACGGAATTCGTGATAAGTCTCCGGGCATGTCCGCGTCCTTTAAAAGTGCAGCATTACTCGGTGTGCAGCATTCTTCCGTTCCGTTGCTAGCTTACATTCATCGTCAAACCAGCCGTTCCGATTCTTTTTGAGGCTGGGGCCAAGTATGTTTGCGGCCGTATTAATGATAACGTTCTTCAGGTGATTGTGAAGATCATTTGTTGATGCTTCATCTCCAGGATCTCTGTTGATTGCGGTTACTGCGGCATCCATTTCCCCCTTATAGATGTTGCGGAAGGCTGTGTTGTGGATGGCTTCAGTGTTAACTCTCACCTGATTGTCAGAGAGGGATTCTGGGTGGTTTTGTTATTCGAGCTCGGAGCACCATGCCAACGAGATAGTGATCCGAGTCTATATTGCCCGCCCTATATGTTCTGACATTCATCAAGGCTGAGAGGTGGCGGCGTTCGATCAATTTGGTTGAAAGTGGTCCCGTCTGGAGAGGCCCATGTATGTTTGTGGACTGCTTTCACCGCAAACCAGGTACTTCCAACAACCATTTCGTGCGATACTGCTAACTGAATAATCCGTAGTCCATTGTCATTGGTATCCCTATGTAAGCTATACGAGCCGACGTACCGCCTGAATACGGGCTCCGTCCCTACTTGACTGTTGGAATCTCCAAGTATGATTTTGATATCATACTTGGGACAGGCTTCGGGAGTCCGTTCAACTGCCTCGTAGAAGGTATCCTTCTCCGACTCTGCAGTCTCCTCTATAGGGGCGTGAACGTTTATGAGTTTTATATTTCTAAACATGCCCCGCAAACACAGAGTGGATAGCCTTTCGCTTATATTTCCAAAGCCGATAACAGCCGGTTTCATTTTTTGGCTGACTAAGAAACCTACTCCGAGCACATGGTTTACTGGATGGCCGCTATAATAGCAGGTCGTCTCCAGGAAACCGGTCCCTGTCCATCGCATCTCTTTCAACGCTATTACGTCAGCCTTATATTGGGACAGGGTATCGACTAGCTGCTCAACAGCATTTGGTCTGTACAGGGAGTGGCTTCGTCATTTAAAATATGCAGACAATAATAAATAGATTAGAGGAAGAAAGGCCTTGATTATCCAATTGTTGTTATGGCACTTCTCTAAGAAAATCATGCTCTAATAATATAATTCAACAAATTTCTTGGAAGTATAAATATTTAATCTTAGTTAAGTGGGTGCTAATTAATGGATAAGTAGCAAGTCTTTCCTAAATTTGTTCTTGGATAAAAATAAATATCTACATATTATTTTCAATAAGGAAGATAGATTCCCTAGATGGGAAATCCAGAATGTGTGAAAACCCGTATATATAAAGTATTAAATTCTCTAAAACGAACTTTCTCTAACAGAGAAATAACAATCTGAAAAAGTCAGCTGATTCGCGACCAATTTATGTTTATGTGTTACTCATAAAATCATTCTGCAGGAAGATGGTTGTTACTCCAGGGAAAATATTATTTAATAATGTATTCACGATTTATTTAAACCCAATTCGCGCCTGAAATCCGGCACATACCGCCGAAATAGCTCAGTTGGGAGAGAGTTAGACTGAAGATCTAAAGGTCCCCAGTTCAATCCCGGGTTTCGGCATCTCTTTTATAGTGGTCCAATAACTTATTTTATGATAATATCATCAGCGATTCCTTCCAATTCTATTGCTTCATATAAAAATACAGTATGGCTATACTTTTTTCGCTTTTTCACAATCAAAAAGTTCATGTCGCCTTGACGTCTCATGTTTTCTCACCCGTATCTTTCATATAATTTCTAATTAAAGCCTTATCACTCCGACGTTAATTTAGCAACGAAAAGTGGAAATAGAGATTTCATCTCTAGTAATAAATTTTTTTGCAAGCTCTTCAAATTAATTTAAGAATTGAAAATGTTTATTTTAAAATGGTTTATTTTATAAACGTCCATCGTAAGACGGAATGATTGAAAAGTTAATTCAAGCATGCAGACAAGAGTGCTGCTATCGTAGGAATGCTTAAAATTTATGTTAGTTGGAGTGCAGACTGTATGCAGATTCTATCTTCTAGTTATGATTTTGAGTGATATCTCAAGTTATCGACTGTATGAATCGGCCTTATGTGAAATTTTACATGCTGCCATGCCCGTATGAATAAACTAGAGGTTTTGGTGACATACCCCAATAAAACCATTAGGGTTAATGTCAGTGACAGCAAGCTGCATAGAACTGAATGCCATGACATCGAAAAACAATTTTTGACAGGGAAAATTCTGTTCCGGTTATGGTTAAAATGATAATTTTTGGCAACGGAAATTGCTATGTGACATACCATACTCTTGGACCATGCGCTTCCTGGAATATAGGAAGTTGAAGTTGGATGAGTGGTCGCGCTCGGTAAACAGAGGCCTACCCCAAGGAAGTTTTTTGAATCCGGTACTTTTCAATTTGTACACAACCTCGCTTCACTCCAAACTCAACTGACATTTTCCAATACGCAAATGACTTTATCATCCTTGCTATAGGGGCCAGGAGATGAACAGGTGGATCAGGCTACTACAAAAACAGGTTGACCTTTTTGTGAGTAAATGTAACACCCTGAAACTCACCTGGAACCAGAGATAAATCTAACGTTATTGCTTTTAGGAGAAATAATGGCAAACAATGTAACATTTTGGTACATCAGTCAATAAAACAATCATAAACCCGAAACAGGATTCGAGGGTAGTAAACTTTGCCACAGGTTTCTCATGGGGATTCAAATCTGAGAGAGCCGTAAAACTGCTTACGACCATTGTGAGACCAATGCTTGATTATGCTGCTGCCTCCATGCTATTGATGCCCAAATACCTGGACAACGGAATAGCCACCATTGTGGCGTCTCAGTTGAAAACATGCTTAGGTTTAACTAAGTTTTCACCACATCATGTGGCTCATGCTATGGCGGGCGAACCCCTCCATAAGTTCAGAAGGACGCTATTGGCTTTCAAGAGACTGATAAGGCTCAAAAGATCTTCTCCCTCCTCCTATCGCCTGGTCATAGACAATTTCCTAGCTAAAAATGGTCTATCGGTAACTTATAAGAATTTCCAGCAAGCCTTTAATAGCTTCAAGATCTATGAGGAGGAAAGAAGAGTGGGAAACATTCTGGTCTGCAGTGAGTCAGGGCAAGGCATGAGTGGGTACAGAAATGGTTAGGTAGTTATTAAAATTCAAAACGAAATCACCAAACTCAGGAACAGGTGTTTTGGCTTATAAGGAACTGATGCAGCAACATCGGCTGTGGCCTAAAATTGTGCAATGGTCTCTGAACACCCTCGAGTCAAAGCTGCCTACAAGATGCAAGCAATGACGGCCCTCTCTGCTGAACTGAATGGGGTGAAGATGGCCATGCAAATGGCAAAAGAAAGATAAAAAAGAAGATAGCAATAATCACAGACTCTCTAAAAGCTTGCACTCTTCTGGAGAAGCAAGACATCGGACATCCCATTTCTGGAAAATAATTGACACAATAGCGAATTCTAACTTCGAGGAGATAAAAATACTGTGGCGCCCAGCTAAAAGTGAAATTATGTTGAACAAGATGGTACACTCAGCAGCAAAAGGTAGTCCTAATCGGCGGAAGCACCATGGTTTCATCCTTTGCAGCTGAGGATGTACTATGAGTGATGCAGAATAAAATCAAGAAGGACTAGCAAGATGAATACCAGGCAACGTCGAGATTAAAAGCACAAAGATTTTGGGGCAATTTTTCCGGAACAGCAAGTTAAAGTACCAGGTTACATCTCAACAAATAGAGTAGCAATTGTAAAAACATTCAATGGGGGATTATCTAACCTACAACGAGTCTAAGAACACAAGGCCCAGTGTCCAAAAACCGAGTGACAGCTGGTACACATAGGCCGAAGGCCTGGCCAATTCTCGTTCCCACGTTCGATCATCGTGTGCCGGACCAGAGAACTTAGCTCTCTCTGTTAGCCTGCTGGGATGTCGTGGGACAACTAAAACTTACAACCACAACAACAACAATTGTATTAAAACTTAAAATATAAAATTTGAACAAAAACCGTCAATGTCATTTTAGACCTTACTTATAACTGTGGATTTAGATAAGAAACTTGTGTTCGAATTATAGAGTTCATCCCAACAAAGAAAATAGAATAGATAGTAGAATATTAATTTTCTACTAGTTTTGTTAATTCCCGTGTAAATAATTGGAGTTTTGAACATAAAGGTGCAGCTCCCACGCTAAAGGAATAATTTCCGAGTCAAGGATCAAATCGTCTCCGGAGGATCCAGCCCTCCGTAGCCAGAATTTTAAGTTTTGCAAAAGAGAAGATTTCGCGGATTTGAAAATCGTCTGAACTAGGAGACGAGTTTAGAGGAGGTTATTTATTGTTTTTATCTGAATTTATCGCACTGCACGTGAAAAGAAGTTGATTAATTGGGCACATTGAAGAGGCAGCACCCTGACAATCCTTCAACTCAATCCAATATGATCGGTAATATCAGCACTTTTGGATATAGCACTGTCTTGAACGAGTATACAACAACAATTAGCCCAGGAAAAAATCCTCAAAGCATCCCCTCACGACTAGAAGCTGAGCAAGCTGGAATTGAAGCAATTGACCAGAAGCTGAACATTCTTAGCAATAGAGGAAACCTAAATACAGTTTAAACTACAACTTTACTGGTTAGTCAGCTAACGCTAGGTGACCGTGCGCCCAGCCAATTGCTACGTGAAATGAAACGGTTGGGTGGTGCTAAAGTCTTTGTGGCTGCAGAGGCTTCCGGAGAGCACACAGACCATCCTGGCATGTGTGGATTCAGGGTCTTTGGATACGTTAGCCGCCACTGCGGTGAAAATTCATGAGGTCCATGTGCGACCCATGGGTGGCGAAGTGCCTAACTACACATCAAGCCAAATGGTGGCAGCATTAACAGCTACTGTCTGTGAGTTTGCAGAGGCCGTTGGTGCTTTGCGTTTGGGAAGAGTTCTGGCGACTGCTACCCGAAATGCAGCACCACGTCACTTCACGACCCCTTGAGCCGGCGTACCGAAACAGGAGCTGAGGTCTCGGTTCGGCTCGTATCCTGATGTCATAATTTAATATCGCAATCTCTAAATCTCAAAATGAAAACATTCACCTTGAATCGTGTGAACCAAACTTACGACTGAGATAAGTGTCGAATCCAGTCAGGACGACGACCACGTTACACTAGATATATTATCATCTTTTATATTTTCAAAATAATACATTGATCAAAGTCCTTTTCTAATCATTTTTGGAAATGGGCAAGACATATTAGTTCAAGCTCAATCAAGAACATTTTCAATTACAATGGCCGGGAAATGCCGTGTTAAGGAGGGAATCCCAAAGGCAGCGCCTCATTAACAACGGAGACTGGCGAGACAGCGATTGACGATGTGATTCGCCATGGATCTTCCCTCTTAATCGGAGCATTCGGATCACAAGTTTTTGCATTTCCGCGCTCGTGGTCGAGTCAGGACTTTTTTTGCTTTCCAATGTAGCTGCGTGCCCAGAACTTGTTGAGATATTTCCCATTAAATATTTCAAATGGAGATGCGCACCGAATTATGCGTACTTTTGCGCACATGACGTGAGAGAGATTGAAATGTTCAATAGGATTCACTCACCATTTGCGTGCCTGGCTGGCACAGAGGCGTTCAACCCCGTTTTGGCACGTAGAGCTGCATCTATGTGTTGGCGAGCCTACACAGTCATCTTTGCCAGTTTTTTAAGGTTTTGTGTAGAACAAAAACTTATTCAAATCGATTCACTGTCTATCTGTCTGTTACACGCACTTTTCTCCAAAACAGCTAAACCGATCCGAACGAAATTTTGTGGACAGATGGGAACTATGAAATCCCATGCATACAGCGAGTGACATAAATTTAGGTTGAGTTTAAAGGGGGACTCCCCATACATGCAAAGGCGGCATTTAAAAAAAAAATCCCCAGATATAGCCGTGTAGGGTATCAAATGAAAGGTCTCGATTTGCACTTTCCGAAACTGACATGAATTGCAAAGTGCGTGAGTAAGGAGTCAAAGTGTACGCACTTAAAGTGAGACAGGACTCATTTTCGGAAACTACCCAATCCAAAAATCAGAAAAAAAACAGGAAAGTGCGCTTAGGTGAAATCTAGGCTTCAAAATTTGTCCCATTCTGATATCTGCTCAAAAAACCTTACTAATAGTATGGTATATTACCAACTTTTGGAAATTTGCGGAAGAACCCCCCTTAAATTCATCCAAGGACTTCATCCAGCATAGAGGTCTACATTTCGCATACACATGCCAAATTTTATAGAAATCTGGCCATTAACGCCAAAGTTATAGCAGTTCGAACTTATCAATTTCGTGCGAATTTACTGCTTTCAAAGCCACGCAAGTAAGATGCTAACGTCATTATTAACGAGACTAATTGACTTTCCCGTGAAATATTAAAGTTGCATTTATGAAGAGTCTACTTCTCCTTAGTCCTTTGTGTAAAACACTTATGTGAAATCTAATCCCCGAGAGATGTCCCACCCCGATATCTGCTCAAATAAACTTATTAATAGTATATTACCAACTTTTCGACATTGGCTGAAAACCCCCCCTTAAGTTCATCCTAAGAGTACACCTGGGCAGGTCAACGCCGCTGACAGAACTGAACGATTTAAATATCTCGAGTCAATGCTAGCGGCCAATGGCACAAAGCATTTTAACCTGAAGCGTCAAGCTTCCGGTTTCCCGACTTGTTTAAGTTTTTTGTGATAGCTTTGCCCTCATTATTGGTCATAGCCAATCCAGGTGGTCATCATGAAAATCTCTTCCACATAGCCACTACAGTTTCTTGGAACCCATAAACAAAAGCCCTTGTTAGACTTATGTATCGTAAACATCCTTATATAACTTGTACCGAACATTGTCATTTATTTATTCATTTTTACCGGACTTTTATATTTATTCAACAAAACTCATATTATTTTCTTTTTTTTTCCAGAATGACTTTGTGGTATCACTTCTGAACTTCTCAAACGCAATAAACTGCTATAACTTAAGTGACACTGAAATCGGTCTATTTTCCGCCATGGTTCTACTAGCATCGGATCGTTCTGGAATAACTGAACATAAAATCATATCACGAACCAGGGAACGTATAGCTGAAGCCCTGAGAGTACAAATCGTCCGATCACGTCCTGGATCTACAAATTCGTTGCAACTGATGCCGGCACTCGAGGCGAAAATCTTAGAATTGCGTGCATTGGGTGCCAAACATTGTTCACATTTAGACTGGCTTAGAAATAATTGGACTAAATTAAGGCTGCCTCCACTCTTTGCTGAGATTTTCGACATTCCAAAAACCGATGATGATATCTGAAGCAACAACATCAGTAACATGACGCAAAGAAGGAATTAATATAGACAACCTAGGAAAAAAGGATAATATCAGTAGGCAGAATGACATTGGGAATCATCTTAGATACACATCTATTTATTTTCAAATAAATACAATATCATTATAACACCTACTGACATCACAATGTTATAGAGAGAAATAACTAGCGAAAATATTATTTAATGCATGTTCTTAAAAGATATTGTTGCAGTCGCGCTGCCTATAACTTAATTTCAATGATTTACGGTTAACTTAAATCATATTAGCTAAAATATGTTATAGACTATCTGCTATTACACGTATTCACTTGAAACTTTGTTTTTTTTTTACTTCTAATTTATGTGTATATTTAGTAGAGAAACTTTGAATATACTGGTAACTACGTAGATACAACCCTAATCCATAGCAATTGGAAGTTTGCCAAAATTTCGTATTATTTTAACTATAAAATATATAGTAAAATTATAACAGTAGTTAAATCGTTATCACTGTGAGTAGCATTTAGAAAATTGAATCTCTGAATTCTAAAGTCTACAATCACTCAAGCTTTTACTGAAATCTAATTTGGCTATTAGTAGTTAGTCGATTACTCAATAAAAGGCTTTGTGCTGGGAGGTTGGTTTTTTCAAGGCCAGAACTCTTTCGAAAGCAATATTAGGGCGTATTGCTTTTACCCTTGAACTGAACTTCCAATGAAAATTATGTTTTCTTGTTTGAAATTTCTTATACAATCAATAATTGTTTAACTAAATTTTCCCACATATCACGGAAATGCTCTTGTTGTTTATTTTATTTGATACTTTAACATTTAATTATTACTTTTGTAATTTATCTAGACTTAAGTGAATATATTATAAATTTATAATAAATTTTTAAGCGTTTTAAACTCAAAACTACCGAGAAAAATTTTCTTTTTGGAATATTTTTTGTTCGATTTAATATTGTATTTCTTGTTTTGATATAAAGTATATACAAAGAAAAAGCATAATCTTTTGGTTTCGTTATTTTCATCAGTTTATCATTCATCATTTCAGTAATGGGAGCTTAATCTTAAAGACCCTTTTATTCCTTAAACCGTCTTTAAATCTAACAACATTCATATTGTCGATCTGTTGCCAACCTGTCCCCGAAAACGATCAAAGGTCCAAAAATAACAGCTTAATGTCGATGAGTAGTAACTTAATTGTAACATGCAATTTAGCAAAAGGTCACCAGCTCGAACGTTGCTAAGTATATTGAAAGTCCACTTCTATTTATTCTGTCAATCAATTACAGTACCTTGCTGGCCAACCACGGTGTCCTGTTCAATAAAATTTATAAACTCGAAATATATGTCCCCGTGTAAGATGCCGAAAAGAATTACTTTTAAAAGTGGGTTTCGAATGCAGACTCACTTCTTAGTATAATTGAATCTAAACCGCAAAATCGCTATACTTTTATGATCACCGAACCAAATAACGCCATTCATGACATACCTGTTGCATCGCTTCAAAGTTTGCGCACTCCAAACAAGGAGCGATTCTACTTTTCTCAGTAAAATCTAAGAAATAGGGTAATCACTTCGTTTTCAACGATAATAATAATTACTATCTCCTATTTTTATGCTGCTACAGTCCTATACCGGCACTTAGCCTCCCGAAGTGTTCATCTCCGTTCTTTTCGGGCGAGTAACCGCATCCTCGAGTTTCAGAAACCGAGTAATGTATAATTTGCGTTGTCCACTAACTCCTCCCACCTGCTTCTTTCTGGGTGATCGTTTACCTACCTTGGGGTGTGAGCCTGACAATTCTTCCGTCGCGTGTCGTCCCCACGCTCTACATGACTTGCTCACTGTTGTACTTCATTCACCCACACTGGACCTAAGATTCTCCTGGGATGTGAACGTTGATTGATTTTTACTCTCCGGTCTCGTTTATCGTCCACATCTTGTTCAATGACACAGGATCGGGTAAATCAAAGTTTTATTTTTTATAAAGTTTGTTTTCCTGTACAAATTTTCATTTTTAAGTTTTTGTGTAAAACAAAACCTTATTAAAATCGGTTTACTGTTTGTCTATCTGTCTGTCCGTCACACGCATTTTTCTCGGAGGCAGTTATAACGATTGACACACAATTTGGTGAAAAGGGGAGAACTGTAAACGCTGACGCATACAGTGAGTTGCATTCTTTTACGCTGAATTTTAGGGGGAGGGTCCCAATACATACAAAAGGGGTGTGTACATTTTTTTTCACCAAATATAGCCATGTGGGGTATCAAATAAAAGGTCTCGATTATTACTCTCCGAAGTTGGTCATAGTTTTGACATTTGTTGAAAGGTAGACCGTAACGGTACACTAGGAGGCAATGTGGTCAGCATTGCGCTCGCCCGAGATTATTACCCTGATTTGACTCAGGTACTCATTCACAGCTGAGTCGACTGGTGTCCGACGTCAAATCACGATACAAATTCCACTGCCACCAGTTGGATTTGAACCGCGACCTTCCGTACGACAGCCTTGCGCTCTAACCACTCAGCTATCCGGAGCACCTCTCAGTAACTACCCAACCGAAAAATCTGAAAAAAATCAGGAGGCTGCATATATCCTTTCAACTAAAGTTAAAAATAGTATATTACCATAATTTTTAGTAATTGGCTGCAAAACCCCCCTTAAGTTCATCTTATTACCACGAAATTTTGCAGTAATGTACGTTATAACATGCATGATTCTGCTAAGTTTGGTGGAAATCACACTATTACTGACAAAGTTATAATAGGTCAGAGTTGTCGTTTCCTTGCAAATTCAAGGCTATAAAAGTCAATATCACCCGAAAGTGGATACTCTCACATATATATATATTATGAACTACGTACTAATGGGCAAATGCACACTCAAATGTCTTTTTACAAGAAATACACAAAACCTTTCATACCTGAAGCGACCAGCATCCGGTTTCCCGATTTGTTCATAATTGGCAACACGAGGTGAACTGTTTTGTTGACGAATTTAGCCCTCGACGAACGTTTTTATCCTTTATCAGAGTTGCTCCTACCTACAAGAAACTGTCGACTAGTTAGGAGTTGAAACCGTTCAGTGTCACATTTTGCCAAATTTGCGCCTTTCACTTGGTTTTCGTCATGATTTTGATTGATTTGATTTTTAAGCCAACTTCACTACTGCGTCAAGCTTCATCAGGACCTCCTCCACCCTCTTTTTTGATCGTACCAGGATATTTCTATAATCCGTAAAGAGCAATATCTAGGATGACTTGTACAGTACCGTACCATTTAAATCCATTGGTATCTTTCGATACTCCGGATCAATGTTGAAATATGTTGGGGCGGCCTATCGCCGTGGTTTAATTCGAAGTCTGTGCGAAGCATTCTGTAAAGTGGTTTTCTTACTTCAGCTCTTAGGTTCGCTGAAACTTCACATTTAGATAATATTCCGTACGGTGCAGAGCAATCGATGAGCAACAAAAATTTGATGGCCATTCCCCCTATATTCCCACCACTTCATCAGTATAGGTTGTGCTGAAAATATCTGATCGATTCTTGACTTTCTTATATAAAATCCTTCCTAATATTCGCCAATAATTGTTTTTTTTTTTTTTCAAAAAAGCACAACCTTTTTTCGATATCTTTTGTCAGTTCTTTGTAACATGTACCCATCAAAGATATCTCTCAATAATTCTCGTAGCACCTTTTTCAATAAAGAGGGTAAATTACAATTTTCGCTAATGTTTCGGCATAGTTTTCTTAGACCAAACGCTGTTTAGTAGCAAACGAAGCTTAGTAGTTTTGTAAGTATTCCATCCACACCAGGCGCTTATTGTTCCTAACCCTTTGAAGTGGATCCTTGTCCTCTTCGGGAAGATTCCTGGATTGCCCCTGCTTCTTCCATTTTCAGAGATTGTGTTGCGGCATTGGTCGTTAAAATATTGAACCCATCGATTTGGAATCTGGTTCATGTCCCCATCCATTCCGAGGCTCCTGTTATGGCCTCGTAACAAGTTGTTTTCCTTGTAGGGTTGTCTGCCCTACCCAACCCCCAACATGGAGGACCAGTTGGTAAAATTTGTCCCGTTTTTAGGCGCGGGAGACTCGCCTTCTCCGTCTGCAGCTTTTCGTTGAGAAAGAGCTCCCAGCGGTCACCACGTGAAGGTGGAGATAGGGTTTGGTAGTAAAGCTGTTGGTATTGGTTCAGCAGGCGTTTCCCAGGTTTTATACTCCATCGTGGGTACCAATCCACATTTCGCCCTGGGGCCTATATTACCCTTTGACCACATGTCTTCAACAAGATTCTACGCTGCGTCCTTGTAAGATATGAATCCAAACTAGATGCCTACTGTCATTCTTTTCAATATAAAGGGGTGGCACGCTAATTAGCACACCCTGGCACGTGCGCCTAAAGACGTACAAAACAGAATAAATATATATAGCAAATATTTATTGATTTTGTTGAAAATTTACACATTTTTTTATTGATACTATATCCTAACTTCTTTTTTGAAAATAAAATTGCTTTTAATTCAGGGAATATACGTGTGGAAATATTCCTTATAAAAATAAAGGTAGAAAAAGCTGCATGAAGCTATCAACGCACCTCAAAGAAAAAACGGAAAAATATTTAATAAATTTGAAGAAATCATGGAAATAATTGAAAAAGTAAGTTGTTTACTTACTTGATATTTGGTTGGATATCCTTTTTGTGAAATTACCACAAAATATCAGAGTGAAACTATGCGGTGTTTACAACGATTAATTAAATGAAGTAATAAAAACTTGTTGAACAAGTGGTTCCCAAAATATCGGTATTTGCAAGAATAAATACCCACACCAACGAAAAAGAAACAACAAGTTTTTATTACTTCACAAAATATCGCCGTTATATACATATAACAGGAACAGAAGTTATTCGCATATATTCTTCGGTATCTGCTTTCACCCCTACTCGATGTTGGCCAAAAATTGTTGCACAGTGGTTGATTTCAGGCTCATAACTACCTGCTTAATTATTGCCCATAAATTTTCAGTTAGATTTCAACCCGGGCTTTATGCAGGCCAGTCAATGGTTGAAATGGCCTCATCCTTGAACCCTTGCTGTACAAATCGCGGCTTATAATAGGGTGCGTTGTCTTGCTGGAGAGTTGCCTTTGAATAAACTGACAATGGGAGGTTTTCTAGGAATGGTTGAAGGTGCTCTGACTGCAAATTCCGCTAGGCTAATGCTTTAAGTTTCCCCTAGATCTTGACAATAAGCCCGACTCCATATTTACTGAAACAGCTCCATATCATAACACTGGCGCCACCAAATTTCACCGACTTCCTAGTGTACCTACGTTCCAACTTCTTATTGGGAGGACGTCGAATGCAAGTTCTGCTATCAAGACCGCATACGATGAACTTTGGTTCATCACTGCAAATCACTGAATCGCAAAAGTAAAAACGGGGAGTAAATATGCCTCCTGACGAAGGTTAGCCGTTTTTTCCGGTTACTACGTATAACTATTGGTTTTTCCAGTCTTTGACATCCTCTGAGCTTGTTCTTCAAAAGTCGCTGTCTGATGGTTCTGGCAAAAATATTTGCACCAAAACTTATTACATTGCGGGTCTTATTTGCGTAGAAGTAGCAAAAGGGTCATACAATGATTGCGAACAATTAGAGAGTATTCGCTTTCTGTGGTGTTTCTTGGCCAACAAAGTCTTGAATTGGGAAATCTTTTATTTTCCTGGTTTTGCTTAATCGCGTTTTGAAATTTTGCGCGAACACCCTATGGACCAAGCAATTTTGTTACTTTTTTTTCACGTGTATAGATGTTTCATATCATTCGCTTTTCATCCTCCGTAGAACTCTTCTTGTTAGTGTGCCAGCGCTGTATATATAGTTGCCACTTACCCTTTAAAGGAGTATATCGCGTAAACCGCGGTCTTCAAGACTTCCCGAGGAGCTTACACTCCTCCTCTACAGTTCTGTAGTATGTGTTTCTTGGCGACCCACTCTTCGGCCATCTTGTCATAGTGCTTTCCATCGCATGGCGTAGCATTCCTACAGCTGCCGATCTTCCGCAATGTGTGATAGAACATAACCGCGTAATAGTCTCAACCTGAAGTTGTTATTGAGATAATTGCATCCCCATATTTAGGATAAAACAGCAAAGGCGAATCTAGTGCCATTAATGTGTCGAGCGACATCAAGTTCAGTGCCACCACTGACAAAATCAACGCTCCCGATATATAATAGATAAATTCGTCAACGGCTACGATATTCTACCCAGCAATACTGATAGTAAAGTGGGATGGCCCGTCAAACTGAGTAGGTATGTCCCAGAACTTGTGTGGAAGTTTGTTTTTCCCAAAGAATCCGCCGAGAATATCCGAATATATCCTCTGCTTTCATGAGTGGCAGTTCAGCCTGCACAGATCTGTAGTTATTCCCACTATAATCTTAAGGCGTGAAGTCCCAACAATCCTATGAGTGCCTTGGTTCATCTATTTTCATGTGCACTCTGGACTGATCCATTTCTGGTAAGTTCGCCCAGCATAATGTCTTCAACAGTTCGTCTTTAAGCTGTCAGGATCGCAATATTCTGCAACCTATAGAAATATTGGAATTAAAAGTATGTACACCTATTTCAGGCGTATATATCTGCCTAGAAATGCTGGTAATGTCAACAGCGCCCACTGTCTATACTGCGAAGGATCCATTAGGTCATCATGATATACTCTCTCTCTATACTGTATACTCTCCTTGTCATGTTTCAAATTACTTATCGAAATAACACTTCATTGTTATGATGTCCCTCGATATGAATAATTCGAGATACTGTCTAGAAAGAGTGTTAATCTTCTCTATGTTAGATTTATATAACTCTTCGCCTTCTGAAAATTTCCTTTTCGGCTGTATTTGTATATAAAGGTGGAAAGGAGTCAATCACAGAAGGACCCCCAGGAATATCGTTAAGCATATTCTCATAGCTACAGTGCTTGGTTTAACATATTTCCCTAATTGCTGACCTCTGCTCGAATGGTTCTTAACGCTTCTTAGTAAATGATGCGTGTGTGGCAATCACTCAGTCTCAGCGTCAGTATTTCCCAATCCAAGTTAAATTCAGCCATATAGGGTGTCCTCATATTTATCCCCCTAATTATCATCAAGGTAACCCTAGACCTTTATTCCCATATTTGTTAGAGAGAAAGGATTTGTTAATTGCTATACTTCATATTAACGATGAAAGTATCCCACCTTTGGTTGTGGTAATAGAGTTGATGCCTATTGATACTTTTACTTGCCTGTTTTTTAACATTTTGGCCATCCACAACGCCAGGGAGGGAGGATAAGGGTATTCTGTGTTTCCACATGCGATGTGCTATCGAATGCACCTCCAAAAACCAAAAACGTACAGAGCTATTTCTTTGATGTTTATTATTTGTTAATAGTTGTCCAAGAGCCGCATCTTTTTTAACACCTTTTCTTGCCTCTTCCTTAATCGAGCACCTGGCAATCTTGACACGAATGTTGGACCTGTTCCAGATAGCCCTCCTAATCTCTTTTTACTAGGAACCGAACAAAACTACAAAACTATTAGCATTAGCATCTTCCTAGCCCATGGGAACGTTCTTATTATTTCTATACAACAGGTGTCATACTTCCACCCAGACTTACCGTCTTACTTCGCTCCCCTCTTCCGGTTCCAAAATCTTTGAAAAAATGTGAACGGCCGGTTGACCGCTCACTTTGGTCGCCTTACAATTAAGGAGCCGCACGGGTTTCTGTGACCTCGATCTACTGCTACCAAACAACTTGACTTCGCCAAATTCATGATTAAATGTCTAAATTTTCGACAAAAAGTGTGGACTACCTGCAAAGACTTTCCGAAGGCCTTTATCTTTGTTATTCACACGAAGCGTCTGTGCATAGCTGCATTATTCTGCATTCGCCTATTACTTATTATATTACTCGACTCCTACTTCTCTAGCCGTTCCAAAGGTGTTTCATTTAATAGTTGCATATTCTGTTCCTTTTCTCTTTCCTCTTGTGTAACACAAGGATCTATTCTGGGCCCGCTATCATTTTTATTATTCATGACCCACCTTCCGTCCCTTCCCACTGTCTCTTGCTTGCTTTAGGTCGATGACATTAAGCTATTTTTTTAAGGTTTCTCAATAGATAGTCGGACTTAGACACTCTGATTCGGAGGTGTATTAACAATGAATTTGCAATAAAGACAGAAAATGTCACCCGATATACTACTCCCTTAAACCCCCTCCCACTTCGTTTCCTGATTCTCTAGGTGGTCATTCCTTATCATAGCTGAGGTCTACCCAAGGCCTTGGTGTAACTTTCAAAAATGAGTTCCTCTAAGGACAGGCACGCTTCCAGAAAGTCTGGCTTCATATTCCATACTTCTTTTTTCTTTGAGTATGCCCAAGCCTCTTCAATACTCTCCTTCGTTCGAAGCATAGTTGAGTATTGCCCTGTGATCTGGACCCCTCCTCACAATGGCCTGAAGACATCTTACCTGCACCAGCGGAAATTAAGAATCTTGATATTATGAGGATTCTGTATGAAAACTGACTACTGTTAACGTTCTCAGAAAGAACGGCTTCCACAATAAATAGCTGTCTTCTGTAATTGTTTAGCACCTTCCCTCTACTTTGTACATTTACAAATTTCGCTGCTTACATAAAAGTTGTCTGCCTGCAATATGATTTGGTATCCTAGTCATTTCTATTTTCTGATTGGTCAATACTCTATTAGTGATCTATGCCTTTTTAACAACCTTTAAATTGCGTATATATATATTTCTATAGACTTTGTAAGCTTCTAAAGGAATGTGATTTGTATCTTCTATTTAATGGATGTAATGATATAAAATGAAGCAATCATATTACATTAAGATAATTTTTATATATCTTCTATACGTTTTGTGAATTATGATTAAATTATGATTTGATGAAAATTTTTATGACGAAAAATTTACCAGTGTATGTTCAAAACTAGCCTTAAGGTTCAGACTTTTATTTAATCAAATTTCAGTTTTGAAGATGAATCTGAGATTAAACTGATAAAATGTGTAAAAGATTCAGTGAAATTTAATAAATATCAGGTGAAGTCTAGTATCTATTTATGGTTTTGTTGTAAAGATCTGGCTCCATTTCAAAGAGACCGATAAATAAATTGGCCATTTAGTTTGACTTAAGTAGCTGTAAATAAAGTGCTACTATTAATACTGCTAGTAAAAAAATCCCATGATTTGCATGAAAATAATAATAAATAATTTAGTTGAATATTGCTAGTTCAATTACCATAATGCTGTTCAGTTTTCCGGATTTATCTATTTCTTTTGAATGTATTGTTACGTTCTTTCCTTTACGTAATCCCACCGCTGTCACCAATTGTTACGTACTTCGCTTTACGTAGACCCGTCATATGTTACGTAGACTCGTATCACTGGATTGCGTAGCGCCAGACAAAAATCTGTTCTATAACTTTAATATAACTTATACAACCGTATTGCACAATTAATTATAGAACGATTCCTTCAACTGGTACAATCGAGGCGACGCGATCTGTTCTAACTCTAATACTAGACTGACTTCGTGGGTTTGGCTTTTGGTTTTAAAATCATTTATTGAAAAAAACCAGTGACTTACATTGAATACATATCGTTTGTTTCTTATTTCTAGCCTAAATGTAGCTTATGTATCATAGTTAAATATTTAAAAAACGGGTGGCTATTACAATGTTTGGCCTACCCGTCCTTCTCTGACATTACTTTTTACGGTGTATTTACGTTACACATTGATCTTCACAATTCATGAACTGAAACTGCGCCTGCACCTACAGCGCAAGAAGGCTTATCTACTTACTTATTCTAACTTAATCTAATCTAATAAATAATACTTAAATCTAATTCTTATATCTAATTTTCAAACAGCGCTCACAATTCCACGTTTAACCTATGTGCACCCCTACCAGGCAAGGAGTGTCGAAGAGAAAAACAATGGCGGGTTTTAATGCAGAGCTCAGAATTTGGCAAGGCCTTAAGAATGTGGCCAATGAGGTGGAGTTACCCTCCAGAAAAAGTTGCCTCATGAGTGGACTGGGGTGATTCTCCATTCTTTCGAAGAATCTTTCTAACAGGTTGAGAGTGAACTCTCGAAGAGATTTAACTTTTGCTCGCCTGTACACTTCGGCGTTGCGGCCGCACTTCTTGGTTTTCCAATTGTACGACAAGCCGATGCAGTGTTGCCAAATTCTGCGCTCGAAGGATTCGCACTTCTTCATAGCTTTGGTCGAACAAGAGATCCATGTAGGGGCTCCGTAGAAAAGAGTCAATCTAATGAGGACTTTGTATAGAGTCAGCTTAGATTTAGTGCAAAGTCCTACTCTTTTAGGAAGAAAATAGTAGATATTACATAGTGCACCGCGTGCTCTACTTAGAGCAAGATTAAGGTGGGGGTCGAATCGTAGGTGTTCATGAAATAGCATTCCCGAGTATTTAATTTTTTGTGAACTATTTACTACGGTATTCCCGATGCGTAGTTTTAAGCGTTTAACTTTTCTGTGGATAGATCTAGATCCCAAGTATCTGGATTTTCTCCGAACAGTAATAACCTGTGTTTTGGCCTCGTTGATTTTTATCCCCCAGATCTGGTAGTACTTGCAGAGATCTGTTAAGTATTTCTCTATAGCATTAGCTGCCTTACCGGGTGGGAGGCTCGACGAGAAGATAAGCGTGTCATCAGCGAACTGTAATAATTCTGTGCCGCTCTCAGGGATTGAAGCGTCGGCTGTAAAAATGTTATAGAGTGTAGGTCCTGAAATGGATCCCTCCGGTACTCCAGAAGTGACCGGTAGGAAATCGGAATAATCATTTTGCCCGGAACCCAAATTGATAGTTCGAAATAATGTTTTTCCGATCGCAATGTTGGACTAACCCCACTGTTCATGCTTTTTGAAGAGCTTGCCCAAGTTGGAGAGGAGAGAGATGGGCCTGAAGTTTTGTGGTTCGTTAGAGCCACCTTTTTTTTAATGGCGATTATCTTTGCTACTTTCCAAGTAGTGGGAAAGTAACCATTATTGATGCAGTTGTTGAAGACGGCAAGAAGGAACTTCATTGATTCCCTAGGGAGGTTTTTGATGACAATATTTGCTATTCCATCTGGTCCGGTTGATTTTTTGCCGTTAAGGCTTTTAGTGATGACTGCGAGCTGTGATAAGTTCAAAAAAGTTTTTGGGTCATTTGGTTTGCAGGATGGGTTATAGGTGGAGAAGGTAGTTGATTTGAGTGAATGCTTACGAAGAAAGTCTTTGATTGTCGTGTCTACAATCGAACTGATGGCGGTTGTTACTAGGCGAAGGAGAGTTCAGTTGATTTAGGAAAGACTCCGCGAGTATTTAAGCTTTCCTAGCGTCGCTGCCGATGTTTTCATTGTTCTTGGTAAGAACGAAGTTTTTGGATTTGCTGCGGCCTGTCAGCCTGTTTATGTGTTCAAACATATTAGATCCGGGTTTCTCATCTGCTAGCTTGCGGGTGAGTTCCTTGCTACGAAATTGTTCCACCATTTAACGTACTAAGGCAGTTTATCCGAGAATTTAACACTTTATATTCGGTATTAGTACTGTTGCCATTTTTGTGGAAGTTCCGCTTGAGATTTCTACGCCAGATTTGGGTGGCTTTCAGGTGTTTTATTATCTCGTGCGGCAGTTTATTGAACTGAAGCTCATCCATTTTGAGCAGCTTTAAGTTTCTGCGTGTAGCAGAGTTGATGGCATCAGTAGCCAAGGTGATGGCCTCATCGATTTCTTTGTCCGTTAGATTTTGCGAGACAATGATTTTTCTCAGGTTTAGCTGGGGTGCTAATTCTGCCTACTTTTGTAGTTGAGAGCTTAAGGAAAGTTTGATTTCAATTGCGAAGTGATCGGACATTCCTGGTAAAGTTTTACACGTTAACACCTGCAGTGTGAGAGTGGCGTCTGCGGACATTAGAAAATTGTCAAGTATTGACTGACTTTCAGGCCTTGGGGGTGTATCTGGCAAGATCATCTCAAGCTGGTTTAATGGACTTTGATTGTGGATCCATTTTTCGAGGGCAACCCTATTTCGGTTTTTTGCCAAATCGACCCAGGAAGTGTGCCGTGAGTTAAAGTTCCCACCAAAAATTAGGTATTTAGATTTTCACTGGAGATCGCTCAAGCTTTGTAAGTCTTGGCCCAGTTGTTCAGAGGGAGAGTTACAGTTTATGTAGATTGCAGCTATTGAGATGCGTCTTCTGTTGTTAGTTTTAACTAAGGCCGTTCCGCGGAACAGGTTTGCAGGTTTTTGATGGAGACTTCCTCAAATGCATAGTCTTTTCTGACTAAAAGAGCGGTACCGCTGTTGGTGTCGTCCCGGATAATGTTATGTCCGGTAAAATTAACGATGTACCTACTTTTCAAATGTGTCTCTGAAACACAGAAGAAGTCTGCTGTCAGAGCATCGACCAACTCTTGTGTGGTGGCACGTTGGGCGTGGGAGACCAAGGACGCGGAGTTAAATGTGACGATTTTTATAGTTGCGCCCGAGTGTGATGCTGACCACATTGCCTGCTAGGGTCCTTACGCGCTTCAATGCCCAGACCCAATTAGGTGGTTGCATTAACGATAATTGTTATTACGGTCCTCAGTGGTCCATTCTGCGAGGGTTTTCTGACTTGCCCTTAGTCCGGATTTTTGTGGCCCGTGTTATTCCGCTAACGTATCGCCAAGTGTGGTTTTTTATAAGAGCGCCTTCCGTTCCCATTTTACACGTGTCGTAACAATCCTTCGTGAGGGCCTGATAGTACTCTTTTTTCTTGCCTGGATCTTAGTGACAAATTTGTAATTAATGTCAGTGAACATGAAAACCGATCTCTCTTCCTTGTGCGCTTGTCATCATCATCAACGGCGCACCAACCAGTATCCGGTCTAGGCCTGCCGTAATAAGAAACTCCAGACACCCCCGGTTTGCGCCGAAGTTCACCAATTCCGTATCCCTAAAAGCTATTTGGCGTTCTGACCTACGCCACCGCTCCATCTCAGGCACGGTCTGCCTCGTTTTCTTTTTCCACCATAAATATTGCCCTTATTGACTTTCCGGGCTGGATCATCCTCATCCATACGGATTAAGTGACCCGTCCACCGTAACCTATTGAGCCGGATTTTATCCACTACGGGACGGTCATGGTATCGCTCATAGATTCCGTCGTTATGTTGGCTATGGAATCATCCATCCTCATCCTCATTCTCTCGAACGCGGCCAAGAGTTCACAGTTTTTTTTTGCTAAGAACCCAAGTCTCCGAGGAATACATGAGGACTGGCAAGATCATAGTCTTGTACAGAAAGAGCTTTGATTCTATGGTGAGACGTTTGGAACGGAACAGTTTTTATAAGCTGAAATAGGTTCTGTTGGCAGCTAACAACCATGCGCAGATTTTATCGTCATAGTTGTTATCGTTGTGGTTTTCGACCCTAGATAGGAGAAATTTTAAATGGTCTCAAAATTGAAGTCCTATCTTTATTATTCTCGTTTGACCAATGCGATTCGATGTTGTTTTTCGTTCTGACGTTGCCACCATATACTTTGTTTTGCCGTCATTAATATGCAACCGGAGATCTCGCGCCGCCTGCTCGATCTGGATGAAGGTAGACTATACATCTCGGTTTGTTCTTCCCATAATGTTAATATCATCAGCGTAGGCCAGTAGCTGAGGATGGTGCATCTTGCATTGACATCTGCTTCGCAACTTCAGTCTTAATTCTTATTGCTTTAACAAGCACAATTCACAAGTCGCCCAGTTGATTTCCTGCGTTTTTGCAGTTCCTGGTTTGATTAGGAGACTGTTTTTTCGAGTTAACCTCGGGTAATAGGACAAACCTCTCAATTTCAAAATGGGCGATCTAGAATTCCCAATTGTTCTTCTATTCTTAAGCGCCTAGAGAACTGCTCTATTTTTGGCAAAAAATTCACTAAACTTTGCCCAATTCGTTTTTTAGGATTCGGTTGGTCTGTTCGCTGCAATAATCAGTCTGAATTCTAAGTAACGCTAGTCTGACAGGGAGACGTCGCATCACAAGAAAGCAAGACTATTTCATTCTACAAACACTACCAGATCGCTTAGTTCTTGTGACGACGGAAGACTTAAAAAAATCACAGGCTAAATAAGTAGAGGCAACTATGACTTTTCTGCTCTTGCTCTTAACCTGGTATTATAACATGACAGTAGCTAGTCCATGGGAATTGTCTCAGTATGGTTGGCTCTTGAGAATCTTTCATGAGAGAGAGGATGCATTACCCCAGATTTTGTTAAACCGAGTCCATCGCTCTTGTATCAGAAATATATCAGGGCCAGGTTTCCAGCCTGGCTAGCAGTGGAGGGGAGTAAAGTTTGGCATCATTATTGTCAACGTAATTCCGGCCCAGGCCTACCTTAGTAAGGAACTCCAGACAACCCGCTTTCGCACCGAGTTCCACCGGTTCTATATCCCTCCACAGGCAGGACCTTCACGTTTGCTATTTAAGCACAGATATAGACTTTCCTGGCTGGATCATCCTCACCCATACAGAATAAGTAACCCGCCCAACGCAACCTATTTAGCCAGATTTGATCCAGAACCAGGCGGTCTTGGTATCGCTTATAAATTTATCAAAGGCTTGGAGCTTTTCAGTAATAGTTGGGTTCACTTTCCATTTGTTACTCCCATATAGCAACACAGAAAGAACACTACACAGAGCAACCTCAACTTGATCCTTATGTTGGGGCAACTGAATTTCCAGATTTTATACAGGGCAGCAAAAGCGGATCTAGCGCTGTTAATGCGTCGGGCTGCATCCAGTTCGGTTCCACCGTTGGCTAATCTACTCTTCCTAGATATACAAATTGATCGACGTCTCCGACGCTGTACCTGTTAACACCGAAAGGGAGAACGCGGTGACCGGTCAGAATGAGAATTTTGGTTTTGTTGTTTTGTTTTGTTCGAGGATCCACTCAACTGCCTCGTAGAGGGTATCTTTCTCCGATTCTTACGTGAACGTTTATGAGGCTTATATTTTTAAACTTGCCTCCCAAACGCAGAGTGCATAACCTTTCGCTTATATTTTCAAAGCCGATAACAGCAGGTTTCATTTTTTGGCTGACTAAGAAACCTACTCCGAACACATGGTTTACTGGATGGCCACCATAATATATGGTGTAACGACTATTCTCCAGGAAACCGGTCCCTGTCCAACGCATCTCTTGGAACGCTGTTACATCAGCCTTATATTGGGACAGGGTATCGGCTAGCTGCTCAGCAGCATTCAGTCTGTACAGGGAGCACACTTTCCATGAGAAAATGCACAAATCGTTAATCCGTTGTCTTTGCCGAACACGTCCTTGTAAAATCCATCCAGTCAGAGGCTCCTTCTGTGGCTTTGTAACATCGTTTTTCCGTGTAGGGTTGTCAGCCCTACCCAACCCCCAACCTGGAGGACCAGTTGGTACAGTTTGTCCCGTTTTTAGGCGCGGGAGACTCGCCTTCATCCTTCTCTGTCTGCAGTTTTCATGAAGAAAGAATTCCCAGGAGGTGGAGGTAGGGTTTGGTGGTAGAGCTGTTGGTGTTGGTTCAACAGGCGTTTCCCAGGTTTTATGCTCCATCGTGGGTACCAATCCACGTTTCGCCCTAGGACGTAAACTACCCTTTGACCGCCTGTGCTATTTGTTAATTCTGGAACATATTGATAATGGGATTACAAATATTTGGACAGCGTTAAATTCTTTCCTATTATTCTTCGGTAGGAGCGGGTATGTTGAATGGGTATTATGAATAGCTCGCAGTTGTTTGATTTAGAATTTTTAATACGGACGTTTCGGATATCATCAATAGATAGATTTATCCGAGAGGTTTTCTACTTTTCGCTTTAAGTTGTTCACTGTGAACTTCTCTAAATTAGTTTGACATGGTTTATATCTGGAAGGTGTTATTCATTTCTCGGTCCCTTTGAAATTTTGCAGTGAAATCGAGTTTATCATTGAATTATATTAGATACTTGACACGGTTGAAATAAGATTCTTCACCCAATAGATTAACATTTATTTTTGCTTCGCTGTAGATATATAAGAATTGCAATTTAGTGATCTACGATAGTTCTTACAGTTAATGATGGTCATATCTATAATTTCACGCTTTTGGAAGTGTAATGTGAATCTGGAATATTTTATTAATAATGTAATGACGGTGCTATATTTGTAAAATATGTTTTGCATTAGATAAATAACTTAACGAATGGGCGTACGAAAAACCAAAATATTGTATCTTCTGAAATATGTACTAATATTCAAATTTACAAAACATAACTTATTACAAGCTCAACATAAATGCATAAATTATAGTTGATTAGTTATTATTCAAAAAGATAAACAAGTTTTTAGCAGTGCTTTGAGAACATTTTTACTAAAATTATTGATACGATAAGGAAGCTATCAAGCTCTTATCAAAATATATGGTCTGAAGAAAGTATATATAAATATATATAGTCTATCATTATGAATGTGTCAAACTTTTTTCAAAAATAATAACTTTTAAGATTCAAATCTACTTGAAAAAAAATAGAAAAATTAATGAAAATGGATGTTAGTAGTGACTTTTTTTAGAACTCATTAAAAAAGGACAAACCTAATATCTTATTATAGACGAATATTGAAGCCAATAAAATATATCTGTGAAACTATTAATGAAATTTTAAACAATCAATCTGTAAAGTAGTTGTGCGTAATGATATTTTCAAATATATATTAATAAGTCAAAGTTCTTTTAACGAGAAAACTGTATCTTTTGGGAGAGCTGGAAGATTTGGTATCAAATGTTAACTTTATGTATTTTTATGGTATTATTAAAAAACTTTTCGCTTTAATCTTTCAATTTGGTATGAATTATTACAAAGTGTAAGCCGATACTGAAATTGCTGGGATGAAATATATAAATGAATTGATTTTACAATAATTTAAAAAGTCGTTTGATTTTGTCTTATGATAAAATATCTGCTTGTGGTCTGTTCTACAGGTGAAAAGATTGCGACTTTCCGAGCTATAAAAATGGATCAAAAGTTGTGCGTGTTTTGAATTTCCATTAATAGAGATTTCCAGTATAGTATAGAAGAGTGATTATTACGAAGGCTTCAGAACTCAGAATGACTAACTTCTCTCTATTCAAAATCAAATGCCTCCTAAAATCTTCAAAGGAGGAAACAGAATTCAGTCGGTTTCTACATTCCTGAACAATTTTTGAGATGATCAAATGACTGCTTAACATCTTTACTGCAGCCTAACTAAGGCTGCAGATTGCGATGTACTTGCCCTTTAAACGCTCGTCAATCACCCAGGTTCCTATTCGAAAAGTAGACTCTTGCTCCAGAACCCTGTTTTAAGCGGTTGGCGTAGAATTGTTGACTTTTTTTTGTAGTTCGTCCCAGTTTTCTCCACCAAGCAGATGTTTGGGGATCTAAAAATTAAAAGGCATTGCAAAAACTCTTTTAATGTTCTATGTCCCCCAAGTCCTCTTTTTCCTGCATAGAACTAAACAAATTAGTCTATAAGTTGCTCTCATTGTAGTACTCTGAATATATATGTCTAAGGGCTGCCAATTGAGTAATGCATTTAGAGCTGCTGGATGTCATGCTGATGGCACTGGTAATACCCAAGCCTCTCTTTAACCATACATACTCCGCTCTCTTGGTAGGCCCGATAGCCCCATTCGCCCAGAACATCATTGGCCCATACCAAAGAGGCTTCACTCCAGGCAAAACAGCAACAGATCAGATTTTCTCCCAGCGTCAAGCGATTGAAGAACTGTTGGAATATGGATATCAGCTGCGCCATCTTTTCATCGACTATGAAGCCACCTATGACAGCACAGCCAAGGTAAAACTATACATGGGCATGAGAGAATTCGGTATCCCGACGAAACTGATAAGACTGACCAGCCTCACCCTGACCAATCACTCTCGAGGCCATTCAACAACGGTCTACGACATGCGTCCTCTTTAACCAGGCCCTGAAGAAAGTGATCCGTGATGCTGAGGTAAATGCAAGAGGTACGATTCTCTTTAAGTCCACCCAACTACTGGCCTATGCTGACGATATCGACATCACGGGAAGAACGACCCGAGACGTACAAACTGCTTTCATCCAGATCGAGCAGGCGGCGCGAGATCTTGGGCTGCACATCAATGAAGGCAAGACAAAGTATATGGTGGCAACGTCAGGACCAAAAACCAAAGAACGAACAACATCGAATCGCATTGGCCGAACGAGAATAATAAAGATAGGACAACTTTGAGACCACTACTTTCAGTAGTGATTTTGCGTTATTTTCGGAAGAGTTCACGAATGCGATAGTCGGTAATGTTCTCGAAAACAATGGAAAGAGTGTCTTTTACGTGGAAATTTTTCCTGACGACTTTAAAGAGGTTACGGGGTCTATCAAAGCTTTATTCTGCAAGTCCAACAACAGCCTATAGTAACACAAGAGGTATGTGCCTAAAAGGGGGGTGCTAATGTCAACCAAATAGAATCGCCACGAAAACTTTGGGGCAATCCGAGACTCACCTCCACCTGCCTGTAGCAGTAAGTGTGGATGGTAGAGGAGTTTGCGGCAGCAAGTCTCAAGTTTTGCGGGCTTCAAGTGTTTAGACGGGGTACGGAGAGAACCGACGCCTGAGTATCCTAGTCGACCAGAAAGCAACGTCTGCTCAGAACGGTCGAAAATTATAAGGCGATGTGGTACTGCTCTTCGGATGGTCGCCGCCGAGGCACCAAGTGAGCCTAGTTTTTCGTCGTTTTGAAATTGCATCGGTGGTACATTTAGGAACTTGAGCCTCGAATTTATGGTAGTACCAGCAAATTTTTGGGGCCGATGAGGATCCCGAACTGCGACTATCCGAACGCCTTCTTCAGGAAGCAAATTTCGAACGTGACTGCGATCGACATCTACCTCCCAAACGCAAAGTATCTACAGTAGCCATCAGTTTAGAGACCGCATCCGCAAGTTTGGTTGCCATTGACCTAAGGTCTTCCACCTCCCGACGTGTATCTCTAGACACTTTCGCGACCAAGGGGCGCGCGTACACCTCGTAGGATTTGTCGGCCGTGGCGGACAGCACCTAGAGTCACTCCGGAAAAATATCCGGAAATTAAATGTTTGCACATAAAATGGTTGTATCATATAAAGGAGGCAAAATACTAAGTTTCTGCATCATTACTTTTTTTTAAATTTAGATCTTTTTCTATTAATTCTTCAAATTTTCTGAAAGTTCGTTTTTGGAGTTTTTCCAAAATATGGGGTTGAACCATCCCGGGTGAAAATCAGGTAATGCAATGATATCTACATAAATATGAACTTCTTAAAGAGAAACTAATCAAATTTTGGAGTTTGAAGAGAAAAACAAGCAGCACAAGTGAAGTAGCTGCGACCTTACATGTCAACACATTTTAGATTATATTGATAAGTGCTGCAGTAAGTTAAATTGTTTCGATTCATTTTTTTTTTTTTTGACAAAACTCGTTTTCATGGCGGACAAAAGCCTCCAACTTCTTCATCTGATGAAGAGGACTTGCGATTACGTTTTTCGGGTGGCTGAATGTTATCTTTGAACTGCTTCCACGGTAATTGCGTCAAATTTTTCTTGGCGCGTTCATTGGATTTCTTTTGCAAATCAGAGCGATTTTGTGACGATGCCATAATGCTGCTTTTCAACGATTTTCTGCCACGATTGGCTTTTGGTGTGGGAGCAAAACGAACTGTGCCAACGCCAACTAATGCTGTCTGAAGTGATTGGGATGTGGACGCTGTGGTGAGCGTAGAACATGCAGATGCTGTTGCAGTTGATGTGCTTGCAATATCAGACTATTGTTGGCACCATTCCAGTGCGACCAATGTCCATATCGTTGTCTAGGAAAACCATATTGCACACATTTCCCTCTTTATCGGGTTCTTTTGCCATTAGATTCTCACTGCTAATGTCTGCCACAAAAAAATCGTCAGCTGAAAATATGTCAGAATTTGGAGGGAAAATGCCCGTTGATGAGAAGCCTTTTCGGATATTCAAGACCGTCCAGCTCTGAATTAAGGCCTTGTCAATCACTCCACTACGCTACATGGTGTATCTCGAACTTTTGCCCAGCATTACTGAGATACCATTCATGGAGTTTCACCGCGTATGACTTTTTGACGGGACCAAAAACAGACGCATCCAACGGTTGCATGCAGTGGCTACAATGAGGCGGCATTGTCAAGACAGTAATGCCATTATCAATGCACAGATCGATAGCATCAATCGAAACATGTGACATGAGATTGTCCATGATTAACAGCAGCGGTTTGTCTTTCGAGGCCGAAGTGGACTTCATGAAATACTTCAGGAAAACGATAAAATCCAGCCGCGAAAATGGATTTCATGTTTTTGCGAGGAAACAAAAAAAAGTGGAATGGTATTACCAGCAGCGCCTACATGGAAAGAACCAAGTTTGGTCCCTTTCTGTGCGACCACTTTCACAGGTTGAGTCGGTATAGTTGTGAAGCCACTTTCATCGATATTCCAGATTTCGTATTCCGCAAATTGTGTGTTCTCCAAGATAGCTTTCAAATTAGCGAAAAACGTCTACCGATGCTTTGCAAAATCCTTCCGATCGTTGCAGCAACGATATATTGCGATGGCGGCCCAGGAAGCTGTAATACCAATCTGTGGTCATTTTACCAACTTCCGTCCACCGTTCCGGTATCGCACACACCCACTTTCTCCTATATTCGTAAGCCAAGCTACAAATATCATTTATGGATAGGCCATCATTCATTTTCGGACATTTCACAACGTACAAAATCAGTTCATTTTCCTCTGGCGAATTAAATATATAAATCGGAAGAAATGGCCAATTAAACATGGACGGATCATACATCGCTAGTCGAATGGTCAATCCATTCTATTGGATGACCGCCTTTCACCAATTTAATTGCTGCCCAAATTGGTTCAAAGTTAACCGGAACACCAACAGCTTTATTTTGATATAATATTTTCATAGCATAGTTCCTAGAAACGTTCGAAAACGAATTAAAACACTTAAAATAGATATATTTTTTTTTATAAAATAATGATAAAATATCGAAGAATGAGCGTTACACACCACCCCACAAAAAATGTTGCACATAAGCTCAGTAGCACTATTTTGCGCGGATTGGCGTCACGCTAACACCGTGTGAGATAATTACAAACTCTCTTTGGATTTTCATAATTATTCTATAATAAATAATATAAACATATTTAACTATCAGATAAGTGAAAAGAACTCACAAAATAACGAAAAACGTGACACACAATAAAAACATTGGAAAAATTCACTTGTTTCTCGCACAGTGAAACAGCCTGCGTCTTATCCCGTGAGTTTCCTGTTATAAAACAAGGTACTGCCAACAGAAACAGATGGCAGTATGCGGTTCATATAAAACAAGTCGGGAAACCGGAAGCTTGACGTTTCAGGTACAAAAGGTTTTGTGTTTCCCCATGTGAGGAGCATAACGTAGTTCTTCATTGGCTGATTAAATCGCGGTTCAAAATTTAGTACACCTAGGATGAACTTAAGGGGAGTCTTTCAGTCAATTTCTAAAAGTTGGTAATATACTATTAGTAAATTTATTTGAGCAGATACCGGAATGGGACATCTCTCGAGGATTAGATTTCACTTAAGTGTTCTACACGAAACCTTAAAAGGGATAAAGAGAAGTAGATTCTTCATAAATGCGACTTTCATATTTCACGGGAATGTCAATTATTCTCGTTAATAATGACGTCAGCATCTTATTTCCGCGGCTTTGGAAGCAGTTAATTCGCGCGAAATTGCTAAGTTTGAACTGCTATTACTGGCGTTAATGGCGAGATTTCCATGGAATTTAGCATGTATATTCGAAATATTGTCCTCTATGCTGATATAAAATTCGGAAATCCTAAGATGAATTTAAGGGGGGGGGGGGGTTTCAGTAAATTTTAATAAGGTTTTGTTTTACACAAACCCTTAAAAACCGTTGAACCGTTGAAATATGAACATACTTTAAAGCCCGCGGTTCAAACCCGGTAGAATCCGAAGATAGAGTACAGTCAGATTTTATGAAATAGTTAAATTCAATTTAATGTTTTCTGGTTTCTAGTCTAACTTCATTCATTGAACAACATCCGTACTCATAAAAAATCAATTAATGCAATTGCAAATAGCAATGTTTCATTGTAATATTGATTTCTTTCTCAAGAATTTCCCATTCTTTCTGCAATGTTGCATGTCAGTCAATACATCTCACACAATCTATGACGAGCTTTTACTTTTATATACTTAGATTGAAAGATACTTTCGTAGTGAAGATACAAACCATCGGAACAAGCACGTGACAATTGAAAACATTGGCATTCGACTGGAAGCGTGGCGTCTTCTGTAATCCGGCTACTCGGAGGTCAGGTTGTGGAATGGTCTGAGGCCGGGGGTCCTGTGCGGCGGACTAGGATACGTTGACGGTGCGTCCGCACTAAGCTCGCCATCAATATGGGCGCCAGGGAGGAGTCTCAGGCGTTCAGGTTGGCTAAGGAGGAGCGAACCGGGCCAGGGGCGAAAGCCAGCAGCCAAGAGTTCCCGTGGTGAGCAGTAGTGGGATAGCGCGCCGGAGTGTGCTACCGTCGTCAGCCCGGCCAATAAGTCCAGACCTCAATCTTTTTGCAAAATTACTTTTTGTATCACATAAATCATCTTTTATCTTTACCGCTTAAACTGACCGCGAAGTCGTAGAAAATATTTTCCTATTGGGGTCCTACTTTTTGCAGAATTTTTCTTCTGATAAAATGTGGTTAGATAAGTGGCGATTTCCAGTCATTCACTGATTATACGAGTATGAAGGGGCACGGAATAGGAAAATATTGGAATTTTGCGTTATTATAAGTTGCAGCGTTTATTAATTGGGAAGATAATGGTTTTCAAGTACGAACCAACAGCATAACTTGTAACTCAAGCTGATTATGCAATCTATAGCCTGCAAACAGCTGATAATGAATCTTTTATTATTATGGGCCCAATTTAATGTGTTATATTGTTGTCATTGTGTAATGGTGCTGAAATTACATTTTGCGGATCCACTAAAAATGTATGTTTCACATTAATTTTTCCTGAAGTAAATTAATTTCGGGCAGGCCAAGCTTTTTGATGTAATAATGTTGTTATTACCTATCCTCTGTTTTGATAGGTTCTTTTACTATTTATGCCGAGAAAGATGCCTTCTGGCTACTTCTCGATGAAAAGACTTGTCACGTGCCTCCTGACGACTATATCATCATTGCCAATGACTTTAATGGCCGTGTGGGTGAAAAGATAGACGGTAACAGGTGCCGTGCGGGAAAGGGGTTCGGAGCGCCCAATAAGGGTGGCTTACTTATGTATTTATGAATACATGGTTCATCGTTCATCAAACGATTGTCTCAATTTCCTACATTTTACAGTCGGAACAGTAAAACGCAAACTGACTATATTCTCAGAAGACGCCGACATTTTACCACCGTAACTGATTGCAAAGTCGTTCCCTATGAGACCATCGCAACTCAATATCAGCCGTTGATTGCCATTCTGCGAATTAAGCTACCTATGAAGCAGCGTGAGGAACGCACTGGCCCGCCGCGCATTAAATGGTGGCGATTTCGTGAGAAAAAAGAAGATATGATCTCACTTACACGATTACCAACCATTACGAATATCGAAGAATCGTGAAACCAAATGAAAGACACGATCCACAAAGCGACCTCTGCAACGGCTCGGGGTCACCGAGCCGGGTAAGCAGTACATCAACCGAGATACTTGGCTTAGGAATGACGATGTTGAAATAAAGGTGCGTGAAAATAAACGCCTCTAGCACAGATTTCTCGACGATAAAACGCTGGCCAATCTGTAAATTTATGAGAATGCCAACTGGGAAGCAAAGAAAGCAGTCGCTGTCACCCAAGCGGGCCATTACAAAAATCTTTACGAGAAACTGGACACTCGGAATGGTGAGAGAGATCTGTGACGACTTTGCAACAGCCGAAACTAACGCCCATAGGATATAAAACACTTCTGTTGTGTTAATCACAAGAACGGTACTTTGCTTATCAAATATCGAGCCGCAACGGGTAGAAGAATTTACTCATCCTCCACTTCCATAATCATTGCCGACATTGGAGCAGTTCCACCAGTCAGCGCAACTTCCTCACGTGCTCGAGGAGGGCGATCAGACCCGAGTCTGCAGCGGACTCATCTGAAGTTGCTCTAGCTACGAAGCCTCACCTGACCTGACGACATTGCATCTGAGCTCTGGAAAGCGAAGAGCTGGAACCCAACACTGTGGCTCAGTAAAGAAAGTGGAAAAAGAAAAGTAGTCCAGCAGAATGTTTAAAGTTCCGTCCGATCCAGTTACTTTCCCATACCTTGAAAACCCGATTTGTCAGAAACTGAGGAATTACTGACGCAATACACGCTGGGCAGTTACTCAAGGAGAAACACCGTGAAAGTATCGCCCTCTTTACATGCATTTCTGGATCTAGAGAAAGCGTATGACCGTGTGCCACACGAACTCATCTGGTATGCTCTACGACATCCAACATCCAACGCACTATACACTACTTTATGTAAATGGTGGTTTCCTAGTATCTAATAACAAAAATGATCTTGAGCAACTTCTCCAAAAATGGAATGATCGCCTTATGCAACACGGTTTCAGATTGAATCTAAATGAAACTGAATTTTTGACGACCGATCCCCATGAAACAGGCAAGTGGCTCTCTACGTTTCTGAGTGTTGGCCGACTATAAAAGACAATGAGCGGCATTTTGCGATAATGGAGACGAAGATGTTGCATTGGACTAGTGGCGTGACACGTTTTGATCACATCCGAAATGAGGATATCCGCGATCGTTATGGAGTTGCACCGATCGTGGAAAAATTGCGAGAGAGGCGTCTTCGATGGTATGGTCATGTAATTCGCGCTAACGGGAATTCACTTGCCAAGATTAGTCTGAACATCGAAGTCGATTGTAAACGACGCATTTGATAGGGCCAAATGGCGAAACCGATCACGATGAACCCGACCGCCCTTGTGAAGCGGACAAAGGCTGAAGGGAAAAAGATGAACACTACTCAAGGTTGTCCGCAAGGTGGGGTATTATCACCATTAATGTGGAGTTGGTAGTTGATGAACTCTTAGAGGAGCTAACAAACACTGAAATGCATTGAAATCTGTAGGGACAAATATGAGGATTCCCTATGTGACAGAATCGAAACCGAACTGCAGTAACTGGTGCAGGAAGGCCGGGCTGCGCATCAATCCAGCCAAGACCAATATAGCACCATTCACTAGGAGACACAAGCTTGATCACCTGAGAGCCATTGACATAGATTATATTGGCATGGTAGTGAAGCGAGTTACATTGCTGGGAAAAAATCGGGATGCATCCCGAAAATGTTGCACTAGATATACACTGTACGGCCAATGATTCCCTATGGGCCGGTAACAGTCAGGTAGTTATACAAACTTCAAAAACTGGCTTGCGTGTGTATCAGAGGGGCAATGAGAACTTGTCCAACGGCATTGCTAGAGGTCCTTCTGAGATTAACTCCTCTGTTCTGCACATACAGGTACAAACAAGGAGGGCGATCTTCCAAATATTCGGGAGTACCAGTGAGACGGGGAGTTGCCTAAATCGAAGGAAAATTAATATTCTTTCTAGGCGGCATTGGGATTTACTGATACCAAGGAATAACATGGTATAGGTTATGGAATATAAAGATACTTTAGGGAATGGGAGCCTACCATGGCCTGCAAACAACTCTATTGAAAATATTTGAGTGATTGTAAAAAGAAACTTACTACTTCATAAACCCAATAATATTTGGGAATTTAGGGAAACCACTAAATTTACTTGGTAAAATTAATATTCAACAGACTTAATAAGAAAATTGTGTATATGCGCCCGCACCCTTATTAAAACAACATAAGAATTTTTGTAATGAAAACCATCTCAATTGGTTAAATTAAAACAAAACCAAAAATTAGATTTAAAAAACCTTTCCATGTGCATCTTCCAACTTTCAAATTATATTGCAAAAAAATCCAAGCCTCTAGCATATAAGATAATAGGTCAGGAAAAACTTTACCCAGCTCATTCTTCTGCTTGATGTCAGAAGACCATCTCAAAGACCAGGTCGAACACGACTTCCGCAGATAAAGCTTAAACTCGAGAAGCCAATGATGAAACAACAAAGTCATTGTATGTATTCTCAAAGTTGATATAAACTTTCCAACACCACATATTCGCGTGAAGACTGAAAATCTGAGAAAAGCACTGAAAGATAAACTCCAAAGCCTCGACGGACTGTAATAAGGACAGACAATCATTACATTATCATATTATCAGGAACATTATTAAAAGTTGCACGGCCAAGGTCGTTTATACTTGCAGAGAATGATGTAGTGATATCTAGCTGATTACGAGGGGAACTGAGAATATTTGCTCATTGAAGCGTTCACTTGAAATCAACACTTACCCATCACATGATGACTCTACAATATTTCAGTTGATTGTTAGATTGCCACCTCTCACACATATGTTGCGTGAGCAAACAATTTCCAGTCCACATTTTCCTAGACGCAGTTGGGCATAATCGTAATCAATGATTATGACTATAATCAAAAATGATTAACGTTGCAATCGCAGACTATGCTATGAAAGCCTAATCACCATTCAAGTCATAGAAACATACATTTTGGTAAAATTTACTATATGGTGGAAAGAAAAATATGGCAAAGCAGGATAAAAACTTAAGGTAACATCTATCATCAGGAAAACCCGTATATAATCACAAATGCGACTTTCAAATATCACTGGTCGAACCTTGTAAAAACTATCTGATCATAGGCAGGGTCGTAAACGAAAAAGATGCACGCACGAGAGAGCCTGCCGAAATTGCACAGTTAAGGAGGTCATCCCGTGCGAAGGCCGTTTTTTGGGATTGTCTTTTTCTTTTGTGAGAACGACTCAGAAAAAAACACTTTACTAAATATTCCAAACTATATCTAAATACAATTTCGATAATCTATTAGCGTTGCCCAAGAAAGTTCTGGACATGGCGGAACTTAATTCTCTCTCGACGGGCCTAATTTCATACAGTCCCTGGCCATATTATTAGACGCACTGCAGATTCTATGCAAAATCTTAATTATCGGGTGTTTTTCAGCTTTAAAATTTATTAATAGACGCATTTTTGTAATTTATATGTATAATATATTTAATAACCTAATTGTTAACAAAAATAAAACATCAACTTTTTAAAAAAAATATGTATTTATTAACTGCTAAAGAACTTTGAAATGTATGCCATAAAATATGAATATTTTGTTGAGCCACCTTTTGCCGCTATGATAGCTTGAATTCCGCGCGGCACGCTGCCAATGTAAGATTGTACTGTATCCTGCAATTGAGGATGATAGTTCCACACATGGTTTATTTTTTCTACAAGCTGAATTTTGGTTGTGATCACCTCTTTAGCCACTTCCCTCTTCATCAGCTCCCAAACATCTTCAATTGGGTTCATATCGGGGCTATTACCCGGCCAATCCAATAGAGAAATATTCTGCTCTCGCAAATAAGTTTTCACAGATCGCGCCGTGTGGCAGGGAACCCCATTCTGCATGAAAATGTATGGCTCCCCATTCGGAAACCACTCTCTGAGCTGAGGAACCAACCGAGTTTCCAAGATTTCTATGAACTGATCTTGCCTCATAATGCCTTTTACCACGTACAAACGTCCAGTATCTTTGCTGCTGGTAACTGACCAGATCATAACCTTTGTAGGGTGCTTCACAGTTTGAACAATGCAGTCAGGATTAAATTTTTCTCCAGGCCGACGGCGCACAAACTGAGTTCTATTCTGCAAAATTTCAAATGTGCTTTCATCGCTAAAGCAGACCTATCAATAATAGAAAAATAAATGAATATCCTACGTATCAGTGCTTCATTATTTCATAGAAAATGATGCATCTAATATCAACTTACCGATTCCCAGAAGTTGGCATCTTTATGACGCCACTATCTTGCCCATTTCCGACGCTTGGCTTTCATCGCAGCCATTAACTTGGGCCTCTTGGCGGGTCGGCAGACCTTTAAATGTAAATCCTTCAATTTTCTATGTGCAGTGCGCTCAGACACAATTACATTAGCATCTTCCAGTTGAGATTTTATCTGACTTGTGCTACCACTGTTTTCTAGGCAAATTTTCCTTAGATATCTTTCCCACACCATCTATTCCTTCGTTTCGGGCTTAGTTTATGACCTGACTCCACTTTCTTCTTTATAAGTCGTACAGTGGTTTCAGATACCTTCAACCTTCGTGATATTTCGTGATTGAAAAACGTTTTCAGATCAATGAGGGGCTTTACAGCTATTCTACGCAGTGAGGGGTCGCCTTTTTTACTCATGGGTAAAATGTTCAAATTTATTATCTATATTTGTTAAATGCCGAGGCGCGAAGGTCTCTTCTCGCTTGAGCATAACCAACAACCCCCATGAAGCTCCCACTAGGGGACCAACCGCAAATAACCGAGCTGTACTCACATACAACGGGAGTTCACCCGAAGTATGAGAGTCGAGGGGCTATCTCGGTTTCCATGGTACCAGTATACCCCTGATGAGGTTTCGTGACCAATTTGCCACTTCAGATGAGTCCCCGCGCAGACTCGGGTCTGATCGCCCTGATTAGACGGCATTCGCCTACTGCATTACGGCAGGGCAAGCCAAAGTGAGTACAGCGTCTCCCGGTGCCACCACTATGGAGGTTCTCCTCGGCCACTTGGTTTTTGTTTGGCCAACAGGGTTGCCGCCCCGTCTTCCTCACCGCCTCCTCTGAGCATGTATATGGCCATAGTAACAGAATTTGTCTATAGGACTAACCAGTCATTACCGTGATCATGTACATGTTTATAATCGTAAACAGAGTAAGCCAATTATGGCCAGACAATACCATTTCCTCATATTTTTAATAAAACAAACTATTTTGATCAACATCACGCTTTATTTTAGTTAATTATGGTGAGACAAAGTAGGAAACACCTGAGAAAGTGCCGCCATTTGTTAGTTACTCTTACTCCTTTGGGGCACGGATCATTTCCAGTGGTTATGGTGGTCCGTATCCAGCAAAACATCTACAACGATTAACATTCATCATCTCGTGGCTTTGGATAGTATTGTTTCAAATTTTTGGCGATTGCTGCTGCCAGTTCCGGCGACGCAGCAACTAAGCATCTTCTCGACATCACATCCAATTCTCCGCCACTAGGATCGATTGCGACTCCACCCGCTTCTCGAACAATGAGAATGGCAGCAGCGATATCCCATATGTGAATTCCCATCTCGTAGCATGCATCGGCCGCTCCGATAGCCACCATTGACATATCCAGGGCACATGCTCCTAGTATGCGAAATCTGAAAATGATAGAGCAAAAAAATGAGTGCTCATATGAAGCGGGATTTGGAGGAAGGAACTTACCCGTGAATTATTTTGGAGAGATTCTGGAAGTTTTCGTTAACAACTTGCATCTTTTCGGGGTCTCGGGAACTTCCGAATTCACTGGTTATCAATGCCTTGCTGAGTTCTTTTTCTCCTGAGACGTGAACTGGATTTCCATTGTAGAATGCTCCTTTGCCTCGACGGGCTGTGAACTTCTGATTCAACATGGGATTGTATATAACACCAATTTCAGGCACCTGCATAGAACCAAACTCTACTGTGACACACCACAAACGATTAGATATAACTTGAGCCAACCTTATTAACGAATAGGCCAACCGAAATGCAGGAATGCGGGAAGCTGTGGACGAAGTTCATGGTGCCATCGACAGGATCAATTATCCAAGTCGGATCATCCGTGAGAACACATTTCGATTCCCCAGAGCTGGACCCTTCCTCCCCTATGAATCTGCATTTTACAAAAGCACATTATATTGTGAATCAATTGAGATAAATCGAACCTACTTATGAGAGGGAAAATCTGCCTTAATTCTGTCGATAAGTAGTTTTTCTACCTCTTTATCTGTAACTGTCAACAAATCAATATCGCCTGATTTTTGCTCATAACTTTTCCGCTCCGAATTACGGCTTGCAACTATCTACGACATCGAAACCAAAATACTTTAATTCAATTAACAATCAAAATCGAAGTACGAATTACCTTGCCGGCTTCATCGACCAATGTCAATATTGTTTGGTAGCATTTGTCCAAATCTAAATCACTTGCCATTTTCGTTACAGATGAAGTGAATTACTTGTGTAAGTCTTTAACTATCCAAAACTATAATCTAGAGCTTGTTGAATACAACTCGGGGCACTACACAACTCTGACTAGAGAACCGCCTATTTCTGTATCTCCTACACATATGACAGTCGCCCTGCAATTAGACAGCTGGTTGGCTACAACAAAAGGAAATATTGTCAAACTGTCGGGGAATTTCCATTGTTGATAGCTGAATGCGAGAGGCTTTCAGCTGTTAAACGCTGAATATGCTAGCAACCAAAATCTTCATAATGTTTCGTCTTTCTGACAAAGATGATATATAAAAATCCTGATCTAAGCATTATTGAACTCTGCAGAATATTATCTCACAAACATTCCTGTGGTGGACCTGCTCTTTAAAATAATTGAACTGTTAGATGGTTTCTAAATGAAAGGTTCTGATAATTCAGATATTGTCAAACTGCGTTGTAGAGGATTTCAAGCAGGCATTTGATTCAGCTAAATTATAAACAAATAAGTGGTGAATTTATTCAACAGATTTCCTTCAAATATCGATTTTTTCCAATAATTGGGAGGCTCGTTTGGAATAAGAGAAAGGAAGAGTCAGCATAGTCTGAATGACCGTATAACACCTAAGCGTCACAGGGGAAAGGTGGCATAGATTCTACATCGATTGCTGAGGTGGTGATTCCCCTGTAAGCTGTGGTGGGCAGAATGTATTCAAGGTACTCCTGCTAGGGAATGAAAAGGGCAGAGGTTTGCGGACTGGCAACCAGCAATCCCTGAATTCGCTTATGCTATAGAAATGGCGACTATACAGCATTGGTCAAAACTTTGGAAGCTTCTCTGTGAAGATAATCAAATGGTTGTAAAATTTTTATTTGTATGATGTATTTAAAAAAAAATGTGTTGAAGCTTTCTGTACATTCTTTTGCATGGATATCATTGCTCTGAATTCAAATTTAAAAAAAAACAAAAAAAAATCCAACAAAAATTGAAATCGTAAAATTTTTAACTAGTGAAAACTTTGAAAACTTTTTCTTCAATTTTTAAAAGATGCCTCGTACTAAAACACTTTCAAATGAGATAAAGGAACTTATGATAAGTGCAATCGGGAATGCTAATACTCTATGAGAAGCCGGAGTGCTTTTTGGTTTCACAAAATGTGTGCAATGGAGAGGCCATAAAAATGGAAAGAAAGATAGATCATTCAAAAGGAGCTAGATGCCTAACTAACTTAATGAAATCAATGCGCAGATCCTTGGTTAACGCTGCGCGAGACAATCTACACAAAAATAGTACACATGTTCGAAAGAAGCTGCTGAATTTTATCATGTTCAAATTCGACAGCAGCTGCTCATCGTCTTTTGGGGTTGTGAAACAATTGATTTTTACTAATATGGCCTAATTATAATAACTTTTAGTAGTTACTTGGAGTACTGAATCCAGTTCTTACAATACCTTCCGATTCTTGTGTCCCCATACATCTATTTGGTAGAAGATATGAAGTTACCTTGAAGCTTAGAGAGAACTGGGAAATCCTAGAGGAATGCGTGGCGGGATCTACGGAAGTCTTCTACACCGATGACTCAAAATCAGAACAGGTTTCGGGAGCTGGAGTCTAAGTTTCTCGAATAAAAACGGGAAGTGGACTTTTTCTTTGGGACAATATGCAACGGTTTTTCAAGCCGAAGTTTATGCGATCCTAAGGACGGCAAACTGGACAATTGACGAGCGGTTGAAAGACAGGCGCATCGCAATTTGCAGTGATTGCCAAGTCGCACTTAAGGTGTAGAGTAGTCCTTGGATCACATCGAAAATCATTCAGGAATGTAGAAACCGTTCGATCTCTTTCTCTAGATTCAATACGGTGGAACTACTCTGGGTACCTGGTCACTGTGACGTAGAGGGAAATGAAATCTCGGATGCTTTAGCGAAAGAGCCGTAAATCTCCTCTATGCCGGGACAGGAACCAGCAATTGGAGTATAATTAGCACTGGCTAAGTCTGTCTTCAAAACCTGGGAACACGCTTCCCACAATGACAAGTGGCAGAGCCTAAATGCTGCTCGACACACCAAAAACTTTTTTTTGCCAGAACCGAACATGCGTACCGCAAAGTTTATCCTGTCGAAAAGCAAAAGTATTGTGGGCATTCTAACAGGAAATAATTCAGTAGCTGGGCATATGTTCAAAATAGGAACTATTCAAGATTATACGTGTCCCTCCTGTAATGAGGAAGCGGAATCCAGGGAGCCTCGCCTATGGACGCTTCAGATCTTTGGTGCCGATGTTCTCCAGTTGCGACGGGTGGCATCACATCCACTAAGGGAAATCCGATACGTTAACGAGCCGCAAGGACATTTTCTCCATTGAGAGTGCGTCGTACGGAGAATATAGCATTTGTAGGCTTTCAATAATTTCTGGTTGGAATGTGTGAGGTACATTTCCCTGTTCACATGCATTTCTTTTTCTTTCCAAGTTGTCATAATCTCGGCAGATGGCGGTTTTTATAGATAATAATACTAGCACTAAGTGCCAAGCATTTCAGCTCGGACGATTCTAACTACCAAAAAAAATATATATAAGTGCCCCGTAGGGGCCCCTGACAACTTTGAGCACATTTGCAGAATAGTATCTTTCTATAGTCCCAGGTCATTAAGATTTAAGTACAATTCTTGCAGCTGATAATATTATGGGAACTACAATCACCCTTTCGAGATGCCAAATTTCTTTGATTTTCGGAGCCAGTGGCATTATGGTGGATAGTAACATCAATAATATACGCGGTGCGACCCATCTTGTCAATTGACAGTACGTCACGCTTGATATGTGGCATATGACGTTCGGGTAAAATTTCCCGGTCCCAATACATGCTGTAAGCAGAACTATTGAGTCCGCCCTGTGGCTCATATCGGTAAACCGAGCATGTTCTCGTGATTGCAAGGTTGATCACCTTAAATACAGCATTATGCCTGCCCGTTTATTGCATCGGTGCTATCTTAATCCAGCCAGAAATCAAATGGTCTGACATCTCTAACTACGAACTGCACATTCTGCACTGGTCGTTCTCCACCCGCCTTTTCATTATGAACTTTTTATAAGCTCGTGTAGCGACCACGCCGTCCTAAATAGCACCCATAAATTCCTAAATCTCAGCACATCATTTTCAAACACATGACCATCTTTTCCACAAATGGCTGCCAGAGACAATTGATGTGCCTTCGACTTCCATTCACCGATACGTTCTTGGACTAACCTCACCTCACACAGAGGATTGAAAGATGGATCCGTTAAATGGTTAAAATGGAGTCAGTTCGCAATCTGGGACTTCGGGAATTTGGACAGCAGAGCATTATTCAAATCGCAAAGTCGACCGTGGGTTTCTTGCGGAATTCCTAGGTACTTGTAGAAATCTATTTCGATCATAACTTGGGTTCGGAGATAAACAATGCTATGTCGAGCATACTACTCTTGATGCCCTTTGTGCATGGCTTAGATTCGACATTTGACCAAATTCTCTCCGAATATCATGGCTAGATATGTGTACTACTTACAATAGACTTTTAGCATACAACTTGATGCCATCTAAATGTATCAAGCGTGTCAACCCACACTTAGCACGTAGGCCATACTTGATTACAAAACCATGCCTTCAGATTTGCGCAGGGGAATAATGATCGAAAGTAAAAGACACATTGATTGAGGGTGCGGTAGGTCAGGATCTCCATTGCAGCATTCGGGTCTCAAGTACAGTTGGCTACAGTTGATATATAAGTTAAGAAAAGAACTAGGTGTTTTTCCTTATACTGTAAATATTTTTATTTTTTCTCCCGCATACAATTGTTTCGGAGACCACGTGCCTCCTTTCTCAGAGATTTCTATTAGGCACGTGATCTAAATTAGGTACTAGCACTAAGGAAGGAGGCACGTGGTCTCCGAAACAATTGTATGCGGGAGAAAAAATAAAAATATTTACAGTATAAGGAAAAACACCTAGTTCTTTTCTTAACTTGAACTTCATGTTCCTTCGCACTGCCATACATCGGATTAAAGGACACATGGAATCACATATAATGATATGAGAAGGACTGAAATGTCAAAAAGATCCCTCTCCCCCAGGAAATTCGAGAGTGTTTCTAACATAGAAGCGTGCAAATACTCCACTGCACATTTCACATGAGCTTCATTAATTACGGGTGGATTTTTACTGTTAATTCCGCCACTTTCTTTAGATTTTCGTAACATAAATGTGACATATAAAATTCGGACTTAGGCCAACCGGGATAGATTTCGCCATCGCGCATTCTCATAAGCCAATACAATTTATAATATACATATTAACCCTTAAGTTCGTTTAATTAGATTTTACAGCAAGGTGAGAATACTGTGGCTGGATTCTTCGTCCTTATCTTATACAGCTGCCCGTATAAGGCGTCTTGTCTTAGTATGTACAATGTTTGGTATGGAATTAAGATAGTAGGCTCGTTTATTTTCCGCACATATATGTATTTTAGTCTTAGTTCTCTCACTTTGGCAACACAGTTGCTTCGCATCTATTCAACTACATCGAATTATTCCTTTCTTTTTTACTGCCAGCTTGATACGACCTTTTTAAGTCTTTGAAAAGGGAAATATATAACACATTAGATAAGTCCACAAGATATTTTTTTTATCACAATTGGATTCATTTATCTAATAAATTTATGAATTGTATATGTACATAGTCAATATGCAGTAATTTATGAAAGTTTGTTCATTGTTCTACGCAGAGTCATATCCAAATAGTCAAGCTTGTGGAGAGGGAGGATAGGGGATGATATCCCGCAGGTTCAGAGCATTTTTACAGTCGCCCTGATTAAGTACTTTAACAAATATGCTTGCTTTTCTATTCTTAAGAGGAGTGCGAATCATTTTCACCCCCGACCCAGTTCTACACAAATAACTTTCCTGGCATGAGGTTAATATCTTAGCGCATTGTCTTAGATTTTGGTGTTAAGCTATAAAGTCAAAGTATGGAATAGTAGGCTATGGTAGTCTAGGTACATGTATATCAGAAAGCAGCATGGCAAATATATTCTGCTCATAACACAATGCACTATCCAATTTCCAACTTGTTTAGATTTCTAATAAAGAAGAACCATTTACTTCGAAATAGAGTAATTATTAATAAAACGTAGTCCATCTGACCCGCAAAAAGAGCTTTGGGAAATTTAGTAGAATAGACTCTCCGCTTCATTTTCACTAATGACGGAAATCACTTCTATTGTACAATCTAACAAAACTCTCAAAGAACGTTTTTGAAAAAAATGTGTTTTTGAAATTATCAGCATTTTACATTTCAACCAAATTCAAACAGACTGAAAAGCCCCCGCCATGTTGTGTGATGTCTCAACTCATAAAAATACAAAATTGTCAATATTAATTTCCCGCGTGAAATGCTAAGGTAGACGATGAGATATTGTTTCATGCCTTGCTGCACAAATAACTCCACAACCATCTGCCAGAAACATTTTTGAGTTCCAGTTTCCAGCTCCTTTGGAGGTTTAAATTGTGAGGATCATTTCAATGTGAGTTAACATTTTTTAAACTTTAATTCTAATCTTAATTGATAACATACGATTGCGTTACAATTTTGTGTCACTATTATTCAAGTTCATATCAAGTCACAAGAGAACAGAAACTGCCAAATATTCAACGTACTCAAGGTTCGAACCCCGCTCAGTGCGATTCCATTTTTGTTTGCTGCCTGTGAATCTTTCAGAAACGTACGTTTTGTTGCCGTTGAAGTAGAAATGTCAGAACTTGCTATATATCTGGTTGCCATTGCTGCCGAAATGTAAAGTAACTTGAAGGATTATCCATTCTTGTTAAAAACTGATTGATTACTTGAAAAGTAACAAACACTTAACCGAATGGATTCACTTAGATAAGATTCAAATGGGTGGCCCAATGACATCACCGCGTTTTCTTTTCCCCCTTGTGAGAATTCAATTTTTTAACCATTACAATTAACAAATGAGAGTTCCGAATTAATTTTTTTAAACGGATATAGTAATTTGGCAGGTGAAACTACTATTTCGGCGTAAAAAAACATATAGTCATTTTCTAACGATCAGTTTTATTAACCCTCAATAGGGAATTTTCAATAACAAAATTATATCCATAAAATCGATCCGACAAAAGATTGAAGTTTGGACTTATTGGTCGGGCTGACGATGGTAGCACACTCCGGTGCGCTATCCCACTACTGCTTTCCACGGGAACTCTTGGCTGCTGGCTGTCGCCCCTGGCCCGGTTCGCTCCTCCTTAGCCAACCTGAACACCTGAGACTCCTCTCTGGTGCCCATATTGATGGTAAGCTTAGTGCGGACGCACCGTCCACATATCCTAATCCATCGCACAGGACCCCCGACCTCAGACCATCCTACAACCTGACCTCCGAGTAGCCGGATTACAGAAGACGCCACGCTTCCAGTCGAGAGCAGCCCACTTGAATTGCGAAGCCTTATTTACATTTATTCTTCTTATCTACAAGAAGTTAGTTACCTTCTTAGAAATAAACAGCTTTTTCGATATAAATAAATTTCACTGTTTACGAGTATTCCAGACGTTTAAGCTCATTCAAATGGCAACAACATTGTTGTGCTTATTGATATCGTATCAACTCTCCAATAGTGTGTAATCAATGCAAAAATGTGCGACATTGAGAAAGAAAGATAACGCTTTTAGTCAGTAAGCGCCTTTGCTGCAACTATTTGTTTGCCCACCTCATATGTATAGCTTAACAGTCAATTACTGGATGAATGTTCAAGCGAACTTGACTCAATTCCCCATAACCGGCCATTTTTTCGTCAATTATTTTTGGACAATTGCATTTCTGACTCACGATTTATACACTCTATTACTTCAGATTTGTACTCATACTTTGGAAAAACCACAAAAAAGAAACTAGATTGTTGAATATGGCTATACCATGTGTGCAACCACACTTTTTTAATGAGTATAACTCCATGTTTTTGCGTTATAAGGAATTGTAATGAGGCTTGCAAATTTTGAAAATATATTAATGCTTTTAAATGAAGGCGAAGACGAATGTTCGAAATCATACATTTTCCCAAATCGGAACGACGAAAAAAACGTTTTTATGAAAATCATTTATTCTGAAATGCCAAAAAAGAGTTAAAACTGAAAGAGAAGAATCGAACCAAGTGTACGGAAATGAAAGCCTAGAATGTGTTCTGCTAAACTGTCTGGTAGAAGAGCAGACATGAATAGTTATAGCAAAAGTGCTGGCTAACTTACTCAAAGCCTTATCTTTTCCTAAAAATATCGTATCTTTTTGTTGTTATAGTTTGTATATAATAGAAAACTTACTGTGAAATCATTAAGTACAAAAATGCTACTCTCATTTGAATGAGCTTAAGTAATTGAAATTCTGGATACCAGTCAACTTTTTTTTATTGAAAAAGCTTTTCTATAAAGGGGTAACTAATTTCTTTTAGATTAGAACAATAAACTTTATCAACGCTTCACAATTCAAGTGAACTACTCTCGACTGGAAGCGTGGCGTCTTCTGTAATCCGGCTACTCGGAGGTCAGGTTGTAGGATGGTCTGAGGTCGGGGGTCCTGTGCGATGGATTAGGATATGTGGACGGTGCGTCCGCACTAAGCTTACCATCAATATGGGCGCCAGAGAGGAGTCTCAGGTGTTCAGGTTGGCTAAGGAGGAGCGAACCGGGCCAGGGGCGACAGCCAGCAGCCAAGAGTTCCCGTGGAAAGCAGTAGTGGGATAGCGCACCGGAGTGTGCTACCATCGTCAGCCCGACCAATAAGTCCAAACTTCAATCTTTTGCCGAATAAATTTTTGAAAAATTATGTAAATAAAAGGGTTGATCCGAGAATGATTGAATGATTGAAAGTACAAAAAAAAAATTGTAAAGAAATAAATGGTTTAATGATTTTTTTCCTAAACACAGCAGCAGGAGTTGTTGCCCATCTATTGTCTTCCAATTTTTGACATCGAAGCTTTTACTTGAGAAAAAGAAAGAGTTGAAGGTGGATGTGGGTAGATATGGAGGATAGGGTGATTGTTCGAGCACATAACCGCGTGCGTTGCTCTTATTAAACAAAACCCTAATTTCCAGTTTGTCTCGTCTTAAAAGTTTCCTGACCGTCTTTGTCCTGTGACAAACTAACAATTGCAACATTTTTAACATCCTTTGGAACCTCCATTACTCATCATCATCAACGGTGCAACAACCGGTATCCGGTCTAGGCCTGCCTTAATAAAGAACTCCAGACATCCCGGTTTTGCGCCGACCAATTCGATATCCCTAAAAGTTGTCTGGCGTCCTGACCTACGCCATCGCTCCATCTCAGGCAGGGTCTGTCTCGTCTTCTTTTTCTACCATAGATATTGCCCTTATAGACTTTCCGGGCTAGATCATCCTCATCCATGCGGATCAAGTGACCCGCCGGAGAGCCAGATTTTATCCACAACCGGACGGTCATGGTATCGCTCATAGATTTCGTCATTATGTAGGCTACGGAGTCGTTCATCCTCACGCAAGGGGGCCAAAAATTCTTCGAAGGATTCTTCTCTCGAACGCGGACAAGAGTTCGCAATTTTTCTTGCTAAGAACCCAAGTTTACGAGGAATACATGGGGATCATTGTCTTGTACAGTAAGAGCTTTGACCCTATGGTGAGACGTCGAGCGAAACAGTTTTTGTAAGGTGAAATAGGCTCTGTTGGCTGCCAATAACCGTCATAACAGTCTCCCATCTTTATTCTTCCCGTCTGACCAGTGCGGTTTGTTGTTGTTGGTTGGTTGGTTTTTGGTGCTGACTATGCCACCATATACTTTGTCTTGCCTTCATTGATGTGCAGCACAAGATCTCGCACCGATTGCCGCTTGCTCGATCTGGATGAAGGCAGTTTGTATATTTCGGGTGGTTCTTCCCATGAAGTCGATATCGTCAGCATAGGCCAGTAGTTAGTTGGACTTAAAAAGGATCGCACCTCTTTCATTTACCTCAACATCACGGATCGCTTTCTCATGGGTCAGGTTAAAGAGAACGCATGATAGGGCATCCCCTTGTCTTAGACCGTTGTTGATGTCGAATGGTCTTGAGAGTGATCCTGCTGTTTTTATCGGGCCTCGTACATTGGTCAAGGTCAGCCTAGTCAGTCTTATCAATTTCGTCGAGGTACCGAATTCTCTCATGGCCGTGTACAGTTTTACCCTGGCTATGCTATCATAGGCGCCTTTAAAGTTGATGAAAAGATGGTGCAGCTAATATCCATATTCCAACAGTTTTTCCATCGCTTGCCGAACAGAGGAAATCTGATGTGTTACTGATTTGCCTGGAGTGAAACCTCTTTGGTATAGGCCAATGATATTCTGGGCGTATCCGCTATCCGGCCTAGTAAGATAGAGGAGAATATATTATAGATGGTACTCAGCAACGTGATACCCCTATATATACAGCACTGCATGATATCCCCCTTTTTATGTATGAGACAGATAATACTTGTTGCCAGTCGTCAGGCATTGATTTGCTATCCCCTACTTTGAGCATTAGTTGATGAACCGCTTGGTGTAATTGGCCGCCTCCAATTATAACCAATTCGGCTGTAACTCAATCGGCTGCTGGCGACTTATGGTTTTTAAGCCGATGAATTGCACGGATTGTTTTTCAATGTTTGGTGGTGGCAGTATTTGTCCGTCGACTTCAGTTGGCGAGACCTCAAAATACTCAACCTATCGCTCCAATATGTCCATTCTGTCGGAAATCAGATTTCCCTCTTTGTCTCGGCAGGATGACCATCGAGGTGTGTAAGGTTTCATCCTGCTGATTTGGTAAAACTTGCGCGCCTGGTGCGGTTGCTTCCTGTACTTTTCTAGTTCACAATCAATGAAAACGTTCTTCAAGTGGTTGTGAAGATCATTTGTTGATGCTTCATCTCCAGGTCCTCCGTTGATTGCGGTTCTTGCGGCATCCATTTCCCTCTTATAGGTGTTGCGGAGGGCTGTCTTGTGGATGGCTTCAGTGTTAACTCTCACTTGATTGCCAGAGGGGATTCTGGATGGTGTTGTTATTCGAGCTTGGAGCACCATGCCAACGAGATAGTGATCCGAGTCTATATCGGCCCCCCTATATGTTCTGACATTCATCAAAGCTTAGAGGTGGCGGCGTTCGATCAACACGTGGTCAATTTGGTTGAAAGTGGTCCCGTCTGGAGAGGCCCACATTTGTTGCGCTTTCCGCGCAAACAGGTACTTCCAACAACTATTTCGTGTGACACTGCTAATTGAATAATCCGCAGTCCGTTATCATTTGTATTTTGATGTAAGCTATGGGAGCCAACGTACCGCCTGAATACGGGCTCTTTCCCTACTTGGCTGTTAAAACCCCCAAGTATGATTGATATCATATGTGGGGCAGGCTTCGAGGGTTCGTTTTACTGCCTTGTAGAAGGTATCCTTCTCCGACTCTGCAGTCTCCCCTATAGGGGCATGAATGTTTATGAGGCTTATATGTCTAAACTTGCCTCACAAGCGCAGAGTGCATAGCCGTTCGCTTATGTTTTCAAAGCCGTTAACAGCAGGTTTCATTTTTTGGCTGACTAAAAACCCTACTCCGAGCACATGGTTTACTGGATGGCCACTATAATATATGATGTAGCGGCTCTTCTCCAGGAAACCGGTCACTGTCCAACGCATCTCTTGTAACGCTGTTATATCAGCCCTATATTGGGTTAGAGTATCGGCTAGCTGCTCAGCAGAATTCGGTCTGTACAGGGAGCGCACTTTCCATGAGAAAATGCGCAAATCGTTATTCCTTTGTCGTTGCCGGGTTCGTCGTTGTGTTATCCGTCCAGTCCGAGGTTCCTGTTCGTAACTTCAGTTTTCCATGTAGGGTCGACAGCCCTACCCAACCCCCAACCTGGAGGACCAGTTGGTAGATTTTGCCTCGCTTTTAAGGGCGGGAGACTCACCTTTATCCTTCTCCGTCTGCAGTTTTTCATGAGGAAAGAACTCCCAGCGATCAATACGAAGAGATGGAGATAGTGTTTGGTAATAGAGCTGCTGGTGTTGGTTCAGCAGGCATTTCCCAGATTTTATGCTCCATCGTGAGTACCAATTCACGTTTCGCTAATTTTAAAAAAATCCCTTTCATCAAGTTGATTTCCAATGATTGTCTGTTTAATTCAACAGTCTTAATTCTGCCCCTTCAATAAATTTTAATTTATAACAGACTGTGTGTTGAAATTATGGACCTTCGAATTTAAACATCTTTTTACTGCCGAAGCTCTTTCCAAAAATTTATGTCAATGCAAGACAGTCAAATAAATCCAAGAAAGCATAAATTACTTTACATTTATTGCCATTGAGTATACATGCCAATTAAATCTAAGCATATAATATAACATCGAGAAAATATACATTTAACAATAATAATTTTTTAATATTTTTCTTGCCAGATATTTTCAATATTTCACGAAAATTTACGTGATTGTAATGTATATGCATTCTGATATGTATTTTGATATAATTTTAGATTTTTCGATAAAACATCGACATTCATATTTCCAACACTTTTTTTTATTAACGATTTATCATATTTAGAAATAATTTTCCCAATTTTATGGCTCTTCTATTCTCCTTCGTAGACCCCATCGTAGTTGTAACGTATTTTATTTTTCCAAAATCAGTATATTCCGTCATGTAATTCTGGGGAGAATCAGGACGATGCAAAAAGCCATTTGTTTTAAGATAATATAATATTGCTTAGTGCCTAGATCACTTATTTTAAGTCTTCATTGTTGAATATGTAGTGCCAAATTTCAAAGTTAAAATGATATGTTTCTTTTCAGTTGGGGGGAAATAAATCCCTTGATATGTTTTTGATATTCCTTAAGATTAGACTTTCTCAATTCGCGAAATTAATTTTGTTTAGTTTCATTACATTGCCGTAGCCTTTCACTTTGATAATATTTAATTTTGCATGGACATTCCAATCCAAATCTCATGCTAACTTATTTAAAACTACCCTTTGAGAAGTTGTTGGTGTGATGTAGATTATGTAGTTTGTAGTCTGGTTGTAAGACATAGTATGTTTATATATGTACAATTCCTGATGAAAGAATACTTACCTAACTAATTCCGGGTTCATAGAAAAATTTCAAATTTCAGAAATGTATGCATCTTTTTTGGGTCCTTCTTGAAAGATGAATTTTCCTACAAGCGGTTAGTGCCTTGTATTTCAGAATACGGCAACATTTGAACGACAGGAGCTTAAACCCAACAGCGCTGACGCTTAATAAAACATATTACCCGTGTTACTTCAATCCATACGAGAGTAAGGCTCTATTTGACTGTATATGATATAAAGCTGCACCTTACTGTGAAAGCAGGTCATGACAACTATAAACAAAAGTGGTAGCAAATGTCCACAAACTTATGGGATCATGAGCACGCAATAACAGTACGAAAGCATATTATAAAACACTGGTATTGCTAGATAAAATCAGAAGTCTTTTAAGCACTCCTGAATTAACAAATTCCTTTCGTTCTACTTTGAAATCGTTTAAAAGGTGTTTTTAAACATTTAAAAAAAAACTTGTTAGAATGAATATAAGTAGGACACGGAATTTACTTTTTGTCTACTGAAAATAAGGGATCATTCTAAGACTATACATATACAATTTATATCGTCTAATGTTTACTCTGTATGATTTATGTCATATGTTTTTGGTATTTCGAATTCAGTTAGTACTTTGGATTAATGAAAATGAAGTGTTATTCAGCGACCGTAGGGAGCATATGCGGACGCATTCAAAATAATGACTAAATTATTCAATGTCACCGTTTCAGGTTCTTCAGGTTCCGAAGGTCAGTAGCGCGTGAACGACAACATGATGAATTTCGGTAACTACGAAAAGAGAATCGCAATTATTGCGCTGCACCAATGTGGAAATACCCCGAAAAAGATTCATAGATTGTTAAAAAAGCTGCCGGCCAACGAACGATTCGTTTTCAGGACATTCGCTCGATACCGCGAAACAGTTGATGTGGTTGACAGGCTGCAGGAGGGGTGCCCGCGCTCCGTACGTCGCCCGAATGTCGTGCATGTTGTGCGTGAGCGTGTTCGTCGCAATTCTCTTCGCAAAAAGAAACGAATGTCAGCGGAAATGGGGGTTTTAACTCGAAGTATGAGTCGTATTTTACGAGAAGATCTCGGCCTCGGTGCGTACCGGCCGTGTGTTAACGCTAAAACTGAAGGAAATACGGCGAACTCGGTGTGCTTCTTTTCTGCAACGATTTCCCGGTAAAAAATATAAATTCTATTTTCTGATGAAAAAATTTTTACTATCCGTCAAATGATCGTGTATATGGTCATAATTCGATCGAGCAGGCGGCGCGAGATCTTGGGCTGCACATCAATGAAGGCAAGACAAAATATATGGTGGCAACGTCAGCACCGAAGACGAACCAACCAACAACATCAAACCGCACTGGTCAAACAAGAAGAATAAGGATAGGAGAATACAACTTTGAGACCGTTGACAATTTCTCCTATCTAGGGTTGAAAATCACAACCGATAACAGCTACGATGATGAAATCCGCGCACGGTTTTTGTCAGCCAACAGAGCCTATTTCAGCTTACAAAAACTTTTCCGCCCGAAACGTCTCACCATGGGGACAAAGCTCTTACTGTACAAGACAATGATCTTGCCAGTCGCCGGTTGTTATAAAAAAAAATTGGGAACTGTTGTCCGCGTTCGAGAGAAGAATCCTCCGGAGAATTTTTGGCCCCCTACATGAGGATGGACGATTCCGTAGCCTACATAATGACGAAATCTATGAGCGATACCATGTCTATATGTGTGGTTGTGAATAAAATCCGGCTTAATACGTTACGGTGGGCGGGCGACTTAATTCATATGGATAAGGATGACCCCGCCCGGAAAGTCTATAAGGGCAATATCTATGGTAGAAAAAGAAGACGAGGCAGACCCTGCTTAAGATGGAGCGATGGCGTAGGCCAGGACGCCAGACAGTTTTACGGATATCGAATTGGTGGACCTCGGCGCAAAACGGGGATGACTGCAGTTCCTTATTAAGGCAGGCCTAGACCGGATACCGGTTGTTGCGCCGTTGATGATGATGATATGCTCATAATTGCTATGAACCCAAAGAAAATGCTTTGCGAGTCCAACGTCGCCACCATTCAACTTCTGTCATGGTATGGTGGGGCGTCTCATATCACGGAGTAACTGATATTCATTTCTGCGAGGCCGGCGTCAAAAGCAATGCGACCGTGTACGAAAAGATGTTAGAGGATGTAGCCCCACTCACAAAGTCAAGATAATTCAGGAGGAGTTAGCGGTGCATGTTCCTGACTTCATAACCGTGAGTGAATGGGCTTCAGGCAGCCCAGATTTGAATCTTCTGGACTACAGCGTTTGCTCTAAGTTAGAGGAGGCTGCTTACGATCGAACTTACGCGTAGCTCGGGAAATGCCGTTTCATACCGTGCGTGAAGCGATCGATGCATGGCCTCATAGACTCCGAGCCTGTATAGCTGTTAGCGGCAGCCATTTTGAATATTGTTTTTCCTTTGAAAGCTCCATGTTTCCCTTTTCTAATGGTGTACTTTTCGATTGATTCGGTTTATTACTTTGTGATAAATAAAGATTTGTTTAACGAACAGAACTTATGGCTACACTATGTATAATTTTCAAGCGATTTGGCCTTATTTCAATTTTTGAAAAATCGATTTAAAAAAAAATCTAGCATAATGTCAAAGCTGTTATGATACTGTTTTTTTGCTTTAAGACCATATCTTTGAAATTAAAGCAGTTATAGGTTCGGGCACACTGCCACACTGGCCATTTTGTTTTGAGCGGCTTTGATAAAATTTACGAGCATTCCCCATTACTTCTTCACCGAAAAGTTACGTAATTTATTTTTTTTTTTCTGAGGAATTTTACATGACGAATTTTACAATGGTTTATTTCCTTAATCTGATCCTACAGTCATTGTTTTTTCTCATATTTTTCGCCATGTGTCAATCATCTAAATAAATCATTACTAAAATGGGACTTACGGGCACTTCAGGTTGCTTCTAATTAACAGAAACTCGACTATAGGGTTTGACAAGAAAGAAAGGAGGACTTTGGGCCGAAATCCTCGCACTTTTTTAACAAGGTCGAACGAATAACAGCTTCTAGTATGTCCAGTCCATACAATGCGAAAGCAGTTCAAAGGTTTTTCTTTATGAGTTCAAACTCGGTCATAAAGCAGGGGAGGCGACCAGGAACATTAACAACGCATTTGGAGCTGGTACGATAAGGGACCGAACATTCCGGTCAGGTGACGTAAACGTTCAAAGTGAGCTACGTGGACATCCAGGACCATCGATTGACAACGACGAGCTGCGAATCCAACACACGTCCGTATGTGAAAGACATTGCAGAGAAACTGGACGTACACTATTAGATAGTTTCCCGGCACTTGCAACAACTTGGAAAGGTGAAAAAGCTCGACAAATCGGTTCCGCATGCCCTTACAGAGCAAAACATGGCACTTCGAATGGACATTTGCAGTTCTTTACTCTCCCGCAACAGAAGCAACCCCTTTTTGCACAGAATAGTGACATGTGATGAAAAGTGGATATTATACGACAATCGTCGTCGATCAGCACAATGGCTAGATGCTGATGAGCCACCGAAGCATATGCCGAAACCGAGCCTCCATCCGAAGAAGGTAATGGTGACTGTTTGGTGGTCTATAGCTGGAGTTATCCACTATTCTTTTTTGGCACCTGAAGAAACGATAAATGCGCAGAAATACTGTGCCCAACTCGAGGAAGTGCAACGAAAGTTGAGTATTCAACGGCCGAGATTAGTCAACAGAGATGGTGTGATACTCCTTCACGACAATGCACGACCTCATGTAACCAGAACAACGGTTCGAATGGCAGTATAAGACTCTGCCTCATCCACTATATTCACCGGACCTTTCGCCAACCGACTACCACTTTTCTAAGCATTTGGATCATTTTTTGGCGGAAAAACAATTTAGGAATGAAGAGGCCATCAAAATTGTCTTCCACGATTTTATCAACACCCGAAAATTGGACTTATACGAAACTGGCATACATGCTCCTGTATCTCGCTAGGAGAAGTGTTTTGAATCGACTATTTTGATTAATTAAATAAATTTTTGTAAGCTTTACAGTCGTTTCAAATTTTATCATAGTACCAAATCGGCCATTTCTTGTGCAACAACCTAATATATCACATATAGTAATATAAACGACGAGGAAGAACGGAATAAAATTGAGCATTTAGCATTTAGATTGAATACTGTGGTAAGTATAGTGTAAATACATTGGATAAGAACATTGCAACAGCCGTTGGAACGTAACTTATAGCCGATCCATGGATGTTAGGTCTGCCCTTGCTCCTGTAATATGTAGTGTATGTGTTCCTGTGGAAATCTGAATGAAACAAATAACGTCTTCCATGTGAGCGCGTACTTTTATGTTCACAAAAATAAAATAAATTGTTGTTGTTACAAAAATAAATAGCATTAGGTACATTTACCTATGTAGGTACGTGTCACTTAAAAACTAAATTATGAAGTTTGTTTGTATGTCTGAACATTAAATATGAAGGAATGATAGAATTTCTAAGGCGTGCATATTTGAACTACAACTTGTTAAACTAAACATAACGAAAAATTTGTATTTCAAAATGTTGAAAAGAAAACAACAACTACATATAGGTTGTTTGTTTACTGTAAGTGTGGTTTGCACATTTTCCAATTTGAATTATGCTCGAGTATTTTAAAATGAAATTTGTGCAGAAATGGCTAAATATAATATTAATATAATTAACTTCTCATTTCATAGAGAATTAAAAATATAATATTGTGCCGTGTTCTATCGTTGTGTGACTCCTTTCAATTACTGAGCATAAGTAAAATTTAAACGTTCAGAATTTAGCCGTAAATTAACCCCGTTGGCGGAAATCTGATATATCACCTTAATCACAGGCGCATAATCCACCCACATGATATATCTAAGCACATACATTCTAATTCTAGATTGTTCCATTTATATGTATAATATATGCAAGATTCATCTAATGTAGAGTGTGCATTTGATAACAAACATGTGTACAAAAATAATATATCACCCTTTGAATTTCAAAAACTGAACAACAAAATATACATCGAGAGTTACTTTCTAGTAAGTAATTTGTCTTAGACTTCTCTATAAAAATAATATAATTATATATTCTAAAGATAATGCTCTCAAAGTCGTAACGATTAAATAATCAATTGGTTCTTTGGAGGTGTGTTTCTTATCTGCGTTTTTCTCAGAAAAGTAAATTTTGATATAATCACGGTATTTTTGTTTTGCTCCGTTGTCTAGTACAAGCACGTGCATGTAGATATTTCGAATATTTAGATTACAGTATCAGCTGTCATAAAGCAGTATTGTTTCTAAGGGAATTTTCAATCAATCGTATTTAAGCTCCTCTAATATTTCTCTGTCTGATCAGAGTGACAATCGAGTAATTCATCGGACTTTATACTTTCTGAATATACATTGCGTATATCTATAATATAAAAAACATTTTTACTTGTTCTATGCCATTAAGATAGCGTGGATTTATAACAATTTAAACAAAATGCGGTGAAAATTCCAGTAATACAAAAATAAATTTACATATTTTTTGAATAAGGGAAGCTCAACTTGTTAGCTAAGAATATGAGAAAAATGTTGAATTGTGGAGTGTTTCTATTTTAATTCATATTACGCTATGTTATATGGCCACTTATGATAAACTAATATCAAATTTGATATGAACCCATAACAAGGGTTTCTGCCAGGCCAGTAAAAGGACCTTCACTCCCAAGTCTTTGATATTCATCTTACTATATTTCAAGGCTATCTTCAAATTCATAAATATAAACAATGCAAATTGGGATATTTTCATGTTAGCTCTTAGCTTGTACCTTTCATTTCACAAACACTAAATATTACAATACATTACCGTTACTTTGAGGTGCATTCTAAAACTAAAAATTATTCAAATTTCAAGCAGTTTATTTTGCTTCTTTAGGCCGGTTCGCAAACAATTCCTCTACAACTGCTTCATCAGCTAGGGTAGAAATATCGCCTACATCGCGGTCGTTCACAGCTACCTTTCGAAGTACACGGCGCATAATTTTGCCTGAACGCGTTTTCGGTAGTCCGGGAGCATTTTGTATTACGTCTGGTTGAGCGAATGGCCCAATTCTTTCCCGCACTAAGTGCTTTAGTTCATCTATTAGCTTCTTATTGAAAACTTCATTCTGATTTGGTGTTATGAAACAATATAGACATTGTCCTTTAATTGGATGTGGTCTGGCGACAACAGCAGCTTCCGAAACTTGATCATGTTCTGTGAGAACTGCTTCTACTTCGGCAGTTGACATTAAATGACCGGAAACATTCAACATATCATCTACACGACCAGTGATCCAAATGTAGCCATCAGAGTCACGACGAGCACCTGGAAAATGTAGAGATCTTTTTAGAGAGTTTCGGTAGATTCATTAATAAATCCAATTGAAATGTGTTTTATTTGAAAAATACAAAAATTTAAATATTCAATTAGTGATCATAGCATTGTTGATTTTGCATACTAAAATGGTCAGAGAGCTTCTGGGGGTTCAAATCCTTTCGGTCCCTTGGAAAATGATTCAATAAAACACTAAATAATAAATTCTATAAACATTCATTTTATATAAAGTAAGTTCGAAAACCCGTAGACAGTTTCTTATAAACGTTGCTTGTACGATCAACAAGTTGTAGTGTGCGTTTCTTTTGCTGACCTAAGCAGATTTTTCCTTATATGACTAGCATAGGGAATCTATTTCACTTCCTGACGTATTGCCAGACGTTTACCCATTTAAGGTCGCTAAAACTACTAAGAATGTGGAAGCTGCTGGTAGCACCAGTGGTATGGAGAACATTATTAATTTCAACCAATTATAAGTTCATTTCCACATTCCATTCTTTAGTGCTAATGGTAAGAGCGTGATAATTGATAGGAGAAATCCCATTAGTATTCGCCTCCAATCTAAACAGTTAGTTTTTTCAAAACTTTTCTGCAAGTTAGGAAGTGCTCACATTCCACGTCCGATTTATTTATTCTATTGTATTTATAACAAAAACCATTATAGGATAATCCAAAATGTAATGTCAGCTTAATTCTTGAACGCATTAAAGAATACCTCGAAAGTTTCATCGACGGAGAGCAGGCCGCTTCTCACTCTGAATCCTCCTGCAATAACCACCATTAGCATCATTCACATCATTCTGGAACTCCGAGATACAAAAGCAGGTAAAAGAAAAGGGCTTGAGGTAACGTATCTAATACTATTATATTTCCAGTAAAACTTGCAGCTCAGTATGGATGGAATAATTTCACCATACTAAATCCTGCTTAATCTAAAATTTTCGTCAAAAAAGTTACAAAATGTTGACCTGCTCATCCAGGTTGAGAGTTCGTCGACGTTCAGCAAGCTGATAGAAGAGCTCGGATTGAATTGACTCAAAGGCAACTCGTAAAAGAACCCCGGACTATTCTATTGAAACATGAAACGTGCGATGCCTGTCCCTGGATGAGAAATCACATGTCTTCAACAAGTCGAGAAACCAGAAGCTGGGCGCTTCAGGTATGAAAGGTTTTGTTTGATTCTTCTGTGAGTGTATTCACAGTAAAGTCAACTTTGAGCTACTGTAACTTTATTAGTAATAGTATGATTCATCAAACTTGGGTATTATCCCATGCTTTATATTATATTCTGTACTAGTACACATTTTTATAACTCTAGGATAAACTTAAGGGAGGTTTTTACTCAGTTTCCTCAAGAATATAGTAATATACTATTATTAACTTAATATGAGCAGATATCGATGCGGAGAATATTTTGAGGTCACCATATAGAGGCAGCTTGGTGATTTTTGCAGATTTTTCGGTTGGGTAGTTTCTTAGAATGGGTCCTTTAAAGAAATCATCACTTTTGACCGCTCCCACTCCCTGATTTTCTATCAAATGTCAAAACTAAAACGAGCATCGAAAAGTATTAATTGAGACCTTTCATTTGATACCCAACATAACTATATTCGGTGAAAAAAATGTACACCCCCCTTTTGCATGTATCTGCATGGCTGGTCGTTAGTTCCCACCTTCTCACCAAATTTCGTGTCAATCAGTATAGTCGTTTCTGAGAAAAGTGCGTATGACAGACAGACAGACAGACAGACGCGAGAGTTTGGAGGCGTATAGTTGACAAAAAAATGAATCCTCAATTCAGGCCTATCATTGAAAAATTATGCGCACTCCAAATAAATTATTGAATAGGTGGCCCATCAATTCTAATGCTTCAATAATTTTTATATTCATGATGTTAAAATATTGCTTGGGGCCAAAGTCGACAATAAGGTAATGCACCGGGGAACAACGGCTACTTCATACAAAGATTGACAAGGGCAGCGCCTCATTGATCTCGTATGCAGCAGAAATATGGTCGTCAATTCGATATAGTTCTCGCATCTTCGCGGCCAGACCTTTAATCAAGTCAATTGAGCTGAAAACAATAGGCAACTAGCATATTTGACGTCAGCATAATTTAAGACGATTGGAGCTCGGATTATAATTTAGTGAAAACCACCTATTGATGTCATATATGTATCTACAACTCATGCAAAAAAGCCCATCTGTCCGAAAACTTCGTTTCTGATAGACTCCAGAGTGAATCTATGTTATCTCTAGAAATGAAAATACATTCACATCTAAATGAGTTCTCAGATGATAATCAAAGATAATTGAAAGAAAAGTAAAGATAAAATTAAAAATGTCACTGATCAGGAAATAGAATTAGAAACCCGGCGGAAGGAAACAATTGGTTCGACAATGGATGCAAGTAGCACAACAAGACAAAAACGAGGCACACTGAGAACATATTTAATGGCCTACCAGAGTGAAGAAAGGCATCATGCTTAGACACAAGAAAACAATAACTTTGTAACAAACGACATCAGATGAACGTTTCAAGTATTGAGAATATTTAAGGATGATTTTCAAGGGAAAACTAACCTTTGCCAAGACAAAATTGGAAGTATAATTCCCGAGAGTGACTTGATAAACAAAATATGGGCGTCCTGCCCTTTAGACCTCATAAACCCTCAAAGTTCATCGGCGTCAACAAAGGAATTTTCTTTGCAACGTTAAGACTGTATCCCTGATTTCCGTCCATAAAGGAGGTGGATATTACCATCAAGGGTATTGTAGTCACAATAAAGTGGAAAAACTATTATGTGAAAATTGCAAAGGCATCTCGCACTATGCGCTTCCTAGGCATTACTGGAAACCGGTAACAATGGCGCAAATTGACAGTTGATGATTATGCCCCACATAGGGATTTATGGTAATAACATATAAGTACTATATACTAAAAAGTTTAAAGCATTCGGAACTAATTTGTGAGTATCAGCCAGGTTTCAGCCAAACGACCGTCGAGGACACTCAGTTGCAATACGGAAAATTGTTTGCCGCGCTTCACCTCAGTCACAAGCATTTAATGAAGCTGATCCCCCATAGAAAAAGAGAGTCTACCCAATGACCATGGTCTTAATAGGCCTAATCGCGGAACTATAATTAGAAAGAGTCGAGTGGCATTACTATTTACTGTGAATATGGAAGTCGGCAACCTGGGGCTTAGCAGAGCTTCTAAAAGGAGGATACGGGAACGGAAAAAATTGCATCTGCCTATATGGTTGAACAGCAGACGTAGTAGACGTTCGATACAACAATTTTACTTTACTGCTGTTTCAGCGTTCCTGATTGCCTCAGAGGTGGAACGGCGATGTTATACAATACGGAGACCACTACGATAATTTCTACTTTATTTATACGATTATTTCTACTTTTTTTATAAAATAGCAGCATATATGCTTTTATTATAGATTTTGCAGAGCGAAGGAGTTGACACTTAGGGGACAGAACTGCTTGTTGTTTGTTTTATAATAGCTCGCATTTGAGAGGATCTGGACTACGTTGGCTTTGGCAGAGAATTTATAAATAAATAAATAATCATTTTTTTTTATCCCAATATCATAACAAGAATCAACGACATATAGGCCGTGTTGATCAGCTCACGTATATTTGAAGAAAGGGCGACAATTTCCACAATGGTCAGCGAGTGTGTCGCCCCAGAACTATATGGTACAGAACAGTGGAGGAAAAATACGAACTTTTCGGAAACACCTGGGGACTAAAACACAATACAATTGATAACGATGACAGTCAGGTATCGTTGACGCACTATGCTTTACTTGGGGTTTATGGCAATCATATAATTATCATTTTTGGTCCTGCATTAATTCAATGTGGTTTACATTAAACCTTAAAAAACTTTACTGTAGCATTGCAATGTCCCGAAGGTTCCTTTTTTCACACTTTGTGTGCAAATCTAAGTCTATATTCAGTTGTACATATGAAGCACGTAAATCAATATTGTTAAAAATGACCATCTACAAGCATAACATGGTACACCGTATCGTGCTATACGCGGCCCTTTGATCGTGCGAAAAAATTACCCATGCTTATGCAATTAACCTAACCAAATTTCATGTAAAATCTGCATTTATTACTCACCATCTCCTGTACAATAGTACCCTGGAAACTTTGAAAAATACGTATTTTCGAAACGGGGATGATTATTATAGAGTGTTCGCATCATTCCTGGCCATGGTTGTGAAAATGCTAAATAACCCTCTCCCTCTCCCTTTATTTCTGTTCCATTTTCATCAAGTAACACTGGTTTCACTCCGAAGAATGGGAACGACTGAAAAGGTAAAGAGATTTTGGTTTTTCTTTTTTCGAGGTTAGACATCTTCAAATCTTACTGCGGATCCTGGCTTCATCGGCGTTGCACCTGGAAGTGGAGTAATGACATGACCTCCTGTTTCGGTTTGCCAGAAAGTGTCAACAATTGAGCACTTTTCTTGTCCAATATAACGATAGTACCAAAGCCATGCTTCCGGATTGATTGGCTCACCAACACTTCCTAGAACTCTACAAGCAGAATAAAACAAGACACAATTATCTTTTTGATTACTCGAATATTTAAATAGAAGAAATAGTTAACTTCTTAAAAAGCCTGCTTAGAATAATCATTTTACTTGATAAAAAGCACTAATGGAAGGAACTGAATAGTGAAACTTAAACGAGAAACTCACTTCAAGGTTGAAAGGTTGCATTTTTTCACTGGCTCTTCTCCGAATTTCATTAAAGCACGAATGGCTGTTGGCGCCGTGTAAAACTGAGAAACCTTGTATTTTTCGATAACTTGCCAGAATCTGCTATTGTCAGGATAAAAAGGAGTGCCTTCGAACTATTGGAAAATATAACGTGAATACACTCGGTCGTTGTCATGAGAAATCATTCCACTTACCATCACAGACGTAGCACCATTTGCTAAAGGACCATATACAACATAAGTATGGCCAGTAATCCAACCAATGTCGGCTGTACACCAATAAATATCACCTGGCTTGTAGTCGAATACGATTTTGAACGTTGTGCTGGCATACAATAAATACCCAGCTGTCGTGTGTAACACCCCCTTAGGTTTGCCTGTAGAACCACTTGTGTAAAGCATAAACAACGGATCTTCTGCAGCCATCCACTCTGGGTAACATGCGGCCTCTTTATCCTCCATTTCTTCGTGCCACCAAAAATCACGGTCATCTGTCATTGGAATATCCTCTTCCGGAGTGTCCTCTACACATGGTGTCACTCGTCTTAAATGTGAGACTACAATGCAGGTTTCCACTTTGTGGCCCAATTCTTCACATCTATGTAGAGCCTCATCACAGGTAGCCTTCAAGTATAATAGCTTTTCTCCCCGCCAAGCACCGTCTGCCGTTATAAGGACCTTAGCCTTACAATCATGCATCCTTTCAGCTAGAGAATCAGATGAAAATCCAGCGAAAACAATAGAGTGTATAGCACCAATTCGCGCGCATGCCAACATGGCAATTGGCAACTCTAATATCATGGGCATGTAGAGAGCAACACAATCTCCTTTTTTAACTCCATGATCTTTCAAGACATTAGCAAATCGGCATACTTCCTCGAGTAATTTTCTATAAGTCAGTCCTTTTGAGTAATCCTCTGGATGGTTTCCTTCCCTGCAAAAAAAGTATATTTTATGCATTACTAATAACCATTATGACTTATAGATTTCTTATCGGCAATCAATATTTACGTAAAATATATTAGATTAGAAATTTGAAAAGAGATTCGATGTAAGCAGAATACATCACAACAAACTTTGAATCACTTTCTGTGTCATTCAAATATGCTTGTTAAGGTCGAAATACGACCCTGCTACGCATTCACCAAATTATTTTTCATAAAACATTTAATTTATAATAAAGCTTATCAATCTAGAAGTTGTACGGATGACTTAATCTGTAAAGCAACTACCTAATCTGAAGTGAAATGCGTAATTGCGAAGTATAAAGATGTGAAAGCATCAATATTTTGAAATATTCTACTATTCCCATTTCAGAACATATAAACCATAAGGTTTTCCAACCAGGTCATTTAACCTAATTATATATTATATAGCTTGCTCAATGACACTCGAAATCAAATAACTCGCGGGTCTCGTCCTCCGCTGCCAGATGCCAATATCTAGATCGATTGGCCCTTCTCAATGCATTCTGAGCTTCCTGATCTGTCTCACTATCCCAATTTTTCCTTAATGTCTTTTTAATATTTAATTTATTGTATGTATTTTAGCTCTCTATTGCATATGCCTGGTGTCTTCATAAACGTTCTTTGCCAAGTGAATTTTTGCAAAAAGCAATTGCGTCATGGATGTTTATGTTTGGCTTTGTGCGTGTCCCGCTACTGCTGACTTATCAGTTGCATTGCGTTAAGTGTAATGATAATGAAAGTTAAGTACGGTTTTTTTATGAAATGGGGACAAGAATAACAAAGAATAGACTGTATACCAAAATTTGAGCAAGGGACGTTCTGTTAAGCGGATTTTACACGCATTCTCTATTAGGTTAGCTCCAACACAAAGTTTTTGACAGACTGCATTTGCAAAAGCAATGCTAATTTCTAATTCTGACGAGACGTCCAAAATGGACAATAAATAACGAGAAAAAAATATACAATAACATACTCTGCAGAATTTTTGATTATTTTAATATTTAAAAATCTACAAGTTCTTGAGTTCTCCTAGTCTAACCCGACACAGAAAATTTCCCCATTCAGTGCATTAGTCACTTTCACTAGCTTTCTTTTCACTTTTTCATTGTATTCAATTCTAAAGTCGTTAACCCGCAACTAGCCAGCATATGTGAACGGCCAAGCGTTGTAAAACAAGTGATGGTCCCAGCGAGATCGAAATCCTACCATCCGATCACGTACTAAAAGCCGAACATGGGAGTGGATTATGCCATTCGAACAAATGAGTAGCCAGAACTTCGTTATCTGGAAAAACATGGGACTCAGTCAGAAGAATAAGCAACTCCATGTCGAATCCGAAAATCAACGAGAGCAAATCACGGTACTGGTGAAAGCAGTAAAATTCATAGAACTCAAATTAAGGGGGTCATCCCGTGTGAAGGCCGTTTTTTTTTGCCTTTTTTTGAAAAATTATTTTGGAGGACTGGATAAAGATAGAAACGTGATTTTTTCACCATATGTTTATTGATATCTCTAGTATATGTCATAAATTTTTCAGCTTGATATCGTAGCTAATTTTTGGAATACGGGTCAATTTATGCACCCATCTCCAAAAAAAGGTGTTTTTCTGCTGCCACGCTAGAGGGCGCTGTGTTCATCTCAAGAAAAAAAACTAAACGGAATTTTAATGTGGACAATATTCTACGGTCCGCAAACTAGGATAATTAGAAAATATTAAAAGGTCAATTTTTGGTGGGCTTTTAAACTTAATTTTTTGGATTTTGGTGTTTTTTTACGGCTTTTTTTATGAATAAAAAAAAAACTACCCGTCCGATTGCAATTATCCTAGTTTGCGGACCGTAGAAATATGTATTAAAGAAGTCGTGAAAATTTCAAAGAATTTGGTTGGATAGATTTGGAGCTATGGTGGCAGCCGATTTTCAAGATGCAGTTTCGAGAAAAACGCATTTGAAAATTTAAATGTGATTATCAACAGTAAAATTTTAACTCAGCATTAATCTGCTGTACCTGGTCCATAGAGAGTACCCTCCGTTTGTTCAAAAAAGTCTTACAAGGCCGATTGTTGCTCTCTCGTTTCAATTCTGGCTCTTTTAGAGAGGTCAGTCGATCGTCGTTCGGACCGCCAAATTCGCGCTTTTTTACGGCGGTCGACATAAACCTGACATATGTGACCAACTTGACATCCCATTTTCACTAGGTTTTGAGAATGCCATTGAGTCCTTCATTGAAAATAATTACAGCCAGAAAAGTGACTATTTCTACATCCTTGGCCCCAGAATGAGGGTGTTTAGGAGCGAAAGTCCAGATCAATGCATTTAACGACTCATTGTTCCCATTCTTTTCTCGACATGTCCTACGCATTCCTTTTTTACTACTACGTATATTTTATTATTTGCAAAAATTTGCAAAATTACCGGAGAAAACTCCAGCAAAATCCAATATACAATATACAAAACTTGTCGCAATTCAAACATCCATGTTCACGCTTGCTAAAAGTTACTTTGCTGATGTTGATGTGAAGTCCTTTTTCTTTTCTGATAAGTATCGATTCCCATGAAATACTCGTTTTTTAGTGCGAGCATGACGTTGAACGGTAAAGCAATCTCCCTTCGTACGATCCATTTAAAAAAATCACTGAACACACAAACAGCACAATAGTTACTACAAAATATAACTGAGTATAGCTTGAAAGCCTTTCAATGCTCACTCTAGAATGGATTATCCTTTTTATTCCAAACAGCAAATAAGTTTAGACAATTGATTGGTTTTCCATCTTTTTATATTTATAGCTGTGTTCGAATTTATAAGGCTCAGGTAAAAAACTAACAGGTAAAACAAGATTCGACGCTCTTTCTCATCGAGTACTCTAGCCGCGGCTGCAGACTCCTTACTTGTTTAACGCTGTGATTTCTGAACGACTTGGAATATCGGAAAATCCCTTTGCCCACATATTCTCCACTATATATAGATACAATTCATGCAAAAAAAAAAAATCGATTTCTCCAACCCGACACACGGGATGACCCCCTTAAGAGTAGCAATGTCATCGCTACACAACCAGATACCGGCCCGCACCAATAGTATCTTATATCACCGAAGAGCCTGTGCTAACGATCATTTCATCATCAATTTTTCTACGATCGGTCCAACCCCATAACGATCGCGGATATCCTCATTTCGGATGTGATCAAATCGTGTCACGCCACTAGTCCAACGTAACCTCTTTGTCTCCATTACCGCAAGACGCCGTTCATTGTCTTTTATTGTCGGCCAACACTCAAAAGCATAGAGGGCGACAGGACGGACGTTCGTTGATACGTCGATCACAAAGAACGGCCATAAACTTTTCAAACAGCAAGGGTAAAAGTCACCATGTTAAGAATTCCAGAATTCCAATCAAATTTCAATTGAGAGTTTCTATAGCCACTTTCAAACCTTCTCAGGAAATCCATGAAGCCGCAAAGGTCAAATACATTCGTCACCAAATTGTAACCATCGACAAAATTCAAGAGAGATAATTGCCAAAAACTCAAGCACGTTGCCCAAAATAGCTGAAGAGATCTGTAAAAGGGATGATATTCACCCGCTTGTTTAATCGTTTAATCGACACTCTTGGATGATCAGGACACTGATACAGCTTTTTGTGTGCGCATTGTTTTCTTCTAAATACACTGGCTATTCCACAGTCAAATGAAATCTTACAGACACATATCAACACAAAGTGGTTTAATTATGAGACAACAAACAAGAGGAATATAACCAAGTGACAACCTTGAATCAATAAAGCCATAAAACGAGTTTGTGTAATATGTTAGACAGAAATGTTTTTTTCTTTACGACGCATCATGGCCAAAGAATGCATTGAGGTGTTAGGATCTAGTAGGAATCATATGTTCAAAATACTGTTGGGTAACAAAATAGGCCCTAAGAAACAGGACGAAAAAATGTGACATCTAAAAAATTTCTTGCGAGAATTGTCCATGCCCCTACATAGGACAAATGATCAACTATCTGAAAGAAGCTAAGTTAGGGAAACGGAAGAGAAGGCAACACATCAGTTCTGTTTTGCTGACGATAATGCAACATTAATTTCACATAACTCCACTTTATGAAAAATTGTCGTCTTCAAGTGAAAATCAACAACATAAGAATACACCTTAATAAAAGGGCCACTTGGAAACGCCACATAGGGACAAAGAACCAGCAACCTACGCAGCAGGTGATTGATCTACATATTGGTCCTTAAAACAATATGGACAAATAGGATTCAATTATGGGCTCTGCCAAACCATTCAATGTTAATCTACTAGCGCGATCTCAGTGTAAATTTTTAAGGTTCATCCCCACTGCTCTGTAGTATTTCTGTGACACCATAAAGATTTACATATTATAATCTAGAAAAATAGTGAAGCAGATTGAGTATTGTGCCAATAAATACTTGGCCAAACTTAAGAGCCCCAAGAATATAGTAAACAAAATTTGGCTTCCAGAAAGTTCAGGACTCTGAAAAGAGTCCGCTCCTTCAATCTAGGGGAAGCATAATCACGTAATATGAATATATTTAAGTAAATCAGGAGGGGTGAAATAAAGTTGAGGTTGCTAACATATATTAATATATTACACATATATGGTATATATATGTTAACAGTAAGTAAAATATTATTAAAAAATCGAATTGAAACAAATCAGACGACTGGAAACAACCATAAACCTTAATTTTAAATTGTATTGTATTCTGTATTATTCTCCACGTTGTGGATGGCATTTGGTTGACGCGACATTCACTTACAAATTAGGCCTGTAAATAAGTAACAAATCGCAAACCGGAAGCTGAACGCTTCGGGTATAAAGTGTTCATCTTTTGTGAGAAATTTCCTATTTACGATTTTCCCCTTCCACTTCACTCACCCGCACTCCAATTTAAAATATTCCTTGATATACATATGTATTTCCAAACTTCAACTCCGCCGTTTATATGAGTTCGCTTCGATACCCGACGTCATACACGTCTTAGAATATGATAAATTCACGTGCAATACACAATTTTAACCTTTCATATCTTTGCTAATAAATAGTTGGATTTTTATCAAACTTTCCAAAATAGTCTATTATGTTATTACTTATAACCTTTCCAAATTTTGTACTTCTACGATGAACATAAAGGGTGTTTTCCGGTGAACTTCTAAAATATGGTAATATACTATTATTAACTTAATTTAAGCAGATATCGGAATGGGATGTACTTTAAGGACTGGATTTCGTAAGGATTGTGATTTTTTTCAAATTTTTCGGTTGGATAGGTTCTGAGAACGCGATCTGTTACACTTTTTGAGCACACATTTTCACCTAGTATGGAAAATATCACATCAATTTTGAAAACTACTGGTTGAGTCCTTTGATACCCAACACGACTATATTCTATAAAAAAAATGTCCACCTCCTTTTACATGAATGGGGAGCACCCGCTTAAACCCAGTGTAAAATAATGCCATCCGTTGTATGTAAGGGATTCACAGACTACACGTTCTCACCAGATTTCGTGACAATTGGTTTAGTCGTTACGGAGTAAATCGGATGTAACAGACAGACAGACATCGAATCGATTCTAATAAGGTTTTGCTATCAAAAAACACAGTTACTTCTAAAGGAGGAAGAGATAAATAAGAATAGACATCTCGAAGCGCAATCTTTGAAAAAAGCAGTATTCCTCTTGAAATATGTTAATAAAACTTCATCCTGTAGCATTTGAACGTAGCAGCTAGCTTAACCTGATTTTAGATCATGTCCTCAACTACCATTATGAGGTAAGCATATTTCAACCTGCATTATTATGAAGCGGAAGCGAACCGAAAATTGTCCATCTTTGTACCACTTCGCACTGGGAGATTGCTTAAGGTAATCTTCTATGTAGAGAAAGAAAATTGCAATTCTACTAGGTTATCAGAAAATTTCAAAAGAAAAAAAATCAAAAAGTTTCCTCTGACCGAGGAAGGGAAAGAAGATGTCATACAATTTTATATCTTTAATATAGCCCTAAAGATTCACATCAACAGATACGTTCACATCTTGTTGATGGTTGGGATGCCGTTTACATCTTACAGTAGGACCTATTACTCGTACACAAGGCGAGGAAGACTCAGGTTTGATCTCACAGCAACCTCTCCAAGTATTTTCTCCGAATTTGTGGCCATCATCTAGTCCTGACTGTGATCCCCTTGAGTATTATGTGTACAGTGTTAATGAAGCAAATGACAACGCAAGACTACATAACATCAATGACGCCCCATAGTCATGATTTCCGAAGTAATAGCCGACATAAACAAGGAGGAGTTAAACAGGTTTTAATTCAGGATAATCCTAGTCGTTGAAGTTGACGGCTACGTTCATAAACAAGCAACAATGTGAGATAGTATCAGACGAACTCATGTGTTCGATTAAACTGCTCTTCCGAGATTTGAAGAGCAAAATTTAAAATATGACAAGTATGTACATCAGAATCACTCCGTATCTCACCCCGATAATACCGATATTTCAGGAACCACTTGTTCCCGATATTTCAGGAACCACTTGTTCCCTTCATCAGTCCTAACAAGTCGCTGGAAACATCGCATAATTACACTCAGATAGCTAAAATTACCTTGAACACCAAAGTTGATGAGAAATGACCCAACCTCGGAAGGGGGTAAAGCAGAAGATTTTTAGCTCTACAAAACGTTCAAGCAGCTCTCTTGGATGAGATATTGCGTTGTGCTCTATTTTCCCAATTTTTATGAGTTAAACCTGCACCATTCAGTTTTTCTTCAAACGACCTTAAACTATGTTTGAAATTGCAACGCAGCTTTATATGGAAATTGCCCTGTTTACAGGCGAACCGACAAAGATGGACTTGATAGTAAACACCCCAATTCACTTTATTTTCTATTGTTAATTTTCATAATGGGATTTATTACCTTAAACCTCACTGTCGGCATAGATGTAAATAGGATAATTAGAACAGCTTAAAAATTTACAGTATATATTACATCCGTACCTAAAAGTTGATATTGTATTTGCACTGCATGTTACACTAAAGCAACCCATTATGCACAAAGTAAAAAAGTAAACTTTCTTCAAGTTTGAAATTTCCCTGGGTGCTAACTGATCTCATCACGACATTATCAACTTAAGGGGGTCATCACGTGTGTCGGATCCGCGAAATCGAATTTTTTTTGGCATCATTTGTATCTAGACATAGTGTAGAATATATGGGCAAAGTGATTTTTTGCTATTCGGAGTGCTTCGGAAATTATAGTATTAAACAATCGCCGTTCGAATGACTTCGCTAAAAGAACAAGAATTGAAGCGAAGGCTGTATATGTGTTTCTTGAAGGAACCTAAGGTTTATGGACTAGGTAGAGCAGATTAATGGTCAGTTAAGATTTTATGGCTAAAATTCACAAATAAATGCATTTTTCTCAAAACCGCATATTGAAAATCTGCTGCCACCATAGCCCAAAACCTATCCAACGAAATTGCAAATGCAACAATGTCTAATCTATTCATTTTCTGACCTCATACCCAAATTGGAATATCCCCAAAAGAATTAAATAATGGGAACTGGGGAGAAAATATAAATTTTTGTATTTTTTCTTTCACCAGGTTTAATGTACTACGGTTTAATAAGCACGATTTATTGCACATTGAATATAAGTTAAGTGATTTTTTTTGTCTCTTTGCAGTATTCTTTACGATGTTTCTTGCAAGAGGATAGTTTATAGCATTTTCAACACATCATGGTGCCAATGAGACATAATAATTTGATATATTATAGCAATGGTAACAATTAATGTTGCTGTTTTTATTGCGACAAGAAGATGTATTGGATTTTCCATTGGCCATTGTACGAGGGAAAGAAGTTTACATATCACAAGCTAAATGAATTTATTCGAGAAATTAATGTTGTAGAAACAAACGTTTATTAAACATGTCCCTTTCAAAAATATTGTATTCCACCGTTTATTTATGTTTTTGATACTCTCAAGTATACGACTTTGGCGATATTTTTTTTGCATGGGTGGTAATATTTATGATCACTTTTTTATCGCTTATTTTAAGTAACTCTTTTTAATGTAATTAAATTAAAAAGAACACTCTGGATTTGGCATCATATATTTTTTGATAAACTGCTTGAAACAAAACTTTCGCATTACAACAATTACACATAACAACAAAATGACATATATTATCTGAAAGTGCGGCGACCTAATAGCCATAATTGTGTAACTACAATATTTTTTAAAATGCCGTAAACCTATAAAATAGTTCCGCTTTTATTATGCCAACAAATTACTACAAAAACGTCCAAGTATGCAAGTCATTCAAAATCAACGATTTATTGTACTCAAGTGAAAATTTGAAATTTAAAACAATTACATACATAGTTCTACTGGAAGGTGAGGTAACCATGCACATAGTAAATTCCCGTGCATGTACTCACATATATAAATGAAACGTGTTGCAAATTAGGTGCTGAAGTTAAACTTGGCTTTCACCATATAGAAATTTCTATATAGCGCAAAGACTTCCAATAGCCATGAAAGTCTTTGCGCTATATTTCATTTAGATTGCCTTAAATTTTACATCAGGGTAAGACTTAGTGTTATTGAGCTGAAAGTTGGCTTCACTACCCGCATAGGAGGACCGAAAAATTGAAAGCAGGATTACATAATAAATATAGAAAGAATTCCAAAATTATTCAATTTTTAGGATTAGGATTCAGCCTTCAGTCAATCTTTCGTTGCGGGTTTCAGCTATTATGCATGAACTAGGAAACTTTGCACGCTTTTCCCAGAATTCTAATATATTCCAAGTTAATTTCACCTATTTACATAGGTAGAGTCAGTATATTGGAACACTATGTAACCAACTTGGTAATAGAGATTTGTATTGTAACTAATGTTCGAAAATGTCTTCTGACCAACCTGGATTTCAATTCGAAAAAGAAACGACTGGCAAAGGGAAATGAACCCCGTGGTAGTTTTTTGACTATAATACAGTAACGGAGGTGTGGTTTCTCCCAAACACCACAGTACAATTCTATTTTCGAAAGCATGCACCAACGGTGCTAATAAAACTTCTATAAATTTATAATAAAACAGCAATAGCGACAATATAAGCATTAAATAATAACATGTTCAGCAGGTTCCGAGTGGTTTCCTCCAATAGCGATACATAAGTTCAAACGAAACTTGAAATTTTTTATGTTAGGCCTCAGATCCTCGACAGTCGTTTCCGCTCCCGACGAAGTAATTGCTTCACTAACACTTTTAGCACATGCCCTCCCCTCTAAAATCGACCACAGACCCTATTGCCCTGAGGTTGAGATCTGATTAGTAAGGAGGCTTTTCCTTTATACGTGATGACATTCGGAAAATTGGTCTTGCATCAATATTAAGTCAGATTTGCTTCATAACTCGAAGCGTCCAATTTGCATCACAGAAGTTCTGTCAATGCGCCCCAAATTATGGCTGATTGCAGATTTTGAAGATGTTGTACGTTTGCCTATGTGCTGGGTGTTCTGTCCTTTTATCATTTGTGGACTTGTTCTACAATGAATAGCTTCTCTTCTTAAATTGAGGGCGTCTTTGAAGCTGTACCAGATTGTTTTCATCGCCTAGATGCTGAACTCTTTAGAGCTTCTACGACTTAAGGTTGCCGTGCAAATTTCCTCCTACCCCTCACAGGGGATGACCCCCTTAAGTCAGCTGATTGCATTGCCTAACAATAAATTTGGGCACGTGTTTGGAAGTCGTTGTCATGCTGGAACGTCAACACTTCTGGTATTTGACCCCAAGCCTACGGGAGCCTTCAATGGCGTGTTGTACATTTTACACACCGTCCTGAGGTCTCAATCGACAGCTAGCATAGCGACACGTCTGTGTCACTTTCATGGGTCAACCCTTCGTTCCTTTTGTTGCCAGGTAGCGATCAACACCCACTTCGACGCATAGCAATCTCTGCGTTAACATAGGGTAACTTCACTAAACAAAAGTATTAGCGACACCACATGCTCTGGGGTATCACAAAGTTGTCGGAAAGGCGCAGAATCAAAATCCTCTTAAATACCCACGAATACCTCCACCGGGTACTCGCATTTCAAAGTTGCGTCCTCTATGTTTAAAACCAAGGAATGAAGAGCAAACTAATAAGACTTTCCGTACTGGTAAACATGTTAATTTTCATTTAACAGGTTCATACATGCGCTTTTTCCGCGCCATTTCAAGAATGTGATGCCCAACCAGACTCTCCAAACATTTGAGCTAGAATGATGTTAAATTGATTTATGTGAAGTTCTTTATATTTGAGCAGTCGTTTTCCAGATCCAGAAGACTAAGGTAGGCCATACCTTAACCTTCTAGCAAGATGCTGGCACTTAGCCCAGACCAAGAGATGCTGGAAAAATATTTCCTAGAAGTTGCTCTAGATGCTCTATGCCCTCCTTTAGGATCACTAGATGGATGCCACCCATGCTTTGAAATGCTCAAAGGATAGTATAGCTACTTTTCTAATAGTAATAAACGTTCTCGCAGTGTTCCAGCTTCCTTTAAAAAACCTTTGTGTTAGAAATCGTCAACGTTCCCCTTCTCACTTATGTCACCTGTTCTGTCGAATGGTTTGCTTGTTGCCAACATATTTTCGCCTGGCAAAAGAACTTTCAACAAATCCTTCCAAGCCTTTAATGAATATCTCTTTGCGAACGACAGACGTGCCCGTGACCGTGTTCAAAAACTCGCCTAGGTAATATCCAAGTGGCAAATTTCACGCTCAAAAATTTTCACAGAATAAAGCTTACATAACACAAGAAAAAGCCCAAAATTATATTTGCCAATTTCTTTTAAATAACCCTTCTATATTATCCAGTGAAATCGCCAACAAACCTATTTCAATGGTTCTAACAGCTGGTAATAGATACCACTAGGTCTTATCTAGCATTATCGCTACCATATACCATGCTGACATGTTCTGGTCAATTGCAATTATAAATCAAGGATCGGTTCTCAGAAACTACTTAACGGAAAAATCCGCATAAAAAAAATCAATCTGCCGTTTTTAGTATCTATGCATCACAATACCCCTCTCACCGATAATAATAATCATCATCATCATCAACGGCACAAAAACCGGTATCGAGGCTAAGATTGCCTTAATAAGGAACTCCAGACACCCTGGTTTTGCTCCGAGGTCCACCCATTCGATATCCTTAAAATCTGTCTAGCGTCCTGACCTATGCCATCGCTCCATCTCAGGCAGGGTCTGTCTCGTCTTCTTTTTCTACTATAGATATTGCCCTTATAGACTGTCCGGGCTGGATCATCTTCATCCATACAGATTAAGTGACCCGCCCACCATAACCTATTGAGCCGGATTTTATCCACAACTTGACGGTCATGATATCTCTCATAGATTTCGTCGTTATGTAGGCTACGGAATCGTCTATCCTCATGTATGGGCCAAAAGTTCTTCAGAGGATTCTTTTCTCTAACGCGGCTAAGAGTTCGCCTTTTTTTTTTGCTAAGAACCCAAGTCTCCCAGGAATACATAAGGATTGGCCAAATCGTAGCCTTGTGCAGTAAAAGCTTTGACCCTATGGTGAGACGTTTCGAGCGAAACCGTTTTTGTAAGCTGAAATAGGCTCTGTTGGCAGCCAATAACCGTGCGTGGATTTGATCGTCATAGCTGTTATCGGTTGTGATTTTCGACCCTAAATAGGAAAAATTTTTAACGGTCTCAAAGTTATAGTCTCCTATCTTCATTGTTTTCGTTTGACCAGTGCGATTCGATGTTGTTCGTTCTTTGAAGAGGGTGGTGCCTCTCGCATTTACATCGGGATCGCGAATCACTTTCTCCACGACCAGGTCGAAGAGGACGAATGATAGGGCATCCCTTTGTCTTTGACCGTTGTTGATTTTGAATGGTCTCGAGAGTGATCCTGCTGCTTTTATCTGGCCTCGCACATTGGTCAGGGTCAACCTAGTCAGTTTTATCAATTTCGTTAGGATACCGAATTCTCTCATGGCCGTGTATAGTTTTACCATGGCTATGCTGTCCTAGGCGGCTTTAAAGTCGATGAAAAGATAATGCAACTGATGTCCATATTCCGACAATTTTTGCATTGCCTGCCGCAGAGAGAAAATCTGATCTGTTGCTGATTTCCCTAGAGTGAACCCTCTTTGGTATGGGCTAATGATATTCTGGGCGTATGGGGCTGTCCGGCCTAGCAAGATAGAGGAGAATATCTTATAGATGGTATTCAGCAACGAGATACCTCTATATTTGCTGCACTGCGTGATATATCCCTTTTTATGTATGAGCCAGATAATGCCTCGTTGCCAGTCGTTAAGTATTGATTTTCTGTCCCATGCTGTAAGCATCAGTTGATGAATTACTTGGTCGCCTCCATATTTAACCAATTCGGCTGTAATTCCATCGGCTCCTGGCGACTTATGGTTTTTAAGCCGATGAATTGCACGGAATGTTTCTTCTATGCTTGGTGGTGGCATCATTTATCCGTCGTCTTCAGATGGCGACTCGCCGATATTTTGGTCGTTGAACAGTTCATCAAAATACTCAACCCATCGCTCCAATATGCTCCTTCTGTCGGAAATCAGATTTCCCTCTTTGTGTCATCCTGCTGACTTGTTGATAAAATTTGTGCGCTTCGTGTGATTGCTCCCTGTGCTTTTCTCAGCTCAAGGTCAAGATATAACTGTTTAAATTTCAAAAATATAGTATAGTACCCTTCATCTGCCTCAAACATACCGGAAATCGAAATGGTACAGCAGTGAGGACCAGTGAGAACTTTGTTCGCTTAAAATGGCCGTGAGTCTTATTTTGCCTTTCAGTTCGGGAACTTTTTAAATAAATGAAATTTTGTGGTCCTTCTTTTTTTTTCTTCAGCCTTTGTCCCGTTCACAAGCGGGGTCGGCTATGTGGTGCTAAAAAGCTGCCCAAACTAAATTATTTTTCGTTCCTAACTCCAAATTAAAACCCAATTAAAATTGGCTCATTTTCTGTCTGTCTGCCTAATTGACTAGCACAATCAATTCTGCGTTATTTATTTTAAGGATTTTCCCGAAGTCCTTCATATTAAACTAAATAACTCGAATGTGGTTCGCTTGGAAACTGAAGAAGAAGAATGCAATAGTAATTCTTACTTCTAAAAATTAAGCCCCAAAATGCAAATTAGTTATTCCAATATTTGGTAAATTATTTTAAATAATTTAATTATATATTTAAATAATTGTGATGAAATTGTCTCATCTTCGAGATCAAACAGGAAACCTCCCCAAATTCTTTTGATATCATCATGAAACTTGACATTTTATTAATAAGTCAATATGGTAATATACCGAAATTTTTTGACGGTAGCATCTTTGCCAACATATACATATATATTTAAAACCAATTGCACTGGAATCTATAATACTTATTAAAAAGAACAGCAGAATATTTTGCACTTGATGCATCAAGCTTCGCATTTCACACCGTGGTCTACCCAATTGTTTGCAGACGGAGCTTAAATTTCTGGTAATATAAACTCACCTCTGACTCCTTAGGAAAGTTTCAACATGTGAGAATTCACAAAATTTTCCATAATTCGGACATGCGTAAATATATAAATTATATGTCGCATGTAAAGATTTATCTCATTTCAAGAAACATCCAGTCGTTTCTGGCGTGGTAAATGGAGAGAAAGACATTAAATTATTTTAATGTTTGCAATCAGTAGCATTCTCCAGTTCCATGAAACCGCGAACAGTAACAATCGGTGCTATTATTAGTACGCATCAAATATCATAAATAGGCAAAACGCACTCCAAATCATATTTATAGATCAAATCTTCATAATTTCATCATGAGGGCAATATCGCAATCGAATGAAATAGAGTGAAATTGGTTTATCTCCAGTCCTATGTATGTAAATGGTGAGTTCCATTATCACGACGTGAGTTCAAGCCACTCTTACTGATAACATCTCTAATTAGTCATAGTTCTGTCTGATAATATTAGTTAATGATCATCAGGCCCAGACTAGTCTGTCGTTGGCCTAAAGTGTGATTTTGACCATGTACTAATCCAAAGAGCGATTCGTAATCACATCAGGTGAGTACAAACACGTACGCGGGTGAAGTGGCTTTCAATTGGCCACCTGAGATCGCGCGACTGGATAAGATATCCAGTGAGCAACTGTTTCGCTGCTTCCATTACATTTAGATAGATATACCAAGAGATTTTCTGGTGAAATTGTCGATTGCCATCTGAAATCAAGTTATAATATCGCTTTCATTGTTCTATGATACCAAGGAAGTTGTTATTTTCCATCGATGATTTGCAATTTTAAAACAAAAAGTTGATAAGAGAAATAAAAAAAAATAACAATAAGAAGGGGAACCATGAAAAACCCAAGAAAATCTCCAATTTTTGATGATAGTTACCAACGTAGAATCAACTTCTCTTTTCAAACAATAAAATTTTCAATGTTTCTGCTTTTTTACTTTCCATGAATTTTGCTTCTAATTTTAATATTAATTTAAATTTTTACAACGTACCAGTGTTTCTTTAATTAATTTATTTTGTTCCTCAAGGCCAGTGGAATACTTTAATATTTTTAACACCATTTGAAATATTTACTTATCCGCCCGGAAATACATAATATATTCATTTGAATTTTGCTTAAAATGTTCAAAATGAAAAGGTAATTGTCATAGTGAAAATAAGATAAAACTAAAAATTAGAATTAAAAACTTTATTGTTTTTTATTCGGGAGGGACAACGATAATAGCAAGATACAAAAGAATGCACTTTATAATGATTAACGAATTCAAGAAAACACAAAAATCTCAACCGATAAACCTGATCAGATGCATTTATGGAGATTTTCGATTGGATTTTCGGTTCAAAGCCATAAATTATGAATTCCGGGACTGCAGTTGCAATATAACAAGATGGAAGTTGAAGTAAATTCCCCGACATAACTGAGAACAAAATGAGACCCCAAGCGTCATTAATACTTAACTTGTTTTATGTGTTTGACGAAATGCCTGACAATAACAAGTAAATAGTATATTTTCAATATCCACGATTCGTATTTACGTCATTCGCTTAGCAAGGAGGTTGTTCCCATTTTACGGATGACCTCTATATAACATTAAAAAAATACTTTTGATTGACTTATGAAGATTATGGACGCTTGATTAAGCCCAAAAAGCACTTGTTTCGAGAAGGTAAAACGAATTAAAAATGTAATAACTGAATATTCGCGTTTTGTCTTGGAAGTCACTCTAAGCAATAAGAATTGTTTTTTTTTTACAATTCGAAATGAATAAATATTCCTTTCTGTTTTAAATGCTCGTAACTACTGCAGATCGCTCCTACTCGACATGCATTTCATAAATGCTTGTATGCAAATGGCTAGACTTTTGGGGGTACTTCTGAAAATGTTACCTTAGGTTTCATAAAAATTCTCTCAAAAATGCATTAAATCAATGAAAATGCGAACTTTTCGCATAGTTGAGGCAATATATGGGTGCAACTTTAATTGTTCTATTTGACAAAACTTGAGTTACATATTACAGAAAGCGACGAAAGGACGAAGAAATAAGTTGTTGCGTCTGGTTCGATATAGTTCATACCCGTGTCGAGATTTTAAATTAAGGGGTTGGGCCACAGTAATGGCCTAATAAATAATCTGTATAAATTATTTTTTTTTTAAAGCAATGCAAAAGCAAATGACGGCTGCACAACTTTTTGCAACGACGCTTTCTTTTTTGAAAATCCCACATATGAAGTTTTCGGTATGTTCGCATCGAGCAAAGGGTGCTTGCGCCAAAAGTTTAGACATTTTCTCCATCTTTATCCTTTGAACATCCCATTCTTAAGGTGTGAGGGTATTCTTTCAGAAAAAAACAAAAGATTTGCTTTTAAAAATTCCTACAGTGACTAACCCCTTAATATATTCAGTGTTAACAACAGTTATGAAACTTCGCAGAGAAGCAGTGAGACAGCGTCTGATAAGTTGCCTTAAACAAGACGAAATGTGGAAGTTCAACGCTTCAGATATGAAAAATTTTGTCTATTTCTTGTGTAAGTATATTTAAGTGAAGAACAATTCCATTTGTATTATACATAGTCCGTAATGTACATATACGCATTTAGCGTGTCAGTCTCCTCACTTTAGTGTGATATTGATATTCAGCATTTTGGGTTACGGTAAATTCACATAGAAAAGAATACTTTGACCTAGTGTAACTTTGTTATTAAAAAATAACTTGGCGATATCATGTTTCATAAGTCTTCATGACTACAAATGGAGGATTAACTTAAGGGACGGTTCTAAGCAATTCTCGAAAACATAATAGCTGTTACATTAATTTGAATAGATATTGGTATAGATTTTCGATTGGGTATTCCGCATAAAACAGGTCCGTGAAAGAAATAATCAATCTCTAGTCCCCACACTCCTCGCCTTTCCAACAATTTTCAAAACTAAGGCCGGCGTTTGAAAGTACTAATTAAATCCCACATACTGATATTTGGTGGAAAAAATGTCAAACATTTCTTTTGCATGTATGAGAATCTCCCCCTTTAAACTCAATCTAAAAGGATATAACTCACTGCATGTGTAGGCATGTTCCGCCATCTCACCAAATTTCGTATCAATTGGTACCGTCGTTTCTGAGAAAGGTGCATCTGACAGACACGGAGACATTGAACTGATTTTAACAAGGTTTCTATTGATACAATACGTGCACTTAACTTACCCAAAAAGAGTGGTTTGTGCGCTAGGATGCACTCCGCCACCAAATGGATGGGGAATTCAGGACCACTCAATTCTCAAACAAAAAATTGATTGAATAAGTATGAGCCCCTCTGCAATATTACCCTTGCGCGGATCACCTAACAATCACCTAACTTTGCTGAATACCCGCTAAGAGATGTGTTCTATCCCGTTTGTGAAAAAAAAAAAACAATTTTTTTGATCCTCAATATGCATTCATAGGGACCATGGATTTCATAAATTATGTAGGCAGAGGCACAATCACGTGAAGATTGCCTAAGGTGATTGCACAATCATAAGACTTGTAACGCCTAATGTGAATTCCGGTGGTACTAAAAAAAAACCTTCTTCGAGGTAAATATTTTTCCGATAATGAACCTGTGAAAAGAATCTGACACATTGCTTTATAATCATCATAAAATCGTTGCTGGGGAAAAATGTTAAATTTATTATTGCATATTCCAATATTGCGAAATTCCCCGCCCTACTAGATTTATGTTGACTAAAGCAACAATGGGTGATTTTATCGGATTTCAGTTTTATTTGTAAGAGACCAGTCAAAAATGTGATAAATTTTAGAATTATTGTGAAATACTTCTTCTACCTATTAAGCTGTTCGTAGTGATGAATAAGGAATCTAACCTCAACTTCCTTAACTAAACCTCCAGAAGTCTGACACCTACAAATTTCCTCCGTTAAGACAAGTTAATTTTTCCTCCATTGACTGGATCACTGGGCAACCACACAGCCTCTCTTATTGTCCATATTTATTTCGAATAAAAGTATGTTTTAATTTCATTATCATGATCACACTTAATGCTACACAACGGACAAACCAACAAGAATAATATTATAAGGCCTACAAATAAGTTCTGTCGGTTTTCACAATAGATGGCGTAGCTTGTTTTTTATTCCATTGATCCACATTTCCAAACATTCATTGGAAAGCTACTGTCAATAGGCACCAATGTCAGTATAAATTATTTAATTGAAGTGTAAACAACAATACTTTTTTCATCAACGAAAATGGCCAATTTTGTACCAAATAATGTGTTTTTGCGGGGAGTTCTACTTCATTATTTCAATATGAAGAAAAAAGCAACCGAAAGTCATCGCATTTTAGTGGAAGTTTATGGTGACCATGCTCTATCTGAACGAACGTGCCAGAGGTGGTTTGGACGGTTTAAAAGTGGCAATTTTGACTTGGAAGACGAAGAGCGCGCCGGACGGCCAACAATTATTGAAGATGAAGAATTAGAGGCATTGCTCGACCAAGATCTATCTCAAACGCAAGAAGAACTTGGAAAAACGCTTGGAGTCACTCAGCAAGCCATTTCCCACCGTTTAAAAGCAATGGGAATGATCCGAAAGGTCGGAAATTGGGTTCCGTATGAACTGAAGCCAACAGACGTCGAACGTCCTGAAAGTAGACAATCGCCTTAAAGCTAAATTTCATTGAAGGAAGAGATAGTGTCAGCTATGGTAAACATGTCACTTTTTAAACCCAAATTACATCTTCAAATCTGTACTTCTTTTGTCATTTAAAAATTGGATCCCTGACGAAATCCAGCAAACCAAGCTAAAAATTAAAGAAATGAAAGGCAACGCCGTCTTCGTCGCTAGCAGTAATTTTTATTTAGCAAATTCCGATATTTCGAGAGCTATTTGTTCCCTTCTTCAGTGCGGGGTGTCTACTAATTAAAGTCTAGTCTAGTCTAATTAAAGTCAACTTCGAATTTTCCCTTCACTAAGTTCTTTCTCGTTATTCGATTTTGAAAGACTTAAGACTTGAAAATATGCATATTTGGAGGAAGAAATAAATTTAGAGAATTTTAATTTAATTTTTAACACTTTTCTTAAACGCTCATTATAGATCATCGCGCCTTTTGCGAGTGGCTCTAGATATTGAGTATCTTCTTTGCGCGTACATGCAGCCTTTATCATATTTCCTTTTCTTTCCTAATATAATTCTGTATTTTCCCGGATTCTTTATTCTCCTAGAATTTCTGTTTGAAGTCAAACAGAACTGCGCACTGGTGGGGGGAGGGAACTGTATGGAGGGAAAATGGTTCGTACTTTGAAAAAGGTCATATAATTAAATTTTTCTCCGATGCTTTTAGTCCACCCTATAATTAATAGGCAAAGGAGTAACTTTCCCCAAAACTACAATTTTCTGTTTCAACGTATATATATTTCGGGAGCGGCATACCCCCAGTTCGAAAGCTACCTCTCCGCAAGTTAATCACCAGGAAGATAGACATAAATTGGTTCCGATGCATTGTTGTATACGTCATTCCGGATAGTGGCCTTCTTCTTCTTGTTTTTCTTCAGCCTTTGTCCCGTTCACAAGCAGGCATTCGGTTTCGCCATTTGGCTCTATCGAATGCCTGATCTGGGTGCAATCTCGAGGCTTTTAAATCCCCATCCAGAGTATCAAGCCACCGTTGTTTCAGTCTGCCTTTTGGTAGCTTACCATCGACGTCGATGTTCAGACCAATCTTGACAAGTGAATTCTCGTAAGCACGAATTGCGTGACCACATAATCGAAGACGCCTCTTTCGCAATTTTTCCACGATCGGTGCAACCCCATAACGATCGCGGATATCCTCATTTCGAATGTGATCAAAACGTGTCACGCCACTAGTCCAACGCAACATCTTCATCTACATTACCGCAACACGCCGTTCATTGCCTTTTATAGTTGGCCAATACTTAGAACCATAGAGGGCGACAGGACGGACGACATTGCGGAAAATTTTAAATTTGAGACGTTCATTCATACGTCGATCACAAAGAGTACCAGCTGTGGAACGCTACTTCATCTAGGTTGCGTTAATGCGTGAAGCAATTTCATAACGCAGTTCTCCATTGGCTGATAGCGTTGATCGGAGGTATTTAAATCGCTCAGTTCTGGGCAGATCACTGCCGCTGACAGTGATTCTACCTGTTTCAATCTGAGACCGTACTGCATGAGGCGATCATTCCTTTTTTGGACAAGTTGCTCGAGATCATTTTTGCTTTCAGATGGAAGGAAAACATCATCTGGATAAAGCAGTATGTAGGGCGCTGGACGTTGGATATCCCGTGTGACGGTGTCCATAACAAGAACAAAGAGGAGTGATGAGAGGGCTAGTGGCCTGACATATTATTTAAATATCTTGACAAAATCAAAAGCCAATCTTGTGTTACAGTAGCGAAACCTGGACGTTGATTCAAGCCGGAAAACAGATAAGCAATGCCTTCGAATGGGCAGTCTTCGGCGATTATATCACACCTAATGAGAAAGGATAATGAGTGGAGAACCAAACAGAGGAGGGAGTTGTATCCTTTTATTCAATGAGTTGGAAGCGATCACCCACATTTAGTGGACCAAGTGAAAAGGAGAAAATTTTCAAAAGCAAGGAAAAGAGGACTTTCAGGAAAAAATTAACTCAGAACCCCCTTAGAAGATTGCGCACTTAAGGGTATATTGATGAATAAAATTCAATATGTAAAAACCACTAGATCCTTTTTAATAGATCCACATATTTGGCAGATGTTTATATGCAATTTTTTCAGTTCCTGAATAAGCAAGTGTGCGACTATCAAAAAGGGAGATTCGCATACTAAATAATTTCCCTCGTTCTTCGTAGTGAAACAAATATCATTACGATGCTACTCCCTCAACGAATTGGTTGATCTAGAGTCTTTTGACCTCATAAAAAGGGCTAAGAAACCCGTTTGCAGTTTTCGTTTTGATAGAAAAAAAAATCTATAACACAAATTTGGTCTATTTTTTACAACTATTCACTTATCTTCATATAGGCTGCCATAGAACAGTTTGAATGCTCAAAAGGAACATTGTTTCTATTTATTCATCAACTGTATTCACTAAAAGTTCCAAATGAATTCCCTTAATTGGGTTTGTTACGTAAACTTTCTTTGCTTCCCTCGTAATTATCCTTCTCTTTATGCTTCATTTCATCTGCTTATAATGGCAGTTCTTCAACAATGTCAACAATTTCTTCCCAAGAAACGCATAATCAAGACACTGCAGAATTACAGGTCGATTCTCAAAGCATCAGAGTGAGAATATTAAAATTGTCATCGACCTCCTTCTGAAATTTTTCCAATTTGTCTAGGTGCCGACTGAACAGTAGAAAGGATACAAAAATCAAATTATTCTAACAAGGACTCGAGCAATCCTTGCAAACATTGCACCATCTTTATCGATTTCCTCCCCCCAATTATTATGTAAGCCATGACAACATGACATCGTCAATTCCTCCTTTCGCTGCCAGTAAGCCCAAGCTTACGTCAGACATTCTGTCCGTTTGTAAGCAAAACAGGAGCAACAAAGGATTTCATTTGGAATTGATGCTACACTGGGCGATAATAAAAATGAGAGTGAAGTGATTGAGTCACTCCTTGTAGTGATAATCGATTCAATGCACACAATTATATTATGACATCGGCCAGTCGCACTTTATTTACACTTCTTTAGTACAAAAGGAAGGAAGAAGGGGTGACTGTGGTGTGGTGACCTTGCAACACGAGTGCACCGTAAAGTGGGCAGACACTACAGCATTACGGAAGAGTTCATGCGTAGGCAACAGAAAATCGATACATGTCTATGCTTGAGAAAATCTAAATTTGTAGCCACTTGAATACGCAAAAATGTATTTTATGATGTAGTAAAGGCAACATTCGAATTACTTGAAGCGAGCGGGTCCTTTGAATTTATGTAAATTCCCTGAAAATCACTCACCAATAAAATGCGATATTATCAGCTAATCCATTTTTTACATTCCTATCTAGCAAATTGTAGCAAATATTTGTCGAAGCACCCTCCATCCACTTAATCTGGACAGGACCCTTTGTGGGGTCGAAGTTGTACTGCATAAACTTCTTCGCATCAGCTGGAGTCTCCCAGTGAAATTGTTTGGCGATCCGACCCCAGAATTCAGATGGATTGTCGAGCGATTCCCGATAGAATTTCAAGTACTCCTCCATACTAGAAATGTATGCATTTCGACTTAAAGTCGCGTTCGGAAGATAAATCGACTTTTCAGACGGCATTTTCACTTTCGAATTTTCCAACACTATAAACGAAAATCTCGACGATTTTTCACAACCCTAACGACGATGGCTACGACGGATTCTAATTGGGCATGGAAAGCGATTCCAATTGTATTCGTTCTTTCTTTGTTATTTCTGCCGCCACACTTTAGAGGTCACCACATATGTTGAGCGGATTACGGAAACGCGGAAACGAGAAATGTGTTAAACACTTATGAATTATGCGCGCGCGATTCAAACGCGTACCAGTCTTGCTTTGAAAATTAACCACTCTTGAGTTAGTGTATTTAAAGGTTTGGATGCTTTCCACCGACTGAGCTAAGCTTGCATGAGTATGAATGCAATATGAGAACTTGTCGCGACTTTTTTCGCCAACGGAAAGTCATTTAGTTTTTTTTTGGAGAACGCTTTTTTCCTGCTTCACTCCACAAGTCCAGCGTCCGAGTTGTTTTCTACCTCACATGTTCCGATGAAACGTATGATTCCTCACTATCACACTGTTGCAGACGTCCGGAACGAAAGCTTTCGCACAACCCCCAAAACAAAGTAGTAGAGATAAGAAAGCGCATGTTTGGTGCTGTATGGAAGTCGTAGAACAGTATAAGAACGAGGGGCACACAACCTTTAATTGCTGAATGAAAATTCGCCTATTGGAAACGGAAAACATCAGATCCCTTAAATTCAACTTGTTTGAGAAAATTCCTCTTTTAGATTGTTGTATACATACAAATAGGGATAGAAAGGCCATAGGAATATTCGGGATTAATGTGGATTTAGATGTAATAATTACATTCACTGGACTTGCACGCTCCGTTTTATCTTCAATTGCACATAGATGGAGAGTAAGAGACACTAATAAATACTGTCTTCTTCTCAGGATTCACTTTGTGATGATTTATCCAAATGTAGTTATTATTACATAGATCAACAAGAATTGTAAATTCCTATCTTAACTTTTTTATAGATCTTTACCTCCACAAATTGAATGATTTTCTCATCTCGAAATTACATTTCTCTTGCTTTTCAATAGTTCAATAGTGTTTTTACCAACGTTCTTCTCAACGTTTGTATGTATCATCATCAAAGGGCGCAACATCCGGTATCCGGTGTAGGCCTGCCTTAATATTCGATATCCCTAAAAGCTGTCTGGCGTCCTGACCTACGCCATCGTTCCATCTCAGGCAGGATCTGCCTCGTCTTCTTCTTCTACCATAGATATTGGCCTTATAGACTTTCCGGGTTGGATCACCCTCATCCATACAGATTAAGAGAAACGCCTCCCGCAACCTGTTGAGCCGGATTTTATCCATTATCGTGGTATCGCTCATAGATTTCATCGTTATGTAGGCTACGGAATTGTCTATCCTCATGTAAGGAGCCAAAAATGCTTCGGAGCATTCTTCTCTCGAATGCGGCCAAAAGTTCGCAATTTTTTTCGCAAAGAACCCAGGTGTCCGAGGAATACATGAGGATTGGCAAGATCATGTTCTTGTACAGTGAGAGCTTTGACACCATGGTGAGACTAGCGAAATAGTTTTTGTAAGCTGAAATAGGCTCTGTTGGCAGCCAACAACCGTGCACGGATTTCATCGTCTTAGGTGTTATCGGTTGTGATTTTCGACCCTAGGTAGAAGAAATTTTCAACGGTCTCAAAGTTGTAGTCTCCTATCTTCATTATGACGGTAGCGATACGATGTTGTTCGTTGTTTGGTTTTTGGCGCTGACATTGCCACTATGTACTTCGTCTTGCCTTCATTAATGTGCACCGCCTGCTCGATCTGGATGAAGATAGATTGTACATCTCAGGTTTTTCTTCCCATAATGTCAATATCGTCAGCGTAGGTCAGTAGTTTGGTGGACTTGAAGAGGATGCGTTTACGTATGCATCGCGAATCAATTTCTCCAGGGCCAGGTTGAAGAGATCGCATGATAGGGCATCTCCTTTTCTTAGACCGTGGTTGATGTTGAATGGTCTCAAGGGTGATTCTGCTGCTTTTATCTAGCTTCGCACATTGGCCAGGGTCAGCCTAGTCAGTCTTATTAATTTCGTCGGGATACCGAATTCTCTTATGGCCGTGTACAGTACAGGTCATAGGTGGACACAAAAGGTACGCTGCTCTATAAGTCCTATATGCGGACGATATAAACTTTATGGTATATCAGTAAAGGAGATTTCTATAAACTTCGATAAAAAAGCAAACAAAGTTGGTCTTCGAGTTAATGAAAAAAAAAAACACAATTATGACGCAAACGACAAAAATGGCGTCCAATAGACAAAATGTAACGATTGGCGAGTAGAATCTATAAAATGTAGACATCTTTGTATAATTAGACTTACAACTGACGAAAAGTGAAAATAAACTTGAGGAAATAAAACAATGAACTTAGCACGCAAATAGGGCCGTTTACTCGGTCCTTATGATTGTAAAAGCCAGCTGCATACACAGGACAGCAAAGCTCCGAATCCACAAAACGATAATAAGAACTGTACTATGCTATGGATGTGAAACATGGATCCTAACACAAATTTTAAAAAAAAACTGGTCAATACCTTCGAGAGAAGAATCCAATAGCGAATCGGATACAACCATGAGTTGTAAATATTTGACAACCCTGAAGTCTTCAAATTAATAAAACTTCGAAAGTTGCAATGGGCTGGCTACATTCAGCAATTGGACGATATTTGGATATCTAAAAGGGTACTCGAAGGGAGGTCAGAAGGACGAAGACAGGTAGGAAAATGTTGAAAACACTGGGTAAATTCGGTTAACGAAGACAGCGCATCACTGCTCGGATTTCAGAATTGAAGGACGCATTCGATAGATTGAGTTGGTTGGAGGAAGGACATGCTCAACTGTAATGCCTCGACGACGACTGCCAATATTGAGAAAAAAAATATACAAGAGGGCAAAGCTAGAAACTTACTGTATCGTTAGGCTGAAGAACAGGCAATCATACCCTTCGCAAGGCGTATCCCCAGGTTAATTTGAAGTCCAGGCAAGAAGGATGTCCAATGATGAACCATATGCAATAGGAACTTACACCTTTTATATAAACCGCCAGGAACCCCTATGCACATCGAAATTCGGAAGCTCTTGTAGATTGGTCATGTAGAACAGATGAACGACAAGAGAATTCCTAGATACCTACTCAACGGCAAGGTACAAGGCTGACAACAGCCCTAAACACATTGGCACATATGAGGACAAGCCATTAACAATGCGAATTACAAGCTGTTCGGTTTTCAAAGGTAAAGAATGAAGTCGCCTGACCGAGAATAGTGGAGGCGGAGATTTCGAGAGAACAAGGATCGATTTTGGACTATAGTGGGATGGAAGAACTGATATGCCTTAATATGTAGTTCCGCTGCTTGGTATTTCACACCACACAATTGTCTACTACATCAATAATGAGACTCCAAATTAGAAGTCCCTTCTTCAGGAAAATGTATTCTATCGCTCCAAAACTTAAGAGCTTAAGCAATGAACATATTTTGAGCGTATGGACATATCGAGTAATTTTTTTAGCCAAAATTTGGAGGTCAAATATAAATAAAACATATGACGTTTCCTGCTTTTTTTAAATATTACGTTATTTCAAAAAAAATTTGCCAAAGAGAAAATTCCCTCCTTTAGGTTAAGCATTTTGGGGATGTGGATTTATTCGCGCATATGAAGTGCAGCATGAGAATAAAAAACCGCTAATTATTAAAATAAAAGGATTTGACCTCATATATCACTGTTTTTACACAAGTAGCACGCACTATTTCTTTGTACCCTTCCTTGAAAAAATAGACAGACTTTTCCGTTTTCTTAGCACGTGCGATTGGAATCAACTGTCCCCCAAACATCCAATTATAAGCCGCTCTATGGACATCGGATGATCTCAGCTTACACCCATCAATCAATTGCCCATATGTTCCCGTATGGTGTAGATTATATAATGGCACACAGAACCCAGAACGTGATGGGCACTGGTAGTGTTACTGAGACCCAGACATTCAGACATTTGGCTGCATCGTGTTGCCCAGTCCACTCCTCTCATTCAATGATAAAACCTGACCTTGGTGCCAAAATTTACCGTCCGTATCGTCTCTTATGATTGGAGGAGTATTTGCAAGAAATTAATTTTCCACTATAAGCACTCACTGAGATTAGTGTAGTGAAACAGTCGGTGGAAATTTTAGTGTCAACATTATCTGCTACCAGCGAAACTGGTACTCATCGCACTTGTAAAAGATAAGACAATTCGTAATGCTGAGTAATTTGTGGCTGATTTTATTGACCCATTGAGAAGTAAAAGCATCTAATATTGATCACAAACACGAAACGCAATATTGTACGATTTTTACACTCTATTCAGCAGTGATAATTAGAACGTACATTCAAATTGCTTTTCAAAAAGAGAAATGTATATTTGTAAACTTCGATTACACATTATTTACTAGAAAGCGGTTGCGCTTATTATCAGGAAATGTTATGAAACTACTCGTGTAAAAACTACACTGTCTAGGTACATATTTGTGATATGCAATAAATTAAATAGCTTCGTGCTGTGTTCAACAAGGAGATTACTCGCTTATCACGGTAGGGATAACAATTTGTGGGCTAATATTCGAAATATAAGTACGCTAACGAAACGATATGGAGACGCCTAAAACAGACGAGCATTAGGATTATCGCGGCTAGACAGAATGCTCATTACCTCTTAGTTAAGCTACTGTTCTAGAGATATCGGCTGTGAATTCAGGATTAAAATAAATTGAGATATTAAATCAATAGGGGAAAAGTTGAGAAAAAATAAGGGAAGTATATTTCGTTTCTGGCCAAACTATTATTTTAATTTAACACAAACTGTATTCCGGGAGCCAGTTGCTCCCTTCTTTACTGAGTCTTCTTCAAAACAGCACGAGAGAAAGCTCACGAAATACGATAAGTGTAAAATAAAAAAATTGTTTAACGACAATGGAAAATCAAGAAATCAATCCATCATACGAGAAATGTAACAATAGAAGATCTTCAATTTTTGACTAATTTTTTTGATTGCATTACCCCATTCGAAAACTATTTGTTCCCTTATCATGCCATGACTAAGTTGAGGTCATTTAGTAATGCTTTCAGCTTCATTGATATTGATTTACTAAATATTTATAAAACGCAAAAAAAATCATAATTTAAGTATTTTATTCGATCTCCTGATACTTTTTTTACTTGACAATTTTTTAACTTTGAATGTGACCTCTTAGGTTTCACTCTACCACGTTTTCTCAATTTTTTTCACAAAGTATTTTATGTAGCTAAATACAATCTGTAAACTATGAGCACGTGTTGTTAGTGTGAACCAGCTTAAGGCTAAATGATAGCTACGAGATTCCAGCCCAAATAGTGAAACATCCCAGTATCGGCTGCGCGCTAATTTAATCTTTCGGCGGAGAAAGAGAAAGTAGGCTTTTTATGACAAAATGTAATCAGCATCAACCGAGTCCTGTCCCATATCCGCAGAATTTCACCCATCGCTATCAACTAGAGCACCGAAGATATGACGCCACCCTGGAATGTCCCTCTTGTCCCTCTCGTTCATTCGATTGGATTATCCTGATTTTTAGCACAGATACTATCCAATGTGTAAGACACTCCTCTAATTTTATTCTGGTTAGAAACTCGTTGATAGTCAGAGTGAAATTATGGGGTGTTTCCAACGATTTATTAATTGAAATAATAAAAAAAAAAACTTGTTGTTTCTTATTCGTTGGTGTGGGTATTTATTCACACAATAAGTATTTATCACCACAAGTTTGCACTGATGAAGGGAACAAGTGGTTCCCGAAATATCGGTATTTGCAAGAATAAATACCCACACCAACGAATAAGAAACAGCAAGTTTTTATTATTTCAACTCGTTGATAGCTTTGGCGCTAGCGTTGTTGAATTTTCGTTCTATATTCAGGAAGGCAGCTAAGGTAAGTCGCCTGTGGTGTAACAACCGGCCAACCGTGCTAATTGGCTCGTAAAGAGCGGTTTCTATAGGTTTGCCTTGGGGGTATACGTACTAAGATTTGGTAAAGGGCAAGCTCTCCGTGATCGTCTTTGAAATTATGTTCAGGATGCCATCTATGGTCGTCAACAAAAACGAGGTGAACCTGATTGTCACTCGTCACTCGTGGAGTCATAGTTTGAGTTAATGGCCTGCTGCGATTGACTCGAAACTGAAACAAGTCAGGAGACCGGAAGCTGACATCTTCAGGTATAAAAGGTTCTGTGTTTTCCTATGTGAGGAACTTTGAGTGCGTGTCAGTTGCACTTGCAGAGTAATTTAAAATTCAATTACGGACCACTTTTGAGCGGCCATTTACACAAATAATTTGCTCTACAAAGTACTCTATTCATTATAGTTAATTCCATACGCTTCACTAGAAGTTCAGCATTATCAGCAATGTGAAGAAATTCACCTAAAACAGATACAAAAAACGGCTAACCTAATAGCAGCAAAGGACAGAAGGAGAATTCGCTTCTTCATATATATAGGCTGTAATATTTCACTTGAATGTCAATTATTCTAGTTAATAATGACGTCAGCATCTTATTTGCATGGTTTAACATGCAATAAATTCTCGCGAAATTGATAATTTGAACTGCTATAGCTTGGAACTAATAGTCGGATTCTCACGAAACTTTGCGGTATTTACAGGGCGTTGGATGAACTTTAGGGGGTTTTCCGAACAACTTTTAAAATACTATCATTAAATTTATTTGAGCAGATATCAGAATGGGACATATTTTGAGGCCTAAACTTCATATAAGCGCAAGGCCTTGAAATTTTTCAGATTTTTTGATTGGGTAGTTTCTAAGAATAAGTCCACACTCACTTTAAATATGCACATTTTGGCTCCTTACTCGGGTACATTAGGTGTAAAAAAATTTTACATCCCCCCTTTAAAACTCCACCTAAATTTATTTCACTCACTGTGCGCGTGAGATTTTCCCATATGTCCACGAAATTTGGTTTGAATCGGTGCGGTTGTTTCAGAGAAAAGTGCGTGGAGCAGACAGACAGAATCGATTATAATAAGGTTTTGTTTTACACAATCACACATTATCCCTTATACCAATTCCAAATCCTGTATTTCTAGGATGAAGTTAAGGGGGGTTTTCGGATAAATTTCTTAAATATATTAGTACGCTGTCATTAATTTACTTGAGCCGATTTCGAATGTATTTTCAGACCTAGATTTCGTATCGATGCATCATTTTTTGGTTGAATAGGTTCTCAGAATGAGACCTGCTTCATTTTTTGGGGAACACATTTTGTTTTCCACTCCTCTCTCCGATACTAGGTAACAGTTTCGAAAAATACCAATCGAACCCTTTCATATATTTAGTGAAAAAAATTTACAATCCCCTACCCCTCCCCTTTGCATGTATTGGGAGCCCCCATTAAACTTAATACAAAATGGTGGTACTTGCAACTTTGCTATATGTAAAGGGATTCACAGATCACACCCTCTCAGAAAATTTCGTGGCAATTGGTTCGGCGGTTTCTGTGCAAATCGGTTGTGACAGACAGGCAGGTAGATAGGCGTACACAAGAATTTAAAAGGAGCTTTTAATGAGCAGGGAATATTGTTTGGGCGCTATGAGGCATTTGTAGGCAACACGGGATGATTTTGTGACCACAATCAGAGTCCTGTTGAGGCAAACACAACGGTACCAGTTTATACTGAGTGCATGGCTCAAGTAATTCACACTGGTGTATGCAAGACTTAATTCTCTACCAAACTAAGGAGTACGGCACTCGTGTTGAAACCCAACACCATGCGATCCCCCGCTTGAATGTAACCACAACCCCCATGAAACTCCCACTAGAGAGCCAACCGCTATAACCAAGCTGAAGAATTCTTCTGAGACACGTGAACTCAGGGATTATCCTGGTTGTAATGGTACCAGTGTACCCCTGGCAAGGTTTTGTGATCTATTGTCAAATCAGATGAGCCCCCGTGCAGTCTCGGTTCTGATTGTCTCAATCCATAGCGACTACTGCGTATTCTATTGCCGACACGTGGAGGTTCTCCTCCCACTTGATTGTAGTCCGGACAATAGGGTATAAAAGTATAAGTCTTTCACAGAAACGCGAGATGCGCTAGAGCTTCCTTTCTGGTAAAAGAGTGCAAGATTGCGCCCACGAGTGTAGGGGAGACTGCCGCATATAAAAATAATTTTGCCACCGTATACGGCGTCAAGGAATAGATTACATGATGGTCTTATTAGTGATGTCAATGGTAGGCTTCACGATGATGAGCAGTCGAAGAAGGAACACTTTACCACAATTCGGAATCCTATAACATCCGATGAAGTTTCACTTTTTGTGGATGATATGGCAAGCCATCAACATGCGAATACAGACTCCTCTTCCAACTGAAAACGAAATTATCTTTGTCATTAACGCATTTAAGTGGAGTAAAGCTATCCGTCTTGACGATCTCCAGCGAATCTTTTCCGTGCAGCTTTTGTAATTTCTCCAGAGTTGTTATTTCCACTCATACATACATATTGAGTATCTGAGATCATTCCACATAAGTGAAAGAAGATGATGATGGTTAAGATTCCGAAGAAATATACCTTGATTACAACAATTGGAGGGGTATCTGCGTGCTTCGAGAAATTAACTTAAATCATCCTGGAACGCATCAAAACACATCTCAAAATGTTGATCGACAGAGAACAGGTTGATTTTCACCCTGGATCCTCTTGTACCCACTACATCAATACCACTCGGATTATTGTGGAATGGTGAGCGGAGTTTAGATCGCCGCTTCGCCTTCATCTAATTGACTTCGAGAAAGCTTTCGACAACGTGAACAGGGAGTGTATCTGAAATCCTCTACGCAGGAGGAACATTCCGAACAAACTAATAGCTATTATCAGAGGCACATATAATAGCGTGGTGTTACATGGTGCATCGAGGTAAAATCTCAGAGGAACTTGAGGTGCAAAGTGGAATACGCCAGGATTGCATATTGTTGCAGATATTATTTCTCTTGTCTTCGAGGGGTCTTTAAATGCTGCCTTGTCTGGAGCATGTAGAGGAGTTCAATCGACTGTGTAATTTTTGCTCCAACACCTCAATTACACTGAAGACGCTGAGGCTTGTTCTGGATCTGGAACAGGAGGCTAAACCAAGGTTCCCGACCTGACTAGTGACCTTCCTAGTTGCAATAACGGGCTGAACATCGAAGTCGTCGATTAGTTTGTATATTTAGTTGCAATAACGGGCTGAACATCGAAGTCGTCGATTAGTTTGTATATTTAGGAAATCTTATCTTCACTGTTTTGTCCAAAACTTGGAAATGTAAATATCTCAACACTATCATCAAGTTGACATTGTTCTGTCCTAGTGTTCCGTCTCCGCTACTACATGGAAGCAGGACGTGGAAAGTGGCTACCACTGTTATTCCAAGTTTTCATCAATTTATTTAAGCCTTTTGCTATCGACCTAGTTCGTCGACAGAGCCGACACATAGTAATTACAAAAGGAAGAAGGAACATAAGAAGTGGTCTAATATGTAATTTCCAGAAGTATACTCCTGATGGCATCAAGGGACTTCTACTTTTTAGCCTAACATCCGTCATGCAACGCTTAGAATTTCGTACTGAAAACACTAGACGAGTTAATTCAAAAACTATCACGAAAAAGCATTATTTTCTTTCTGCTTCCTAGATGACTTATTAATACAAGTAATTCTCGAATGAAAACATTTCCTTATTTACAAAGATAAAAATCAATAATTTTAGATCGATACTTTTCGAAGTATTAATGGGCTTGTTTCAATGATAAATTGATTAGAACTTTTTCAAACATGAATGAAACCCGAAAATATAAATATATTCGTGCACTGTGTATATGCCTCAATCTAATGTAGTTGTTTAAAGTAGTTTAAATTTACTAACAACAATTTGAGGCAGGTTGTCAAAAGGAAGGTCGTTTACTTTCATGTCGTGAGCTAGATTACTTATTATTTGTTCAGAATCGTATCACGCGGGTATTTCATACATGCATTCATATGCTTAGGTAATTAATCTCAATCCATTCTATGCTAGATCGGTTAGCGATATTTTTTATTTCCGGATTAGTAGAAAGTTACTAACCAGATTAATCTTAACGATTTGCATTGCTAGACTACTGTTCGGAGAAGGTCACGTTCGAGGAAAACTACTCAATGTTCCACCAACTGCATGTAATGCATGCGTTATGTCACTAATAGAATAACGAAATTATTTGTTACGAGTTGAAACTAATTATCATAAAACTTTTCTTCCAAATAAACGAGGGGTAATAACATGGTACTAATGGAGTAGGAAACATATTTTTGCGCAACACAATGTATACTATTTTGGTTTACTTTTCAGGTTAAATTCTTAATTGGGAAGTGGTATTATATACTATATATAATCACTGTACGATATATCGAACCGAAACCAGTATAAAATAATCTGAAAAATTTATTGACAAATAAATTATCAGCTCATCCCAATAATAAGTAAAAGAAAATCATAACGCTCAATACCACTATCTCGTCGTGCGGAATTGCAAATAATTGCAAAACACTCCCATCATAAAGACATACCCCTCCTTCTATCCTTTAGCTATCCTAAGCTTCCATGTTCATACAGCTGATGGTCTTATTTGCCGCACCACAGGCCTCATTGACTTTTGCACTTATGGCACCATATTAAAAAATCCATTCAACGTTTACTAAAGAAATTGCAAATATAAGAAAAATACTCTTGGGCGATATTGCAGTTGTGTTTAGAATTACTGTAATGACTTCAGAGAATAATATTACTTCATTAAATGAGTCTGAGGAGAAATATTCACGATTACGATTGCGGTTTAAGCTTTGGAGTTTGTCACATGATTGTGGCTTCTAAGTCTAGCCAATTTGCTTTTGCCTGCAGAACTATTACTAATTGAGACTTTTCCTTCATGAGGAATTCATTCTCTTCTCTCGCTTAATTAATTTCGCTCAATCTGCAGACATAATTCCGGCAATTCAGCCCTAAATAAAACGGTTTGCGATCAACCCCGGCAAGGAGCAATACTTTCAAGTATAGAGGAAGAAACAAACCGGAATTTATTCAATGTCAGACAGAAAGACGTCTGTCACAGACAATCTACATGGAAACGTCTTAAGCTAGGTATTCATCATCGACGGCGCAACAACCGGCATCCGGTCCAGGCCTGCCTTAATAAGGAACTCCAGACATCCCGGTTTTGCGCCGAGGATCCGTTGTCGTTGCCGGGTTCGTCATTGTAAGATCCATCCCATCCGAAGCTCCTTTCGTGGCTTCGTAACGTCGGTTTTCCGTGTAGGGTTGTCAGCCCTAGCCAACCCCAACCTAGAGGTCCAGTTGGTACATTTTGTCCCGTTTTTAGACGCAGGAGACTCGCCTTCATCCTTCTCCGTCTGTAGTTTTTCATATTGGTGCTCAGAGGTAGCGGTGAGGAAGACGGGGCGGCAACCCTGTCGGCCAAAGCAAAACCAAGTGGTCGAGGAGAACCTCCATAGCACCGGGAGACGCTGTACTCACTTTGGTTTGCCGGCCGTGATGTAGTAGGCGAATGCTCCAAAGGCCTAATCAGGGCGATCAGACCCGAGTCTGCACGGGGACTCATCTGAAGTGGTAATTGGCCACGAAACCTTACCAGGGGTATACTGGTACCATGGGAACCGGAATAGCTCCTGGACTCTCATACTTCGGGTGAACTCCCGTTGTATGTGAGTACAGCTCGGTTATTTGTGGTAGGCCCCCTAGTGGGAGTTTCATGGGGGCTGTGGTTATGCTCAAGCAAGAAGAGACCTTCGCGCCCCGACATCGTGTTGCGTTTCAACACGGGTGCCGTACTCTTTAGTTCGGTAGAGATTTAGGTATGTCATGCATCCGCCAGTATGAATGCTAAGCCATGCACTTGGTATAGACTGTCTTAAGAAGACCGTGGGATTAAGTCACAAGACAAGCGCTAACGTTAAACCTTTAAGGACTTAACTGTAGTTTTTCATAATGAAAGAACTCCCAGCGATCACCACGCGGAGGTGGAGATGGAGTTTGGTAGTAGAGCTATTGGCGTTGGTTCAGCAGGCGTTTCTCATGTTTTATGCTCCATCGTGGGTACCAATCTACGTTTCGCCCTGGGATCTATACTACCCTTTGACCGCCAAGCTAGGTATTATCATGAAATTGTGGGGACTATGTGTGTTCAAACATGGAGCCAAAGGTATAATTTTCTGCTGATTATGAGGTTTGTTCCCAAAACTTGCCAAACCGAAAATTCTCAAAAAGATAATCATCAAACCTCTTTATAAAAACCAGTCCTTAAAATACAATAAAGTTAATACATAGTAGTAAATTACTAAATTTTTGAAAATTTACTGGAAAGTTGCCCTTAAGGGGAGAAACCACATTCGTAGGCTTATTTTCATGAAATTTTTTGGTAGGAAAAAATAATTGGAAGTCAATCAAATTTGGACATGATATTAGTCATATTTCGGACAACTTTTGAAAGTAGTGCATCTACATATGTATATGAAATCTAGGCCTCAAAATACAGTTAATAATGGTATCTTACTATTATAAATTAACAGAAATTTACCTAAGAACCCACTTCAGTTCATCTCAGGAGTACAAAATGATGGGTGAACTTAGAGCATAATATACGGCATATATTTGAAAAATAGGGTTGAAATCGTACTATTATTACCAAAGTTATGATAAGTCAAAGTTATCATTTTCGTGTGAAATTATTGCGCGTTAAGTAATTGGTCATCAGCAATTTACTGTCCGGATAGCTGAGTGGTTAGGAAAGTCGCGGTTCAAATCTCACTGGTGGTAGTGGTATTTGTATCGTGATTTGACTTCGGATACCAGTCGACCCAACTGTGAATGAGTACCTAAGTCAAATCAGGGTAATAATCTCGGACGAGCGTCAATGCTGACTACATTGCCTCCTATAGGGTACTGTAATCCTATAGTGTACCGTTGCGGTCTTGAATTAGGTGCTCTAACACACTTCAAGGCCCTAATCCATGGATTGTTGCGCCAACGATAATCATTATTAATTTGCTAAAGGTGTTTGTTTTCGGTTTTCAAAATCACTTTTATTTGGAAGAAATTTTGGACAATAATAATGTAGATTTAGAAAAATAAATGAAAAAAATAGAAGAAATTTTATGTAGTTTCCGAGAATGGTATTAAATTTTTGACTAAATGATTCATCATCATCATCAACGGCGCAACAACCGGTATCCGGTCTAGACCTGCCTTAATAAGGAACTCCAGACATCCCGGTTTTGCGCCGAGGTCCACCAATTCGATATCCCTAAAAGCTGTCTGGCGTCCTGACCTACGCCATCGTTCCATCTTATGCAGGGTCTGCCTCGTCTTCTTTTTCTACCATAGATATTGCCCTTATAGATTTTCCGGGCTGGATAATCCTCATCCATACGGATTAAGTGACCCGTCCACCGTAACCTATTGAGCCGGATTTTATCCACAACCTGACCATCGTGGTATCGCTCATAGGTTTCGTCGTTATGTAGGCTACGGAAACGTCCATCCTCATGTAGGGGGGCCAAAAATTCTTCGGAGGATTTTTCTCTCGAACGCGGCCAAGAGTTCGCAATTTTTTTTTGCTAAAAACCCAAGTCTCCGTGAAATACATGAGGACCGGCAAGATGGTTGTCTTGTACAGTAAGAGATTTGACCCTATGGTGACACGTTTCGAGCGAAACAGTTTTTTTAAGCTGAAATAGGCTCTGTTGGCTGCTAACAACCGTGCGCGGATTTCATCACCGTAGTTGTTATCGGTTGTGATTTTCGACCCTAGATAGGAGAAATTATCAACGTTCTCAAAGTTGAAGTCTCCTATCTTTATTCTTCCTGTTTGACCAGTGCGGTTTGATGATGTTGGTTGGCTGGTTTTCGGTGCTGACGTTGCCACCATATATTTTGTCTTACCTTCATTAATGTGCAGCCCAAGATCTCGCGCCGATCGCCGCTTGTTCGATCTGGATGAAGGCAGCTTATACGTCTCGGGTCGTTCTTCCCATGATGTCGATATCGTCAGCATAGGCCAATAGTTGGGTGGACTTAAAGAGGATTTACCTCGAGGGCCAGGTTAAAGATGACGTATGATAGGGCATCCCCTTGTCGTAGACCGTTGTTGATGTCGAATGGTCTTGAAAGTGATCCTGCTGCTTTTATCTGACCTCACACATTGGTCAGGGTCAGCCTAGCACAGTTTTATCAATTTCGTCGGGATACCGAATTCCCTCATGGCTGTGTACAATTTTACCCTGGTTATGCTATAACAGGCGACTTTAAATCGTCAGGCATTGATTCGCTGTCCCACACCTTGAGCACAAGTTGATGAACTACTTGGTGTAACTGGTCGCCTTCATATTTAACTTATTCGGCTGTAATTCCATCGGCTCCTTGGCGACTTATGATTTTTTAGCCGATGAATTGCACGGATTGTTTCTCCTATACTTGGTGGTGGCAGCATTTGTCCGTCGTCTTCAGTTGGCGGGACCTCCAACTCGTCGATGTTCGGGTTGTTCAGTAGTTCATCAAAGTACTCAACCCATCGCTCCAATATGCCCATTCTGTGGGAAATCAGATTTCCCTCTTTGTCTCGGCAGGATGAGCATCAAGGTGTATAAGGCTTCATCCTGCTGACTTGTTGGTAAAACTTGGGCGCCTCGTGCGGTTGCCTCTTGTACTTTTCTAGTTCAGACTTTGTGGGTTCTCCCAGGCTTCCTTTTTCCGTCTGTGAAGTCGCTTCTCTGCTCGATGGAGTTCGTGATAAGTCTCTGCTCGTGCCCGCGTTCATTGAGAATGTAGCATTACTCGATATGCGGCATTCTTCCGTTCCGTTGCTAGCTTACATTCATCGTCAAACCAGCTGTTCCGACTCCTTTTGCGCCTGGGGCCAAGTATCTTTGTGGCCGTATCAATGATAACGTTCTTCAGGTGGTTGTGTAGATCATTTGTTGATACTTCATCTCCAGATCCTCTGTGTTGTGGATGGCGTCAGTGTTAACTATCACCTGATTGTCAGAGGGGATTCTGGGTGGTGTTGTTATTCAAGCTCGGAGCACCATGCCAACGAGATAGTGATCCGAGTCTATCAATATATGGCCAATGCCCCCTATATGTTCTGACATTCATCAAGGCTGAGAGGTGGCGGCGTTCGATCAATACGTGGTCAATTTGGTAGATAGTGATCCGGTCTGGAGAGGCCAACGTATGTTTGTGGACCGCTTTGCGCGCAAACCAGGTACTTCCAACAACCATTTCGTGTGACACTGCTAATTGAATAATCCGCAGTCCGTTATGGTTGGTATCCTTATAAACGCTATGGGAGCCAACGTATCGCCTGAATACGGGCTCCTTCCCCACTTGGCTGTTAAAATCTCCAAGTACGATTTTGATATCATATCTGGGACAGGCTTCGAGGATTTGTTGTACTGCCTCGTAAAAGGTATCCTTCTTCGACTCTGCAGTCTCCTCTGTAGGGACGTGAAGGTTAATGCGGCTTATTTTCTCTTATGTTTTCAAAGCCGATAACACTAAGTTTCATTTTTTGGCTGTCTAAGAAACCTACTCCGAGCACATGGTTTACTGGATGGTCACTATAATATATAGTGTAGCGGCTCTTCTCCAGGAAACCGATCCCTGTCCAACACATCTCCTGTAACGCTATTACATCAGCCCTATATTGGGACAGGGTATCGGCTAGCTGCTCAGCAGTTTCATCTCTGTACAGGGAGCGCATGTTCCATGAGTAAATGCGCAAATCGTTATTCCGTTGTCGGTGCCGGGTTGGTCGTTGTGTAATCCGCAGTCCGAGGCTCCTGTTGTGGCTTCGTAACAAGTTGTTTTCCGTGTAGGGTTGTCAGTCCTTACCAACCCCCAACCTGGAGGACCAGTTGGTACATTTTGCCCCGTTTTTAGACGCGGGAGACTCGCCTTCATCCCTCTCCGTCTGCAGCTTTTCTTTAAGAAAGAACTCCCAGTGGTCACCACGAGGAGGTGGAGATAGGGTTTGGTAGTAGAGCTGTTGGTGTTGGTTCAGCAGGCATTCCCAGGTTTTATGCTCCATCGTGGGTACCAATCGCCCTGGGACCTATACTACGCTTTGACCACCAAATAATATACATAATATATATAACCCAATCAAACTACAAATTTCCCACAATTCCGTGTAATTAGGGTTGCAAACACATGCAGGTTCATGTGGTTGCCTTGGACCTAACATTTTTTTCAACGGTCAATACGTTGACGCTTATTCAACCTGATATGATGATAAATACTCCTCTTCTCAATTTCTGCAAGGCAAAATAATTTAATAATAATTTGATCATTCCAAGCATATGAGTATCACCGAAAATTTTTCCTTCTTCTTTAGAAAGAATGTCGTTAAGTTAGTTTCACGACATTTTAAAACCCTAGTTACCACGCGACAGGTAATCATCAAAAATATTCGGGTTAATCAGAGACACCAGCAATATTAAATATGAATTATTTTTTATTTTACAATAATAGAGGGCAGCTATGTCTTTTGCAATTGGCAGAAATTGGAAAGAAAATTAGCACCAAAAGGCCGACATCTATAGTGATTATTCGTTTAGATTACTGAGGGTTATATGTGAAAATTGGCGTAGATGTCGGAAATATTGTACTAAATTACACGGGTTGTTCTCCCGGCTACTATCACTCATCCTCAAACTGTTTTTCTAATGCAGAAACTTGGCTAAGTACTGAGAGAGGTTTTGATCCTATTTTCATTCCGTTCTTCATTTGGAAAAATGGATAATTGACAGTAATTCCATTTATTTCATACTGTAAATTTGTAAGATTAGGAAATAACAGTTTGAGCACCTGGATTAACATCCGAGAAGGCAACCTCCCGGAAACTAATCGTCCGAAATCTCGTTAGCGAAACCTATCAATTAGCCACCTGTAACTTTACATTACAATGCGGACTTCCGCAACCAGCTGTAGAATTCAACCAAGAAACCGAAATCTGAAAAACTGCAGGTTGGTTTTTACAGAGCAAGAATGCGTGAGGAGTACGGGGCAGGGTTCTTGATAGATTGTTCGAGTTGAAGCTCTTCCAGACTGAAGTACGTTTTTAGTTTTATACGCATATATGACTTGCCGATTATTATCGGTGTTCACTTCAAAAGTTTGGATTTGGATTGTGCTGGTCAGCACGATGATTGCGATTGCAGATTCCTTACTAAATGAGTACGTCTAAAATCGTAACCCACCCCCTTATTACCCCTGTTCGAAACACCCTACTGACTATGGTTACATAAAATACCATGATTAATGATGAAGTAGTCAATTTAAAATACATCATAAAAACACATTTTATTAAAGGTTAAGCGTAGCTCTACCAATGTTTCACATATCACTAGACACCATCTTTGGATTAATTCTATTCAATTCTTTAACATAACAATCAAGGTCCATTCGGAACATCAGCCTATCTAGTGCGAGTCTGATTTTAAGAACTCTTCGTATTTCTTTTCATCCATGAGTTCTTCCAATTCCGCAGGCTGTATGAGCTTCACTTTGAATAGCCAACCTAAAGGAGAGTCGCAATAACGTAAAGTCAATAAACATGTTTTTAGCGATTCAAAATGTGATGGCATCACCTTTATCATAACACGAAGAGTTGATAAGGCCAGGCGAGTCCTCGACTGCCGTATTCTTTTCGGTAACGGTTCCAGATACAGGAGAATACACTTCGCTGGCAGCCTTCACGCTTTCAAGCGCCCCACATTCCTCATTTTGCTTTATATTCGCGCCGACATCAGGAAGCTGTGCGAAAACCACATCCCCTAGAGAGTCTTGGGCATAGTGTGAGATTCCAACTGTTGCGATCCCATTCGCAACTGTTACCCATTCATGTTTCGCTGTAAATCTTCTCTCTGTAAAAAAAGGTTAACGAACACGAAAAATCCATTACAAAGGTTATCGCATGAACACTACGACGCAACACTCACCGCTTCGATTCACTGCTGAGATACCAAAGCATCTGTAATAGTTTGCTGAGGAAATCCCATTAAACTGTGCCTGCACCGGTCGCGAACTCTTCAGCAGTCGCAAACTGCAATTGAGTAATTTCTGTGATAGAACCATTTTCGCGACAGCACTCCTAAGAAGACCTAAACACAGATTACACGCCGCTCAATAACGCGCTGCTTGTTTGCGAGACAGACTTGGATTAACACCGATAATCCCCAAGAACGCGTCTCCCCCGATGATAACTTTTTTCTGCACTTGCCCCCAGTTTGACATAACACCCGGCCCCGGCCGATGCCCGCTTAGTAATCTGTCAATGCGCGAGCAAAAAACAGAAACATATGAACAACACGTGGTCTACGTCAGCATTGCCAGGTTCTTTCTTATCTGTAGGCAATCTGTGAGATTTGTGAGACTTTCATTAGAACTGATTTCAGTGGGCGGGGAAATGCGAAAAGATATCTGAATCAATAACGAGCAATTTGTAGCCAATGAAGGAGTGTCTTTTTAATTTCAAGTGTCTTTTGTTTCTATATACTTTGTTTAATCGACCGAAGCTTAGTTTCTCTTTATTCTGATCTGAGGATTACTTGGCTCCCAGAAGGAACTAAGTGGGCTCAGTTTTCATCTTTATAATGATACAGGCAAATAATTAAGCAGAGTATGAAGAAGGAGTTTGCACAGGCAAACTGGAAGCAGAAAAGTTTTATTTCGGTAACGGTAACGTTGTAACGATTTGGCTCCGTGTTTCCTGTACTTCCTAACCATTGCCAACAGAAAACTAATTTTGTCATTCTTCGCCAATTATCATGTTACATATATTCAGAGGACGTTGTATGTTCTGAGCGATGTGAACTTTTATTATGACCCTTATCTTTCATCTTAATACACAGCATAGATCATGGATCACTGATAATTTTGGAGTGGATTGGCAACTCGTATTTGAAATGACGAAATTGAAGAAATTTCTTCTTCTTATGGTTACGTTAAGTTTTGCGGTTCGATATCAAAAACATAATTTTATGGTTTGAAATGCACTTTATTATTATATTAAGTACTCTGAGTATTCGCAGCAGCGAGAGAGAGATTCGAGCCGAAGATGGACAACTCCCGAAATTTGTACTTGGGGTTGGATTTGAGGCTCTGAAGCACTGCGCCATCTTCCTACTCTTTGGCAATAGCCGAGAAGTCGAGTGAAGCGGGGATGTTTATCTCGGAGACACGTGGCAAAGCGTCATCAACTATGTTGTCCTTGCCGGACACGTGAACTGACTTATAAAGCTCAGGTGTCGAAGCTGACGAGGGGACGCTTTATCGGGCTTTTGTTTTAAAGCATACGTGAGGGGCTTACGGTCCGTGACCACTGTGAACGGCGTGCCTTCTAGGGAGAAATGGAAGTATTTAATGCTCCAGTTCGCGGCGAGCAGTTCTCGATCGCGATTGCTGCAATTCCGTTGAGCCGAGTTCAACTATTTAGAGAAAAAGCTTAACGGTTGCCAGACTTGATTCACCTTTTGGTGGAGAGCAGCACCTACTGTGATGTAAGAGGCATCAACAAAAACGGCTAGGGGTGCATCTTGTTGAGGAAATGCCAAGAATGTAGCATCAGCCAGTTTTTGCCGAGATTTGTCAAACGCGCGGAGGCCACACAATCTCTCGTGTGTTCTTTGTTTTGGGGCCTACAAAGAACCGGAGACGCACCCTAGGACCGTCTGGGTGCTCTCCGGAAGTCGTCAGAGCCAGAGCGACTTCAGCAAGTCGTCGTCATCTTGCTCCCACTCAATTGCCTCATTTTGCGAAGCAATTGGCTGGGAGTTCGATCTCCCAACGTTAACCCTGCCAACAAGTGATCCGGCTTAGCTGACTCACTTACCATCAGACGCTTAATTAGCTCCGTTTTGAGTACATTTTAGGAGGCCGTTTTGACAATGTCTGCCACAATGAGGATGGTCTCCATATTCAAGCCTACAATGGCGTGGTTAAATTTGGTCGCGTCTGCTGTGACTCCGGACATTTGGAATTGCGCCTCCAAATGGACGAAACACAGCTCCGGGTTCCTTCGCCAAAAAGGAGGGACGCGCACAGCGAGGGTGACCACTTGAGGGTCCGATGGGCCTGCCGCGCCTTTGTTGTCCAGAGGCATGGCAATAGCTAAGTTAAACGGTGCGAGGTGAGTCGAGGACGCGGCTGTATCGAATTTGAACATACCCTAATTTGCCGACGGCAGATCGCACCCCGAAATGCCCGTACGAAAGACAAAAGAAACACACGCATCAGCAAAATCCGCCGATATACCCCGGAGCGGACGTTTGACGCGCAGACCTAAAATAAAAAAATCGCCACGAGAACGGAACTCCAACGACGAATTTTAAAAAGAATATCGTCACCGTCTCTTGTGGCGGTTCTATATTTATTTATTCTTTAACTAGAAATTCAGGACACGGAAGGAATATGTCAAAATTTTACAACTTAAAAAAAACTTTTTCCCTGCGGCGGTTTGCACTGACAGCGTTTTTGAGGCTGGGGCTCCTAAGCGTGCGCGATGATCCTCGTCGGTGGCTCCCTGCGGTGACGTCGTCGAAATCAGCTTCCGCATCTTAGAGGCTGATGGCTCAACGGACTGATGATTTCAGCACTAGACATCGGGGGCACAAAAGAACCAACGGCATTTTTCGTGTCTCCTAGTCGGCGCTGATACGGGACGTCCTCTGCAGAATTCAACCACGTGGCGGTCACGACCATGACGTTCCACGAAATGAATTCCCTGCGATCGCTCATTCAAAGCCGTTTTCGCGGTGCTGCGTCGGGCTCCTTCTGGTGCACGGCACACAAAAAACAGCCCGAAACTGGCCCTGCGACGATGTCGGCTCTCACTCAAGTCCTGGCTGCGCTGCCTCGCTCTACCTGGGCACAATCGTCACAATTGCAGATTTCCGCACAAACCTGCCTTTTCTCCTCGTTCCAATCAATCGGAAATTTTATTCCAATTATTCTCGAACCGGGCGAGTTCTTCTGGGTCACCAATTTAATTAAAACATTTTATTTATTTCACAACTTATATTTACAGCTGGCCTAAAATATTACATTAATATTCAGAATTTTCTGAAATAATAAAAAACTTGTTGTTTCTTTTTCGTTGGTGTGGATATTTATTCCTACAAATACCGATATTTCGGGAACCACTTGTTCCAAGTGGAACAAGAACCCGCATAATTACACTCAGATTCAGAATTTATTGTTTTACCAGTTTGCAAGTAATCCACAAACAAAATACCTCTCGCATCTCAAAAAAAAACTGATGCCAATACCTTCTTGGCTGATTTCTGGACATGAACTCGCTTCAGAGCCGAAGAACCAGGTTCACTCCACTGTTTTGATTCAGGGTCATGGTGATAGGCGCAACCTTCATCTAGAGTGATAAATCGATCCATATAATCGACTTTATCCTTTCGAAAACGCTCTAAATGTCGCTGAGAAAGTCGCATTCGAATGTGTTTTTGTTCCATTGTTTGCAAATGCGGCACCTATTGTACACATAGCTTTCTGAAACTCAATACTTCAGTCAAAATATTGCTCACATTGCCCAATGAGACGCCTAGGGCTTCTACTAAATTTCTTTCAATCACTGGACGATTTTCCAATATGATATCCCGGATTTTTCCTACAATTTCTGGTGTTGTTGTTGTTTTAGACGCCCTTCACGTGGATCGTTTTCAAGGCTTGTACGACCACGTTTAAATTCAGCAACCCAACTTTCTACTGTACTAATCGAAAGCGAAGAGTCCTTATACACTTTCAACACCCGTTCATAAATTTCCTTTGCTTTTAAACTTGATTTTTTTGCATTGTAAAAAATACTGGGGCCAGCCGATACTAAATGGCTCGTAAAGAAAGAATGAATTAACAGATTGGACGCTCGCCACGGTCACCACTTTGGGGTATTACCGACACTTGCATTATCGTGGTAATATTCGAAATAACTCGTCTCCAAGGCAGATTACTTTTCACTAAACTTTATTCACAAACAAATACAATTTTCATTTAAAGAAAAGACTGACGTTTTATGATGTCTGTCGAACTGCCGGATAATCGTTTGCGAACTTCTCCCTCCTTTTGTATGTCCCTCTCGCAGTTGACTTTTGTATCTCTCCTCATTGTTGCCACAGCAGCATTTCATATCAGGTCATCTACTGGCAAATCTATTCTAAAAGGTAAATCACAAAGGCCCATACAGCCAAATGGAGAAATTCGAAGTTTGTTAGCAGGTGAAAACCTCTGTGAAAAACCTGAAGCGTCTAGAGTGACATTTTTATTATTCTTTAAGAAGGGGAACATGAAAACTCGGATAGGGCTTTTAGCGGGAAATGCCACAGGTAGTAGAAGACCCCTGCATAAGCGATTTTATACGGTAGAACAACGGGCTTAATGAAGGCTGTGTTTCCCCTCATCTCCTAGCCTAATCTAACTGTTCGGTAGCTTGACTTTTAGCAATCAAAACTATGTTAGGCGATGACGGCTTTATGGTTTCTTACAAGGGCAGAGGCAAACCGTCAGACGCTGCCTCACCTCTGCCCTGGGAGCAGCGTGACCGAAGCGGATCGCAGATGTTAAGTGCTGCTTTATATAATTCGCAGAACACAACATGTGAGGGGTGCTAAGCCATAAACGAGTGGTCGGTGGACCAAAAAAAGAGGGAGTAAGTAGCTCCCCATTTGGTCTAGTCCGAGATCAAGTTGATGCGGATTTAGGACCCCACAATTCTCAAAAAAATCAAAACTACTTTTCGACAACTGCGTAATGAGACACGCTGTTATTCAAATCACCAAGATATTTTCATCTTGGCCCTATTTTGGTCATGACAAGTTTGAAAGAGTAAGTAAAATCTTGACGTAAATATGGGTTTTCATTTGATTTCGGTAGGATCCAATAAGAGGCCAATAGTTGGGTTAATTTATTTTTTGGAGCTTAGTACAAACCAGATAGTAACAAGGACTGATAAAGATGACACGTCTATCCGCCGGATATTGTGGAAGAAATCCTTTTCTTGTTTTGTACATTTGCTGATTCTTCAGAGGGAAAAATAGAAAAAAAAATGGTAAAATTTGTTCATATTGTCATAAAAATAAAATATGAAAATAACCACATTATTTTTAGCTAACGTGAAACAAGCCAACAGTTTATTATGGAACTTAGAGATTTTACGCGAATGCACTACATCCCAGAGATAAGAGCTGACCCCAAGTTCACTCGAAATCAGTCTGTGGTGATGGAGTCTTCGCAGGGGGCCATGCGCATACCAACGAGAAGTGCGTCTCTGTATCTGCTTCGTCCATAGTCACTTGAATATTTCATTAGTATCTGGGAGGGTTTAGTTACAAATAGCCTGGATTAGCAAGTGACGTACTGAGCCCGTTTAGAGTTCAAGTACAAGAGCGCGTTCCGGGAGCGATAGTGGACTGGGGCACTTCGAAAAGTATTGAAACAACCAAAACAAAAATAACAATATATTATTAAATAGTAGTAAATTAAGAACATAGTCACTAATTTGTATAAACTTTATACAACGTAAAAATAGTAATAATTTACAATGCCGAACGTGCTTCAATCATAGGCTTAGAGTTATTTCCTTTGATCGCCATCATTGAAATCTAGAATTCCGAAGAGCCGATTTTAAAGGTCTGTTTGATTGATTGGTTGCAGCTGTATCTGAACGTACCATCTGAGGACTATAATCAGGATCTGGAACGGGCGGGTAGGGTTTGAAAGTGTTAGTATCAGCTAATACAGCATAACCATTTTTTTTAGGAAGATCATTCTCTTCTTTCGTATCATTACCAGGCGGGTACCGTTGATAATGTCGTTGCAGTAGTGAATCCACCGACATGGCATTCGCTCGTTTCAAAGGTTCAACGTTCAGTTGTACTGATCCGGAGTTACGATCTGGTTCTTTGCTGTGAATTGAAGGAAAATGTAAAACTATTGGGAAAGCTTTCAAACTATATACATAATATGAAAAATATATGTGGTAAACGTGTTAGAGGTGGTACAAAGTAGTATTCGACAGTTAGTAGACAAAATAGGACGATAAAACTATTGGAAAATCTTGAAAGACATCAATTGAGGTACCTTTGCTGATGATCGCTAAAAAAATCGGAAAACTTTTAACATTCCTTAAAAGAAACTTTATATTTTTTTAGAATAAAACTTAAAAAATAATAATCAAAACCAAAAGAAAAGTCTAACCAAGAAAATATTTAGATATCTTTCTTCCTGGACTAAATATATGGAGTAAGGTTGGGTGGCTGGATACAATAAGGAAGCTCGTTTCATACAATAGCAAGTTATTTCGGTTGGGGTCTAGAGATAAAGTCAATTTACTTGAAACCCGGCAACGAGGTTCGAACGAAAACGCGGCCCAGATTCAAGAAGTGCAAGAATTTTCATAATATGATGGCCAAAAGACCTGACTGAAATTGAAATTTTCCACCACTCCGGATCATAAAAATGAGCAAAAATACAAAATTGTCGAATCGTGGTGAACGATACCTCATTCTAAACTGGGAATCGACTCAGATTCAGGAAATTAAAGAATTGGTCCTTTATTATCATAATAGGGTTTGCACCAAACTTTCTATTATGGTAATCTGTATATGATTTGGATCGTTGTAAAATTTTAGCAGAATTATTTATTTCCATTGTCTGATTATGAACGCTACCAGTTGAGAAGAAACTGTCTGCCATTCAGAGCTGCCTCAATACACAAAAACAAAGAAGTAATTAATAGTCATGACGGCCACGGATTTCTCGTGCAGACATGAGGCAATGTTCGTTGGCTTGACCGTGTTCTTAGTAAAACCATGCCCAATTTTTTATCAATATTATAATTTTTGTGATCGATCTCTCGCTGTAAATTGACACCTCTATCTATAATGACCAGGGAATGCTGAGGAAGGGAGGGTAAGCCAAAAGAGAAGAGAAATCGGAGGAGGATATGATCTATTGTGCGTCCCTCCTCTATCGCAGCAAATGGGTTAGGAGTTTTTCAGCTCCAGACGCGAAGTACGTTATCAAAGACGATCTCACCCACCCGAGGCCAAATCAACTTAAGGCAGAATAGCAAGAATTTGTTGGGAAATTCAACTTGTATCCACTCACATATTTTTTTTTTTTTTGCAAATTCCACAAAGTTGTATTTAACTGCAATTGGCATTTTTTCTCTTCATTAAATTTTGATATTGCTAATCTTAAGACCGTTCTTTCTATTTCCCATTATAATCAATTGGTTTATTTACTTTTTTAGCTGAAGTGAAGGTTCTAATATTTTACATTTTATGAAGTTGAATTTGACGAAAATAAGTCAAAAATGGCAACTCTCAAGATATAGCGGAAAATCTGTGGTCAGAGGACCTGGCCCAAATCAAGCAAAATTGAAATTTTCCATGACCTTCGGGACATCAAAAATGGCAAAAATGTAAAATCAACGGATTGCGGCGGGTAATACCTCCTTCGAACGGGAAGGCGGCCCAGATTCCTAAAATGCAAGAATTTTCACTTCAGTATGTCGAGGACGCAAGATATCGCAACCGAAAATGAAAAAAATTGAAATCTCCCACGACGTGGTAGAATTCGGTAAATTGGCAAATGGTCGGATTGCTGCAGGCGATGTCTCCTTCAAACGGGGAGGCGACCCAGAATGCAAAAAATGCAAGATTGTCCTCGCTACGTTGCCGGGAACGCAAGATATGGCAGAAAATCAGCGGCCAGAGAACTTGGTCCAAAGAAAATCTGAATTTTTTAACGACCCCTGGGTCGGAAAAATTGGTAAAATGCAAAAGCGATACCTCGTTCGAACAGGGCGATTCGAATTCCAATATTGCAAGAATTTTCACGCTTCGATGTAGGGACCGCGAAATATCAGGTAAATGATATGGCAGGAAAACCGCAGCCAGAGAACCTGACCAAAATCAAGGAAAATTTGAAATTCTCCACGAAAGGTCGTAAAAATTGGCAACAATGTGAAATCGTCGGATTGGGGGAAGCCCTCGTTCGAATGGGGAGACGGTCTGGATTTCAAAATTGAAAGAACTGTTACGCTACGATGCTGGGAATGCTATATATGGCGGAAAACCTGCGTCCAGAGAAGCTAGCCAAAATCGAGGAAAATTGAAAATTTCAACGACCCCAGATCGAAAAAATTGGCAAAAATTAAAACTCGTCGGATTGACATTCAAAATCTTGAATTTCCAAAGAAGTGACAATTCTGACCTATTAATCAAGCTCTATATTATAGCCTACATTGCTGCAAAATTTCATGGTGCTCGGATGAACCTAAGGAGAGTTCTGCAGCCAATTACTGAAAATTATAGTAATATACTATTATTAACTTTATTTGAATGGATATCGGTATAGATGGTATTTCGGAGCCTAGCCACCATGTAGTGGTAGCCTATTGATTTTTTTCAGATTTTTCGGTTGGGCAGTTTCTGAGAATGGCCCCATTAAATAAATGACCACTTTCAACCCTCCGCACTCCCCGCCTTTGCAACAAATGTCAAAACTAAAACCATCGTCGGAAAGTACTAACCGAGACTTTTCATTTGATACTCCACCGGTGAAAAAAAAATTTACTCCCCCTTTTGCATGCATGGGGACCCCCCTTAAGTTCTACGTCCAAGGATGTAACTCACTGAGCGTTCACAGTTCCCAACTCTCCACCAAATTTGGTGTCAATCCTCGTGTCCTCGAGAAAAATGAGACGGACAGACAGACAAGATGCAATACAAGATAACAGATGCTGCGCAGTGGTGACACTCGAAGTAAAAAGTGAATTCAACACTGCAAAGTGGACGAAAATCGAAGAGGCTCTAACCAAATTACAGGCTCCAAAGTACATTGTACGCATTTCTTCTTGGAAGAAGATTATATTGCCACTCGGACGATGGACAGACATTATTCCCAATGACGTGCGGCGTACCACAGGGACCTGTCTTAAGTCCCTTACTGTAGTTAATTATGTATAGTGGAGTGCTGACGCTACGCCTTCCTAACGGCGTGACAACCATTGGCTTTGCGGGCGATATCGGGATAATAGTAGTTGCAAAACGCTTAGACGAGATGGAAATCTATGCAAATGAAGTGATATGGGAGATCAATTCCTGGTTGAAAAAGTCCGGTCTAGCACTTGCTGAACATAAAACGGAACTAGTGCCCATCAGCAAAAGAAGGAAAGGCACGACCATGAAAATTAAAGGTGGTGAACAAACAATTTACTCCCAAGAGTGGCTTAAATATTTGGGAGTAATGGTTGTCAAAAGGCTCAACTTTAAAAAACACATTGAGTGCGCTGCAACCAAAGCGTCTTCCATCGCTGTAACGATCTCGGGGATACTACCGAACATTGGTGGACCAAGACAAAGTCGACGTCGTCTTATTTCAAGGGTAGTTAGTTCCGTGCTACTCTACGCAGCTCCAGTTTGGGCAATCGTTCTGGAAAATAAATCAAACTGCGGAAAACTAGGAATGGTGTATCGACTAAGTGCACTCCGAGTATGCAGTGCTTATCGAACAACATCAGGGGGGAGTCTATTGTACTTCGACGGCAACTAGCACGGCGGGAATCCATCGCAGAATGGCAGAAAAAACGGAACGAGTCACAAACTGGCCGTTGGACTTACCATATCATTCCACACATTCGAAGATGCATTGAAAGGGGCCACGGGAAACTAAGCTACGAGCTAACACAGTTTTTAAGTGGATGTGGAGGTTATCGAGCTTATCTACATCGATTTGGAAACGACAAGTAACCATGCTGCCCAAGATGTGATAACGTGGCTGAGAATGCGGAGCATGTTGTATTTGAGTACCCAATAATTACACCACACCGAACTAGGCTGCAGGCGATCGCAAACAGGCGCTTATCACCTGAAAATATAGTGGACTTTATGTTGGAATCAACGGAGGTTTCGAATCAAGTGGTCATTGAGGTGAAAATGATTCATCAACAGCTAAAGCATGAAGAACTGCGAAGAAAGCATGAAAGGGAGCGAACAATAACGAGCCGAAGTTAAGAATTGATCCAGCCCCGCGATGCAATGCTTATAGCAGTCCCGTGGGGAGAGTGGAAGAAGAAGGAGGTGGTTTAAACCTTTCCACCTTCCAACGATAAAAAAAGACAGACAGACAGAAAGTAAACCGACTTTAATAACGTTTTGTTTTACACAAAACCTTAAAGAGAAGAGATGAGTGGAATTTATAAATTTAGCTGCCCAGAATGTGAAAAATTGTATAATATATTGATCAGACTAAACGGCGAGTGACCACAAGATGCGAGGAACACATAAGAGGGTAGACCAAACGAAAAAGCAACAGCCCTTGAAACATCAAGTCAATGGTAGCAGGTGGGAGAGGGGCATACCATAACGATGAACAACGTGGATATTATAAAGCTGGTGCGGAAAATACACCTTTTGGATGCAGCGGAAAGCATATGTATCATCAAAGAACGGAGGCAGGTAACCTTAAATCACGATGAAGGAAACTGCCGAACAAGCTTGGTAAAAAAGGTATGCAGCAAATAATAAAAAATAGGGGAAAAAATGAGAACAATGGGAAAAATGAAAAACAATTACAGAGTAGTTAGTAGAATTAAAATCTACCGTCTAAATAGGGTTAGTTTAAGACAGATTAATTAATTAGGTACTAGCACTGATGAAGGAGGCACGTGGTCTCCGAAACAATTGTATGCGAAAGGAGAATAAAAAAAAAAATACCGTATAAGGAACAATACCTAGTTCTTTTCTTAATTTACACAGTATATCTAATAGGCAGTACCCACACTCAATGGTCCCGAACTTATTAATGTACTCGCATTGTGGAACTTTAAACATCATAGTCCCCCCCCCCCCATCTTGCACTATCTACCTCTGGTTTAGTGCCCAAGATGTATACGAATAAACTGCCCAATCCATGCGACCATGGGAACTATGTTGGGCAAACTTACCAGAAATGCAACAGTCCTGCTCATGCGGAGACGTGAACCAAAACGCTATTAGGATTGTTTAAACCACACCAAGACGAACCTTAGGATCATACACTGCAGCCTAAACTACCAACTACCTGAGCAAGCTAGCGATATCTGGGAACACTACCTGCAAGTTCTGTGGAGAGGGTGACGATACCTCCATACATATTCTGAGTCAACGTCTCATACTTCAGCAAAGTGTGTTAATGCACCAGAATGTCATTGAATTAATTGACAAACGATAGTTGATAGGAACGCCATAACTATCAAATTGGTACAATAGTCCCTTAGAGAGTAGTGTAAACGCTTGTTACCATTGGTATTATTATTATTATATCGAATGAAGCAAACGAAGTGCAAACTGAATAGACAGCTCATCCATCCGTACCTATAAAACAATCAGCAGACTTGAGTTATGTTACGATTGTAGAACTTTGGACTTAACTCGGGCTTCCGAACGATTGCAGGGAAGGTGCTGAGAAGAATTATTGCAGAATTCGAGAAGAAGACAGATGTGTTCAACACAATAAAATTAAGATGGGTAACTTGAACATACCCAAAACAGTGTGATGACGTATTGCCTAAAGGGGTTCAACGTGGGGTCTGAAGTATTCAAAGGACACCTCTCCCCCCTCCACTTTCCCGAGCCTGGCTTACATAGAGTCAAGCAAGCGCGTGTCAACGGAAGATTTTTGTGGACCTTCACATTTGTGGGTGGACCGTCATGGTCACTTTCGTCAAATTTTTATGTTTTTGGGATAGTTCTCCGCTTTTGGTCGTCTCCGGCACTCCGGATGGCCTTTGCCCATCGTCTAATCACATTCTCAATTACAAGCGCCCAAGGAGAAAACGGGAGCTTCAGATTGAATTGAAAACTCAGAAAACGATGAGGGATTCAATCATTCCGCGACTGTTTATTAAGTGTAAAGAACCGGTGAAAGTGGTATGACCACGAGACGAGACACACGAGAAGACAAAGCGGAAGGGTGATTCCTTTGACATACTTTTCTTCTCGATCACTACAAAAAAAGAAGGAAATTATACCAAGCGAGCTTGCCAGCCTTCCTTTGGGAAACAAAGGAAAGGGGTTAGAAAAAGAGCTTCTTATACTGAAGTAGTACAAAAACCCCAGAAGTTAATGGATACCTGGATTCTTATATAGAATTCAAAATTTCAGAGAACAACACAATAAGTTGGGTTGCTCCGGTGGCAAATTTAGCGGCCTGTTAGAAGGATTTTTCAATTCGTCTCTAAATTGTATCTTTCGTATGAAAATATAAAAAGAATCAATCTTTAAATAGATTGAAACTACTTAGGAAATTCGAAAACTATGAGAAAATAAAATATAAAAAATTATATGTACTTACTTAGTTGGTGCATAGGCGTCTATCGGTTGCCGCAGAATATCCGACTGTGTTTCTGACACAAATCCTTCGTTGTCATGTCCATACTACAAATATTTGCATATTATTTCCGTTCCTTTTTTTGTTTTTTTTTTTGTTCACTTACCACATTTGTTGGAGCCTTACTTATGATGAATGTTTGTACGAAGAAGTAAGACAGTAATGCAACGTTGATAACCCATAGGACGAAACCACGTAACGCGATGATCATCATTGATATTGATGATGTCATTCCGGCGAGGAGGACTGATGCTACTTCTGGGCTGTCATCGAAGTACAAAGCAGTTCTGGCGACAGCCAAAATTTCTCCGTAATCAAGCCCAAAGAGAACACCTAATCCTAAATCCATTGCGCTTATAGCCAGTGTTATGAGAACCCATATCAGGAGTATTGTGTTTAGTAAGACAAGTCGGTTTGTGGCAACCTCTAGAATTGGAGCGATTAGAAGGGTTTAGTAAACATTCCATGAGTGTAAGAAACGACGAATTCATACTTCGCATTAAACTTGCTGAACTACAAAACCACAGTATGTGTATTGCAAAATATACCCAGACCCATGTGTTAACCTGCTGGTAGTCGAGTCTTAATGCGATTTTGTCAAGTGAGTTGAAATCAATTTTGGAACTGGAACCACAGGTTCCAAAATACATGTGATAGAACGTTTGCTGTGTAATGGCTGCCACTGACTGATCTTCTGAATTGACTTTATCAAATGCACAGTAATGCGCCGTGATGCCCATTATGGATAAACCGAGCCACCCCAAAGACTGCAGCTGAAGTTACAAAATTAAAAATTGGTTAATATAATCAGTACAAATTATGAAGCGCTGATCATATCTACATACATACTATGCTTTCAAAAAATGTATGATACAATGTGGAGAATAATCAATACCGCACGCTTAGCTCATTAACTAAACAAAAGTGCAAATAAAAATTGCTAGTGATATTATTACATTCCGAATTATTCATCATTTACTCACTCCATTCATGCAATATAAAAATTGAAGCCGTCGGGAAAGCCATAATCAAATAAATCGATATTGGACCCATTATGTGATATCATATTTTAAAATTACGGCTTTATGTCATGGTTGGAATTTTTCACGCATTAAAATGTTCGGATAATTGATTACTATGACGCCTACAATAATAACAAGTTTGAATCAAAATTTTGAAACGATCCGAAATTTTCAATTTCAGATTTTGTATTTGCTGAAGTCATCCATCATACCCATCTTTTTCAACAGGCCACAGGAGTAACTTATAGATATTGGAGAACTTTTAAACAGATATATTGGAATCTTTCGCAATTAAATTCGATAAAAACCTATGATATGATATTTCCGAATTGCTATAAAGCGTAACAAAAGAATCTGTGACGCAAGATAGATTAAAGTCTTAAAGATTCCAAGGTGGCTGGAATATTCGCGGAATTCTTTTCATTTTGGCTTAAAATACCGAAAGTACAAAAATTATCCGTTGATTAGATAAGCTACACTTTGTTGAAGCATACAGTCGAAAATAGTATTATTGTTGTACTTCCCCCCATATAGGGTTGAGTCAAACTGAAAGGGTTGAGGTAAACCCCAGGCAAGTGGAAGCTACGAACAGAGTGAGATAGCGTCTGGAAAACTGCTTCTCCCTTAGAAAGAAGAGCTGCTTGTCTTTCTTTGAGAGCGCCCTTACACTATGGTATTACTAAACCCCTTGATAGATTTTAATTGAAATTTTAGATAATTTACCTCAGGCTGGGTCATCAGCTCATTGATCATTGCGATGATGCCAAACCGTCCACCTAGGACCTCTCAAACCAGGCGCGAAAATGTGGAGGAGGTCTCTCTTGTTTCTTTGTACCGAGAAAGTTACCGGCGCTCTAGTATACGTTACCGTTTTTCAAGAGCAACCACCTCCCTTGGCTCAATGGGAATCATTCCCGCAATTACCACCATGGCTGGTTTAGAGACAGTATGGTGCACAGACGCGACTCGGAAAGCTCTCCGTCTTTGTACTTACGTAGGCGCCTACGATATATGTACTTCCTTGCCAAGAACGTCAATCCATACCTCTGCACCCTAGAGCAGAAGAGACTGCGTTGTACTCATCAGAAGACATCGCCTGCTAGACATTTTTTTTTTTTTTTGGGGTAGGGTAGGTGAATGCATTTATGCACACAGTATTGGACTCCCGATTCGCTAAGTCGTCGGACTACCAACTAAACACCTCCCCATCGTCAGAGAGCTAGCCTGGAACCGTTTGTCACATTACTTCGGGCCAGCCCCCGAACTCTCCCGCCTTGCGGAGCCTTCAAATCAGGGAATTCCTTTCACCAACGGGAGGGGAGAGGAGGAAGGGAACTGTCAGTTCAAGGAACCCCCTGCCATCCGGCTCCTCCACCGGTCGAGTTCTATCTTCTTAGCAACGAGAAGGGCCCGAACGTAATGGGCAACACGGTTCCAGATGTCAGCAGTCCTCAGCATCTCTTCCACAATGTTGTCTGGAGAGAGATCCCCTGTGTTTAAATAGAGCTGCTGACGAACCCCATCCCACCTTCCACAAGAAAAAAAAGCGTGGTGGGCATCGTCCACAACTCCATTGCAAAACACACAATGCGGAGAACGCGCCTTTCCAATCTTGTGCAGGTAAGACTGAAAATTTCCATGCCCACTTAAAAATTGGGTAAGGAAATAGTCAGTCTCACCATGATTCCGATTCAGCCACGCACCTAAGTTGCCGATGAGCCGCGCAGTCCATCTGACTCTAGTTTCATTTTGCCAAGAGAGTTGCCACTGGTCTAGAGTGTGTTGCCGTTCTTCGCGAGCAACCACCTCCCTTGGCTCATCTCCCTTGCGCTTGTATATGGCCTGACGCTCCCTAGCAAGAAGGGCAACGGGGATAACTCCCGCGATCACCATCACGGGCGGTTCAGAGACTGTGCGGTACGCAGACGTCACCCGTAAAGCTCCCCGTCTCTGTACTTGCGCGAGGCGTCTACGATATACCTCCTTGTTAAGAGCGCCAGCCCATACCTCTGCGCCGTAGAGCAGGGCAGACTGCGTTGAGCTCATCAGGAGACGTCGCCTACTAGACGTAGGACCCCCAATGTTTGCCATTAGCCTACTTAACACCGAAACTCCAGCCGCAGCCTTGTTTGCTGCTGCTTGGATTTGCTCAGAAAAGCTCATCTTTGAGTCAAGAGTCAACCCGAGGTACTTTACCGCTGATTTTGACTCGATTATCGACTCGCCGAACGATATGGGACGCAGGGTCGGAATTCTCTTTTTAGTCAGGATGACTACTTCGGTTTTTTTCCAGTGCAAGGTTGAAACCATGAGTAGTAATCCATCCGCTTACCCGTCGCATCAATATGCCGAGTCTGCATTGCGCCTGTTCGACAGTGCGTCCAGCAACAAGCGCTGCGACATCATCTGCGTAGCCGACCAGGCGCGACTCTTCTGGCATGTCGAGTTAAAGCAGACTGTCATAGGTAGCGTTCCAGAGATCAGGCCCTAGGATGGATCCCTGTGCTACCCCCGACGTGACCTCCATCCACCTTTGACCCTCTAGTGTTTCATAGAGCAGGGAGCGGTTCCTCAGATAGTCCCTCAAAATCCGTAAGAGATAGTTCGGCACGTTGAAGGTATTGTCTAGTATGCCTAGAATGTCTTTCCATCTTACAGAATTGAAGGCGTTTCTGACGTCAAGCGTTACGAGCAGCACCACCCGTCGAGTTCGGCGGCTATGTGCCTCTGCTCGTCGAACGGCGTCCACGACCTGCATGACAGCATCAATTGTCGATCTCCCTGCCTTAAAACCAAACTGCCGGGGAGATAAATCTCCGGCAGCGCGTATCGCCTGCTAGACATAGGACCTCCAGTGTTTACCATTAGGCGACTTAAGACAGAAACTCTACATGCAGCCTTGTTCATTGCTGCTTTGATTTGCTCGAAAAAGCTCATCTTTGAGTCAAGCGTCAGTACAAGGTTCTTAACCATCGGTTATGACTCGATTATCGACTCGCCGATCGGTATGAGACGTAGGGTCGGGATTCTCTTTTTAATCAGGATGACTACTTCAGTTTTTTCCAGTGCAAGTTTGAAGCAATGAGCCGTCTATCCAGCCATCTATCTTTTCACCCGTGGCATCAATATGCCAAGTCCGCTTTGCGTCTGTTCGAGAGTGCGTCCGGGAACAAACACCGCAACATTCTCTACATAAACGACGAATCTTTTGGCATGTCAAGTCTAAGCAGACTATCCTAGGAAATGTTTCAGAAGTCCACCATAGGAGGGATCCCTGCACTACCCCCCGACTTCCATCCTCCTCTGGTCCTCTGGCGTCTCCTAGAGCACGGAGCGGTTCCCCAAAAAATACCTGCATATTCCCCCTCCCTCAATAAGGGATAGTTCGACACGTGGAAAGTATTGTCCAGAGTACCTAGAATGTGGACCCATCTTAAGGAATGAAATGCGTTTCCGCTGCCAAGCGTTACGAGGCGCCCCACCCGTTGAGCTCGGGGTTTGTGTGTCTCCACGATATGCATGACAACATCAACTGTCGATCAAACTGCTCTGAAGCCAAACTGCCGTCGGTACAAATCTCCTGCAAAACGTATCGATTCAGCGAGTCTATTTCCGATGAGCTTTTCGAGCACTTTCCCGGCAGTGTCAAGCATATAAAGTGGTCGGTATGAAGACTGCAGCTCAGGCTCACCTTTCCCTTTGCTGATCGGCACAAGCCTCGCACCTTCCAACGAGAAGAGAAAATGTCCTCTTTCAGGCAAGTGTTGAACGCCTCGAGTAGAAGGTCTGGCCCATGTTGAAGTACCACCTCTGCCGGGGTACCATCGTGTTCTGGCGTTTTCTCTATAAAGGACTGCCTCTTCCAACTCTTTTGTAGAAAATGGCGATGCTCAGGGAATAGTGCCCGTACAATGCGATCCATCTAATCGGTCTTAAGTAAACAAGGAAAACAACGCACAAACAATTTTTCTGGTTAACAGTTTCACCTCGTCGACCAGGTCCTGTCAGCAGTGAGCTTTTATCATATTTATTGCGCAGCGGAGTCTAAACGTCATGTCAAATAGCGGAGTGTGTGACAGCCCTTCTGGAGCTCTATGCAGCCCCACTGCCCCAAGACTTTCATCAATTCTCCCCACCTTCGCGAAGCGCACACCGAAAGGTTGCGTCAACCAATTCGAAGGCGATATATTGATGGTCGGTTGTCGAGAAATCTTCCAGAGTTCGCCATCCATCCACTAGCAACACCAATGCTCCCGGCGTGAAAGTTACCTCGAGATTGCTACGCTCGCAACCTAGATACCGTTTCCCTCTGAAGCTGGTTTGGACCATGCCCCATTCAAGTACCCTGTCATTGAAGTCAACCCCGACCAGGATCTGCCCTTTTGTGCTCACGATAGCGCCCTCCAAATTATCAAGCCTGCGTCGAGAGTCCGGCATCGTCTCATGTGTTAGATAGACACTGAAATAGATAGACACCAACTCCAGACAAAGCCGTCACCTCATCTTTGGGCAATAACCCTAAAGTGGATGGCGTCCCGAATCTAGATAGTCGTGGTCTCTGATACGTCGGGGTGCCATGAAGATGTTTCCTAGCTCTTTCCAGTTATGCTCTGAAGATTGGACACCGCCTCGTAGTGTGCGCAACGCTCTCATCAAACGCGCCACGATCCCTGCATAGAGCTCAATTCTGCTTTCCGTTGCAGGTATTTGCTTTATGGCCTACCTAGTCGCATCTCAGTACATTGCCCTCCTGTCAGGTCCCCGGCAGGCTGTAGATGTGTTCCCATAATCTAAACATCTATAACTTTTGGTAATTGGGGTCCAGATTCGTATTACACATATTATCCATCCAATTCTGATTTTCCCGCTGTTAAGAAGCTTCCTCACGTATTGCTCGGAAGTTTGCAGAGGCGAGGTTCTTTTCTATGAGGCAGTCAAGATCTCAGATTTCCAGATAATACGGGGATTCTAGAGAAACCAAAGCTTTCACTTCCAATAGCCTCAGCAGCGTGTTGTTGTTCTTTGTCCCTCTTCCCCTTCTTCTTTTGGGCCCTGGAAAGTACCAATATGAAATCTCCTTCAGATACCGCTTCGTCCTTTCATTTTTTTCCCAGTTCACTCTGCAACGGAGTATCTCCGATCCGTTTGATGGTGGCGGTATTCTCAGCAGGGGGCGCAGTTACTTCTGGTTTTTCCGCATCTTCTGTTGCTCGCCATGTCCGTCAGTAGTACGAAATACGATCCAGAGGCTCCTACAGTTCCATCAGTTCCATCGTTTTTCTTACCTTTGCTGACGTTTGCTGGAGGAACGTCGCAGATCACATTCACATCACAACTACCGGCACATTTCTTGATAGGCCTTTACTCTTCGGCTTTCCCCAAGAACAGTCAACTGCGCTTCTACTCGGCTTATATTCGAAGTCATTTGGACAGCAGTTTCCACTGTGCCTTTTCCCACAACAACAGCACTCTGTGGTCTGAGTGGTCCTTTCCACCCCGGTTGCAGCATCAACTTGCGCGTCTTCTTTTTTACTTGCATATCCGTGTGGGAAGTGTTGGAAGATTGTAATGAAAGATGTCTCTTATATGTGTTATGAGTTCCATGGGGAGTTAAAATAACATAGTGCAAAGGGACCACTATTCGCAAAGATCATTACAACTCCGCCGAACATAGCATTGAAGACCTCCACATCCTATCTATAAGCGAAACAGACTTGTATAAATCCGTAGGAGTTCTGCAAACAACCGATGCTCGAATTGGAAGGATGGTTTGCTGTATAAATTCCTGCGACGTGTGAAGAATAAAATAAGATCACCGAATGTGTTCGCTATCCCTTCATTGGTTATGCATTCGGAATATTGCCGTGAACGCAGATCGATCTGGAAAATTTCCAGCGGAGGATATGGACTAATATGTCCAAATTTCGAATGCATCACCCAAATTCACCCGTGGAGAGGATGAACCTGCCTCGTGTGGCTGACTTTGCGGCACAATTTCAACACCAAGTCAACTCGCAACGTGCTTATTTTTACAGCATGTAGCAGTTGAGTCCTTTGCATGCATCTGTTTGTAAGGCAGGTCCTCTGAGTGTGGTGAAGTGAAATCAAAAGCGGATCAATGAATGGAAGTCGAAGTAATACATAGTAAAAATGTGAATTGCTTTTGGCTTTGCATTTTTCAAACAGATAACTGTGTGCTTGGGATCCTTTGCTGAGACGGAGGAACTTATATGTGCTATTCAGGATGGCGTTGTCGTCAGCCGAGCTTATAAAAACCTCATAATAAAAGAGCGGGTGGAGAACGACCAGTGTAGAATATGCGGTTCGGACTTAGATGCAGCATGTATTGGATGGCTAGGGGCTGTTCTCAATGCTAATAACGCCACCACCGCCAGCGTAATCATGCTGCTACCACTCTTATTGATTTTTAGTTTTATTAAATAAAAACCACCCCTTGTCTTACTGAATTTAGCTTCAAATGAAAAGAAACAATTCCACGGTATATAACATGTAAGTAGATACTACCATGAAATTTAAATGTATTAATTAGTTCCACCATTTATTTAGTTCATAAACACATATCACACGTGTTCAGATCTGATAAGATACAAATTTTTCAACGTCAAAATTATAATTGCCATTAATTTTGTGATGTGGTTTTCTATGTATGTATTATACATATATGTTATATGCTCGGAAATGGAACATGGATACTCATTAAAAGCAATATGAAAACTATAGCTTTCTTGACAGCTGAAATTTATGATATCAGTGATTATGTTATGATTATTACCATTTATGTATGGAAATATGTTAATCAATTTTTCAAACGATTTCATTAAAAGAGAGCAAGAGATAGGTGAGGCAGCATCTGACAAATTAGTTGTGCTCTGGTTTCCTAAAACTAGGGTTCCGTGCACCCAAAAAATGAACTCAATTAGTACTGACTGGACTGTTGACTACTGATCTCACTTTTCAATATCAGTAGGAACATTGGGAAAACCCTTCGTAAAACATAAAGTTTGACAGCAATACAGTGCATGACGAGAGTATTCTTCCTAGCTATGAGTTAATTTGTGAAGTTAATCTTCGCCATAGACAGTCCCAAGACTGTTTTAGAAAGGGGAAGGGAAAAGTCGTCTCAAGAAGTAGGTGGGGCCAACTCCAACCGGACTAATTGGTATGCGTCCGGAGAGCTCACAGGTTAGAGCACTAGGTTGCCATAGGCAAGGTCGTGATACAAATCTCACTGGCACTGGGATTTGTATCGTGACTTGAAGTCGGATACCAGTAGATTTAGCTGTGAATGAGTACCTGATTCAAATCAGGGTAACAATCTCGGACGAGCGCAATGCAGACCACATTGCCTCCTACAGGGTACTGTAATCCTGTAGTGTATCGTTACGGTCTAGAATGAAGTGTTCTAACACACTTGAAAATCCTCGCGCAATTGGATTAGTGCGCCAACGAGTCTGCCGGTAGTAAACATGATTTCGGTGTCGGATTCCGATCGGTATGAGACAGAATATTAACGACGAGATTGCGGTCTAGGATGAGGAACAACAGTGCAATGTTACGCACCAATGTAGAGGAGAAGGAGGCTTTGTATGGGTAACTCAACACAGCCAAGAAGAGACTTCCTAAAGGTAATATTGCAATCTTGATAGGTGATTTGAATGAGAAGGTGGACGGTAATAACAACTTCCTCGAACATGTGATTGGGAAATATGGTCTTGCGAACCATAACGACAATGGTAAAAGTTTGCGGCTTTCTGTCTTCTGCAGCTTTCACCGTATCATCATTGTTAGTCCCTTTATTCGAGCACAGTGCTCAACATAAGCTGGGTTCGGTTTCGATTAACTGGCAATGTACATCGAATCCGATTGACCACATCGCGATCAGCAATAGATTTGGGAGTTGTATTCTAGATGTGTGAAACCAGAGCCCATCCGCCTCAGGTGAGATTTCGTATCGCATCCTTAGCTAACGAGATCCGTCTGTCGTTCGATAGTAGAAGAAGTATCTTGTTGACCGACATCTTCAATAGCTCTCCGGAGAATTTTGATGAACACTGCGCCGCAATAAAAAAAACTCTTCTCTCCAGTATACGTGAAGTGGTTAGCAACGTCTTAAACGTGCGAGGTCCCGATAAATGTGTTGGATAGATCATACTTTAAGCAAGAGATGCAAATGTTGAGTGAGTCACCCTAAAAACAAATAGCGCAGACTTGTAGAAGAGGACTATAGGGTTCTTCGGAATACCTAGAGAAGGTTCAAACGGATTTCATCGAATCGGAAATGAAGGTGCCCGGAAGCATTATTTCATTTAGGAGAGCCGAGTCAGGGAAGCGAAAGATGCCGCAGTACGCAATGATTTTAGAAGTGTATATCGCATTACGAAATAGTTTGCATGTGGTCGCAAATCTTCCAATGGTCCTGTGAAGGACGTCAACGGTCGACTTCTCATCCATGATGAAGAAAATCTGAAGAGGTGGAGAGAACACATCTTTACGGTTCTTAACCGTATCACATCCGGTGAAGTTCCTCCTCTTGTAGATGAAATGGCCAGTCCACGTAGTATGCGGATACGGACTGTTCTTCCAAGCAGAAAAAAAAATCATTTCAGCCACCAATGCACTCAAACGGAGTAAAGATGGTCTGCCGCACAGTTATTTATCACTGCACCTGGAGTTGCTGTAGATCTGCAGCTTTCACTCGTACGGAAATCTTGGGAATCCGTTAAGATTCCGGAGAAACTAATAGCCATTTTCAGAGCGCCATATAAAGACGCAAAATGTCAGGCTCAAGATAAAATTTCTGAGGATTTTGAGGTCCCAAGCGGAATTCGCCAGAGTTGCATCCTGTTATCCGTGACGTTCTTCATGCTGCCTTGTCTGTCTTTTCATTTGTCTAAAATTTGGAAATGCAGTTATCTCAGTCTTCTTCTCATGTTGCTATATCGAAGAAGCACATGGAAAGTGAACACCACTGTTGATCAAAAGCTCTAAACCTTCGTCAACACTAGTCTGTGTCGTATCATTGCAGTACATTGGCCTATCACTATCCCAAACGAAAAACCTAGTCGGCGCACAGGCCTGCCACTCATACGCACTGTGATCGGAAAAATCCACTTTCATAAGATGGCCGGCGAGTGGGTCGCCCCAATGACACTTGGCGCACTTGAAACTTGGAATAGGAGCGAAGGAGTACGGGCGTCGTGGAATGTCATGAAGGAAGCTGAAGTCATCAAGGGGTAAATGGCAACCATTTGGCGACTGTGTTCATTCAGTGTCTTATAGATGGAGTATTTGCCTGGTCCGGTAAATTGAGTATTTGTATTTGACTAGTCCAGTTAATTGACGACTACACACCGATTTCAAGTGAAACTTCTTGGAAAATTTGTTGCCTAGATGATAGGGCAACTCGGTTATTAATCACTACACCGATACTGGTTAATGACATTCTGTTCCGGAGAATGACGTAGTTTTGAGAAACGGGTTATAAGCGCGCCAAGGAGTCGATATCTGTACCCTACTGGATTCCGTTCCAAATCTGAAACACATAATAGGTGCGGACGATAAATTCGTTCAGTTGGTTAGTCCAAACCATACGACGCCAGGGTCATCCGTCTCTCGTGGCTGGCAGCATAACCGTCAACACGTCCGCGTGAAAAGAGCCGCTCTGATGTTGTTGAGCGACTCTCAACCGTGTTGGATACTGTCTTCGTGTCCTTGCAGTCCCATTTATAGAATTTAAATTGTTATCCCCGATTTCTTCCTAGGAGTCATGGGAAATCAGTCAACCCCGCAACAGACGCCCAAAATAATTTTATTTCTCATGGTTACCTTCAAAGTTAGGGAATGTATTTAGAAGGAAGCCCATGAAATACAGTGTAACGTCACTGCAGTTCGATGGGTCCGTCGATTTATTCACGCCAGATTACGATTTGAGGTTTACTTTCCCAGAAAGGAGAAAAGGAGTTAGGAAGACGTATATATATATATATATATACATATTGTCCGGGTGGCTCAAGTAGTTAGAGCTGCCGTAGCGGAAGGTCGCGGAACGAATCTCACTGGTGGCAGAGGGATTTGTTATCGTAACTAGATATCAGATACCAATCGACTCAGCTGGGAATGAGAAACAGTTACCTGAGTCAAATCAAGGTAATAATCAGGCGAGCGCAATGCTACAGTGTACTGTAGTGTACCATGTATTATATATATACATATGTATCCCATTACAATGGATAATATTTGATGATCATCATCTCAGCCTTTCATTTTTACCTGAGAATTTGACCCCTGGTTCACAGCCTTGTTTTGTTTTTCAGTCATCGGTATAGAAGACCGCCCTATACTCTAGTCTGCCTCAGTTTTCTCTGCGTTTAAGGCTAAGTTTATTTCTCCTACCAAATAGATGTATGGGGATTCGAGAATCAGAAGGAATAACGGATCACTCTGAATGATCAGAGACTGAGCTTCTGCTACACGCTATACACACGTACACTCGCCGCCACGAGATTTAGTGCGCACATAAAGCAGGGTGAATTGACAATCAATACGAGAAACAGCGAATTATAGAAGCTAAAACCGGAAGGTGTATTCATATGAAAGTTTAAAGACCACCGGAAAACCCGTGGACTACCACTAGACCACTAGACTTAATTCGGGCACAAATAGTTATAAACAAGTCGGGAAACCGAAAGCTAGACGCTTCAGGTACGAAAAGTTTCGTGTATTTCTTTTATAAAGAGATTTGAGTGTGCATTTGTCCCATTAGGATGGAGAACGTAATATATGCATATATTATGTGAAAATATCCACTTTCAAATGATATTTGCATGTAAAGTCTTCAATTTGCACAGAAGCGACAGTTTTGACTTATTATAACTTTGTTAGTAATAGTGCGATTTTCAGCAAATTTGGTAAGGTTATGCTGTAGCCTACATCGCTGCAAAATTTTGTGATTCCAGGATGAACTTAACGAATGTTTTTACTCAATTTCCCCAAAAATAAGGTAATATGCTATTATTAACTTAATTGGAGGAGATATGGATATGGAGAGTATTTTGAGGCCTGGACACAGTATAGAGACAGCTTCATGATTTTTTTTCAGATATTTCGGTTGGGTAGTTTCTGAGAATGGGTTACCCCTGGTAAGATTTCGTGACCGAAGCCACTTCAGATGAGTCCCCGTGCAGACTCGGATCTGATCGCCCTTGCTAGGCCTTGGAGCATTCGCCTACTGCATCACGGCCGGCAAGCCAATGCGATACAGCGGTTCCCGGTGCCACCACGTGGAGGTTCTCCTCGGCCACTTGGTTTTGGTTCAGCCGACAGGGTTGCCGCCCCGTCTTCCTCCCCGCCACCTCAGAGCACTCGAAAGTAACAACAGATGGAAATAAATATAATCGCAAACACGTAATGGGTACTAATTATATTCAAATGAAATCCATCATAAGTCCAGACCTAAGCCAGACCGAACAAATAGTTGTAGTTTTCCCTTATTTACATCTATTTAAACTATGCTTTTCAATTAAATACGCATGCGGTACTGCACAGTCGTTTTATAATTAATGTTTTAGTTAAGGTAGAATTATGAATATACGTAATTTGAAGAAAAAGAAATCATTTGTAAACGTGTCGCACTGAGAAAGGAAATAAGTAGTTGCCCAATTATCGGTATTTGCAATAAAAAAATAAATATACTCGCAAAAGGAAACGGCCGATATTGTTTCATTAAGTTAAAATACCGAATTTCCAGAACAGCTTAACTGAAATTTTATATAAACCTACCAAAAGGAAAGCAGATAATGATAACTTATTTCTCCGAAAATTTGTCATAACAATCGACGCAATAAATTTCTGTGAACATACCACCCAGGCCAAAGGAAATGCTCCATCACAAAAACTTTGTATTGTATGTGTATGTTTATATGTGAATCCCAGAATTCGCTCGTTCTTTCAACCATTATCGAAAAAAGTATTATTCATTTAAGATAGCTCAATCTACAGTATCCCAAATCCTCGGATGATAGTATTACCAAAAATTAGACGTGAAAGATTGCAATGACGATTCTCGCGATAAGGAAAAACAAATATTACTTGCAGATTTTTGTCAGCATCTTGTATAAGTCATCGCGCAATTCCTTTGTCTCTGCCTCATATCCGCTGGGCTGTAAGACGAGTATCTATCACCTATCTTGGTTAAAATGTTCGATAAGTCATCACTCATCTCTTCGAATATGCCTCATTTGCAGTGATAAGGGGAATGCCTGGCCGTGCATTCAACTTAGAAATTAGTTTAGTTTACACCTGACTTTTTTGTCACTGATTGATATTTGATAATAGCATGCATCCTATAATTAATTGTGCACTTGCTCATACTGACCATTCCAATGACGCCGGCAAATCGTATTATGAATTGCAAATGGATAAATCCTTTACTGGAATCAGAGATGGTCTGCATCGTGGTGTTGTTTTCTTAACTACTATTTCACTACACACAAATTTGGAACAGATTATCTTTTAGAGCCCGTCGAAAAGAACTATTCCCGGTCGAAGATGCGTTCAGATAAAATAAAACAGCTCAAGCGTCCCTGCTGTGAGCGCGTTGACGCTCGGCATTTGGGTAAACGATGAACTACTGAAACTGATTTTTCAATGTGCAAAATTATGGACTCCTTCGCAATTTGAAGATCGGGCACTTAATAATATCGGTACAGGTGCATGTATTTCACACACCTGTTATCAGTACCCCTATCGTGCTTATCACTTATCAATTCGCTTTTCATTCGTTCCAAGTGAACGAGAATTGTACTTCGCGGATGTGGTGGTTCTGATATGATATATATGATAAATAAATTTCTTATGATGTCCAGCGTGAAATGAGCTTTTCGTTCATATATACACGTACATTGCCATACAAACTGCCTTTTGATTAGATTCGGTAGCTTAGGATTAAACATATCTTTCGCTTGCGCACAACTCTATATTAGCTTATCCTAGTCATGAGTTTGATTAGCTATCCACTTGATAGAATGGAGTAAGCGAATTCCTTGATGGGAATTTGATAGCCTTCTTTAACCAGTTAGTTCCCGCCATTTGGTGGAATAATTTCGCTTTCAACTTTTGAATAGCCCCTTTCAAATATCTCCTTGAAAGAACTTATTTCTTCACTTTTTTATAGGGATTCAAATGTTATTTTGAAATTAAAAGGTACTAATGATGAACATAGGAGATAGAGTAAAGTGCCATACCATATCTACTAGTCCATTCTTTGCATCTTTATGCTATAAAACAAAATATTATGAAAATCGGTCTATCTGTCTTTTTTCATCGTTGAATGGTGGAAGGATTCAAAACCTACTGCTGGCTCCTGCTATGCACTTATGTAAGACTCTTACTCACTAAAACCACCTCCTCCTCTATCCACTCTACTCACGGGATTACTCGAAACCATTACGTTGCGGGGTTGGATCAATTCTTAAGCGAGAACTATCATAGTCATATATAATGTCAAAATTTTAACGAACGTAAATTAGAGGTCTATCAAAACTCATTCTCGCCCATAATCCCATTGATTCGTGTGAATACTTGACATTTCGAGTTAATGTTTCCAGCATCTCACTTCTCACTTGCTTACACTATTCCACAAAAACAAATTTCAAATGACATTTCCTATGACATGTGTTTGACATTTCCTATGCTAAACTCGGTTATTACAGCGTTTTCTATGTTTAACGGAAGTTTAACGAAACTCCCGGAGGTACATCGTTCTCTCTCTTTCTTGTTTTCTTCCTAAGTTTCCCTGCCTGAGCTCTCCAGACGGGATCACTTTCATCCAAATTGACCACGTGCTGATTGAACGCCGCCACCTCTCAGCCTTGATGAAGATCGGAACATATAGGGGAGCCAATATAAACTCGGATCACTATCTCGTTCGTACAGTACACCGGCCTCGAATTACAGCACCATTTACAATCCCCTCTGACAATGAGCGCGAATGCTGAAACCATTCAAAATTATCTTCACAAGAAGAGCGTTATCATTGATAAGGCCACAAACATACTTGGCCCCAGCCGCAACAAACGTCGGAACGGCTGATTCGACGATGAATGTAAGCTAGCAACGGAATGGAAGAATGCTACCTACCGAGTAATGTTGCATTCTCAAAAAACGCGAGCACGCACAGAGACCTATAACGTACTCCGTTGACCAGAGAAATGACTTCACAGACGAAAAAAGGAAGCCTGGGAGAACCAACAGGTCTGTGAACTCGAAAAGTACAGGGAGCAACCAAACCAGGTGCGGAAGTTTTATCGACAGTCATCCTGCCGAGAAAAAGAGGGAAATCTAACTTTGGACAGAATGGCATATTGAAGCGATTGGTTGAGTATTTTGATGAACTGCTCAACAACGAAAATATCGGCGAATTGGAGGTCTCGCCAACTGAAGACGACAGACAAATGCTACCACCACCAAGCATAGAAGAAACAATCCGTGCAATCCATCGGCTTAAAAACAATAAGTCGCCAGGAGCCAATGGAATTAAAGCCGGATTGATAAAATATGCAGGCAAACAATTACACTAAGCAGATCATCAATTGATGCTCAAGGTGTGGGACAGGGAATCAATGCCTAACGAATAGCAACGGGGCATTATCTGTCTCAGACATTAAAAGGGGGATGTCGCTCAGTGCAACAATTATCGAGGTATCACGTTGCTGAGTCCATTTATATAATATTCTCCGCTATTTTGCTCGGTCGGATAGACCCATACGTCCAGAACATCATTGGCTAATATCAAAGAGGCTTCACTTCAGGCAAATCAGCAACAGATCAGATTTTTTCTCTTCGACAAGCGGTGGAAAAACTGTTACCCCTCTACACGAGGATGGACGATTCAGCAGCCTACATAACGACGAAATCAATGAGCGATAGGGTACGCTGGGCAGGTCACTTAATCCGTATGCATAAGGATGATCCAGCCCGGAAAGTCTATAAGAACAATATCTATGGTAGAAAAAGAAAACTAGGCAGACCCTGCCTGAGATGGAGCGATGCGTAGGTCAGGACGCCAGACAGCTTTTAGGGATATCGGATTGGTGAATCTCGGGAGTAAAACCGGGATGTCTGGAGTTCCTTATTAAGGCAGGCCTAGACCGGATACCGGTTGTTGCGCCATTGATGATGATGAATACCCCGATGAGATGGGTAAGACTAGTGTTAATGAAGGCTTAGAGCGCTCGAATAACAGCAGGGATCACTTTCCATGTTGTGCTCCAATATATAACCACAGTTTGATATTGGTGCTGAGGTGTTTACATTTCGAGTTTTCAGACAAAACAACAAAAACGGATCTAGAGCGTGATGTCAGTGTTGTGAAGTAGAAAGCGTGCCCAAAAATGACTGAGCGAATCCCCCGCATTTATGTTGAGCCGCTCTCAAATGTGGCGGTTTTGACCGCTCTGTTTGTCGAGTGGAAAACTGATTTGGAGGTTAACTTCATTGATATCATGGATTTGAAACCGAACTGTTGGGTGAATTGAAAGACTTGTCGTCACTTTCGAAAATGCTTGGGTTAAGTGCATATGTATGTTTCCTTAACGCCTTGCCAGATTTATAAAGCAAAACATTAATTAATTGTGCATTAATCGAATCCTAGCATTGAGGAAGGCGACAAGTAGTAGCCGAAATTTGCATATTTCTAAAAAGAGTAGATTTTTAGTATTATAAAAGGAACTTTTTTTTTAAATTTTAACAATTATAGACCCCGTTCGTGTCGCGGGTGAAGTTTTTATGTCTCCATATGCTGGTATTTCGCAAAGATCTTGTTCCCTTCCTCAGTCCAGGGTGTCTAACAAAAAGATTCATATATTTATCGTTGCTTGCTTTTATATGCGTCAAATTGATTCAAGTTTCCTCCCTGCTTAAGCAGCTTCAAATTGTTGATGTCTACTTATTGTCCCTCTGTTCGTGTTCTTCTTTGTTTATCCAATGTAGGTTTTTTGACATTCAAGGTAAGACATCTTATAAATTCCATTTATTTCTGTTAGGCATTTCGGCTCTTTCTCGTAGACTGATAGGCTGGTCGATTTTGATTTGATAAAGTTTCTTAATTCCGGACCCAAGGAGATCCTCCTTCTTCCCTCCTTTTGATGGGTCTGTAAATGTGTCTAATGCGTAAACGCAGCAAATCTAAGGAGTATGTACTGCGCATTCTGTGTATGAGAATTTTACTATTTTACATTACAAATATGGAAACATCGTCGCCGGCATAACTTAAATCATGTCTTAAGTGCGCTCATTAAAAAATGCGTCAGAAGTTAGTATCAAAAGCCCATAACTTCATCAGACTGAATAATTTTCGAAGTCTACTACGGATTTCTTAAATTCTCCCTGACACGTTAATACTGGTTTGCTCTCTATGGACTTTTTATTGTGAGGACTTTTTTGGCTAGCTTGGTAGCTAAAAATAGAAATATCTATTAAGAAATAGCAACCATCAAGAGATTTGTATGGACGATTTTGCTATCCGCTTACCGACAAACGTGATGATTAGATGACATTGCTTTCAAGAAGTAAATTTCTAAACTACTAATGTACGATAGAATGCCACACAAGGGTTAACACAAGCCTCTTATCAATCATTTGCTAATTGAAATTCTGTACAAAATTTGTTATCTGTTCGAACTAAAAACTTCAACTGATGTAATTCCAAAAACACTCGATAAAAATTTGGTGAAAACAATAAACATTTTTACTCTCAGTTCGATGAGTATATTCGTTATCTAAATTGATACATTTACATGGATTGGATTCCGATAACATATCTAACAAATATGTATATAAAATATTTACTACTACAAAAAAAAACGAAAAGTAAATACTTTCCGAAGTTTTGATTTTTTTACTTAAAATTTAGAATAGCTTAACAATTTTAGATACGGGTGACCACATCATAGTAGAAGTTCGAAGAAAATGAAAAGACTTTCTGGGAAACTATTGGTATGCTTGAGTTTGTATTAAAATTATTGAATAATTGGAAGCCTTAATAGATTATCAGAAATCCGTTAATAAAAGTTATTCTCTGAATTCAATTGAGGATAATTTTTTGATAGAAATATTTATTAAATGAATATTCGTTCTTCTGATTGATAATTCCAAGGAAATCAACCACAATTTTGCCGGCTTGAATCATGCTTTTTTCGCTGTCATGAACTTCTTGTCTTACCAGAATCGCTCGTCGGTTTTGATCGATCGATTATATTCTCCAATAAATCATTTCGAATGGACAAGAATTTGTCTAGTCTACATATCATCGTCGATCACCTCCGAAGGCGCAGCATATATAGTTTAGAATTGTCAAACAGTTTAGAATTGTCAAGTCAAACCTCTGTTTGGCTGGACAGTGGTCTGCAGTAGCTCATTGTCTTTGCTTTATTCACTTTTGATTACTCGAAGATTTTTGAAGGCATTCTTGACAACCGTATTCGCGACATTGTTCAAATAGCCATGAATCAAGCCATATTTGTCAAGAACTACGGAACTACAATATACGCTGCGTGCTTACTCATGAAGAAACACCGTGGGAAGCATTGTCCTCTTTACATTGCATTTCTTGATCTAGAAAAGATATTTGACCGTCTGCCACACGAACTCATCTAGTATGTTCTGCGACGACACCTAGTTCCAGAAGAACTCATGTACTGGGTTAAATTGTTCTACCACGATTCAAAAAGTAAAGTTCGAAGTGTAGCGGGCATATTAAAACCGCTTCGTAGCCCCGCCGGTGTTCATTAAGGGGGTCATCCAGATTTTAGAATTTTTTTGTGAAGAACTGGATAAAGGTGCGAATTTTTCACCATATATTTATTAATATCTTCAGCATCCGTAGTAATTTTTTCAGCTCAGTGCCATAGTTCATTATTGAAATACAGAGCAACTTATACACCCATCTCCAAAAAAGGTGTTTTCCTACTGCGACGCTAGAAGGCGCTGTGATCATCTTAAAGAAAAGATGTAAACGGCATTTTAACGTGCGGACTTAACCACAGTCCGCAAACTAGGATTATTAAAAAATATTGAAAGGTAAATTGTTGGTGCTTTGTTAAACTTTTTTTGTGATTTTTGGCGTTTTTTCACGGCTTCTTTAATGAATAAAAAAAAAAACTACTGAATCGCAATTATCCTAGTTTACGAACTGTAGAAATATGTTCAGAATAAGTGGTTAATTTCTAGAAAAACCCATTTAAAAAGTAGAATGCGGTTTTTAACCATAAAACCTTAACTGACCATTAATCTGCTATACCTAATCCAGAAATCTTAGGTTTCTTGAAGAAACACAAGTAAATCCCTGGGGTTCAATTTTTATGATTTTAACGAAGTCATTCGGACCGATAAATACGCGCTTTATTATGGCGATCGACATAAACCTGGCATGGGATATTTTACCTGTTTAACACTGTAATTTCCGAACCATTCCGAATATCAAAAAATCACTTTGCCCATATATTCTACACTATATCCAGATACAATTGATGCAAAAAAAAATCGATTTCTCGGATTCGACACACGAGATGACCCTCCTTAAGGAAGCGCCCTCTCACCACTCCTCTTTGTCCTTGTCGATACACTGTCACACGGGACATCCAACACCCAGCGCCCTGTACACTGCTTTATGCAGATGATGTTTTCCTGGCATCTCATAGCAAAGTTGATCCCGAGTTACTTGTCCAAAAATGGAACGATCGCCTCAAGCAACACACCGATTCCCATGAAATAGGCACAATCACTGTCATTAAAAGCGACTTGCCCAGAACTGAGCGATTTAAATATCTCCATTGGAGCCAATGGAAAACTGCATTAAGAAATTGTTTTACGCATACGCGTGTTAAGAAATTGTTTACGCAACGCGACAATTCACCTGCCAAGATTAGTCTGAACATCGAAGTCGATGGTAAACGGGCAAAAGGCCGGCCGAAACAATGGTGGGTTGAAACGCTGGATGGTGATTTGAAAGCCTTCCGCCTGCATCCAGATCATATCTTTGACCGAGCAAAATGGAGCAACCGATTGAGACTGCCAGACCTCGCTTCTGAACGGGACAAAGCCTGAAGAAGAAGATGGTAATATAATAATTTCTGATGCTAATAAATAATTCTGGTTATTCCACCTAAGCAAGCCATTAGCAAAATTAATTGTCTCTGCACCGGAGACCCGTATTTGTATGATTGATCAATCGGTTGATTGTTATCGTAGTGTAACGAGGAATTATTGATAAAAGTCGTCCAATGTCGTGCAAAATTCGGCGATTTAAATAATTTTCATAAAGCAGTTGACAGGCATGGAAAAAATCATCTGAATAAATAAGCTATATAAATTTGGTGACGATCTAAAAATCGGCTATTTGGTTGATACTTATTAAAGATCAACAATTATAAAGCATGTATGGATTTGCATGTTATGTTGTTGGGCTTTAAATAATTTTAATAGAAACCAGTTATCATACTAAAATTATTTAAAATGCTGTACGTGCTGGTTTGTGATCCTTGGGTGCGAAAAGCAGCTAACAAGAGGGGCTCTGACTCCTTAAAATGATTTATAAATTAAAGATCGAGCAGGCGGCGCGAGATCTTGGGCTGCACATCAATGAAGGCAAGACAAAATATATGGTGGCAACGTCAGCACCGAAGACGAACAACATGCCAACATCAAACCGCACTGGTCAAACAAGAAGAAGAATAAGGATGGGAGAATACAACTTTGAGACTGTTGACAATTTCTCCTATCTAGGGTCGAAAATCACAACCGATAACAACTACGATGATGAAATCCGCGCACGGTTGTTGTCAGCCAACAGAGCCTATTTCAGCTTACAAAGACTGTTCCGCTTGAAACGTCTCACCATAGGGTCAAAGCTCTTACTGTACAAGACTATGATCTTGCCAGTCCCCATGTATTCCTCGGAAACTTGGGTTCTTAGCAAGAAAAATTGCGAACTCTTGGCCCCGTTCGAGAGAAGAATCCTCCGAAGAATTTCTGGCCCCCTACATGAGGATGGACGATTCCGTAGCCTACACAATGACGAAATCTATGAGCGATACCATGACCGTCCGGTTGTGGATAAAATCCGGCTCAATAGGTTACGGTGGGCGGGTCACTTAATCCGTATGGATGAGGATGATCCCACCCGGAAAGTCTATAAGGGCAATATCTATGGTAGAAAAAGAAGACGAGGCAGACCCTGCCTAAGATGGAGCGATGGCGTAGGTCAGGACGTCAGACAGCTTTTAGGGATATCGAATTGGTGGACCTCGGCGCAAAACCGAGATGTCTGGAGTTCCTTATTAAGGCAGGCCTAGACCGGATACCGGTTGTTGCGCCGTTGATGATGATGATAAATTAAAGAAATATTGATCCCCTTCATTTTCAATCGACGTCAACATCAATGTCGTCATTCCATTCTTTGACCTAAATTTCCGTTATTTCCTACAAAAATCAGCAATCTTGATCGATATCTTACTTGATCCAGATTTTGAAACAGTTCTATTTTTTTCTTCTCTAGCCTTTGAACGGCAAGCGAAATATTGTCTTCATTTTCAACGCCATTTTCGTTAGTTATATTCCTGAAAGTGTTATTGGTACAGTGATTCATAAAATTTCTTTCAACTCGATTGCTGTATAATCTGAGGAGGTGCTGAGTCCTCCCGCAATTAGTAGAATGTTTTAAAACTGTAATTTCTCAGAAATAGAATAACATATTAACTCTCTTTTTTTTATTTGAAAAATAAACAATGAAATCATGTTTTTGTTATACACAGGGTTGTATTTGATGTTGAAATTGACCTTTTTTGGAACTTGCTCCAACTTATCCTGCGTTTTCAACCAAATTGTGAACCCGAAAAAGATCGATAAAATAAGATTCTGCAGAATCTGCAGGTCAACTTCATCATTCCACGTCCTTAAGAGGATTAAATCAAGCTCATGTTGGCTTTTCGGCTTCTGTTCAGCTACCTTTTTCTTGATTATTGCGCAAAAGTTTTCTAAGTGGTTTGAATCTGCTTTACTGAGTTTTCGGCCAGAAAGTTACGTACCTTCAAAAGCACAAAAGGTCGAATAATTGGAAAACCTTCAACATTTTATATAAAATAGCCATTTTATATAAAATAGGGCGGGGCATCGTCCTGTAAGGTGACCCCACTTGAGGTATCAGATCCTCCTCCAAAGATTCGTTTATAGGCTGCACCATTGACTCTTCCATCATTTAATGAAAGTCTTTTCACACCATAATACAAAAAGCAGTCCCAGATTATCCTGCTTAGCGCCTGGCGCACTGTGGTCTGAATACACTCCCCAATGAATCCCTCACCTGATCTTCTCCATAGGTAGTGGATTCCATCCGACCCAAAAATATTAAATTGGGATTCATCGGAGAATATTACAGTGGGCCACTGTTCCAGGATCCCATAAATAGCGTTGCTTCCCCATTATTTCATTCAAAAAAGTCTTCTTTTTGGGATTTCAGCCATGAAGTCTGCCCCTCTGAGCCTCCGACGAACTGTTGACGCATCAATTTATGTCCCAATGCCATGCTTCAGCTGTTTTTAGTGTCCGATGAGCTTTTGAATCGATCCCGCAGTCATTCAAATTAATTGTTTGCTCTAATTTCCAAGTTTTTCTAATTTTTGCAAGTACTAATTTCCTAGCGGAGACTGTATTCATTAATTTAATAGTTGACAACGTCTCAATCCATCATAATGGCATCCATTCGATCCTATAACAAATTTTATTCTACAAAATAATGGAAACACTACAATTTTCTTCAAATGTTTCCAGATACACTGAAAGCTCTAAAGTTTCACATCGTGCACGAAAATGTCAAATGAACTTAAAGTAATACAAGCAGAAAAAATTCAAATGAAAAACTTAAAGCTTATTAGTGTCACACTAAAAGTCCCGTTATCTCAATCGGGGATGTAGCTCAGATGGTAGAGCGCTCGCTTAGCATGTGAGAGGTACCGGGATCGATGCCCGGCATCTCCAAGTTGGATTTTTTTTGCAATTCTATAGCAAATATTTACTTTGTATTCCATATGAGGTTGAAATTCACGGAATTTGAGATGAGATGTTTATTGTGTAAATTTATATTTTCGATCACACGTTTAAAGGAAGATAAAACAAGAAAATTCGCATTGTTATGTGGATAAAATGCTGCGCGGAAAGCTAAAATGCTAAAAGATAAAATGCTCTTCCACGGAGAAAGCTATCATTAGTGCATTTGTACATCGATGCAGGCTTCTGCAAGAAATGCTTTTCCTTAATATCATTTCTACATGAAATGCATGGTTTTCGAGTTATTTGCGAAAAATCATTAAAAAACATGCAGGCGCACATCGGCGCTATATAACTTTTGTTTCTTATGCCACCCTTTACCCCCACCCCGAATTTCATGTCAATCTTAACTGAAAAAATTCGGAGGTCGCACTCATTTTTCGGCTTTAATAACTAGCGAAAAGAGTGAGATAACATAATTGAATTCTAACAAAAATATATTCGAAAAAGTATTGTGAACTTCCGGAGAATCGACACAGTTATCGTCAGATTAATTCGGAGAGATCGCACTATGGATCTCTTTCGCATGGCGTGAACCCTTGGATTTCGCAGCCGTTCTACCCAAATGACGGGTATTTCGAAAAAACTCTCACGACAGGCTTTATTTCTCTAATTCTTGATTCTGCCGGTGTTCCGGTTATACGTTCAAAAAATAGAATACCTCCCGAACTTGACTGTGGGGCCTCCGGAATTCGAGTGGAGATACTCCAGAGTGAGAGCAATTGGTATTAAGTGGGATGAAAAGGAGAAATCCTGGTACTGGTGGCCACAGGTAGATACTAGACAGCTACCACACTCCCCCTTGCCCCTCCAGAAGGGAAATAAGTGCGAGTACGCACGAACGCTGAAACCAGATGTCTTCCAATTAAATTCGGGCAACAAAAAATCCTAGATCAAAGTCATTTAAAGAGCCGTTGTCTTTTTCACAAAAAAAAGGCCAATGATCCTATTTCACACCATACTGTAACCGTGTAGGAGTGTAGAAACAGCACAGATCTCCCTGGGTTATACTCCAATATCGAATGTTTTCTTTATTGATACATCCACTGAGATGCAAATGTGCCTCGTACTAAAAGAAAATGAGATGTTTCGCGGGAGCGTAGCAAGCATGTTTTCACAAGCAAGTTGTCTGACTTCATAATCACGTGGCATTCATGGACAACTATCATTTTGTAAGGTTACATATAAAGATGTTCTTTAATTATTCGATAAATAGATAGATTCGATAACTACCAAAAAAGTTGGACTTCTCGGTATTGAAGGCCGGGGAGGCTCTTCAATGGCAGCCCAAACTCTCTCAATTTTTTCTGGGATAGTAAGGTATTCTGGTATTCTGATCCAGTCTTCTGATTGACGACACTTTTCCGGTAATCTCGAATGCATTCACCACAAAACACGACTGCGAGGGAAATATTGAACCTCAAACGGAAGGCATGCTGTACACGGATGATTGAATACACGTTTTCAAAATAGACTTGACACAAAACATGCGCTGATGTACGGATGATGGGGTTCAGCATCAAGGCTACAGACAACTGACAAGCATTCCATAGCCCTTCAACGTTCTGCATCATCCTTGTCAGAGCGGTACTCGTGCTGGGTTCTTCATCGAGAGCATACTACAGATATCGCCTAAAATTAAGCTTCACCTATCTTAACTTTATCTTTATCTATCATCACTTCCAAATACTTGATGAACAGTTAGTTGGCGATGATCTTACAAATTTTTCTTGCAGGGCTTGATGGTCCTCATCACCAATTTGGGCTCTACGGCTCAAAAGTAGTCGTATTGATTGGGAGGTAGTATTGGTAGTAGATAGATTACCCATTAGGAAGCGCGATAATTCATGGAATCAACTATCCCAGAGTAACCGACGAGTGGATCGGGGCAGAACACTAAAGGGAGCATGTAAACTTTTCAATGAGATCTGGAGAGAGCTGAAGCCTATTTCTACGAACCAACATGGATGGTAAGTAGTTGTCGTTGAAGCGCTATGCTCCATATAAGGGATAATGACAACGATATATGCCTGTATGTTTTATCTGGTGGCAATATCAATAGCCGTCGTTACCCATCGCAGTTTATCTTATTATAAAGTAAGTTATCACCTAGAAACGACTAGAACAGAAGGCACGTTTTTAACTGTTGACTGCACTCTAAGATATAGCATTGAGTTCCAATTTTGTTTTTTCCCTAACCAGAAATTAAAAATTGGCTTTATTATTATTTATGCATTAAACACTTTCAATATGGAAATAAATAAATATTCATTGAAAATATATCAAACAATCAAGACTTTGTTTAAGTCAAAATTTCATTTATTAATTACCTTATCTAATTAGCTAACAAACTAACAATCTGTCTTCCAATCATATGACCTCATTGTATGATTGCGTATCTATTAGTCATTCTAGATATTGCCTTATGAACGCATCAACATATCCATTTGTTCATGATTTTATTTTTAAGTGGTTCGTAATGTTTTTCACATAAAAATGTGCGTTAAGAACATTTTAGTAATCTATTCACATGTTATCTAAAATTAAAAAGTGAATTTAATCTATGGAATTTTATATGTATTGCACTATTGGTATCTCGTAGGTTAGTTATCTCTAGAGGCTCTAGACCAATAAGTTTCTCACAAGAAGAACGCATTTATCATATTGAATCCATACCCCAATTTAAGATTGATCACATTCAAACATTCAGAACTTGTTATAAATACATACATGTATGGCAACGAAGGCATCCCTCTAGAGTGCGATATGGATCGTCATATTAAAAGCAAGAATCACAATTAACAAAAACTTATGCTAGCTTGATTTCGTCTGTTACGTGCACCCACCCAGTTCTACTGCTATCCCGCAGTACCGACTCACTAAACAATTCCACCCCAGTCAATAGACTATATATACACAAGGACTATCAAACACTTAGTGTTGCAGTAGCCTTCAAAGGGTGATGTTGTTCCTATTCTAAATTGCACCGATTCCCGATAGCTCGAAACTTCATTGTAATTATCGAAATCAAAAGAAGCACTTCGCCGTGACCTTTGCATAAAGCTATATTCCTAAATTGTTAACCTAAGAGGATACCCAACTACCATCGCGTTCCTCCTGTCTGACTGGTTGGAGGGGACGTAGCGGCTTGCAATTGCGCAGCTCTATCTTGAATCGTGTAACGATCTTTTCGGGGGAAGTGAAGTGTATAGTCTGGTACCGGAACAGGCGGAAGCACTTCATGGTCTTCGACATGGGCAAGTGTTTTCCTGGGGGCGACTATATCCTCACGAGCGTTGAAATAGGACCAAGGCAATTGTCCGCGCAATTCACCTGTTACGTAGCTAGTAGGTCGCTCTACAGGTGCTGAAATCCGATGTTGCTCCGTATTCCTTTCATATTCAGCATAACGATCTGATTGAGATCTGCCAACATCTATTTGAATACGATGGCCATTTTGTGAATTCCCTGAGTGTCTTTTCTCAGGGTATTGTGATCCTGAATCCCTGCGTCGCTGAACAACCATATCCGCTTGATTTGCACTGACTATTTGAGGAACATGGCTCGGCACATTTATTCGTTTATGTTTCTTTTCCCCGGGGATAGCGTATAAATCCTGTGGAACGATGTTTACTGGATTGTCATCTGATTTCAGCGGCTCAAAGGTCCTTCTGTAAGGATCTAATGACTTGCCAGCAGGCTCTAATGGAAGTCTAGCAGGAACGTAGTAGTATTGACTTGGAAGAGGTTGATGAATCGCAGGATTTTCAATCGACTCAGACTAAAAGTAATAACAATGAATAAAAAATGAAGATTATATTATCGAAATTCAAGTTACCGTGCTCCGCTCCGTTTGTTCTAGTTCGCCTTCTGGCTTAAATATCAGCTGAGTAGCCTGCCGAACAGCCCATATCATTCCGAAAAAGTTGAATAAGAACAATACCAGCAATCGACAGGATACACATGTGAAAATAATTGAAGGAAAACTGAAATGGCTGTAATTTCTCTCTGCAGCAGGTAAGATTTCCCAAATATTTTGAACATTTAAATACTCGAAGGTGCTTTCGGCTGTCTGCAAGAGGCGAGCAAGTTAAAAGTCAACTTTCAACATTTTTGAGTTAAATAAAAAAATATTAATTACAGTTGTGTGACATATATCGATTATGTGGAAAACCGTAGCGATTACATCCAGAAGACAACCAGCTATTATGACAATGGCCCAAGGAGTAAAATAGCAATGAAATGCGGTTTTGCTCAGTTTTCGACGTGTCGCCCCAACTGAAAGAAAGAAGCAATAATTTATTTATAGTAAGCAATAGGCTGGAACTATATGCAATTCAAATTTAATTCAGATTCAAATGCCCTGAAAAGCGCTCCCGTGGTATGTGATGCCACAAGTGAAGCTGTGACACCTCAATAAACCAAGGAAGTGCCGTTAACGTGCACAATGCATTCTCCCTACTGTATCCCCTGGAATATGTCAATGGACTGATGAATCTACCATTTTGATACAAAAAAACAAACACAGTGAGCAAAAATTGAAATCCAGACACCGTCGTAAGAAACACATAAGTGTTCAGAAAGAGAGTAAAAGACGGTTTTGTCTAGGGCAGAGGCAAGTTATCAAATGCTGCCCTAGGAGCAGCGTGACCAAAATTGACAACAGGTGGAAAACGCCCCTTTATATATAATCGCAAAAAACACGACAAGAGGGCAAATTATATCCAAGTTTAAACCTCCATTAGTTTGAGCCTAAGGTAGGCTAAAGCTCAATTTTTGTTTCTACATCCCATACAAAAAAAGTTGTTTGTATTTGTATGCCACGTAGAGTCTGCGAAGAAAATTAACGAAAAAGGATAAAATACCCTTTCATAGAACTAATGACAAAAAGACTCTACTTTCGTAGGCAAAACTCAAATCTGGGCAGAGCTTAAAAATCGTAATAATGGCATAAAAAAAATTAAAAAATTTACTACTCCGTATCAAGATCTGTAAACCAAACGAAGCTTTCACTCTTTGTGATATGGAATCGGCCAGACGCTGGATATATTCGGTTGGATTTTTGTTCAATTCTTCGAGAAGACCGTCCATCAACTGTTTTTTGCTCGAAATGGAACGTTAGCGAAGTCAATCATCGACGTAATCCTACAGGTCGTCAATAATATTGCAATCCGAAGATTGTGGAGGAGTTTTGTCTACCTTTAGACAATTGAACATTGTCATTTTCTTGGTACATCTTGCCTGTTTTTAGCCGCTGGAATACTTTGTTAAAAATTTGATGTACATATTCGCATAGAAATTCCCCTCCACGAATTACCCACGCCCTCCACTCCGTAACAACCCCACACCATAACCCTTTCCTCATTGTACAATTCTCAATACGTGATTCATACGATCCTGCCTTGAACGTGTCATATGACACAGCCCTGAACATATCAGACACAAAAGAATTGTTCCATACATTCAGTAGAAGGCATTCCATACATCTAGTAGAAGGCATTCCGGATCCGCACAAACACAGCACAGCCCAGGACAAAATTCTTGTAAAGAATATTTTCCCCGTGCTGGAAGGTATCCCTACAGGGAAATTGAAAAACCATTCCATTGGAAGCGAAGAAGCATAGACATCCGCAGGTATTTTTTTTAGGAATTGTTCCGTCGGAGGCCAATCTCTATCAAAATGTACCTCTCAAGAATTCAAGCATAATTTTCACTAATATAAATTGGTTCCATGTGTAGAGTGCAGTTTGAACTTCTATTTGATTTGTAATTTCGCGAAAAAAATGTGTTGTGACAAATTTGTTGCATCTCCAGCTCTGAATTTATAATTTTTTTTAATTTTACATTCATTTTTCATTAGCCGCGGTCACTACAAGGTTTCGCGACGGGAGCAGAATCTCATTTCCCTCTTTCTGAATTAATTTACTCAAATAATGCATTTCATAATGTGCAATCACCCTAATGTTCGCCGCAGATTATACATTATTGAATGCATTCGAGCGAATTGATCTTGACACAGGGGAATAATTTGCCGCATCCGTGGGCGCACGCACATGTTGCTGCAACATGAACTCAACAGAGTTCAAGGCGAACGTACCTGCATGGGGACCGGTTCTTGGTGGAACAGTTGGACTGGCGGGTGACAACAGAGAGAGTTTGGATTTGGGCAGAGGAGATAGCTGGAAGACAGGAGGTGAGATTGGGAAAAAATTTCACGGGGGAGCATCTGGGAGGAAAAGTTTTGATTTTTCGCGGTGGAGAGAGCCGTGACGTTGGGAAGATTTTTCGCGGGAGCATCTGGCGGTAAGGAGCAGCCCCTGTCCGAACTCTGGACTTTCCGACATCGACAAAGGCGGGAGGGTAAAAAGGATACGTTGGAGCAGAGAAAGCTGCGGATGGTTTTAAAGGCACCGATGGAGTTGCTATTCCAGCGGGAGTGCCACGTAAACCTGGAAGGACTCGAAGTGATTGGTTCAACACCAATGCTGGTATCGTTCGCGATTTGACTTCTGCCATTGCGGACAATTGTCCAAAGACTTCAATCGTGATTATTACAAATCCTGTGAACTTGTGTGTATCAATTGCCGCAGAAGTTCTAAAATCCAAAGGAAAGAACTATCGCCGTCGTCTCTCCGATGTTTCAATTTTGGATATTGTCCTTACTCGAAAATTCATTTCGGATCCACATAAAGTTGATACGAATACCGTTGTTATTCCGGTGATCGGTGGACATTCTGGTGTTACAATTATTCCGGTCGTATCGTTTTCGCAGTCCGATCTTGAGAAAATCCCAGTGCACAGCATAGAAGCAGCCGCAAACTCTAAAAGGGTTTTTTTCTTATTGAAAAAGAAAATGAAGTAGTAAATTGTATAATTCTATATACACACCACGCCGAGCTCGAAGTGATCGCATGTGTTAGTGTTAATTTTTCTTTTGTTTGGATTTCATTTCACGCGCGGTCGAGCCGATTTTTTTTTTTTTCAATTTCCCAATTTTAGCTCCCGTTCTAGTTTTTTTTCGTTGGCCGTCGCAAATTCCTTCGTTGTTGTCTATTCTAAAATCCGATGCGGACCCACGCATCGGTATAGACACGTTTATTTTGTATTAATGACACGTGAGGGATCAAAGCGCTCAAAGGACCCTCACCCCCGATGCGGACTTAGGACTCTTAGGATCCTCAACCCTGAAACCAGCATAATTTCTTTTTGGCCCAGTTTTGGTCTGAAAATATAAGGCGGATTATATTTCGCACTCATGTCATCTTTATATCTAAAGGAGCGATTACCACCTGTAGTCATTTTGGATCACGTTGCTCCCAGGGCGTAGGTAAGGCAGCGTCTGATGAGTTACCTTTCTGAGCCAAACCATCAGTCGCTTTTTTTAATTTTTGGGTATTTAGCTCAAAAAAGGGGGTCCGTAAACCACAAATGTGAAAGAAAGTTTCTTCCTAATTGGTCCGGTCCGACATCAACTGGATACGGACTTTGGACCTCAGTCCTCAAAGAAAAAAAAATTATGTTAATGAAATCAATAAAGTAAAGCGATTTGAGTTTGCCCAGAACTTTCTTTTTAAAGATCAAACGTTCTCGTTCTATAGATTTAGTTTAATGTATTCTCCAGCGATGAAAAATACAAAAGCGTGGAGAAAGCCTAACACAAAACTGGAGCCGAAAAACCACAGTAAAATATGTTGAGGTAATTGTTTTGGTGTGAAGCTGTTAGGAAGTGGAAAGCATAGGCGTGGAGCGCACTATGGATGCGAATATATATACCAAAGTTTTTAAAAAAACCATGTCAGCGCAGAGAAACAAGGAAAATGTACTAAGACAATGACCCGAAACATAAAGCGCGCACGATAATTTTCAGAACTGATTTATATCCTTCACAAAAATACTTCAATCTTGGTTGCAATTTCGAAGATGTCTTTTCCATACAGACGTATTTTCAGCCACTTTCCAGACGTTCGCATTAAAGCTTTCGTTTGTAGTTTGGGTGAGACCACCCAAAAATCTCTCCAACGACTTCTGCTTTGATGACACAATCTACTCAAACTAATGAGAGAACAAAGAAAGTCAGTGAGGGAGAAGGTCTAATAGAAAGTAGCTTCACGCATTAACGCAACCTGGATGAAGCGGCGTTCCACAACTGGTGTTGTTTGTGATCGACGTATCAGTGAGCGCCTCAAATCTAAAATTTACCGCAATGTCGTCCGTCCTGTCGCTCTCTATAGTTCTGAGTATTGGGCGACTACAAAAGACAATGAACGGCGTGTTGTGGTAATGGAGACGAAGATGTTGCGTTGGACTAGTGGTGTGACACGTTTTGATCACATCCGAAATTAGGATATCCGTGATCATGATGGCGTGATTGCGCCGATGGTAAAAAAAATTCAAGAGAGGCGTCTTCGATGGTATGGTCAGGCGATTCGTGCTAACGAGAATTCACTTGCCAAGATTGGCCTGAACATCGAAGACGATGGTAAACGATCAAAAGGCAGGCCGAAACAACGGTGGCTTGATACGGTGGATGGGGATTTAAAACCCTCGAGATTGCATCCATATCATTTGATAGAGCCAAGTGGCGAAACAGATCACGACGAGCCGACCCCGCTTGTGAACGGGACAAAGGCTAAAAAAAAAGAAATACGGCTTAAGCACTACAGACAAGACAGAATATTTTAGATGTCTGATTATGCAATCTATAATTTTTGGGTAGAATTTGAAAAGTCGTTGACAGATATGTACGTCATATAACTTTATGATGGATACATCGACCGCAAAGTCACATATTTGTTCTTAAAAAGTTACCCCGTTCAATTTCTACTAGATAACATAACTAGAGGGAACGAGGTAATTTCGTGACTAAAGGATTACTGGATATATAAATCTTCTGATGCAGTGGTGTTTACTGGGCTTATTGAATATATACGATACCAAAGGGGTAGAATGAATTATTTGCGTAGTTTATGATGGCAATGTCCCAGTATCGACAAACTGATACTGTGCGAGGAGTAAGTCAATCTATGTATCGGACGCCCTTATCATACTAGGCAAAAGCCTGTAACTAACCAACAGATGTCGAAATACGATAATATCGAAGATTATATTGAAAAAAAACATCCCCTATACCAGCTAGGAATACTCATAGAATGTGACTCACAGCTTACCACTTGTTTTGAACCTCAACACACAATAACATGATTTGGCACAAATATCATTTGAAATAATAACTTAGAATATCTCAATCCAGATGATAACGCGTATAGGAAAAGCAAATATACTTTTAACACATTTCACTCTGTCGTCCATGTTCAGAAATAAGGGTAGATATGACAATGCAAAATGCGGACTGACAGCCCTATGGCTTCCACAACACTTAATGATAAAGTTACTAAAAGCAAGATACCTACCTATCACTAGTAACGATGTCAATACCCACAAAAAGCTAATGGCTATATAAAAGATAACTAGTCCTTCTGTTCTTTCCGCCACAAAGGTTACTTTTGGTAGGTTTGCAACATCCTGGTACGATGATCGAGACCATATAACTTCCGTGCAAGCACTATCTGTAATAAAACGCCACCAATTCAGTTATTAATTCAAAATTCATGTTTCCTTTACTAAAATATCAAAATAGCATTCGAAAAGCGAAAAAAATGGAGAGGAAAGATATGAAAATCTTAAGAATGATAAAGTAGATAAAATACATACTTCGAAAGTAGATAAAGTACATTATGGTCCCCAAATTGGTTGAAGTCATATCGAACTGGCATTCGATAGCCAGTAGCGCCCAGATAGATAAAACAAGATACAGTGCTCCTTGAAGCTGAAAAAGTGTACATTGTGGGGTTACTGACTTTGAATTTTAGTCTCCTTATCGAAGAGCTCTATACTCACCATCGTTATGGACCCTATGACTGCAATCCTAGAAAATTTCCTATTACTAGGCGTGTCCATCGTTCTGTGGAATTTCGGCATATTGGCATAGGCTTATTCAATTGAATCCACAAGACTGCAACTTATTCTATCTGACAAGCTCCTCCTACTTAGCTTCCCATGAATTCGGTGGGTCCTTGTAATATGCAACTGGTGTCCGGGTCTAAAAGGGTAAGTAAATTTCAATGTATAACTCTCGAATCTCTGATCGAACGTTAGTTCAGATTCTTAGACTGACTAATAAACTTGGAATCGCACTGGACGAACCGACATTGCGGCGAACGGTCCGGACCAATCACCCACAAAACCTAACAGCGAAGCGAACTGAAATTACGACACCTGTACCAAAGCTTTACTGCTGGACTAAAAGTTCCTGAACATTCAAATTGTTTTGGTTTTTTTTCCATCGATATCTTTCTTTTCAATATGTATATGTATCTATATTTTGGCCACACATAGATAAGATAACCCACAGGTTGAATCAACTGACGGTTGATATTGATGGGGTAATGCACGTCACCATCTCACCTTGGTATTTTAGTTCTAGTAAACACAGGCCTATGCAGTATTCATTTTAGAGCCGTCCATGGTAGAAATTTCCGAAGCTAAAAACGGAAAGTTACTTTTCATCAGTCAAGTTTTCCCGAATCGGAACAAATGCACATGCATTATTTGCGCAGGTTACCGATCAAGTGATAATGGTGGCATAGAAGATAGGCGTTGAATTTCCCTATCATTTATTTTATCACAGATAATTCATGCATTCGCACAAATTTCACAGTGAATTTATTTGTAGTTGAATACGATTAAGTTAATGAAAATTTATGATTAGATTGATCTCGGGCTTTCCAAATCAGTATTGTTATTTCTGCTATTTGATCATCATGATTCGACCTATTGAAAGCGACTATAAATAAATGAGGAAATCATAGCATAAAATGGCTTATCTAAAACGGAAAAATTCACCAATAATATGCAATTACGTTTACATGACTCTTCACTTTTTAGGATGACTCACAGAATTTAGTTCGGAAGATCAAGTTTGCCGTATTCAACCCACTTTTCCTCTCAGTTCCACAGAGTGTGAAGTTACGTTCTTACGGATTTATATTCTGGTCAAGTAAAGGGGAGGCGGCCCAGATTCCGGAAATGCAAGAATATTCATGCTATGATGCCACAAACGCGAAATATCGCGGAAAATCTGGCATCAGACAGACTGGCCGAAATCGAGGAAAATTGAAAATTTCCACGACCCCCGGTCGACAAAATGACCAAAAATTCAAAATCGTCGGATTCGCGCGAACGATACCTCGATCGAAAGGAAAGGCGGCCCAGATTCTGGGAATGCAAGAATTTTCATGCTATAACGCCACAAACGCGAGATATCGCGAAAAATCTGGCGCCAGACAAAATGGTCGAAATCGAGGAAAATTGAAAATTCCCTCGAGCCCCTCTCCTTATAATGTGCAGATACGGAATCAAAATCTTGCGGTTCAACACCCTAGAAGCCGTCTTCAACCGGTTCAATTATTAATAACACTAAGTTTAGTATAGCATGTCGAATGTGCGCATTTTGGTTCTGTCTCATGATTCCTCGATAAATGAACGCTTTATTGGTTCTGCGACATGACGGAAAATGGAAAATTTTGCCCCTTTGCATAGCAATAAGACGTCACCCTTGCTTTATTTAGTTTTTTCCAGCTAAATTCATAACCAAATTAATACAATTCCAACTAAATTGATGTATTTTTAGGGCTAAATTTCAATTTCATTTAGGTTCATTATTATGATTTTTTAGCTAGAAAAGTTCTAAGACCGAGTCCTGTTCAGTGTTGACTTTTTAATACTAAAGATACTAAATTTAGTACCTTTTGAAATTCATCAGTACGTCAGTAGTTTTGTTTCATTTTTCAATACTTTTTTAGTTAAATAGGTACTTTGCAGTACTTTTCAGTACTTTTTTTGGTAATATCATGTTCTCTTGAATGGCAATATCACGCTACCTATGGTTTCGATTGTCAAAATTCGTCAAGATTTCCATAAAATCACTAAGTGGTGGTTTCAATGAATGCATTCTACTACATCACAAAAGGATATGAAATGGAACTACCTGAGGAAGATGACAGTTCGTAAATAACGCTACGTCATTCGTAATTCACAGAGAAGTCGGTTCAAAAGTGCCACGACATTTGCAGATGTCGCAACATGCACGGGTGGACATGGACATTCGCTTTCGCCTGCAATTGACATGCATAGTTTTAGGATTTGCACTGTTGTTAATAATAGTGGGTATAGTGGTAGCTTCGTGATTTTTTGGAGATTTTTCGGTTGGGTAGGTTCTGAGAATGGATCCATGAAAAAATTTACTAACTTTCAGCCCCGGTCCTCCCCGCTTGTGCATTAAATGTCAAAACTGAGACCAGTTTTCTGGTACTAATCGAGAGCTTTCATTTGATGACATGACTACATTCGGTGAAACACATTTTACACCTGCCTTTTGCGTGTATGGGGACCTTCCCTTAAATTCTACGTAGAACGATGTAACTCACTGTATGCATGGGCGTCTACAGTTTCTGACTTCCCACCAAATGTCGTGTCAATCCGTATAACCGTTTCGGAGATAATGCGTGTGTGTGTGACAGACAGCTATATAGCCGGCCTGACAGACAGAAGGTGAATCCATTTTCATAAGGTTTTGTTTTACACAAAACTTTAAAAAGGAATTTCTTAACTTCGAACTGCTATAATTTTTACACTAATGACTAGAGTTCCGTGAAACTCCAGTATTATGGGCGATATATATTCTCTAAGCTAAGGGGGTTTTCTGGTTAATCTGAAAAAGTTGGTTTTGGTGAAAAGTGCTTGTGACGGACACACAGCCAAACAGTAAACCGATTTTAATAAGGTTTTAGTTTACACAAAACTTTAAAAATGTACACCATTCCCTTGTATGGGGAGTGACCCTTAAACTCAACACACAATCGTAATCTACTATATGTACATTTATGTGCTCTGAAGGAACTGAATTCACTTTACACCTACGGATCACTACCATCGGTCGCTGACAATGTGCTTCAGCTCATGACTTTTCGAGAGGCTTCCACCCTACCTTCACTGTTTTGCGCCACGCAATGCTAGGTCGCACTCAATTTTCAACTTCAATGAATGGACCAGTATAGCGTATGCTTGAAGAGTGCGCCGCAGATGAAAAGGTGGTAAAAGTTGAAGAAGTGGCATAAACTTGACGCAGTGTCACAAGACCTGAAGGAAAAATAAAAGAAACTGCATTGGAAAGGCAGCTCCTTTGGGAGTCAAGAGCAAAAAGTAATGCTTCGTGACACTCCTAAATTTATTTATATGTAATTGCTCAGTCTGCTGTGCTTGGTTAGCCACTGTAATTTAGTAATGGTAATTAGAAATGAACAGTCCTCAATTAAAGATGCTAATATTATAACAATATAGTACAACAACGTTAATTGTTCGACAAGGGCTGGGTATCCCGTTGAATGATCGGTGAATAGCAACAAACCTTCAATTACATCCGCGCACAGAAGGGAAAGAAGGGTTTTGCAGTTTCAAGCCACCCCAAAAATATCCCTTCGACGACGGTGTCAATGAGATAACAAATTCTATGAATAAGAATCAGATGGTGTTCCATTCTCCTCAAACTTTCGATTAAAAGACTCATTAAGTTGCTTCCCTTCATTAGTTTCTTTTACTTGATTGCCTTTTCAATTTCGAGGTCACATATAGGTGGAATTACAAATGGATGCGCAAATCCTTCCATTGCAACTCACTGGATGATAAGCATTGCAATGTCCTTGTCATCAACACAGCAGAAATGTTCGACCTTCTTTTGACAAGTCAATACAGATCTCTATTGCTCTCCTAAGTCCCCAGTTCATCGTAGGGTTCTTTATAGGAGGCTGTTCCAGTAATGATTACTGGACGGAAAACAAGTTCCGAATATCATTAACTACAACAAAACAACAAAGACACTGCAGAGGAATAGGAAACATAATACCAACTACATGAAAGCCCCGGGACTAGCAGTGCTATCTCCACCAACCATGCGCGAATTTATATCACTTAATCGACGATCAACAATAATTTCGAATGGGGAATCTTTCAATTTATTTGTCTCGTACTTTAATTGGTCTTTATCCTAATTGTGGATCAACCAAGGAATATAGTAGACCATAACAAGCAGATTACATACAGGAGATTCGTCTCCTGACGCATTGGTTGAATTTGAATGCTGGAAGAAAAGCATTGCGCATATTCGATATTCTTCAATCACTTGTGCATGAAAAATCTCCCGCATTTACTATGGTGATAGTGTCATGTATGTGATGCATGGGTTGGGAAAACATCATTAGGGATCATTAGCGATGTGCTTTATTATTTTACTTTATTTTTTTTTTTGTATCTCCACGAAAAATAAATATCTTCGAAATTGTCGAATAAATAAATTAATTTAAGAATAAAAAAACCAAATTTAAATTGCTCATGACATCATGAAAGTCGATATTACGTAAGTGTTCTATCCAAATCCGCACCGAACTCGAGATAGCAAACTTTTATCATGTGAGCGAGTCTTAAGAAATAATGCACAATTGATTTTCTAGCTACGTTACATATGGAACTACTACGCGCCCGAAATTCTCAACATAGGAACTACTTTATCAAAAAGCGGGGAGGAGGTTGTTTGTTGTTCCGTTAATCTACTAATTTAATATCGCTAAAGAATTAACACTGAAATCTGTGAACGTCGAAACAACATATAATTTCTAAAGAAACCAACGAATTATATTCATTTCGGTTGCTGCATCAACGTTTCTTGGAGCTTCACAGCGACTGACATTCCTTCATATAATTAATTAAGCCTCCTTGAACTTATCCAATGACATTTTTATTAATATCATAGTGAAATTCCTACATCTCCAGCATTTACTCCATCTCAGTTTTTTATCATAATTCAAATATACATAGACGTATGATACATATAAATGTTACTTCCCGGCCAAGGTCGCCACAGCCTTATCAGCAACTTGTTCACCGCTAATCGTAATTTCTCCAAAAAGCCTTTCATGTTAAGTTTTTCGCGCAATCTGCACGTAGTATGGCAAAAACCTGAAGTGTTATTGTTTCACTCTCTCTAATAAACATAAAAAACATGATAGAGCTTATATGGGGGCAATTTCAAACAATGCCATAAAATAATTCGAAAAAGAATATTTATGAAAATTTAATCGTGGACCGGATGAAAGCGTATTGATAAAAACAAATAATCAGAAATGTTTCTTCGAACGTATTTTGATTCGTAGATTGAAATCTTTGTTACAAGAAATTCATCTTAAAGCATATTTGAAATGATCCTCATAAAACCATTATTTAGGCAAAAACTTCACTGAGCAGGAAAAATATAATCCCGACGGATTAAAAAAATTATAAATACTTTTTGGCGATTGTAGAGCCGTAAATTAATTCGTAGCAGACACACGCAAGTTGAACTTCAAGAGGAATTTAGCGGACTCCAAATACCGCAGGATGAAAGGCCGGCGATCTGTTATGAAGTTGTGATCCAGAATTCTTCACCGCTGAATCAAGAATGACTCAGTTCCTGATTATCCAAGTGCTTCAAAGGGAAGACCAGTTACGTTTCTGTGGATTTACATGAGTACTCACCTTAATTCCAGTCTTGTTAAGATGCGGATTCACTTTGTGACCACAATCAGAGCCCTGCTGAGCCAAGCCCAACGGTATCAGCATATACTGAGTGCATGGCTCAGTATTCATACTGGTGGATGCAAGGCCAAAAGTCTCTGTTCGTTTGAACATAACCACACCCCCATGAAACTCGGACTATGGGGCCAGAATTAGCAACATTTGAAACATTTGAATTCAGGAGTTATCCCGGTTACCATGGTGCTGGAAAAGTTTCGTGACCTACAGCCACTTCAGATGAGTCTCCGTGCAGACTGTGGTTTGATCACCCTAATTAGGCCTTTGGAACACGACCAGCAAGAGGTTAGATATTGTCTTCTATTTGTAGTTAAGTCTAAAATTGATAGACCAGAAGCTTACTCCAAACTACAATTTTATTTTATAGTGTATATATATAGATTTCGGGAGCAACTTACTCCCTTCATCAGTACAAAGCTACGACCAGCAAACCAAAGCGATGTAGCGTGTCTCGATGCTACAACTATAGAGGATCTCCTCGGCCACTTGGTTTTGGTTTGGCCAACAGGGGTGCTGCCTCGTCTTCCTCGCCGCCACCTCTGAGCGCCAAATTGAAGGACAAGAACATCCTTTTGAATCTTTTTTCATATAAAACACCCTCAATTAAAGCTGCTTTCGGTCGCTCACTATGATAGAAAACTGATGAGCCATTCAGATTTTTTTTCAAACAAACCCAGCTTCATCCAGTCACAAAAAGTTGGTATAAAACTTTATAGTAAAATATTGAAAAAATCCTGAATTGGAAATGGAAAAGTCTGAATTTGAAATGGAAAACTGTGAAATAGATTTGCAAGAGTCTCGAAAGTTGGTTAGTTTGGAAAGTTTTGAAGTTAGTTTGGAAAATTCTGAATTTTTGGCATATTGTTAGTTATAAGGTTAAACCCCAAAAGGTAATTACAGACATCATTTATAGGAAAAACTTCTTATAAGGCAAGTCAAAATCAATGGAAATTGAAGAAAGGCTGGAAGCCGGAATCTCAAAGTTTCAGGCATGAAAGGTTTTGGTAATTTTCCATTAAGAATATTTAGCTAAATGTACCCGATATTCAAGTCGATGTGGTATTCACATTTTATCTATTATGGTTAGTTATTTGACCCGAAAGCAGCAAATTTGGCCAACTATAACTTCATTAATAATAGTAGGATTTCCAGCAAACTTTCTAGTATGATGCTTTCTGCTACAACATTTTATGGATCTAGGATGAACTTAAGGGAGGTTCGCAGTAAATTTTTAAAATATAAAAAAATAGTATTATAAATTTTATTTGAGCAGATATCGTAACGAAGAGTATTTTGAGGCCTAGGAACTATGTTCATGGATCACCATAATTTGTTTCAGATTCTTTGGTTGGGTAGTTCCAGAGAATGGGCTATTCAAGTAATTATCTCCTTTCAGGCCCCCGCACTCGTCCCCTTTGCAGCCAAAGTCAAAACGAATATCTGCTTCGAAGAGTACATGACTATATTCAACAGAAAAAATGTTGCACCCCTCTTTTACAACGATTAATTATTTGAAATAATAAAAACTTGTTTCTTTTTCGTTGGTGTGAATATTTATTCTTGCAAATACCAATATTTCGGGAACCACTTGTGGTTCTTGCAAATACCGATATTATGGTTCCCGAAATATCGGTATTTGCAAGAATAAATATTCACACCAACGAAAAAGAAACAACAAGTTTTTATTATTTCAAAGGACACTTTGGTATGATACGGATGAAGGACCTAGGTAGTACACCGTCACAGCCGGAGTGCCACAGAGCTCAGTGTTGGAACCTCCTGTGGAATGTGATGTACAGAGGAGCCCTTGTCCGTCCTGTGTCAAAGGAGGCCATGATAATCCGTTCTGCAGATAATCTAGTCGCGAAATAACCTGAAGATGTTGAAATGTATACTAGCGAAGCCATCAGCGCCATTAAAGAGTGGTCGGAGATAGTTCAGCTTGATCTTGTGGAACGAAGGGCGAAGGCGAATCCATCTGAAAAGAAAACAAAATTCCGAAAGGCGGTAAGACGGGACTCGTTGCAAAGGTGGCAGCAATTGTGGAATGACTCGCAGAGGGGTTGCTGGAACCACACTTCGATTGCCCATATACAGTGAGCGCAATTTCTATATACGCAGTCACATTTTTCCTCTTTTTCTTAGAAAATGCATAGAATGCCAAGATTGTGTGAAACAATTGAAGGGAATATAATTTCCTAGGTTTCCTAAGAATTCGTTATGACAGCGGCATTTAGTTTAGCGGAAAAATTTTGTACGATATTTTGTTTCTGATCGAAAGCGATCATTTGCAGGTGCGCAATTTCTATATATGCAGGTAGCTAAAACGTCTATAAAATTAATTTTGAAAAGTTTTTTTTTTGTAGTTTTTGTAGTGACGTGAAATGTTGTAGTGTTCTACGTAAAACGGTGCTCAACTTTAACTTTTTTAGCTTAGATTATAGTGATGCCTCGTGGAAAAGTGTTAGCCGAAGAAGAAAAAGCCCAATTTGCCAGAATGGAAGATTCGGGTCGCACAATGACAGCGATGTTGAGGTAAATTAGTAGATCCGACGGAGTTGTGCGGAATTTCTTTAGATTAAAGGGCAAATATGGTACAAAAAAGCATCCGCGTGAAAATAAAAGAATCGCGAAAAGAGAAATCGCCCTGATTAAAGAGGAAGCTACTAGAAATACAATTTGTTTCGTTCCAGATTATGCCGAAATTCCTTGTTCCTATTAAAAAGAGATGGTTGCAACATATTTTCCTTACTGATAACTTCATTAACTATAAAAAACCTGCTAAAGTAGCTCATTTAACACTGACAAATAATAAGGCTCGTCTCAAATTTGATAGATCGTGGATGAAATGGGATGAAAAATGGAAGGCAGTAATTTTTTCGGAAGAGAAAAAATTCAAGCTTTACGGCCCAGCTGGATTTAGCGCATTTTGGCACGATCTAAAAAAAAAGAAACTCCTCGAATGAGTCGCAACTTTGGAGGCGGCAGTGTTATGGTTTGGGGGGCATTTTCTTTTCCCGGTAACCTTCGACAGGGAATCGTACCAACCAAAATGAACTCAGTAATTTATACTGAGCTTCTGGAAGCCATTTTGATGCCGCATTTAGATAAGAATAATAACATTGACTGGATTTTCCAACTTGACAACGCCGCGGTACACGCTACTGCATACACGAAATCATTTTTAAATGACAAACAAATAAAAAATTTGCAGTGGTCCCAACGAAGTCCTGATCTTAACCCCATAGAGAATATATGGGGGATGCTTGCAAGGAAAGTCTATGCGAATGAACGCCAATTTAGCTCCGTACTTGAGTTAATGACAAAAGTTTTAGAATGCTAGGACCAAATCAAAGAAAATACTTTAATTTAATAGCCTCAACGCCAAATCGAATTTTCGAAGTCATAAGGTCCAATGGGTGCAAAACAAAATATTAGTAACTAGTCAATATGCGTTTATTTATTTCAATAAGCTTAAAAGTGCAAGTGCGTATATAGAAATTGCGCAGTAAAAATGTAATTTTTGGTAATTTAAAAAAAATTAAGATGTATTTTGTTAATTTTTTTTGTTATTCTAAACATAAATAAAGATACATTTACTATCATATAAATTTTATATTTCTCAAGGCTTCTATATAGTCACAACGAGCAATATATGGGGTGCGTATATAGAAATTGCGCGCACTGTAGTGGAGTGGAGCATGTCAAGTTCCCCTGTCTGTCTGGTTCGTCCCTACGTACTTGAGGAAGGCGATCAGACCCGAGTCTGCAAGGGACTCATCTGAAATGGCTCTTGCCACGAAACCTCACCGGAGGTTATCTGGTACCATGGGAACCGGGACGGCCCTTTGAGAGCATATGCTCCGGGAGAATTCCTGGAGGATGTGTTCTCGGCCCGGTTATTTGCAGTCTGGTCTGGTCAGAGAGGAAGAGTCTAGAAAACTTTCTGAAAATCAACATAAGCCCGTCAAGGAAGCGTTGAAGTCAGAGGGAAACCTGTGTACAGTGGACTCCGCAATTATGATAAAAGGATTCAAGCGGAACTTGGGAAAGCGGTGCGCGCAAGCAGGTGCGAAGAATGGAGGACTTAGTCGCTAGTTCTCTCCGCGAAGTAATGCTTTGAGGCGATTCCGCGGAGAGGAAAAAAAGAGAAAGTGGGGGTGGTTTTAGTAGATCGTTAGGGAATCCCACACACTTTTGCAACCTGGCACGTGTCTTTTTAAGACAAGCAAAAGGCAAACAGACAGGCAGTGAACCAATTTCAACAAGGTTTTTGGAACTGCACCAAAATACAGAAAAGGTCGCATCGGCTACACCCATTGCAATAAAACTATGTTGGTTGTAGCTAAATATAAGCCAATATGCAGATATTGACTATTTATATCGAAAATCCATAAAAATCCAAAACCTGCCTAGGGAATTTCACCTTCTGTTCTTGTGATGGATATTAATTCACATTCAAAATCACATCAGAATTTTGTTTTTTAAAGGAGGTCACAAGGTTTGAATAGCTCGGAATCGTTGTTCTAAGTAGGTTCAAATCTTAGAATAAATCCCAAAATCAGTTCAACAAATAATCTTAGCTAACGGATTTAAATAAAATTCCATACAAAATAGATGAAATCAATGCATAAATCAATCCGTAGTGCATTCCGCAGTGATGATGGTGCACTGCATCCATTCCAAAAATTAGAACATCAATCTTCGAGAAACACTTCACCTGATTTAATTTATAAAATTTCCAAAGACATTGAATTATTGTAAATTCCAAGAATATGAGTTCAAAAAGTGGCTGCAATAAATAATACATACATAATAGAAACTTTTCTGATTAGCCCCATTTTTTCCAGTAAGTAGTTCCATACAATGGCCATTGGTTGAGGAAATGAGAATAAGTGATAAAAATGATTCGCGGTGGTCAATTTAAAATTTAAATCAAACAAATCAAGTTCCTGTGCGATCTCAGGTTCGAGATGTGTTACATAGGTACGTATAAGCATGTGCTATATATGATACAACCAGAGTTAAGTGTTGTTATAGAATGGCTCTGGCGTACTCGGGTATTTTGTTGTTGGCCGTGATTAATTTAACTTAACTTTTTAACTATGTTCAGCTTTCCCCGTTTCGAACATTTTGTCAAGCCAACTTCAGGTTTCCCAAAAATCTCCGAGAATTCCATCTTCCGTTAGTGCATGCACTGGATGATTCCGACATCACCTAATACAAGGTTATATCAAGCGGCCGGTTTGGGTCAATTCAATCGGGAAATAATAGTAATATTGGCTTATAAAAAACTTTCTCATCGCTCTTAACAGCAGAGGCTCGAACATGCTAATCAAGAGTGAAAATGAATGTTTTGCAAAAATTTTTTATGCAAAAATTACTCTTCCGTTCAACCTTTATTCATTTTCAACCGCATCGTTGTGCTGCGAATGACGCAACCATTTTTCAGAATATATTTGGATAATTCATCAAAATTGACTTATGATTATATAATTCGTGGAAACAATGAATTTTATTTGATGTTGAAGAATCAAAATATTTACAAGTAATAATTAGTAAGCTCATTGTCTGATACAATGGATCAACGCGGTAATTGCTTTCATGACTGTGATGGAAGGCCTTATTTTCGGCATTTAATCTTCATTCGAATTGTTTCCCTTTCGTTGGAATGCGTGTCGTGGACACGTGTACTTACTTCTCTTCTATGTAAATTATCTGAAATATTGCGCTACTTTATAGTGTACTTAGAATTATTAGGTCGTTTGGAGTAGAGTGAGTCAGTTTAGTGTAATGACGATCTTGTCTAGAGAATAATTCATGAATCACGCATACTAAAACAAAGATAAGAGGAATAGTCGATTTCATGTACAGAATGAAAGGGCTAAATATTCCACATAAACGCAAAAAAGCATTATAAATGTCTATTACCAGCAGTTGAAGTAGCAACGATGATGAGAAGAAGCACTTTAAAAAAAGGACCAAACAGAATCATGAGTCCTACGATGAAAGCGTAGATTGTGTTCACGTTGCTGCAAAAAAATCTAGGAGATGCCTGCTAAATCACCACCAAAAGCTCTGCTAGCAAATCCTACCTCCACTTCCATGGATGAGGAATTCTTTCTTAACGAAAAGAAGAAGGAGGAGACTCCCCCACGCCTACGAACGGAGTAAATGGTGCCAACTGATCTTTTAGGTAGCCCTAGCCGGAATAACTACTTATTACGAAGCCATGAAAGAAACCTCGGACTGCACAATAATAGACCTGACAAAAAGTTATTTGTACAGAATAGAATCTGCTTAGCCTCTAGTCGTTACCCACCCCGAATATAAGACTGATGCATTCCAAGAAATGCGTTGGACAGGGAGAACAGGGACCGGTCTCTCAGAGAAGAACGATTGCACTATAGTATATAGTCTATAGCCGTCTATCTAATAAACTATTAGTTCGAACAAGACTTTCTAGTCAACTATAAAATAAAACCTCTTCTTCTTTTTCTTCAGCTTTTGTCCCATTCACAAGCAGGGTCGGCTCCTCGTAATCGGTTTCGCCATTTGGTTCTATCAAATGCCTGATCTGGGTGCAATCTCGAAGTTTTTAAATACTCATTCAGCGTATCAAGCCACCGTTGTTTCGATCGGCCTTTTGGTCGTTTACCATCGACTTCGATGTACAAACCAATCTTGGCAAGTGAATTCTCGTTTGCACGAATTGCGTGACCATACCATCGCAGACGCCTCTCTCGCAATGTTTCCACGATCGGTGAAACCCCATAACGATCGCGGATATCCTCATATCGGATGTGATCAAAACGTGTCACGCCACTAGTCCAACGCGACATCTTCGTCTCCATTACCACAAGACGCCGTTCATTGTCTTTTATAGTCGGCCAACACTCAGAATAGAGAGCGACAGGACGGACGAGTTTGCGGTAAATTTTAAATTTGAGACGTTCGTTGATACGTCGATCAAACTTCATCTGCATAAAGCAATGTGTAGGGCGCTGACGTTTGATGTCCCGTATGACGGTTTCCATAACAAGAACAAAGAGGAGTGGTGAGAGGACCCTTCCTTGATGAACACGAGACACGAAGTTGTTTTCATACACTCGCCATACCCCGAACTTTACTTTGCCGATCGTGGTAGAGCAGTTGAACCCAGCGCACGAGTTCTTCTGGCACTAAGTGTTGTCATAAAGCATACCAGATGAGTACTTGTGGCACACGGTCAAGGGCTTTCTCTAGATCCAGAAATGCAATGTAAAGAGGGCCATGCTTCCGAAAATGTTTCTCCGAGAGTAACCGCGCAGCGTTTATTGCGTTATTAGTTCCGCAGTTTTTGACAGATCCGGCTTGATTCACGATTATTTCAATGACTTCGCGAATACGGTTGTCAAGAATGCGTTCAAAAATCTTCATGTTATGGGAAAGTAACCGGATCGAACGGTAATTTGAACATCCTGCTCGACTACCTTTCTTTTTCCATACTGGAACAGTGGTACTTTCTTGCCAGTCAGATGGTGTTCTTCCTTCCTGAATAACCCGATTAAAGAATTCACTGAGCCGCAGTGTTGGGTCCCAGCTCTTCGCTTTCCAGAGCTCAGTTGCGATGTTGTCAGGTCCTGTAGCTTTCCCCGATTTCATTCGTTTTATTGCCTCCTCGACTTCAGTTGCGCTGACAGGTGGAACTACTCCAAATGTCGACAATGATTGTGGAGGTGGAGGATGAACGAATCCTTCAGTTGAAATTTGCTCGAAGTATTCTCACCATCTATCCGTCGTGGCCCTTCGGTTGGTAAGCAAAGTAGCGTTCTTGTCATTAACGCACCAGAAGTATTCGATATCCAGTGTACGTCGATGTCGACTTTTGACAAGTAAATACAAATCTCTCTCGTCACCCCGAGTGTCCAGTTTATCGTAAAGCTCTTTATAATGGATATCTCGGGTAACAGCGATCGTTTTCTTTGCTTCCTGGTTGGCATTCTTATAAATTTGCCAATTGGTCAGCGTTTTGTCATCGAGAAATTTGTGGTAGAGGCGTGTTTTTCCACGGACCTTCATTTCAACATCATCATTCTAAAGCCAAGTATCTCCGTTGATGTACCGCTTACCGGGCTTGGTGACCCCGAGAGTTGCAGAGGCCGCTTTGTGGATCATGACTTTTATTTGGTTCCACGATTCTTCTACATTCGTAATGGTTGGTAATCGCGTAAGTGAGATTATTTCCTCTTTCTTCTCACCAAATCGCAACGATTTAATGCGCCGCGGGCCAGTGCGTTCCTCTTGCTGTTTTATCGTTGGCTTAATTCACAGGACGGCAATCAATGGCCGATGTTCAAGTGCAATCGTCTTATAGGGAACGGCTTTTCAATCAGTGACAGTGGTAAAATGTCGGTGTCTTATGAGAATATAGTCGATTTGCGTTTTACTGTTCCCACTATAAAATGTAGGAAGATGAGATAAACGTTTGATGAACCATTTATTCATAAGAGCAAAATCGATTATACGTTCGCCACCAGGGTTCGCCAGGGTACGCGGGGAAGGAGTGAATAGTACGATCAGCTAATATAATGGTGAACTTCATCAGCCGATCAACGAATCATTCGACTTCCTTAATAGCATCATGGAAACCCTCTGATATGGCAATGCCAACACCATGTTGAGTGTGTGGGTTGCCAAAATAGAGAAGTTTATAGCCATTTTTACCGCGTTCGCGTTCAATGTCGCAACTTTTGGCACCAGACCATCGGGTTTCTTACAGAGCGCAGATATCAATGCACCTTTTCCGAAGGGCTCTTGCGAGTTCCTCGGTCTTTCCAGTTAGGGTACCAACATTTAGCGTGCAGATACGTATTTGTTTTGTTCGTTTTGTTTGGACTAAATTGATTACATTGGCGAATGGCTATGCATTCTGCCATCGTGAGTTAAATTTCAAAACATCAACAGAAGACACTGTAGAGTCGAGGAAGGATGCCTTCTAAATGGCCGTAAAACGAAGGCTCGTAGCCAGCCCCATGTATGATATCAAAATTAGTCAGGCAATACGTAGGAACCCATAGCCTGTGCAAATTATCAATGACAACGGATTTTGGATTACGCTCTTCGTTTGATCGTAAATATACGTTGGCCACTCCAAATGGGTACACTTTCGACCAAATTAACCAGGTGCTAATCGAACGCTTCACATCTCCGCCTCATTATGTCAAAACATATAGAGATCCAATATAGACTCAGATCTCCATTTCGTTGGTATGGCGTCTCGTAGACTAATAGTAACACGGCCTTGAATCCCCTCTGACAATCTGGTGAGATCAAACGCTGAAGCGATCGCTAACAAGGCCCTTTGTGACCTAAGGGAAATAGATGTGACAATAAATGCAACTATCAGATGCCCTGGAAGCGAATCCCCAACAACTGACATTCATACGCAATTCAAGAACATCGTCCTTGGTATGGCTTTAACGATATTTGACTTCAATTGCCAGGAAAATTGGAGCGCCTTGTATGATGATGGTTTTGTGGCGCGGCAGGATCCGCAGCATTCGAAATTTATTTCAAATGTTGCCGATGCGGACGGATAGATGGCGCGGAACTCTCCACTCACTTTAGAACTCGCCACGGGAGTGGAGAATTAGCGGTGAGAAAGTGCCGTTGGTTGGGACAGAAAGGACCGCATGGAAATAAGCCGGTCTTTTGTCTCCAACCGCGGCGAGTAACACTCACTTAAATCAAAGTTTGAAACGTTGTATTAATTTTTATATTGTTTTATGGTTTTTAATTCTATTTTATAACCACACTCGTGAATTAAAGTTATTCGATCTATTAGAGAAGTTATTTCCTCTCTTTTCCTAGTAGAATCTATCTTGGTGCTTGAGAAATAGCTGAGTAATTCATGTTTTTGAATAGACCAACTTAAATGGAAAACTAAATTATTAATAAATGAAAGTGGTTTGCGAATCTTTCTATTTTGTATATTTTTACAATCCAAATTATCTAATGTGGTATAAGTTTCGTGCTCTTTTCCAATAAACAACAATTAAGAAACTAAAGTTTTATCAGAGTGAAATTCCTGGCTGTTCCTGGCGGATGAAAAAAACGGAAGCGGTTGTCTAGAAAGAGGCACATTGTTAAGGTAGAAGCCGATGGATAGACGGTTTTCTCTAGCCCACTATCAAATCCTTGACGCAATTATTGGTGGTAAACTGAGCAGGCAGCGCCTAGAGCCTGCGTGTCAAAAGGCAGATAGTGTCGCCGCTGAATTTGCAAAAATGTTGGCAAATGTTGGTCGGCTGCGCATGCAAACTCTCAGAGACGGAAGCAGGCGAACTCAGTTTATTGGATAATGGCTTTCAGAGTTTGCCGCGTTTTTAGAACTACGTCAGATGAGGTGGTGATAGCGGGCATGATCCCATTGGACATTGTAGCGAAAGGAAGTGTCGTGCTCTAGCATCCAAGGAGTATGGAAGGGCAGGCAGAGCGCAGAAATGTGGCAAAGTTAGAGTCGTATGATCTCTGGTTATGCAGAAGGGATGGTTTTTTTGAGAGGTTGGTGATCGCACAGACTAATCCTCAACATTAGAGTATGAAATAATAAAAACTTGTTGTTTCTTTTCCGTTGTTGTGGATATTTATTCTTGCAAGTTCAACAAGTTCAACTTGTTTGCACTGATGAAGGGAACAAGTGGTTCCCGAAATATCGGTATTTGGAAGAATAAAATACCTACCAAAGGAAAAGAAACAACAAGTTTTTATTACTTCTATTAAAGTTTTATGTTAAATTAACAACGGAATGCATATCGGCAGCAGTCCCAGAGGATCTGGACACCCACATAGACTTATCGTGAACTCTGTCAAAAAGAGAAGCGACTTCTCACAGAAAAGAAGGAAGCCTAGGAGAACCAATAAGCCTATGAACTTAAGAGGGTTCCTTGGCAATAAATGAATGTACCTCGTCTCATTCATTAATGTGCAGCTCGAAATCTCACGCCGCCTGCTCGAGCTGGATGTAGATTGAACATCACGGGTTGTTCTTCCCATAATGTCGCTATCGCTAGGGTAGGATGATGCCTCTCGCTTTCAAATCTGCATCGTAAATCAATTTCTTCAGGGCCAGGTTAAAGAGGACGCATGGTAGAGCATCCCCTTGTTTTAGACCGTTGTTGATGTTGAATTATCTCGAGAGTGATCATGTTCCTTTTATCTGGCCTCGCACATTGGTCAGGGTCAGCTTAGTCAGTCTTATCAATTTCGTCGGAGCAGTGTCCCGTTAAAAGCCCTACTATCGTTTTCATCCCACTTCTTAAGGGATAACAAAAATGCCGCTCTAGTGGCCCTAGGCTCTTTCACAAAGATTTTCGATTGCCAGCAAAAGTTCAAACTTCTCCACTCGGCTGCGTGAATCTTTGCAATTTCACCCTTCAGAGTAGACTTGACAGTAGATGGTCGGATTCCAAGAGCTGGTTCTGGCCCCACCATTATGGATCTGTCTGTCAGGTCTGTCAGGTTCCTCATTACCAGCGATGTTAGAGTGCCCCGGCAACCGCATCAGGAATGTTTCGTTCAGTCGGCCAAGTTTCAACAGCACCTGATGACAACTCCACACCAACTAGCTTGATATGTAGTTGTCATTTAGTACTGATAATGCCGCCCGACTGTCGGAACAGATTCGAATGATGCGACTCCTCCACTTTTGTCGCAGACATTCTTCTGCTGCCAATGAAATGGCGTATATCTCCGCCTGGAATATGGTGGTCATTTTTCCGAGGGGTCGGGCCAGTTTTATAATCTGATTCTCCCAGAACACCCCTGCGCCCGATCCACCCTCCATGACTGACCCCCCCAGGGTCAGTTTTATAATCGGATTCTCCCAGAACACCCCTGCGCCCGATCCACCATCCATGACTGACCCGTCGGTGAAGATTGTTAAGCCTGTAATCTGAAAAGACTCATGGCCATTTGTCGACCATTCTTCCCTTTCAGTGATTACGACAGTGTATGTCTTTTCAAAGACGAATCTGGATACCATATGATCGGTCGGCATCAGGGCAACCGGATGTTTTTCAAGGAATTTCCAGATAGACGCATGACCGTGTGATCGGCCGCCTTCCCACGCCCCAATGGTATCGAGTCTATATGCATCATTGGCTGCTTTCCGTTTCACCTCTAAGTGAATGGGGGGTAAATTTAGGATGGCTTCAAGTGCCACAGTATGTAATACTCATTACTCCAGTAATACTTAGGCAACCAAGTCTCTGAATCTGCATTCGCAGCAAAGTTCAGTCTTGGCCACAAGACGAAGCATGCATACATCAAAATGGGTTTTATTATGGATATATACATTCAGTATATCCGTTTTGGTGAAAGTCCCTAGGTCTTACCTATCGCATTCCTACAGTACCAGAGCAATTTGCAGGATTTTTGATATTGTTCCTGGATATGGTGCTTCCACGTTAACTTGGAAACGAAATGTACTCCTAAGTACTTGACTGTTTGCGCCTACTGGATTTCCGCCCATGCTTAGGTGGGTAAAGTATAGGTTCCTAAGGAACATAACTAGTCCAGTCTTCCTAGCATTCACCGTGAGTCCATTGCGGAGGCACCAACTGTGGATTTCATGCAGAGTTGCATTCAAGCGGTCACATTTTGTGTCCGCAAACTTGCCGGTAATTATTACGACTAGATTGTCCGCAAATGCTTACTTGAAGACTTTTTTGTACTCCAGGAGCCGCAGCAGGGTATCCATTACCAAGAGACATAACAGTGGAGAGAGAACCCCTCCCTGTGGGCAGGTCCTGAGACATCCTGCTTCAATGCACGATATGAGGAATTTCCTCCACTCCAGCATGTGAAGGATCCAACTGATTAGCAGCGGTTCGATTCCATGCTGTCTTGTCGCATCACAAATTGTCGCGAATGAGGCATAATTGAAGTTACCTTCGATGTCTATGAATGCACCTAAGGTGTATTTCTTTTCGAACATCGCCTTTTCAATTTTTGCCGTAAGTTCATGGAATGCTGTGTCCGTGGACTTGCCTTTCTGGTAGGCGTGCTGCCTATTCTGAAGTGGCCACTTAGGAATGTGTGTATCCCTTATGAACCGATCTACTAGTCTTTCTAGTCCTTTTAGCAGAAAGGACGTTAGACTGATCGGTCGGAATCTTTTTGCGTCTGTGTAGGTGGGTACCCTGGTTTAGGAATGAATAACACCTTCACATTATACTATTTAATTGGAATATAAACGTGTGCTAGGCATGCGCGATATATATTCCGAATGTGTAGACCCAGGGCATCCATTCCCTCTATTACTAGCGCAGGAATGATGCCATCCGGACCTGCAGACTTGTATCTATAGAACGAGTCAAATGCCCATTTTACTCTTGCATGCCAGATTCCAGTCTCTCGGTTGAGGGTTGTATGCACCTGTTGGCCTCGAGATTGGATTTTGGATGCTGCCTGGGAAGTGCACTTCAAGCCGAACAGTACTAATTAAAATCTTCCATTTGAGTCCCCATATGACCAATTCCCGAAAAAAATGTCTTCACCCCCTTGAGAACTCAATGCAAAATAGTGCTACTCACTGCAAATAAAGGGCTACAGAGCCTCCATACTCTCACCATATTCCATGACAGTAACTTTAGCCCTTTTGGAGTAGATCTAGTGTAACGGACAGACACTGAATCCAAAGTTTTTCTATGCCAGCTCCTGAGAAATGTGTTTCAAAATTGCCGTTCCAAAAATTTACGACGAGCGTATTTGTTCCATTTTTTTACAACGTCATATACTTCAACAAATCCGTGTAATCCATACATTCCCCATGCCTTCAAGCCAGGCCAATGAACTTGCTTTTCTGAATCATTAGGATGTTAATCCTGTGTTTTTCAGCCTACTCAGCCATTGCTCCAGGTGAGCCTGACGTAAATAGATACTGAACGTTCTGATAACAAGTTTGTTGTCATTGCTCTGTAATCTTTTTTCTTTTCATACTCGCTGGTGAATTATAATAGATGGCCTTACTTGCATTGTCTTTCTAGACCTTTAAACGCTTAATGGCATTTGTGATATTTAATTTGTGTTAGACTACTGCTTACCCATACTCAACACTTGTGGAAGTGGGATATGAATCTAAATGTCAGCAAAATATCCGTGTTTTGTCATTTTTATCTCTTTATCTCCACTAAGATTTACTCAATATCTGCAAATACTCGTATATATTCGCTTTTGAGAAAAAGACAACTTTCATGATTTTTATCACCTTGTAAGATTGTAATTTTCCTCTAGTCATGAAGCTCTTATAGACGATTCGTAGTATATTGCCAAAGAAGTATCTATCCTATGGCTCAATACGTGTATTTTATTAGATTCGCCCTCGGTCAACATGCATAATAACGCGTACTAAGAGAAAAAGGATCAGTTTTCTTTCCACTAGGTATCCCGAGAAATAATATAATGGTATCAAAACTATAGAGGTTTTCCCAGAATACAAGTGACGGTAAACTAATTAAATCAAATGAGCACAAACCGCACATTTTACTAATAACTACACACTACGGATTTATCAATGCAGTAGGTCGGTAAAAAATTGGAGGCAATACATATTGATGAAACACGATGCGATCAAAAACCCAAAAGAATACTACAAGAAATTCAAGGTTTTCTTCATTTTCAAGGTGAATCTAGAAAGTCATTGTGAAAACGAAAAAGAGAATAGAAATTGCAAGGGAAGCAAATAAAGATGTTTATATATGAGAGTCGACGGTCAGACGTAATCCTCAGACCAACCTTTATAAAGAAAGTCCACAAATTGATCTTAGCTAAGCGCTCGCTGACATTTATAAGGAAAGCGACTTCCATAATATTCAGTTACGTTATCCGGAAGATACGTACCTGCAATTCGGAAGGTATGCGATGATAATGCCACTAAACAGTATCTAATTAATCAATTTATTTGTCAATTCCCATGTAAGACCTCGGGGGCACTGTCGAAATTCACACCAGAATGTTAACTAAACTTCTAAACTATGCACCGAAGTATCAACTCAAAACGACCAGAGTAACAATACCAAACAAATTACGTAATCACCGGATAGTTATGCTTAAAAAATTACATCTATTTACCCCCGCAATAAATAATGATGTAACTCAAGCGTCGAGTAATAAATAATGGTAGCAATCCCGAACTTGCATGCACTTAGCACCTTCTCACTAACCACACACCACGTAATAATGGTATTTGATTGGGCTCGAAATATAACTTTTCACGTCATCTCTTAAAATATTCGACAAATCTGGGTCTCCAAATTTCTACGAGGTTTCTGGCTACACCGGTTTTTTTTTATAAACGATTCTAATTACACAATTTTTTCTCAGTTCAATTTCAGTAGGAACAATACGTAATTATCTGTAATTCCTGCAATCTTAATGTTATCTCGTTTTTTTTGTTTAGACTCCCATGTTTGCAGGTTTTCGCGCAGTCCCGCCACACTTTATCGCTCTACACTCGCAGATCGCGTAAACAATGATTTCATACGTATGTTAATTGAGTTTGCTTGCATTTAGTAGCGTTCAGTGGATGCACTCGCGTAATTATCATCTCAGGTATTGCCCCACGTTTGTGCACTCCGCCAGTCGCACTTGATGAAGCTATGCCTCGACGATTTCGCACGACCTTCGAAACAGATCAGTTCGACGGTTAGATCTAGCTATCTAGTATCTGGTATCTGGTATCTAGTATGTATCTGACGATCGCACCGCAAAACCCAAACTGATCGAGTCAACTGATCGCTTCTGTGTCTCATGCATAATTTGTTTGTCCCAGAGAGCTGTAATCTTCCCAAATTTCCGTTGATTGTATTATAGTTTTTGTCTAGGGACCCGATGAAAAGTTTGAATCGGGTAAAAGGTGTGTTTTGGTGATCTACTATCAAAGCGGATCATGCTAATCAAAAACGATGAATCGAGTATTTTTTTGTAATTCTGTCCCACTTTAACGCCACCTTTATACTCAAATCTACATACACTCAGCAATATATGATTAATTTCGGTTAACTTTTCATTTTGAATTATTTTCCGAATGTTATGCGGTATGAGATTGGATCGGAAAGCTTAAATAGGAACGACAAACGGTTTTATATTTTATCAGATGAAATTGAGATCCAAAGTGCGCAAGCGGATACATCGCAGTGACCTTTCAGAATTTCTTCAGATTAGCTTATCAGCATGGATTTCATGGTAAGACAAGAACGGGAGCTTTAGATTGTTTTCACTACTAATCGCGTAGGCATTTGAGATACATGTGCATTGAGTCCGATAGCATTATTTAATCAGGCAAATATTCACAACGCTCTTGAGTTCATTCGAGATAGCGGAGCGGGTCATCAAATCCCTCATAGCCGAGCACTGTACTTCCAACAACACTCTACCCGAGTTCCAATTCGCCAACCGAACTAAACACTCGGTTGAGCACGCACTTCTTGTTCTCAAGACTGATATCCTTCTAGGTATCAATCGGAAGATACCCACCATAGCCTGTCTCCTTGACTTTAGGAAAGCTTACGACTCCATATGGACTCACGTATAAGCTCTTCGAAATCCTGAATATCCATCCGCACCTCTGTAAGCTAATTCTTAGCCTTCTAGATGGGCGAAAGTGTTCAGTCAACATCCAACAGCACCTTTCCTCGTCCTATCCTTGCCCCGCCGGCATTCCCCAGGGTTCAGTCCTTTCTGCAACCTTTTTCTCCCTGTCCACCGCAGACATCCCGAAGCCTACTACCCACCCGTGTCATATCCGGATCCTCCAATACGCAGATGACCTAATCCTGTATACCACCACCAAAGACATCTCCCGCGGTGAAGCACGTCTGCATGCTTATTTAGACGAACTTTACCATTATTTCACCCGTTGGAAACTCTCCTTAAATGCCAATTGCGAGACCATTGTCTTCCATGGAAACATGAGAATGACGCCGAAAATGTGGAGCAACATTAGATCTTTGTCACTTAAAATCCGCGACGATCCCATCCCTACTGTGAAGGAAGTCACCTACCTCGGAGTGACAATGAACGCCCGCCTCTCCCACGTCCCTCATATAACGAAGGCACTAGGTTCAGGTCCTTGTACCCTATCCTTAAATGCAATATCCCCACGGTTTTGTTATAAACAGCTTATCCGCCCGCTCCTCATTTTCGGCTTCATTTTCTGGTCTGATTGCTCCCCATCCCAAATGGAACGATTCCGCCTTAAGGAGCGCAGGATCTTTCGCTACTACGCCACCATTTTTAAAAACGAAGACCGCTCCAAGTACATTTCCAACCAGATCCTCTACGAGTCCTGCCAAACCCCACGTATCGATGCCATCAACTTCCTGGTCAAATGTCAATCCCATCCCAATCCTCTTGTCTCCAAAGCCGTGCAAATAGAGATCGTTGAAGATAACCTTCTTCGGACTCATCTGTTTCCCCAGATCCTCTTATCCCTCCAATCACAGAACCGTCTTTTCGATCCCTAAGGTAGAGTAGTCTTCTACACAGACAATTTCTCCGACTCCCAATTTTTTAAACCTACCCATCATTAGCGCCCCTCCTAGCTTTTAATTCCCTTCCCTCTCCCGCATGTCACCCCTCCTACCCCAATCCTCTTTCGCTCCCCGTCCCACCCTGTTTTTAAATATGCTCAACAAGTGGAGGTTTTTTTTTCGACTTTTCCTCCAAAACGATTTGTAAATATTTTCACACATTTATTTCTTTAGTGATAAGTTAGGTTAAGCTCCATGATATACCTTAGATTAAGTTTAACTGTTAAGGTAGGCCTTAAGTTAGTGATAAGTTTATAGTCATCCTTTTTGTAAATAAAAAATTGTTGTTTTTTTCGTAAATTGTTGTTTTTTTTCAGTCGAGACAGCAGTCACGAACGGACGTGACATTTCAGATGCAAACAGCGAGGGGAGGAAACTTCAATATCTGGAGCATTTTGAACCGAATTCGGTCGGCAGTCAGCCGAGACGGACAAGCAAAACAAAAAATTTCTTTTTCAAGATTTATTTTGCCGGCCGACGTTAGTCGGACGGATAGTATATATTTTTATATTTTCCCTTTTCTACACAGGTGGAAATCACGTCCCCAGGACAAGAGGATTGCAGATAGCAGCAACAACGGAAAAACAAGGAGATGGCCACCAAGAAGCCGAAGATCGGGGGCCCTAAAAACGAGACTCGAGCAGACTTGCTCGAAATCATTAGTATGCTGAAGGAGGAGATTGCTGAACACCGAGCAGAGCTCAGGGCGGAAAGAGAAAAACGGCAGGAAAAGGAAAACCTGCAACAGCAAACAAAGCAAACCGGACAACCGATTGAAGTGGACGACATCGTGGGATGTGCATTTGCTTTCGCCGAAACAGTAATAGTAGAAGGCAGCAACAACGAAGCCGCAATATCGGAGGACGAGGATCAGTTCAACTTCGTCACAAGGCGAAAGCCGAAAAAATTAAGGCTAGTACTGCAGGCTAATATCACCCCAACCCCCGCCCAGACACCCGAAAAACCTAAAATACCGGTGATTACCGGATACTCCCCAAACGTCCCTCAATTGCCCTTAAGGCAAAAGGGATAAAAATAACATTAAAGAATACGAGGGCGGATAAGACCCTCATCTTCGTCGAATCCATTGAGGATCACAACAAAATCTTCGCTCTTATCAAAGAGCAAGTCTTCAGCATCACAACCAGTACCCCGCAGTCCCTCATTATTCCAGGACTATATCGGGAAACCAATGCTGCGGAAATCCTTGCGGAGCTCAAAGCAGGAACTAAAAATCAGATCAGTGACCAACTTCCTGACCAAACAGAATAAAGCTATCCATAAGGAGAATTCTACACTCCCAATTAAGTCACAATCGAGACTTTCCATAGTGACCTTCCAGCCCCCTCAAGAGCTCAACCAAGCTTTCAACGTGAAGTACATACTGCACCAGAAGGTTACCTTACCAAAAATAAAGCCGTTGGAACAAATACGCACGAAAAAACACCCGCGTGACGACTGCCCACGCCCCACAACGGAGGTGCCGCATTGCTGCAACTGCGGCAAAGTCGAACATCCCACCAATTACCGCGGTTGCCCGGCTTAAAAAGATATGTTGACCCAAAAAGAAGCTGCCAAAGCCCGCAAAACTAAAGACGAACAGCAGACCAAACAGGCAGTAGCACAACTATCGCAAAGTTTGGCCAAACCAGGCGTATCTTACGACCAAGCCACGAAAAACTCGCTGCCCCGGGTGGCTCCTGCACCTCCACCTTCAACAACACCGTCCCTCCGTGAATTGGTTAGATCTCGTGCTTCAGCCACCCCAAACGAGCAATGACAATTCGCCGCCATCAAACTCATCCTTAGTCTATGGAGTTAAATATCGTTACTTTTAACTGGGCGTCCCTTGTATCTCATGCCCAACGTGCCACTGCCCAGTTGTTGGTCGACTTTCTGAATGCAGATATTTATTGCGTATCGGAGACTAATCTTAAAAGCAGGCATAATGTGGACTTCACCGGATATAGTACCATCCGGGAAGACAACAATACCGGCGCCGCCCTTTTAATCAAAAAAGATTACGAATCGCCATAGACAACCTGCTAACTTGCTCCGCCGCGGCGGCTTTCGTTAAAACGGCAGATAGTAAGCGAATTCTTATAGTCTGCGTTTATATAAGATGGCAATCAAAAAATGAGGAACTCGGCCAAAAGTCTTAAGCGATCTTGTCTCTGGAGGCGACTTCAACTCCAGGCACACTCTCGAAATAGTCTTGCAGGGTTCTCCGTCAAAGCCCAGTAGTCAATCTATAATAGACTACTTCCTTCTATGGGAATAAAACAAAGCTTTCAAGTAATATCATCTGATACCTTACCAGGCATCTCCAACCACTTCGCGATCAATCTTAAACTGTCCTCACCTTCTTCTCTGAAAACGCAAGCAATGACCACAATTAGGTCTTTCGCCCACACTAACTGGAATAATTTCAAGGCTGCCTTAGCACCAAAATTCAACTTAAAAAAAGCTCACAAATAATCGTAATCTGTCGGACAAAGAAATCGACGAGGCTATTTGCTTGGTATCTGACGTTATTGATACTCCTGCACGCAGGAACTCTAAGCTGATAAAAGTCAATGAGTTTGAGTTCAATTCTTTTCCAGATGCGATTATCATCATCATCAACGGCGCAATAACCGGTATCCGGTCTAGGCCTGCCTTAATGAGGAACTCCAGACATTCCAATTTTGCGCCGAGGTCCACCAATTCGATATCCCTAAAAGCTGTCTGGCGTCCTGACCTACGCCATCGCTCCATCTCAGCCAGGGTCTGCCTCGTCTTCTTTTTCTACCATAGATATTGTCCTTCTAGACTTTCCGGGCTGGATCATCCTCATCCATACGGATTAAATGACCCGATCACCGTAATCTATTGAGCCGGATTTTATCCACAACCAGACGGTAATGGTATCGCTCATAGATTTCGTCATTGTGTAGGCTACGGAATCGTTCATCCTCATGTAGGGGGCCAAAAATTCTTCGGAGAATTCTTCTTTCGAACGCGGCCAAGAGTTTGCAATTTTTCTTGCTAAGAACCCAAGTGCTCAAGGTATGGGACAGCGAATCAATGCCTGACGATTGGCAGCGAGGCATAATCTGTCTCATACATAAAAAGGGAGATATCACACAGTGCAGCAATTGTAGAGGTATCACGTTGCTGAGTACCATCTATAAGATATTCTCCACTATCTTGCTAGGCCGGATAGCCCCATACGCCCAGAACATCATTGGCCCATACCAAAGAGGCTTCACTCCAGGCAAATCAGCAACAGATCAGATTTTCTCTCTGCGGCAGGCGATGGAAAAACTGTTGGAATATGGACAACAGTTGCACCATCTGTTCATCGATTTTAAAGCCGCCTATGATAGCATAGCCAGGGTAAAATTGTACACGGCCATGAGAGAATTCGGTATCCCGACGAAATTAATAAGACTGACTAGGCTGACCCTGACCAATGTGCGAGGCCAGATAAAAGCAGCAGGATCACTCTCAAGACCATTCGACATCAACAACGGTCTACGACAAGGGGATGCGCTATCATGCGTCCTCTTTAACCTGGCCCTCGAGAAGGTGATCCGTGATACTGAGGTGAATGCAAGAGGTACGATCCTCTTCAAGTCCACCCAACTACTGGCCTATGCTGACGATATCGACATCATGGGAAGAACCACCCGAGACGTTCAAACTGCCTTCATCCAGATCGAGCAGGCGGCGCGAGATCTGGGGCTGCACATCAATGAAGGCAAGACAAAATACATGGTGGCAACGTCAGCACCGAAGACGAATCAACCAACAACATCAAACCGCACTGGTCAAACACAAGCACGAACAAGAATAAGGATAGGAGAATACAACTTTGAGACCGTTGACAATTTCTCCTATCTAGAGTCGAAAATCACAACCGATAACAACTGCGATGATGAAATCCGCGCACGGTTGTTGTCAGCCAACAGAGCCTATTTCAGCTTACAAAGACTGTTCCGCTCGAAACGTCTCACCATAGGGTCAAAGCTCTTACTGTACAAGACTATGATCTTGCCAGTCCTCATGTATTCCTCGGAAACTTGGGTTCTTACCAAGAAAAATTGCGAACTCTTGGCCACGTTCGAGAGAAGAATCCTCCGAAGAATTTTTGGCCCCCTACATGAGGATGGACGATTCCGTAGCCTACACAATGACGAAATCTATGAGCGATACCATGACCGTCCGGTTGTGGATAAAATCCGGCTCAATAGGTTACGGTGGGCGGGTCACTTAATCCGTATGGATGAAGATGATCCCACCCGGAAAGTCTATAAGGGCAATATCTATGGTAGGAAAAGAAGACGAGGCAGACCCTGCCTAAGATGGAGCGATGGCGTGGGCCAGGACGCCAGACAGCTTTTAGGGATATCGAATTGGTGGACCTCGGCGCAAAACCGGGATGTCTGGAGTTCCTTATTAAGGCAGGCCTAGACCGGATACCGGTTGTTGCGCCGTTGATGATGATGATGATGATGATGATGATGAAGAACCCAAGTCTCCGAGGAATACATGAGGACTGGCAAGATCATTGTCTTGTACAGTGAGAACTTTGATCCTATGGTGAAAAGTTTCGAGCAAAACAGTTTTTGTAAGCTGAAATAGGCTCTGTTGGCTGCCAACAACCGCGCTCTGTGATTTTCGACCCTAGGTAAGAGAAATTATCAACGGTCTGTAGTATCCTATCTTTATTCTTCCTGTTTGACCAGTACGGTTTGATGTTGTTGGTTGGTTGGTTTTGGGTGCTGAAGTTGCCACCATATATTTTGTCTTGCCTTCATTGATGTGCAGTCCAAGATCTCGCGCCGCCTGCTCGATCTGGATGAAGGCAGTTTGTACGTCTCGGGTGGTTCTTCCCATGATGTCGATATCGTCAGCATAGGCCAGTAGTTAGGTGGACTTAAAGAGAATCGTACCCCTCGAATTTACCTCAGCATCACGGATCACTTTCGCGAGGGCCAGGTTAAAGACGACACATGATAGGGGCATCCCCTTGTCGTAGACCGTTCTTGATGTCGAATGGTCTTGAGAGTGATCCTGCTGATTTTATTTGGCCTCGCACGTTGGTCAAGGTCAGCCTAGTCAGCCTTATCACAATTTCGTTGGCAGACAGAATTCTCTCATGGACGTGTACAGTTTTACCCTGGCTATGCTATCATAGGCAACCTTAAAGTCGATGAAAAGATAGTGTAACTGATGTCCATATTCCAACAGTTTTTCCATCGCTTGCCGCAGAGAGAAAATCTGATCTGTTGCTGATTTGCCTGGAGTGAGGCGTATGGGGCTATCCGGCCTAGCAGGGTAGTGGAGAAAATCTTATAGATGGTACTCAGCAACGTGATATCTTTATAATTGCTGCACTGTGTGATATCCCCCTTTTTATGTATGAGACAGATAATGCCTCTTTCCCAGTCGTCAGGCATTAATTCACTGTCTATCACATTGACCACAAGTTGATGAACCACTTGGTGTAATTGGTCGCACCTATACTTAACTAATTCGGTTTTAATTCCATCGGCTCCTGGCAACTCATGATTTTTAAGCCAATGAATTGCACGGACTGTTTCTCCTATTGTTGGTGGTGGCAGTATTTGTCCGCCTATATTCTGGTTGTTCAGTAGTTCATCAAAGTACTCAACTCACCGCTCCAATATACCCATTCTGTCGGAAATCAGATTTCCCTTCTTGTCTCGGCAGGATGAACATCGAGGTGTGTAAGGCTTCATCCTGCTGACTTGTTGGTAAAACTTTCGCGCCTGGTGCGGTTGCTCCCTGTACTTTTCGAGTTCACAGACCTGTTAGTTCTCCCAGGCTTCCTTTTCACGTCTGTAAAGTCGCTTCTCCGCTCGGCGGGGTTCGTATGCAGTATTCTTCCTTTCCGTTGCTAGCTTACATTCAGCGTCAAACCAGCCATTCCGACTCTTTTTGCGACTGGGGCCAAGTATGTTTGCGGCAGTATTTATGATAGCGTTCTTCAGGTGATTGTGCAGATCATTTGTTGATGCTTCATCTCCTGGATCTCTGTTGACTGCGGTTATTGCGGCATCCATTTCCCTCCTATAGGTGTTGTGGAGAGCTGTGTTATGAATGGCTTCAGTATATCAATGATAATGTTCTTCAGGTGGTTGTGAAGATCATTTGTTGATGCTTTATCTCCAGGATCTCTGTTGACTGCGGTTATTGCGACATCCATTTCCCTCTTATAGGTGTTGTAGGGAGCTGTGTTATGAATGGCCTGATTGTCAGAGAAGATTGTAAGTGATGTCGTAATTCGAACTCGGAGCACTATGCCAACGAGATTGTGGTCCGAGTCTATATTGGCCCCCTATATGTTCCGATATTCATCATATGACGGCGTTCAATGAGCACGTTGTCAATTTGGTTGAAAGTCGTGCCATTTGGTGAGGTCCACGTATGTTTGTGGACCGCTTTCCGTGCGGTACTTCCAGAAACCATTTCGTGTGATACTGCTAACTCGATAATCGGCAGTCCGTTACCATTGGTATTATTATTAACACAAATCTGTCGATGTGTAGTTGGGGCAGTACAACATCTTTAAATGTCCTTGGTATCAGTCTACGATCCGACAATGGGACTTTCAAGGGGGAGAGCTGGAGACCGTTTGACCAGAGATCCTTCTCAGATCGCAGTTAGATACATTTGCGTCTACATCTTGCTGTAGATATTTTCAATCCTTTCAGAGATCCCAGGAAGATCGACTAGAGGAGATTTGGCCAAGTTATCAAGGACAAAAACTTCGGTGTGCGAATTGGGAACATCGACACGCAGGCGAACTAGAGTCAAACGTCAGGCATTCTAACCCGCCTTTAAAGTTGCCTACCCTGCAAAGTACAGTAAAATAACATTGACACCATGGTGGAATGAAGATCTGTCCAACCTCAGCAAGCTGACCAGGAGGTCTTCAACATTAGCTACAGGCAGAAATACCGCCATACAAAGACTGTCTGAAAAGGTACAAGTCAGCCGTCAAGATCGCCGGAAAAGGGTCCTGACTGGAAAATCAGTGAGTCAGAGTCCCGCTTGGAGAATACGGCGCCTCAGCCGGGTGAAATTATCAAATTAACCAATTTCATATCGCAATCCTGGTCATGAGTCCGCGAAAGATTTTCAGCCCTTTTCCAAATCTTAGTACGGTAACCTCAAATGCAAATCCAAAGGAACCGCTCTTCACGAGGCAAGTAGCTCAGTTGAGCAGCTACTACACTGCATGCGATATATCCTAGCTGCCTTCCTGGATATAGAGAGAGCATTCAGTAAAGTTAGGAGCGGGGTGAATGTGGTAGAATATGGTGACGACTTGGTGATATTCCGATAAGCGATATAACGGAGGGCTCATTGATAAAGGTGTGCCTGTGGGCTGCAAGAGCCCGACTTAGCATAAACCCAACCGAAACAAAACTACTACCATTTACCGTCCAGACAAAGGTCAACAACAATAGTCACAATAGTCACAATATGGAAGGGAGACCAAGTCAGTATTGACGAATATTTCTAATGAAAGAGTTGGAGAGTGCTATGATGGGTGTCAGGACTAAATGCATTCTGGAAGTACGATTGGCGATTTCTATGGTTACTATAAGCCGCTATGTGTACGCTGTTGCCGCAAACTCATAGCAATTTGTTTCAACCCCCCCCCCCCCCCCACGACTTTTCGATAAGTTTCCACTTTTCCTTCACTGTTACGTGCCATATAGTTCCAAGGTGACTTACTAGTCGACCGTCTTGAGATCGTAGATTCCAATACACCAACCACTCGAAGGAAACATGAGTTGATGAAAATTGGAGCTTTTCAGTGATCTTCCATGTACTAATCCCATATAATAACACAGAGAGAACACTTGTAGACTATTTTTAGCTAGCTAACTTCATCCACCCGACAACCAGCAGAGACGGCTGGGCATTGGTTGCTGGACGTTGGGAAGATCCATATCGGATGGGTAATCTGTTATCGTAGACAACAGGTCTCTTTAAAAATATGACAAAAACTCCAAATGTATGCTATGTGATTAAAAACAGACCTGGATAGGAGGCATGCTGCTACAAGCAGGAAGTATCCTGAGTTGAATAATATAGCTCAATCAAGGCCCCTTTCGCTGACGATAATGAATCAAATCCAACGTGCAAGTGGCTATAATAAGCGAAATTCCTAGAAATCCAGACAATAATGTGGGGGAGTTCACTGACCAATGTAAGAAAACACTGTCTTTCGGAAACTTTCGCGATTAGATATCATATTTACTAACGATGGTCAGGTTAATACATGCCGGAAATGAAGTTCCGATTCGGATGTAGACTTGACTTTTATCAGGTTTTCACTAGTTCGCAATTGGTCCTCAAAGTGAGCACTACAGCACAAACCAATCACCAGGTGATAGTCTTCAATCTGCAGAACAAGCTAAGCGATTGGGGACATATTCGTCTAAGAATATTGCACAAGTCAAACTGCCTACGGAAGTAATTGACGAGCAAACAATTGATTGGACATGCTCACTCTCGGGCACAGCCGGTGAAATAGTGCATTGTCGAATTTTTGTTGGTGTGAACCAGACAACTCACCCAGCTGGTAGAATTGACCAGAAGGCCCAAGAACATGTCTAAAAGGAGGTTCGAAAGAACCTCAAACTAGCTGTATAGCGAAGTAAAAGTGACTTCTTCAAACATCTCTGCATAGAGGCCGATATAGACCCAGTTGAAAAATTCAAACGCCATAAAGATCCGCAAATCACATGATCCGATTTCCTTCTCAAAATTGTTTAGAGTCTATTTCCTCAGGATTACAGGCGCACCAATAGTCTTCAGAAACCTTCAGGCATGATAGGAATGCTTGCAATAACAACAGAAACAAGTCGGGAAACCGGAAGCTGGACGCTTCAGGTACGAAAGGTTTTGTGTATTTCTTAGTACGTAGCACGTAATATATCCATATATTATGTGAGAGTATCCACTTTCGGATGATATTGACATCCATAGTCTTCAATTTTCAAAGAAGCAATAAATTTGAGGTGTTATAACTTTGTTAGTAATAGTGCGATTTCCACCAAACTTGGTAAGATCATGCTCTATATTATAGTCTATATCACTGCAAAATTTAATGGTACTAACCAATTACAAAAATTTGTAGTAATATACTATTATTAACTTTATTTAAACAGATATCGGCATGGAAGGTATTTCGGAGCCCAGGCACCATATAGTGGCAGCCTCCTGATTTTTTTCAGATTTTTCGGTTTGGTAGTTTCTGAGAATGGCCCCCTTAAAGAAGCGATCACTTTCAACCCCCCGCGCTCCCCACCCTTCCAACGAATGTCAAAACTAAGATCGGCTTGGAAAAGTACTAATCGAGACCTTTAATTTGATACCCCATATGACTATATTTGATGAAAAAAAATTTTACACCCCCCTTTTGCATGTATTAAATTTTGAATGTATTAAATTCGACGTAAAAGGATGTAATTCACTGTATGCGTGAGCGTTCACCTTTCTACCAAATTTGGTGTCAATCGCTATAACCGTCTCCGAGAAAAATGCGTGTGACGGACGGACAGACAGACAGACAGTAAACCGATTTTAATAAGGTTTTGTGTTTGCACAAAACCTTAAAAATGCTGAATATTTGTGGCAGACTGAGAGGTAGCAAAGCACCGGGCCTCCACAATATGGTAAAAAAAACCTTTAAGTTGGCTGTCAACTCTAGGCCGAATATATGAAGTTGTTTTAGGTTTGCTTCCTGAGGTATGAAAATACCAAAGGATAGTGTTGTTACCTAAAACTAATAAATTTCGTGGTCAGCCAGCCCCGTACAGAACTATATGCCTATTGGACGCTATAGGGAAAATGTTGGAATAAATAACGTATAACTGATTGCTTCCTTTTGTAAAGTCTCAGAAGCATTGGTTGCAAAATACAATGCACAAAAAGGGTAGTACAGGAAGAAGATCGCCCGCGAATATTCACTATACCTCCGGGAATATACCCTTAATGTGCAAAATTCATTCTATTTAGCCAATTGGAAAGCGGACGATTAGTGTACCCCCGATAGACTTCTGACAGGAAAGAGCGCTTTGGTACATCACCATTGATGAACTCAGGGAGTAAATTTCCCCGGGAGTATTCGGCATAGCAGGAGAGCAATATTGTATAACAGCATTTGTAATAATGTCCTCCACAGATGAATTCCCAGCATAAATGTCTGGACGCAAAAAAAAACACATAGAAATAAATCACAACTTCACACGATTCTCATGAGGGATGCCAACTGTCCGAATTTCGACAGCATCTCGGAATTTGACTTTTCCCATTGTTACAGATTCACATAGGAGGAGGAGGTCTGAAGAAGATATTGGGAAGGAAGGTAGCATTGGAAAGCCTAATTAGGGAACTGTTTGCGTGCCAACAAAACTGAAATGCAGTTGGCCATAAGTTGGGGCGTGTTCAATGTGGGCTAAGAGAGACAGAAGAGAAGAAAAAGGCGCGAGTGCAGTCGTTGGGCAAAGGAAGAGGTAGCGGGAACTATGTCCACCGCGATGTAAGATTAATTTGAGGATTTCCACCTTGAAGAAAAAAGACAGTAAACCGATTTGAATAAGTTTTCATTTTTACACCAAACCTTAAAATTAGAATCAAAACCTTCTTTTCAATGGGTACCAAAGGTGTCTGCTTTTATAAACCTATGAATGTTCCAGCTTTTCCAAGAACACGTCAATATTTGCGATTATCATGGAATATTATACGAATGATTCCATGATACCATACTATGAAACTGTTTTTCCAAATCATAGCACACACTCTGCTGAGTACCAAACAACAACTAAGCCCCTGTAATTATCATTGCACCCCATAGATACTCAGCACTCGATGACTTCATCACAATGGGACTCAAATGATCGTTGACCATCAGTTGTACACTTTGAATTTATAAACAAAAAAGCTATGGCACGCGATAATAAGCCACACGATCACCATACTAAGAACCTACCATTCCAAAATTTGAAATTCAAATTTGATTCACCAAAGTCGCACGGTGACTTGGACTGAAAACCATGTCACCTTGATCGGGAAATTTAACGGCATTAGAACATAACTCTACTCTCTAGCATTGTCGGATAAAGATATGCATATTAAGATGCATAGTCATTCAGATGCCAAGTTTTCCATCAATTGGGAGCTTACCAAAAGTGGCTGGTAAATACTTTCTCTTGTTTGCAACTTGTTCTCATCTGACATTCAGATAGTCCAAAAGAAATTAATGCTTTGGCGTGAGTATTACGGTTCCCACTGCGCAGATATGTTCATTGATTCAGATACAGCAAGTTTTGAGAAAAAATTTCACAAATATTCTTATAAGGCCAACTGATTAAATTCTTGGCAAGCTTTCACTTTTAGGTTTGTTTTAAAGTGGGAAGTACATATGTACTTATTTGCAGATATGCGCCATATATACATATGGATCTATAGAAAATAAACAAAATAATCAGCTAAAACGATACGTTGAATTTGACATCAAATAAATTTTATTTAGACACATGGCTTGGTAACATGTTCATTACTATTCATTCGAAAATAGTGTAAGATACTAAGTACGTACATATGTGTGCTCATGCTGTTAACGTAACATATGACATTATTCTCACTTGGTTTGACTCAATACCTGCTTTCCGCCATGTGCGAACTGGGGAAAATTCACCAGGTTTTTCCAAGGCGTTCAAATTGTTAAAATTGAACAGAAGAAAAGTAAAGCACAAAAAATTTAATACCAGCTATAATGTCCCTTCTTTAAGAACATATCTAAGAGAAAGTGTCACCACTTCAAATTTTACAGAATGGAAGATTGAACAATAGGCGCAAAATTTTTCCATAAGAACAAAGATTACTTCTATTGGATTGGAACTTTTCCATTGCGGAATGTTAAATTTTATCGTGAACGTTTCAAGCTTTCGCTTTTTTCAGTAACATTTTGCTTTCTCCATAGAATCTATTCTCACCATTCTGCTGGCTTGATCTGGGTTATCAGAATAACATTCGAGGACAGATGCAAATTGTTAAAAGTTCTATGTCTATAGTGGTGATAACACTAGCTTGTAACAAAATTGTCTTTGAAATTAAAATGTGGATATGCAAATTCTAGTCAGGAAAGCTGCACTCCATACCTCCAACCATAAATAGTATGGTTTACAACAAAAATTGGAGATAAACTAAAACATACTCCAGAAACTACAAAAAAAATAAAGATCAAATACAAAGTAAATGAGATTCGATTCGGAAAATGGAACCTAGATAGAATCATTTTAGGAAAATATGTGCGCCGTCAATTAAAATTCGTAGTAAGGACAATTAAGAAGAACACCAAACTTGTATAAGAGTAAGGCTCGTTTCGCACATATACGCTTCCTTTCGGTTCAGTTTATTTTCGATCGCATCCTAAAACACACCAAACTATGATAAATGAAAATCCTTGACTCATACACGGTTCCATTCGGCAAACTGCTCATTACACCCAAAAGAATCCTGTCAATTTTTAACAGCTTCTTCTTCCTCGATGACACTACAGCCCAAATTGAGCCTTGGCCTCCCGAATGCAACGCCACCAAATATCGGCGCCCTCCAGTTAGAAGATCTTAAAATTAAAACAGCAATTTGTGTCCAGTGAGTCCTCTCAACGTTTCTTTGGCTTCCCTTTGGTCGGCTACCGGCTCTGCCTTTCAGCACTGGTTCGGAATCCTTCCCTCATGCATTCATTCGATGTGGCCAGCCCATTGCAATTTCCGAATTTTGGCTAGTGTTGTTGCTGACAGGTCGTCAAATAATTCATACAATTCATGATCGTATCTGATTCGCCAGGCAGCTCCTTCCTTCATGATTCCGAAAATCTCCGGAATGACTTTTCTCTCGAAAATATGGTTTTCCAACATTGGCGTCAAGGTCCACGTCTCGTATTCATATAGCAGCACAGGACGAATTAATATCTAGTAGATGCGTAGACACCTATAAGAGGGAAATGTATGCCACAATCACCACAGTCAACAGAAATCCTCGAGATGAGGCATCAACAAATGATCTTCACAACCACCTAAAGAACGTTATCATTGATACGGTCACAAAGAAACTTGGCCCCAGCCGCGAAAAGAGTCGGAACAGCTGGTTTGACGATGAATGTAAGCTAGCTACCGGATGGAAGAATGTCGCATACTGAGTAATGTTACATTCTCAAAGAACGCGGGCAGAAGCAGAGACTTACCACGAACTCCATCGAGCGGAGAAGCGACTTCACAGACGGAAAAAGGAAGCCTGGGGTAACCAACACGTCTGTGAACTAGAAAAGTACAGGGAGCAACCGTACCAGGCGCGGAAGTTTTACCAACAAGTCAGCAGGATGAAGCCTTATACACCTCGATGCTCATCCTGCCGAGACAAAAAAGGAAATTTGATTTCCGACAGAATGGACATATTGGAGCGATGGGTTGAGTATTTTGATGAAATACTGAACAACCAGAACATCAGCAAGTTGGAGGTCCCGCCAACTGAAGACAACGGACAAATATTGCCACCACCAAGTATAGGAGAAACAGTCCGTGCAATTCATCGGATTAAAAATCATAAGTTGCCAGGAGCCGATGGAATTACAGCCGAATTGGTTAAATATGGAGGCGACCAATTACACCAAGTGGTTCATCAACTTGTGCTCAAGTTGTGGGACAGAGAATCAATGCCTGACAATTTACAACGAGGCATTATCTGTCTCATACATAAAAAGGGAGACATCACACAGTGCAGAAATTATAGAGGTATCACGTTGCTGAGTACCATCTATAAGATATTCTCCTCTATCTTGCTAGGGCGGATAGCCCCATACGCTCAGAACATCATTGGCCCATACCAAAGAGGCTTCACTCCAGGCAAATCAGTGACAGATCAGATTTTCTCTGTGCGGCGAGCGATGGAAAGACTGTTGGAATATGGACATCAGTTGCACCATCTATTCATCGACTTTAGAGCCGCCTATGATAGTAGCCAAGGTAAAACTATACACGGCCATGAGAGAATTCGGTATCCCAACGAAATTGATAAGACTGACTAGGCTGACCCTGACCAATATGCGAGGCCAGATAAAAGCAGAAGGATAACTCTCAAGACCATTCGACATCATCAACGGTCTAAGACAAGAGGATATCATACGTCCTCTTTAACCTGGCACTCGAGAAAGTGATTCGTGATGCTGTGGTAAATGCAAGAGGTACGATCCTCTTTAAGTCCACCCAACTACTGACCTATGCTGACGATATTGACATCATGGGAAGAACCACCCGAGACGTAAAAACTGCCTTCATTAAGATCGAGCAGGCGGCGAATAACGCGAAATCTTGGGCTGCACATCAATGAAGGCAAGACAAAATATATGGTGGCAACGTCAGCACCGAAAACCAACTGAACACACTGGTCAAACGGGAAGAATAAAGATAGGAGACTTCAACTTTGAGACCGTTGATAATTTCTCCTATCTAGGGTCGAAAATCACAACCGATAACAGCTACGATGATGAAATCCGCACACGGTTGTTGTCAGCCAACAGATCCTATTTCAGCTTATAAAAACTGTTCCGCTCGAAACGTCTTACCATAGTCAAAGCTCTTACTGTACAAGGCAATGATATTGCCATTCCTCATGTATTCCTCGGAGACTTAGCAAGAAAAATTGTGAACTCTTGGCCGCGTTCGAGAGAAGAATCCTCCGAAGATTTTTTGGTCCCCTACATGAGGATGGACGATTCCGTACCTTACATAACGACGAAATCTACGAGCGATACCATGACCATCAGATCGTGGATGAAATCCGGCTCAACAGGTTACGGTGGGCGGGTCACTTAATCCGCATGGATGAGGATGATTCCGCCCGGAAAGTGTAGAAGAGCAATATGTATGGTAGAAAAATAAGACGAGGCAGACCCTACCTGAGATGGAGCGATGGCATAGGTCAGGACGGAACTCCAGAATATATTATAAATAACAATTCAGATGTAGAAGAAGATTCTTCAGATTCGGAACTCATAGTTGATGCTGTGGAATTGAATCGAATATCCCATCCAGCAACAACAACCAACTCAGCCATCCATCACAACCCCAAGAAGCTACCAACCAGTTGACACCCCAATTCAAACACCTCAAACAAGAACCCAAACCTACGTTCAATAATCAAACCACAGAGACCCAATACCACTCTCAACCTCGACTGTCAGAATTGATACCTACCTCATAATCTTTAAACTCTGACGTGGAGGAGAAACTAGTGCCTCTCTCTCTCTCGTGTGTCAACTGCACCCCACAAAGAGGTAGCTAACCTCTCTAGTTACACAGTTGATATTCCTGTCATTGAACACATCCAAAAACTTATTCCATTCCATTGGCCTTATATATATTTTCCCCTTCAGCCTCTTCATCATCTTTCAGCCCAATCGAAGTAATACCATCTAGCCAAGTGAAAATTTGCAGTACCACCAGAAATAATAAAGTCAAAAATTGTCTGGACCAGATAATATACCCACCATTACTCGTCTGTTCAAAAAATGATTTCTTGCCAAAACCTCTACTCGTAATCAATGTCTCCTCACAGCGCACTTTTCCACTCCTACCATACCATCTCATCCTTTCCATCCATTCTTCTTTTCATCTTTTTTTGTGCAAAGCGAAGCTTTATTTTTCGATTCAATATCTGTCTGTTCATCTGTGACATCCAATTTACTAGGAAACGACAGAACCTATTGTTACGAAATTTGGTGAGAACGTGTGATCTGTAAGTCTCTTTACATACAATGAGAAGGAAGGGGAAAAAGAGAGAAAAAGGAATGTAAATTTTTTTTTATCGGAATATGGTCATGTAGGTTTTCAAATGAATGGGTTCAAATATAACTTTTCAGAACTTTCCATATCAGCTGGAGGGTAAGGGCATTAGGACCCAAAATGTAGGTTCCATAAAGGATAACAAGCCTCGTTTTCAGAACCCACCCAACCAAAAAATCTAAAAATAGTGACAAAGATGCATCTCTATCAAATCTAGGCCTCAAACTACATCCCATTTCGTTATCTATTTATACAGGGTGCGGCAGCATAACTTCCTTTTTTCAAAACTCAATAAAATCTATTGTATGCATCGGAAAATATTTATTTATTTTTTATAATGTAGGTACATGTCTAAAGTTTTTATTTACATTGTTTTGAAGATCAAATCTGTTAGGTGACGTCCCCCATTCTCCATACAGTGCGTAAACCGATTTCTGGCGTTTGTCATGACTCTTGTTAGCATAGCAGGTGTTATGTTGGCAATTTCTTCTTGGATGTTGGTCTTCAAATCTTGTAGGCTTGGACGGTTCACATAAACACGGGATTTCAAAAAACCCCATAGAAAAAAATCACAAGGGGACAGATCGGGAGGGCATGCCGGCCATTCCATATCGCCTCTAATTAAGATAAGGCGCTCTGGAAAGTGTTCCCTCAAAACAACCATCGATGCTCTTGAAGTGTGTGCTGTTGCACCGTCTTGTTGGAACCAAGTGTCCCCCAAATCCAAATTTTCTAGCCGTGGGAAAAAAAAATTCTGTAGCATGTTTACATACCGGTCCGAATTCACTGTCACTGTAACCTCATTTTCCTCAAAAAACCAGGGACCAATAATTCCAGCTGAGGAAATTGCACACCACACTGTGACTTTGGATGAATGCAAAGACTTTTGATGCAATTCTCGAGGGTTGGTGTCAGCCCAGTAGCGCATGTTTTATTGTTAACCGACCCACTCAAATGAAAATGGGCTTCATCGCTAAAAAAAACAATAGCACCCTCGGGAACGACATCAAGAAGAAGCTCACACGCGTTCATCCGAGAATTGAAGTCACGTTCTGAAAGTTCCTGCACTATCGCCATTTTATAGGAATGAAAATGAAGATCATCATGAAGAATTCTTCTCACAGAACGATCGGATAGTCCAAGGGCAGATGCGTGTTTGCGCGCAGAACGCCGTGGCGATCGCAAAATTGACGCTCTCACTGCTTTAATGTTCTCAGGTGATCTAACGGGCCGAGGGACTCCAGTTCTTCCTTTTGTCGCACTTGCAGTTTGTCTGAATGTAGTGACCCATGTAACAATTGATTTGCGGTCTGGGACGGGAGTCAACGGGGCTAAATTAAAGCGATTCCGAAATGCACGCTGTGTTGCAATAACCGAACATCCGCTTGAAAAGTAAACCTCAACGGCAAAGGCACGCTCCTCACTATTCCAACATATGATGGCGACTGAACCGTGTCGGGACAAAACTTTACAGTATCCCCTCTTGAACGAGACTACTAGCGCTCCGCTATGACATCAACTAGCTGAGTGGCACGCATTTTAAAAAAGGAAGTTATGCTGTCGCACCCTGTATATGGCTATACATTAAAAAATACACGGTAAAGTCAATTTTGAGCTACTATAACTTGGTTACTAATAATATGATTTTGATCAAACTTGGGGACAATAAGCTTCATATTATATTTTATACTACTACCAACTTTTATAACTCTTGGATATACTTAAGGGGGGTTTTATTCAATTTCCCCAAAAATATGGTAATATACTATTATTAACTTAATTTGAACGGATATCGATATGAAGAGTGTTTTGAGGCCTGGGCACCATATAAAGGCAGCAAACTAAACCTACCCGGGATAAACTACTAGATGACTTGGTGGCCCTGCGGTGGCCCAACCCAACCTAAATGTTCACCCACTGCTGCTTCAAACATAATAGGGTGGAACCCTAGATAAACGTAAGGACTGACGCTTTTCCGGGCTAGAGCGAAACAATCTAACGTCCATTCATGCATGATTATTATTTCTATAATATAATTCGGCGATATTTGAAAATAACAATCAAGATCCAGTAAAGCACCCACAGGAAACAATATTATTTTTTCTGTTTTGTTTTATACTCCTTATATATTTTAGTTTAATTAATTCCAACAAGCTACTTATTGCATTATTGCAATGCTCATAGTTATAATTTTTACACGAATAAATTTTCACTGTAAATTTGCTGACTTCATCCTTCGTTGTTTCATTATTCTTACTACTTTTAATGTTTGCGTCATATATTTATACGATCTCGACCATGTTTGAACAAATTTCAATCCCTCCTTATTTTCCGTTTACATCAATCTAATTGGGACCCAATCCTTAACGGACGACCTGAAGCAGGCCCCTTCCGTCAGCACTCCTGACTCCAGGCTCCAATCGGCGCCACCTGCTGATGCTAAAGTCCTGCCCATGGGTAAGCACCTGTCCGCGGACAGCAAACAGTGTTCGGACAAACCAACTTCGGGCAAGCCACCTCCGGGCAATGCACAACCCAAGAACTGTGCCAAGGTTGAGGGGAGAGGATCGTTCGGAGCATCTGCGGCTAAAGGGAAGCCGAAGCGGCAGCGGTCCTCGGACGATCCTAACTCTTCGATACAAAAGGCAGCAAAGACAGCTCGGCCGGCAACGGCTAGGCCTGCATTTGCAGCCAAGACTATCGAAGCCGATGGATGGGTCCTGTACGACGACTCTAATCCATCCAGTTACGATACTGAGCAGTGTGAACACCTTAGAAGGAAACTCCTCCTAGCTGTAAGGACTGCATCCTTGCAAGGCATTAAGCTTTGCTTTGAGTCGGTAGGTGTATATCGTAAAATTTTACGGCTAAACTTTGCCGACGAAGGCACAAACGAGTGGCTCAGGCAGTACTGCTCCTTCCTAAAGATTTGTTGGAGGCTGCGCGACTAACCTTGAAATAGGTCTCTCAGCTTCCATTGTTTAAAAAGTGCTTCCTCTGGCTTCCAGAATAAAAGCGGAACGGTGCTGGGGTTCTGGAACAACTTGGTGTGCAGAATAACCTTAACACTTCCACCTGGACACAGGAACAGAAGAGAGAAACGATATGCCGGGAACTTTTGTCACTATCGGCGTTCTCGAACTCAAAGTTAAGAAGGTTCGGGAAAAATCGAAAGCGGCGACTGCACTAGTCAGTCGTCGGATCAATAGCTGCAAGACAATTATTTACCTCATACAAGAACCGTGGGTTTTTGGTGGGGTAGTCAGGGGCCTAAACTTCCAACACGCTGACCTGCTCCTGCATAGTAGTCTCAAAAGACTTCCAAGCTAATTTGGTTAACGACCTATGTCATGCCGGCACCACATCGGCTAAACTAACCAAGTCAACAGTGAGATAAAGAGGTACTGTGGTGCTCTGCATATTTTCCCTATGACACAGAAGTCGTTCCAAATGGAACATTCATCAGAGCTATCCAATATGCCAAAAGTAGAGGCATGGGGGTAATAGCAGGATGTGATGTCAACGCTCACCACATATGCTGTGGAAGTTCCAACATCAATGCAAGAGCATCGAGACTACTGGAGTATCTAGTAGCAACCGATTTGCAAATCCTTAATTTGGGTAATGAACCCATTTTCTTCAACGTGGTTAGGCGATAGGTCATCAACATCACGGTGGCACCTCCTGACATCACGGCTCTGGTCGGAGAGTAGAGAGTATCAAACGATATCACACTCTCGGATCACAGACGCATTGATTTCGTAATGGGGATGGATCCACCTATACCCACTGCATTTTGGAATCCGCGGAAGACAGATTGGGTGACGTATAAAATAGAATTGAGCGCCCAAGTCACGATCCCTGGGAAGCACATCAAATCCATTGCTGGAATTGAAAAGCCAACCCAGATCATCACAATTAGCATGAGAGAAGCTTTTGAAGAAAACTGTCCACTCAAGATGCAAAAGAAGGGTAAAACACCATGGTGGAACTCGGATTTGGCAAACCAGCCTACCAGAAAGGCAAATCCACGGAGACAGTACTCCATGAACATACGGCAAAAATTGAAAAGGACATCGCGGCAATTTGTGATGCGGCAAGACAGCATGGTTTCGAACCGCTGCTATTCAGTTGGATCCTTCATATGCTAGAGTGGAGAAAAATCCACAAATCAGTCGACCAGAAATCTATTGAAGCAGGAACTGCCCACAAGGAGGGGTTATCTCTCCACTGTTATGGCTCCTGGTAATGGATACCTTGCTGTGGCTCCTGGAGGACAAAAAAGTCTTCGCGCAAGCATTTGCAGACGAGCTAGCCGTAACAATTACCGGCAAGTTTGTAGGCACAATATGTGACCACTTGAATGCAACTCTGCATGAAATTCACAGTTGGTGCCTCCGCAATAGACTCACGATGAACGCTAGGGAGACTGGATTAGTTATGTTCACTTGGAGCGTGAGGTGGGGCAGCTATACGTTACCCACGTTAACAGTGGCGGAAATCCAACTGGCACAAACAGTCAAGGAGTACATTTCAACTCCAAGTTAACGTGGAAGCATCATTTCCAGGAACAATATCAGAAATCCTGCCGATTGCTCTGGTACTGTAGGAATGCGATAAGCAAAACCTGGGGACTTTCACCAAAACAGATATACTGGATGTATACATCCATAATAAAACCAATTTTGATGTATACATGCATCGTCTTGTGGCCAAAACTGAACTTCGCTAACAGCAGGAAGCTGCGAATTCAAATTCAGAGACTTGGTTGCCTAAGTATCACTGGAGCAATGAGTGCGGCACTTGAAGCTATCCTAGATTTACCACCCATTCACTTGAAAGTGAAAAGGAAAGCAGCCAATGACGCATATAGACTCGATACCATTGGCGTGGAAAGGCGGCCAATCACATGGTCATGCGTCTATCTGGAAATTCCTTGACAAACATCCGGTAGCCCTGATGCTCATATGGTTTCCAGGTTCGTCTTTGAAAAGACATACACTGTCCTAATCACCGAAAGAGAAGAATGGTCGGCAAATGGCCATGAGTCTTTTCAGATTACAGACTTAATAATCTTCACCGTCAGATCAGTCATGGAGACAGATCGGGCGCAGGGGTGCTCTCGAGGAATCCGATTATAGAACTGGCCCGACCCCTCGGAAAAACGACGACCATATTCCAGGCGGAGCTATATACCATTTCATTGACAGCAAAAGAATATCTACGACAAAAATGGTGGGGTCACACCATTCGGATCTGTTCCGAAAGTCGGGCGGCATTATTGGCACTAAATAGCAACGACTTGCCAAGCCAGTTGATGCGGAGTTGTCATCAGGTACTGATGAAACTTGGCCGACTGAACGAAACGTTCCTGATATGTGTGCCGGGGCACTCTAACATCGCTGGTAATGAGGAGGCTGAGGGATTAGCTCGCCGAGAGTCTGGATCCACAATGGTGGGGTCAGAACTAGCTCTTGGAATTCGACCATCTATTGTCAAGTGTACTCTGAAGGGTGAAGCTGCAAAGATTCACGCAGCCGAGTGGAGAAATTTGGACTCTTGTCGGCAAGCGAAAATCCTTGTGAAAGAGCCTAGGGCCACTAGAACGGAATTCATGTTGTCCCTTAAGAAGTGGAACATGAAAACCCTAGTAAGACTTTTAACGGGACACTCTTCCTTAAACTACCATATGCAAAAGATTTGGTTAGTGGTTTCGGCTATGTGCAGCCAATGTGAGGAAGAGGAGACGGCTTAGCACTTTTTATGCAGCTGCCCGGCCTCCTCAGATCTTAGACAAAGACACCTTGGCAAGATTTTCTTCAATGAAAGATCTGCACACTCTCTGCCCCTGGAGAATGTGCTCAGATTCGTTAAAGCCTGCGAACGCGGTAGGCGGGAAGCCATTGAATAGGCGATTTACGGGGATAGTACAATGGGCCTAACAATGGCCTGGGTGCTCGGAGCTGCCCCCTGTAAACTAAACTAACTAACTCACTAGGAGAACATTGAGCATCTGCGTAGAGATGTAGAGAGAGGGGTGTGGTGACTATTAGATTGTTTAGGATAAGTGAGGGATCCTAAGTCCACAACCACTTGTTGTTGGACCGGACCAAATGGAGAGCAACTTACTCCCACGTCTCTTTGTTCCGCGGATCCCTCGTTTGGGGCATGGCACCCAAGCATTACAAAAATTATAGGACAAACGGTTTCGTCCAGGACAGAGGCAGCTCTTCAGACGCTGCCTCACCTCTGCCCTGGGAGCAACGTGACCGCGAGTGGCATCAGATGGATCCCTCACTTATCCTAAACAATTTATTTAGCTTTAGCCAGCTCAGGCTCAAACTATTGGTTTCGATTGGATCGGATTCCACTGCCATCATTGACTGGCAGAATTAGCAAGAGCAATGTGCAGAACCGAGCCCAATTAGCTTGACATTGACGGTTGGTTGTAAAAAGTGGGCATACCATTATTAAAGAAGAGAAATGAGAAATGGAGGCCCGCAGCCTCTAGACATCTGTTTTTGCCATTGCTGAGGTAATCATCCAGATTGATGGATTTGACATTCAGATCCACCGTGATGAGAACATTGTTATATTTTTCACAAAAAGTGAGCACCCTCTCAACAGCCGTGTTGAAATCCCCGATGGAGCTACTGGGAGGGAGATAAACCGAAACAATCACAAAATTGGAAGAGAGGTTGCGCGTTTCTGCTATGACAATATTATAGTTTGAAACATAGTTGACTTGGTGGAAGCAAATGGATTTACGGAAAGCAACCACAGCTCCCTTTTTTATCCCTAGGAAACCAAGCGATTGCAACTGTAGGGCATAACTGACAATTCTTCTGGCTGATTTCCAAATCCCCAGCAAAGACTACTCAGCTATTCCTTTTATCCACCAAGCTAAAAAAATAGAAATTACAAATGTACATATACCTTAGAACCCATTATTAAGAAAGTGGCAATGTCAATTTTATTTATTAGGACAATATTTCTACAAATTTCACTAAGTCACCGGATCTGGAGTAAAAATTTTCCATAAATATGCTAAATTGACCTGCACACATTTGCATTGAAAGTGGAAGAACAACAAAGCCAGATTCAACCGAGAATGGAACGCTTCTAATTACTTATGCAAATACTGCATTCAAAGCATTCACAAAAGCCACATATTTGCTGTATTTACCTGTGCAATAGGCAACGCAAAAGTCCGGCTAAGAATGACCCCGTTCTGGAAATTAGCGATTTCATAAGCAAACGAAACTTCAACATTTCCAGAATTCACTGACCCCTTTTGCAGCAAACACGCATTATTGAAAAACAAATACCTTAAATTCGAAGAAACAATACGGAGTGCGTCTACCCAAAGTCTCGATTCTCAATAAAATCTTTATTTATTCAATATCTCAAACATACCAAAATAAATCTTAAATTTTGAACAAATTCAAAGTAAAAATAAATATATTCCATATTTGCTATAATATTTAAAGTAAACACTAACAGAAAAAATACTGAAGTGGACTTAAGTTAGCAAGCAACCCCGGCATGCTAATTGCTGACGCCAGTTTTGCTGAACCATCGGTGATTGTTCTTCGTTACCAAACAGTCATACGATCAAATAATGGAGTGGAATGCCAAGAAAAATAAAATGGTTTCCAGGGGAGGACATAGTCCACAACACATGATTCACCGAAAAAAGATTAAGCCCCTTAGCAACAATTTAGACTCGAGCTGACAAAATTATAGGTTCAGCTTCGATCTCAGCCACTTTCTCCTTCAGATCCTCTTCAGCTTCCTTCAGTTTTTCAATGGGGGTTTTCGTGGAAGTCGAAGTTGGCGTTGATGAAGTTGTTGAGGAAGTTGCTTCTGCAGTTGATGGTGAAGCAGACGCTGGTGAAACTGAAGTCGAAGCTGGCAAACTTGATGCAGTTGTTGTTGATGATGAAGTGTTAGGTGTTGAAGAAGTGGTTGACGATGAAGGGGCTGAAGGTATTTCTTTCGGAATTGAAGCTGAAGATATAGAAGCTTCCGTAGTAGAAGTTTTGGGTGTTATTTCCACTACTTCTGCTGGCTCACTAGTGGTAGATTTGCTTAAAGATGATGGGGTGGTTGATTCCGCAGCATGAATGGGAGTAACAAATGTAGTTACTTTGACATCATCAACGATTACTTTACCAACTGTTAGAGCCGAGTTGCTAGACTCCTGAATGTCCCCATCTTTCAGGGTACTAGGTGTCGAACTTACAGTGGATTCGTGTATCTTCTCAACATGGAAGTCCAGAGAAGCGATCAAAGGAGTAATTGCACTTCGGCCTTTTGATACCGCTACCTCATCAACAATGTAATGTGGTGGCTGATCTTCGCTTGCAGGAATGCTCCTGGTAGTAACATATTTGAATATTGTGTCCTGATCAGAGGCGACTTCGTCAGTGGAGAATGCAGAACGTTTATGGTTTTGAGAAATTTCATCTTTATCCTTGTCAGTAGAATTAGGGGCATTAGTACTATTTTGAGTTACCACGAAACTAACAACACTCAAAGCTGACTGCACAAATGATCCTTCAACTCTTCCTATTAGTTCATCTAGATTAACTCTGGGAGCAGGTGACGGTTCTACTGAAGCAGCCGCCTCACCTTCAGTGGACTGTCGAGTTGTAGCGCTTTCTCTCTTCTTGCGGACATCATCTTCCTGCGAAGATGCATCCTCATACCTTTCGGGATCTAACACAGTATAGCGGTACACATCCAAAGAACTCCCATCGAGCGACTCTCCAGTTGCATATTCGTCACTATCTAACGCACTGCATACTCCCCACACCAAAAACACTAATCCAATCTGAAATCGATTGCACACGATTACTTCATCCTTTCAACTTTTCCGAAAAAATACGAGTATTCTTACAAAATTCCACAATTTCAGCATCCTGTCCAGTATCCCGGAATAATTCCACTGATTTTATCCTCTTCGTCTTCTCACAAACTTTTGCCCAACCTATCTCAGGTCTGAAAGCTCTTTATAATCTCATGTGAACACCTTCATGTGAAAAACACGAATGTGATAATTTGCTCGTGGGTCAGCCTATTTAGATGGTCAACAACATGGACCAGCGCTGAAAATTGCATGAAATAACAACAACTCTGGGATTGTTCCAATTCACGTAATTTCTCACTGAGAAAGATATATAGCTGGGTTTTTATAGAATTTTGCGAAAAGTAGCTCGCATTATGGCTGATATTGCGCATTTAGCATCCTATCTATAACGAAATGGGTAAGAAACTCAGATGAAAAGTAAGATTCGAGGTGTTAATTTGCAGTAATTGGTTGAAGTTGAAATGGTGGTTCCTAGATTTTCGAAGGGGTCAGCTCATAGTTACGACGCCTATAAATAATTACTGAAAGGCATGATTCTTTCTCTTACGTAGGAAGTGTAAATAGACGAGCATGTGATATATTAATTGTCCAACAATCAACAAAGTAGCAATCACTAGACTAATCTGGATTCTTCAAAATGATTCATTTGTACATGTTTGATAATAGAATCTACATTAAACCAATATATTTCTTCGTTATGAACTCTCATTTTCCACAGTTTTCTCAATATAACCGGCACCCACTGAATCATTTCAACTTGCCTCATAGACGAAATGGCGGTCAAAGGGTAGTATAGGTCCCAGGGCTCCCAGGGATTGGTACCCATTATGGAGCATAAAACCTGGGACGCCTGCTGAACCAACACCAACAGTTCTACTACCAAACTCTAACCTCCACGTGGTGATTGCTGGGAGTCCTTTTTTAATGAAAAGTTGTAGACGGATGGATGGAATGAAACCGAGTCTCCCGCCCCTAAAAACGGGTCAAATTGTACTAACTGGTCCTTCAGATTGGGGGTTGGGTAAGGTTGACCACCTTACACGGAAAACCGATATTAAGAAGCCAATGATGGAGCTTCGGTCAGGAGCTGTATGGTCCTCCAGGTTGGGGGTTGGGTAGGGTTGTCAACCCCACACGGAAAACCGATGTTAAGAAGTACAGACCAAATGTTGCCCAGCAACTAGCCGATACGATACTCAATAGAAAGCTGATGTAACAGCGTTGCAGGGAATGCGTTGGACAAAAACCGGTTTCCTGGAAAAGAGCCACTAAACTGTGGCGCAGCGAATGTTGTTAATTCGATTCACAGTGGCCACCATCGGTGTTCTCCGTGACACACCAGGCAATGATAAAATCATAAATTTAAAAAAAAAATAAATTGTTTTTTGAAAAAGTCAGTGCAGGATTGGAGTCGTATTCCTATTATTCTTTAATTTAAGCATGTAGATTAATTTGTATTATCATCTATTTAAGTTTTAAAAATATAAAAGGATTTTAAAGAAGAAGTCTAAAGATTTCTTTAGTGGTGACCCCAATAAAATTTGAATGAAAAGCTGTTCTAAGAAGCGTTTCAGATCATTCTCAATTATTCCCGCATTTCTTTGGTTTGCCATTTTCAACCTGCATTTACCTTGGAACGGATTTGGCATCGACTTTCGATCAGTTTTGGTGCTTATAACCGATTAGAAGTACATAATTCTGTGGGAAAGGAAATAAAAACCGCAGATCCGAGAAGTCGGCCATTAATAGGCTGAAACCCCTTTCAAGAGCCTACAAGCGCGGAACAAGCAGTCCCAAAGGAGCTCAAAAAGCAATCCGTCGTTATCAACACCGACCCATGGCAGTAGTGGCGAGCACCATCCAGATTCGTCCGTCGTTTGTCCTTTTTGTGAAGAAGTAGTTTTAGGAGCGATTTGCTGTCATAATTTTCATTATTTCACCCGAACACTTCTCATCGCACCAAACGAAAGAGAAATTAGTTCCAAATAACAAGAATATTGCAACAATAACGTGGCCTTATATTCAAAAGAAAACTCGGAAAGCTCACGGCAACAAAGGCGATCGATAACAGTGAGTAAACTCTTTTGACACTTTCGGCAGTTTCCCGGATTGAACTGGCATCTGGGTGCGGTCGAATCTAGAATCCAATTGGTATAAGATAAGAAGCACTGCTTACAAGAAGTGCAGCTGCGACATATGGCTTAAACCAGCAACTGATTCCTTGGTACACTGACGGATCCCTCACAGCAGAGGGAGCGGGTGCCGATGTCATTGGTCCAAGGAAAATGTACTTTGAGCCAATGGGCAGGTACACTAGCATATTCCAGGTGGAAATATACACCATAGACAAATGTGCCTCCTTTAATCTGCAAATGAACTACAAGGGACAGAACGCTATTCTCACCGATAGCCAAGCAGCGATCAAGGCACTTAGGTCCAACCAGGTGAACTCTAAACTGGTATGGGAATGCCTTGAGAGACTGAATACGCTCGGCTCGTCCAACAAGGTCTGGATATTTTGGGTTCCAGGCCATGCTGGGTTGGAAGGCAACGAGGCAGCAGACTAGCCAACAAGGGAGCAGGGACAGCTTTACACGGGCCAGAACCCTTCTGTGGAATCGGAAACGGTTTCATGGCTATGAATTTAAGAAATGAAGAAAAACGGTTGAGGGAACTATATTGGGCGGGCCTACCAGGGATGGAGCCGTCCAGGGTGCTTATTGGGGGATACGAACCCATTGTCGGCTGAACTATCACCTAGGGAAGCTAGGGATATCTACGGACACTGCCTGCAGGTTTTGTGAGGAGGAGGACGAAACCCCTATACAGTGTCGTTTGCACTTGTGCAAATTAGGTCGAGACATCTGAGAGAACACTTAATACCAGAGCTGAAACATCTGGAAGTAGGGAACATACTAAAGTTCCTAACGGTTACAGGCCTGCTTGAGATACTATGATCAATAGGTACACTATAACCAGCAAAAGGGGGACAATAGTTCTTCAAGGACGCGGTGCGACTTTCTCTTAACAGAATAATAATAATAGGCTCGAGGGGGCATTTGTGGATACGGTCTGCCGTAGTTAGTGTAGGGCCTTGTTAGAATCCGGTACAGCCGCGCCTTCGACAACACTCGCGTCGTTAACTTACCTTCAGATATGTCGTCGGCGTCGGCAACCAAATTTAACCATGCGATTGTAGGTCTGGATGAGGAGTCCATCCTCCTGGTAGCCGACATTGTGAAATCGGTCTTTTACACACTGTTGCAGACCGAGTTGCTGGCAGGTTTGTCGTTGGGCGATCGAACTCCCACTTCGCGAAATGAGGTAATTGGGTGGGAGCAAGATCGACGACGACTGGTTAAAATCGGAGGGCACCCAGGCGGTCCTCGCGTGCGTCTCTGGTTCCTTGGAGGCGCTGGCGGCTGCGGCCGATAAGGTGCACGAAGTGCACGCGCGTCCAACAATAGCGGCCGTTCAGCAGAATTCTGACGAAGTTGGCGAGCTGAAGCGTGAAATAGCCACGCTTGTGCCCTGTATGGCTGAAATGAGGGCAACGCTGGACGCTCGGCGTTTGGGCGCCAGGTCGCGAGTTTGCTCGCAGTGTTCTGCTCGAAAAGGGCGATCGTCAGGACAACCTACGGACCGAAGTATTTATTGGTACCATCGCAGATTCGGCGAGAAAGCCACCAAATGTACGGTCCCGTGTAAATTTACCCCTACCTCAAAAAACTAGGTTCGGGGGGGGGTCCCGGCGACGGCCACCCAGAACGCAGCGCCACATCGCCTAACAATTTACGACCCTCTCAGCAGGCGCATTTATCTCGTAGATACTGGTGCGGAGATTTCTTTCCGTACCCCGGCACCATCGACTATTTCCTCAATCGTTAAAATTGGCGGCAGTAAATTCCTGCTGAATTAACACATACAGGTATAGGCAAGTGGACGTGAGTTTGGCTTGCGTAGGACGTTTTCGTGGCGATTCATCCTGGCGGATGTCAGCTTCCCCATTCTAGGCGCAGACTTTTTGTGTCACTATGGGTTGCTGGTGGACTTGCAAAACAAGTCTCTTATAGATCCCACGACCAACCTTAATTTGTCGAGCCAAATGGCATCTCACCCAAGTAAAAATCTTTCCGTACTTTTAGAGGACATTACCGACTCTCGTGTTCGGGCACTCCTCCAAAAGTTCAGCCAGATTACTACCGAATGTAGTCTCTCTAAACCAGTGAAGCACAATGTGCAGCACCACATTAATACTACTGGTTCCCCTATCTTCTCGAAGGTGCGTCCCCTACCACCCCAGAAGCTGCCTATTGCACGGAAAGAGGTTGAACAACTTATGCAACAGGATATCTGGAGACCTTCGGACAGCTGTTGGTCTTCCCCACTCCATATGGTCCCTAAGCCAAATGGCGAATGGCGCCCCTGTGGGGATTACAGAAAGCTAAACGCACAGACTGTTCCAGATCGATATCCTATTCCACTCATCCACGACTTTGCGCATCATCTGCCGCATCTTTTCGACTTTAGATTTAACTAAGCCTATTACCAAATCGCTGTAGCTCCTGAAGACATTCCAAAGACGGCAATATGCACACCCTTTGGACTCTTCGAGTTGACACAGATGACTTTCCGGTTGTGCAATGCGGCGCAAACCTTCCAAAGGTCCTGCGAAACCTCGATTTCTGTTTCGTATACTCGGATGATGTTTTGGTCGTTTCTTCCACTGAGTCTGAGCATTTAGCCCATCTCGAGTGCATTTTTCAACGTCTCCTTGAGGCCGGTTAAGTCCTAAACGTTGAAAAATGCAAGTTCCACCAGACACAGGTCAGACTACTCAGCCACTTCATTTCCCCTGACGGAATACAGCCCGACCCAGACAAGGTGCAAGCGATCTCAAGCTTTCCGCGTCCGAAAACCCTGAAGGATTTGCGCAGCTTCTTGGGCATACTAAACTTCTATCGTCGTTTCCTGTCCAAGGCCGCCCAACACCTGTCCGTTTTGAACGGGTACTTGTCTGGTCCCAAAACGAAGGACACACGAGAGATTGTGTGGTCTGAAGAGGCTATCCGCGCATTCGATAAATCCCGACAGCAACTGGCTGATGCTGCACTCTTGGCATTTTCTCGATAAGATGCACCCCTAGCCGCTTTTGTTGATGCCTCTGACATCGCAGTAGGTGCTGCTCTTCACCAAAACGTTAACCAAGTCTGACAGCCGTTGAGCTTCTTCTCCAGACAGTTAGACCCCACTCAACGAAACTACAGCACTTACGATCGAGATCTACTCACCGCGTACTTGAGCATCAAATACTTCCGCTTCGCCCTAGAATGCAGGCCGTTCACAGTGTTCACGGACCATAAGCGTCTCACAAATGCTTTGAAACAAAAGCCCGACAAAGCGTCCCCTCGTCAGCTTCGACACTTGAGCTTTATAAGCTTTAAGTTTACGAGGTTATCATCCCCGCCGCACTCGACTTCTCGGCTATTGCCAAAGCGCAGGAAGATGACGCAGTACTTCAGAGCCTCAAATCCAACCCCGAATACAAATTTCGGGAGTTGCCCATCTACGGCTCGAACCTCTTTCTCTGCTGCGAAGACTCGGAAAAGGGACCCCGGCCATACATTCTGGCCACCTTTCGCAAGGAAGTGTTCCACGCGGTTCACGACTTAGCGCATCCAGGCATCAGGACAACAAAGCGGCTAGTCACCGAGAAATACTTCTGGCTCTCCATGAACAAGGATGTCAACTCCTGGGCCAGAGAGTGCATCGCATGCCAGAAGTGTAAAGTCACCAGACATGTAAGGAAAGAGGTGGACTCATTCCCCCGCACTACCAAGCGGTTCCACACCATACACCTCGACATAGTAGGACCTTTGCGAGACTTGCACAGTTACAAGTATTGCCTTACAATCATCGGTGACCTGAGGCAATACCTATGAGGGACATTACGGCGCAATCTTGTGCCGAAGCCCTCTGTCGAGAGCGGATCCCTCGCTTTGGCATCCCTGCAGCGGTCATCACTGACCAGGGAATGCAATTTGAGTCCACCCTTTTCTCGGAGTTAGGCAAACTCCTAGGTTTCAAATGCCAGCGGACTTCGCATGCCACCCGCAATCCAATGGGATGCTAGAACGTTAGCACCAGACGCTGAAAGCCGCCATTATGGCACGCGACAATCCGTCCTGGACTCAAGTCTTGCCTCTCGTCTTACTCGGCCTACGAACAACCCGCCGAGAGGAATTTGCTGGAGAGAGAGAGGAGAACCCAAGGCTCCCAAGTGATCCGGTCTTCGACAAGAGATCGGGTCTCACAGAGTCGGGATCGTTGCGTCTGCTGCGAGACAATCTTCGACGCATCAAAGCCACTTCAACCACCTGACACTCGTCCGCACCTGTCTGTGCGCCCAAGGAACTGGACACGTGCACGGCGGAAGCTGTTACAGCCCTCATATGAAGGCCCGTACTGTGTTCTCGAGCAGGGAGAGCATTTCTTCCAGCTCGAGATCGGAGGACACAAAAAGGCTCTGTGGAACTCAAAGTCGTAATTTACTTATTTATGCCGTTATCCGCCTATAACAAAGGTAGAGAATTTACCCAGAAAAGAGTATTTACTATAAAATTGTATAAAGAGCTAATAAAAACCTTTATTTAATACTCTGGCTCTTATTTTTGTTACGAAAAGTTTTTTTTCTCACGATATCGTCGGTTTCTTTTTCCTACTATCACCACCACTTTCAAGTAAAGAGGAAACTTTGCATTATGAGCATTTATAAATTTTACATATCTACTAGAATCTCAGCCATTACAATCAACCTTTACCACACGAAACACTTTTAATACACAAACTGATTCCATTTCCATTAATTTTTCAATAAAAGCGCAATTAGTTTATCTCGAATTATAAACTAAACCTTTCAAAAAAAAAATCCGCTTCCATTACCTCTCAAAACATGTTTCGTTGTATTACCTTTGTTTACTTTGCACTTGCAGTGTAGTAAATAATGAAACGTACACTTCAAATTTTCAACTTTTGGAATGAAATCCTCGCGGTGCACGCATTTCATGAATGAAACTATCGCATTGATAACTTCCAAATATAGTTTGCTTGAGGCTACGCAGGATGGATGCCATTCAAATATTTTTTTTCATTCAGAAATTTCTCTTTTTTCGATTCAAATTACAAAAATAGACAAATCTGACAGCGGCCATGACACAATCAATCAAATATGGCTGACATGTTCCTTTCATCTTTCTCTTGCCAATACGATTTGACGAAGATTATGCTTTGTCCTTCTTTAGCGCCTATCATGTGTAGGGATAAGCTTCCGCAATACATATGCAAGTCGGGGCATTTTAGTATGGATACTGCCTATTAGATATACTGTGGGCGAATCAACGAACGTCTCAAATCCAAAATTTACCGCAGTGTCATCTGCCCTGTCCCAGTTACAGTTCTGAGTGAAGACCAACAATCAAAGACAATGAATGGCACCTCGCGGTAATGGAGCCAAGGACGCTGTGTTGGATCAATGGCACACGCTATAATAACGTCCCAGATAAGAACGAGAGAGAGGCCTCTTCAATGGTATAGACACATAAGTCACGCTGACTAGAATTCACTAGCTTAAATTGGCCTGAACATCGAAACCAATGGAAGAAGACCAAAAGGCCGACTGAAACACCACTACACGCGGACTAGGGTTATGGCCGAGAAAAAAAACACATACGATTTATACGAGCTCCTGCTGTACGGGGCAAAAGTTAAAGAAGAAGACAACTTACTAGTTTTCCTTTCTCTTGCTTCTAATTCATCAACCGAAATCAAGGATGGAATACGTTGGATTACTAAAGCAAATTAGGATAAAAATTGCCACTAAATATGTAGTTACCATTTGAATTTCTGAATGAAATCGACCTTCAGGCGTATATCAAGCCTTGTCAGCTTACTCAACCGCTAAATGACTTTCGATATCAAATTAAAATCGTCATGTGCTTTAAAATATAAAAAAAATCAAAACTGATGTGTTAATTTACCCCAAAAGCCAGATGCGTTTTACCATTTCAAGAAAAACAACTAAATAACCCACAATCTATAAAATGCGGCAGTTTTGGCAAAATCATTGTTTATTTATTAATCAATTGTATCACTTAAACTCGCTAAAAACTCAAAAATTAAATTAATCCTAATAGAAAACAACCTAGAATGTGTCTAATTGAAACATTCGATTGGAAATTGATAGTCGATTTCGCTCCACCATATTGGCGTCATCAGCACCTTTTTTTTGTGCCAAGTGAACATACTAATTAATTCAGGTCCGACAACTCTGCAGACGCAATCCCTACCCCATGAGGTATAAAAGTAGGTGGAAACCTACAAGGAAAATCAATTGATAATTGAGCTGCAAGATATTCGGTACGGTCGCGAGTTGAACGCGAAAATTTTCGTGAGACTCTCCAAAGAGTTTCTTCTTTGGATTTCTCCAGTGTTCGATTCACTTCGAGTTAACATCTAGGTTTAGTTCGCACGAGCGAGCTTACTCCGGTTAGACAAAAATAAGAGCTATCTTCGAAGTCCTTGATCTGTTGCCGAGATAAATCACAACAATCAAAGATGGCGTTCTTACAAATTGTTGCAACGGCGCTTGTGTTGTTCATTGGATTAAATGCTATCCAGAAGGCGCAATGTCTACCGGTTTTAAACTCGAGTGAAAGTGGAAGCAGTATCAGCGATAGTGGCGATGGGAGTGAGGGAAGTGACGAATTAGGAAGTGGACGGGAATTCATCATACATCGGAATAGTTCAAAGGACCTGTAAGTAACATGGGAATACCAGAAGTCCAAGAAGTTAAAGGTTGCTTTTATTGCAGGTACGTCGTCAAAGCCGTGGTGTATGAAATTGGAATACTGACAGATTCTTCAGATGAAGATAACTCCACAGACTTCGAAAGGTACTTGCTAACCACTGGGTCCACTGGGTTAACATCAAATAATGTTAATAATTCTCCCTTCTTTTGTAGCCATGAACGCGTTGATCTCACCTTCTTTGACGCACACAGAAATAGCAGTCACATCGACCTTGGTAGAGTTCCACTCCCGATTCAGACCAACATCAGTGGCCAAGTGCTGACAGGCATAGCCCCTGTAGACATTGGAGCTTTCTCTAACCCCGCGCAACTACTTCAAACCCTCCCAATTACAGGAACCATCGTTAATATAACCCACAGCGATACAGGCTACTTCCAGCTGTCCACCAGCAACCTCACGGGGTATGAAAAACCTCACATCCTCAGCATAAGTGACTTAAAGCACCTTTCCGACATCCCCGACCTCACCACCCAGATAACGGGACAACAGCTAGAAAAGACAAAAAAATCTACAGATAATCTCATAAAGAAATAAATACCCAGCCATCCACTCGTAAATGCAGGATTTTCCATAGATCTACAAAATTCACCTGAATACATTATTATTTAATCACGACTTGACTAAGACTGTTAATTAGTACTTAAATGTTAAGATTTTTGATGGTATGAAATGTTAAAATTATCTCTGACGAAGTTGGCGGTGAGGTACCATTACGGCCGGAGAAGATGGAGGTTTGAAGACATGACGCTAATGATGCTAATTGAAGTATTATTTTTTATATTGAGAGCAAACAAATTTTATACGTTGCAGCTATGGCACCTTGAATATTGTATTTCAACAAATAGTGCTATTAAAAGAAAGTTCATAAAAATTGTTAATAAAAAATATTTTGAACATCTACGTTGGTTGTTTGGAAATTTTCCAATCTAATAATGAAGCATCGTGTTTTTTTTCAAATTTATATTTATTTTCGCACATAATCTCGTTATGAGATTATACAATTCTCCCAGTGATGCTTCCTTCGCTTCAACCCATGCAAATGGTACTTGATGGCTTTTTTTGCAAAACAGTTGTTTCCGGAGGGGGGAGACCTCCTCATTTGAAGAAAATCTCGGTTTTGAAAGAACTCAGCGAACTAGACAACACAAGAATAATTTGCCTGGTGAGACGCTTTATGAATGCTGACACAGCCTCTGCTCATCAAATGCGGCGTATCTCAGAGAAATTGAGTGTGAGGGAAGCTTGGAACCGCCAGTGGAATCGCTTCTGTTTTCCACACATATAAGATTATGTTTACGTCGAAAAACATTCAGGCGCGCCAAATTAATCTGCCGCATGGCAAACCCTCTTCCTTACTTCAGCAAAAGGACTGACTTATTGGACTGCTCCTATATTTTTCCGGTACAAAAGTCAATAGGTTCGTTCTAAGAAACTTTGCAATACTGAATCGGTTAAAGAGAGTAAGATGAAAGATCCCTAGGACCGAAACCCTATGTCCTAATACCTAATACCATTGTTAGAAGCGATCATACTGAGGCACTTCTGTACCCAGAATCCGGCTGCATTTTTTTGTTCGTACACAGTTGTATAAATCTTAGAAAGATAAATTCGCTCCAACTCATGCACCTTCCCAGCGCTTCATTAGATATTCCTCTCTTCTTCATGTAGCTTAAACAGTTAAACACCACATGCTCTAGGTACTCGGGTATACCACTGAATCCAGAACAATCCGGCGAACCATTCAGTGTGAACCGATGCAAGTACTGCCTGTAAAAACCACCTTATCCTTTGAGGAATTGAAATATGTAGTAGTTGGTCTCCCCGTATTTTCGCTCAAACCACACTCTAATGTTGAGAATTAGTCTGTGCATCCACCGACCTCTCAAAAAAAACTATCCCTTCTGCATAAACAGAGATCATAAGACTCTAACTTTGCCACATTTCTGCGCTCTGCCTGCCCTTCCATACTCCTTGGATGCTAGAGCACGACATTTCCTTTCGCTACAATGTCCAATGGGATCATACCCGCTATCACTACCTCATCTGACATAGTTCTAAAAACGCGGCAAACTCTGAAAGCCATTATCCAATAAACTGATTTCACCTACTTCCGTCTCTGAGAGTTTGCATGCGCAGCCGACCAACATTTGCCAACATTTTTGCAAATGCAGCGGCGACACTATCTGCCTTTTGACACGCAGGCTCTAGGCGCTGCCTACTCAGTTTACCACCAATAATTGCCGTCAAGGATTTGATAGTGGGCTAGCCATCTATCCATCGGCTTCCACCTTAACAATGTTCCTCTTTCTACACAACCCCTTCCGTTTTTTCATCCGCAAAGATCAGCCAGGAATTTACCGCTCCCGCTGTCTCTGTCGCGTAGATCTCCATATCGTCTAGGTATTTTATTTGACCACCTACATCCAAGTCATGGCCAAAGTCAACAATCATAGCTGATTTTTGCTCATACTCGGTAAATATAGCACTGAATTGAGTATAGCAGCTGTATATGCCAACTAACTCTGTCATGTTGTTTACATAGCCGCTGGTCCCAAGCTCAGGGAAAGGAAGCAAGAGTTGACCTGTGGTGCCATGGAGGAAATAGGTTTGGAACGCGCAATCAAGGTGACGAGCTTATAGTCGATTTCGCAGACACCCACGACCTTACAATTGTCAATACATGGCTCATCAAACGATTGTTCCTACAGTTTATGGTGGGAATAGTAAAACGCAAACCGACTGCATATATTCTTATAAAACGCCGATATTTTACCACCCTCACCGACTGCAAAGCTGTTCCCTACGAGACCATCGCAAATCAACATCAACCGTTGATTGCCGTCTTGAGATTCAAAGCGCCCGAAACCAACGTGAGGAACGTAGTGGCCCGTCACGTATTAAATGGTGGCGATTTCATGAGAAGAAAGAAGAAATGATCTCACTTAAAAGATTACCAACCATTACGACTGTGGAAAAATCGAGGAACCAAGTTAAAGATGCGATCCACAAAGCGGCCTATACCACCCTCAGGGTCACCAAACCAGGTAAGTGGTTCATCATGCGAGTACTTGGCTTTGAAATGATGATGTTGAAATATAGTTCCGTGAAAAAAAAAACGCTTCAACCACAAGTTTCTCAACGATGAAAAGCTGACCAATTGGAAAATTTACAAGAAAGCCAACCGGGAAGCAAAGAAAGCGACCGCTGTTATCCGAGAGATCCATTACAAAGAGCTTTACAATAAACTGGACATTTCTGGACATCTCGACTTGTCAAAAGTCGACATCACACACAGGATATCGAACACTTCTGTTGCGTTAATGACAAGAACGTTACTTTGCTTACAGACCGACGTGCCGCGACGGATAGATGGCGACAATTTTTCGAGCATATTTCAACGAAAGAATTTGTGCACCCTTCACTTTCGCAAGCTTTGCCGACATTTGGAGCAACTCCACCTGTAAGCCCCACTGGTTCTCAGAGGGTGGGATCAATTTCAGAAGGACCTCCAAGGATACCTTTGGGGATGTTCGCATCACCCCATTTATACACACACAGTCTTTCAAATTAGTTTAACTACCTGAGTGTTACACCCATAGGTAATCATTGTCTTTACTATTGCGGTATATATTCCGGCGCAGTATGTTCAGGGTAACTATCATACTGTTTTCAATAAGAAAGATACCACGGAAATTGGTCTGAAAAATTTAGGTGGAAAAGGTCTTTTCTACTCCCTTTCGAAATGACAACCACTTTTGCTCACCTTCATGCCCTTTGTATTTTCTCCAAGGCTATAGTGCCCCTTATTACTCACAAGAGGAAGCCTAAAGTGATTCTAGGCCCCCTGGAGTAGCGCTGAGAAGATACCATCCAATCTGGGTGATTTCTATGGTTTAATAACGCGCTTCCCATCTTACTTTAACTTCCGACTATACCTTTTTTGCGGTTCTCCAATTTACCTTTTTCTTTTCTCTGACCGTTATTTGGGTATCAGGCAGAATGTTACTGTTATTCGCTGTCGGATAGGACCCCAGAATTTTTAAAAGTAGCCTGTCCTACGCATTCTCTCTAATATTATTTTTCAGGCAGACAAATGAGGATTGCTCAATCTGCTTGGATGCCTCTGTGGTTTGTTCAATTTCTGTTGTTTGCTTCTATGACCGCGTTCCTGAATGTCATCAGTGCGTTTTTTATCCTCGGCCAGTCCCTGGATAAAGAGTTTTCGCATTTCTGTTCTTAATTTTGCTGGATTATTAGGGTCCCACCAGGATACATACCTTTGTGAAGCGATTGTCTTAACCCGACAACTGGCCTCATACTAGTCATTGCTGACTCTGTTAAGGTTTTTCACCATTGTCCCCAGTTCCAGTTTGTTCCTGATACCACCGTCCACCTATAGATGAGCCATGTTATCGCTGGCTTAGATAGAATCCCCAATCTGTTCTCTTGGAATTCCTTACAATTCTCTCTATTCTTCTACAAAGATGAATATGAACATCCATGATGACATATGGGGACCAGGCCTGAGGAAAATGGAAGGGGGATTCCTCCCGGTCTTGGAGTTTTCTCGGGAGCCCGGAATAGAAATTTCAATGAGAAAAGGGCTAATAAGGGGCCCGTGTAAATTCCATTCAACACTCGTATAATTTTCACCCTGGACTCCGTTTTCCACATAATTTTAACTCCGGGTCCGGAATTTCCACTTACGCCCTGATTTGGAGCCCCTCCCCTTTTAAACTTAACTTAAAACAATGCTACGAACTGCATGTGAGAAGATTCCCATTGCCGTTCTTCCCACCAAATTAATATCAAAAATCAATACTTTTTCTGAGAAAAGTGTATGTGACAAACAGACAGACAGACAATAAACCGATTTTAAAAAGGTTTTGTTTTACACAAACCCTTAAGGGTAATTTTTTTAATCATTTCTTTTAGTCATTAAATGCGTCTTACCCATAAGGAACTAGAAAACCTAGCTGACTTTACTTCCGCACTGAGTCGGATTATATAAAGTTTCGAATATATTCATTGAACATTTGGATCAAGTGTTCACTGATTTTCAAATTATAAAATCCAAGTTATCGTTTCTCATAATAAATCATCTGAAAGCACTTTTTCAGCCGACTCTGACTAGCACGTCAAAATCTCTAGTTCCATGTTTCGATTTTCATATTATTTTCTGTTAAAATTTATATTTTTTGGTAAAACAGCCACAAATAGTCTGTAGCGATGGCGGATCCCGATAATCCTGATATGCCTGAGGCACCCGATTCACCACCAACACCCCCACCAGAACCTGATACAGAATACGAGCTCGCTGATGACGACCCCGCTAATAGGACCGAATTTCGAAACTTATACATACCAAGTTTCAGTTTCCCCGAAGCAGAGGAAGAGAAGCAAGTGAGCCGACATCATAGGGAAGAGGCATATCAAGTGTCCTTGAGTGATCAAAATGCAACCAGGTTCGGGGATACAACTAGAGTGGGATGGAAAGGCCGCGTCGATTACGCAATCAATGCATATCAGACTGCACGCCTCAAGGCTAAAGCTACTGAACACGAAATTCAACGTGACCCAACCGCTTTACTCAACGTTACAATTACAACCGTCATTCTGCTGGCCAGCGGAATTTTCGACATACCCATCGAATACTACCTGTACACCGAGCTCTACCTGCTCTCAATCAGGGACGAATTCTATGATAGTCCTCCCAACATTGAGAATCTTATCAAACACATGCGATATATTCGCCAAAATAACAACATCACGTGGGAGAGTGAGTACGTCGATGAACCCCCGCCAGGGCTGCTCATCAGTAAAATACCAAATCGAAGCAGAATTCCGCTTCCTATTCATTCGCGGTCATTTAAGACTGCGACAAGGGGGTCAAAGGACCTGTCCACATCCAAAGCAGACTCAGAGCCACCTCCTGAGGAGGAGGCTTCTGCTGAGCCCGAAGCTGAGGAATAGATTAGTTGTGAATGTAGTCCATGGAAGTGATGTCGACAAAATATCTTAATCCTTATCTGTAGCTTAGTATAAGTGGTTTTAGAGATGAAATATATGAACATAGGAAATGCTTATAAAGTCGGCGTAACTGGTTAAGCGCAAGATCATAGTAAGACCGAATTTTAGAGCGGATTAATAGATTGCTTTTATACGTTTCATTACACAAGACATAAATTGGTATTAGAATAGTATATTTTGAGATTGATTATTGAATATTGTAATATGTATACCTAATAAATCGTTTAAAAACCCAGATCGAGTTTGCTTCTAACTAGTCGATCAGGCATTCTACTTAACAGAGAGATTACGACAAAAATATCAGGGAGAACGGTTTTAACTTTATTAAAATAGTAAGATCAACACTACGCTAAAGATATTTACTAGGTGGTATCAAATTAAATGCAGAGGTAAGTCCAAGAAGTAAGGAGGGATCATACGTTTTCTGTCGTTGAGACAAAGTTTTCTGAGTTGAGTTGAGTTTTTTCGACCCCAGCCAATGTATTTCGAAAGTTACTTGTTCCACACTTCAATACGAGTTTCTCGAGTCCGTCGTTTCCTAGAGTTTTGTGGAAAATAACATTTCCTTATTTTCATGGCAGCGCATCATCCTATCCTGGATATTTAAATAGACTCCCTTTGCGTGTGTAACATTTCAGCTTCCCTGCCACAATTTAATTGTGTAGACGTACACTAAGCCACAAAGGTATCAATGGGTATCACCCAACAACCTATAGCACTGTTGCGTCAGACTATTCTCAAAATGCGCTATCAATGCTTAGCATGCCGGGAGTTGATTCCCCTACGCCTTAACCTTAGAGACCTTCGCCCAAGCCGGTACTGGATGTAGTTTTAGACCTCACACTGGTAGTAACCTCCTCAGTGGTTTAGGTCCTCCAATGCCGAACATTACTCCAGTTAGCCCTTTTTCGCTCAAATAATTTAGGCATTCCTTGGAGTTTACCTCGTAATCTATGTAATATCACACCGGGGTACTTGATATACAGTTTAAATTCTACCACATTTTGTTCGGCATGAATCCTTCAGACAAGTCCTACCCTATGGCTACTGACAAGTATAGCCTCAGTCTTCTGTTACACGCGGGCTGAAGTTTCCCTTGTGATACCAGCCATTCCTTCATTAACCAGTTTGATAACCCACATTCCCAGACAACATCCTCGTTGGCCCAATTAATAAGTGTAGCAGTACATACAAATAGTGCATTCTAGAGTAACGGTTCTAGTACCAAACCTTGAAGCGCTTTGTCCTTACCAAGTATTCATCTGGAGCTATGGTAGTGACAAAGAGTGACGCGAAATATCCCTGCTGATTTTTTAAAATGTAAGCCGACACGTAGCCCTCTCATAACATGCTGCCATTGAGCCAAGTACAAAGCATTCCTCAAATCGAGCATCGGACATTCGTATTGTTGCTTCGACATGCCTACTATTTGCTCCACAATAGAGGGTAGCATATTGCATACTGTACGCGCCATCAGCCTTCACGCTATCCATTAAAGAAATTGCATGGTACGAGAGTAGCCAACCATGTGATTTATTAGTCTTTGGTAGCAAAATCAAGCGCTGTTGCTTACCAAACAAAATCAGGGGTCTTTTTTGCAGCTTAGCCATAAGCGCTCTATAGGTTCCTCCGAAAAGATTAAAGTCGATCTCTTCGCAAAGTTGCTATAACGAATCCTGCCCGCTCTTACTGACAGTTTTTCGTAACTTTCCCCAGCAAGTTTCAGATATCCCCATGCAATATGCAATAATCTGTTCAACTTGCACACTGCAAACTTCCTTTTGTTCGCTTGCATACAGTCTTTAGTTGCCTGACTTTTACATTCCATCAAGGTTTCTGAAGATATTTCTGCACCCGAGCATCGAAGTATCATAACATACGCTGAGACCAAGTTAATAATTTGCGCAGTTTTCTCTTCCGTCGTACCTATCGGCGTGAAACTTTCCTTGAATACAAGTGCCCCAGAAAACATGTACACGTCAAATATATTCATAATCCATTGCTTCACCCGAAGTGGCTTCATGTCCCACAGCTCTCTGGTAACGAAAGTAATGTTGACAATATTGACCACTGAACCTATACTTCTTTGGAGATGTTCATAAGCACAATGCGCAGTGATGAAAAGGGTCCCGCAATATTTACTCTTGTCTATCTTCAAGTCGCTCAAATTGCACAACTTCCACTTCTATCGATACTCTATATCACGTTGTCTTCCGTTTATATGGCTCACTAGAAATTGCCACATCCTCATGAAGCTCCTAGACAGACCAGTTCAGATTGGCGTCTTCTCTCTTCTTGACCGGATTCTGCGGTTTTTTTCCATCAAACCCGGAACAATTATATAACATGCATTCTGGTATCTTTTCAGGCTTTTGCCAGGCCAGGATCAGATCTACCATACTTCTTTCTTTAAGATCCGACTACATGGTCCTCCAGTCATTTAAAGACCATACCTATCCATAGTGAATAGGGACCAACCTCGCGACTACAAACTTATTTTTCCTGCTTTCAGCAAGTAAGCTTTTTTGCAAGGGTTCATAACGTTTAGGACCGCTATCTTGATGTGATAATGGACGTTGTGTTTAGTGATCAATGCATTCACAAAACGTATTGAGTCTATTATCTCCTTCAGCAACGAGTTGATTTTCTAATCTTTGATGTACGCTATTTCTGCTCTACTTTGTCCAGTACAGCTACTGTCACTAGCAATATTCAGGCTCATGTCTGCCTGCACGGATTTAGCGTAACATTTTACCACGTCCTCTCAAGGGACCCTAGTTCATTGTTTTTCCGCTATTATTTCCAAAGTTACCAATTGCGATAGCCAAGTAAACCACCAAGCCAACATTATTATCCTCTTTGTTCCCTAATAATAATTTGTCTTTCATCTGTACTTGGCTCTGGGTATTAGCTCCAAAATTCAGGCTTGCTTTCACGGATCATAGCCATGCAATCATCAGGTTTCCGCTTCCCGATGACCCCATACTCCAAAGAAAGTTCTATTTCTTCATTCATCCTATCTCCTCTCTCCCCCCAAAAAGGGCACAATTGCCGAGAGTTCTGTAGGCATAGAAAATTATCCTCCGCCCCTTCCCTCCTAAATTAACTTGACTTATATAGGCATTTTTCCTACAATAGGGCGTCCTACCTCCATTTTGAAACCTACAAGAAATATTTGACGTGCAATTTCGTCCAGGAGAGGCAACTCATCAGATGCTGCCTCACCTCTGCCCTGAGAGCAGCATGACCGAGGTGGTTACAAATTGCCATTTGCTCCCTTATATTAATTCAAAAACACGACATATGTATGAATTATAATGAAGACAAGAAAAACTGCAAGAAATGTTTATCTCGATGATCGACCAGCCACAGCCTTACCCGGGTCACCGTATTGCCAATGCGCGAAGGATCGTTATATACCATGTACGGGCGAAAAATCCGCATATAACGCAATAGATAAGTTTCACAAGTCTAGCTCAGAATACTCCTAACTAATTTCAAACCTTTCCAAACTAACTACGGAGCAATGTCATCCTCTAGGACGCTGTTAGCCGTTTCATACCTTTTGAAAATGAAGTATACCTTTTACAGATTCCACCCTGTAATCGTGGTCGCCTTCTTGAGCCTATGTACATCTTAATTAAGTAATTTTTGGGAAAGAGACAACTTCGTAGCATCCCGCTTGCCTCGGGTACTTGGCAAGCAATCAAAATGCTGGCTGCCTTTTGCGGCTATTTGTACTTTGGAAAGACACAAGCCTGGTGTCGGGTTGTTTCTGACCGCCACTGCGAGGCGCGCTTTCTTGACCTGGGAGCCGATTTCTGACACACTTCTGAATGCAAGATTCTGGTCCAGGTTAAGAAGCATCACAAGTGTATAGTGCTATGCACCAACGGTGACTTCCGATATAGTGGAGGAGAATGCTTTCTACCAGCAATTACACGCAGTTCATGAAATGGGTGACTGAATGCCTTGCTCGAAGTGGTGGGGAAACACGATCTTGGCGACAGTAACGATAATGATGGGAGTTTTAACTTGCGAAGATTACAAGAGCGTATACTGTATCACGAAAGAACTGACATCTGGTCGCACACCTTTCGATAGTCCTATGAAGGACGTTAACGGTCGGCTCCCCATCTACGAGACGAGCAGCTGAAGAGGACTACTTTACCATGGTTCTTAACCATATCACACCTTGTGGATAAAATGGCTAGTCACCGTGATATGGGAATACGGGCTGTTCTTTCAAACAAAAGAGAAATCATCCCAGTCATTAATTCACTCAAACGGAGCAAAACTGGGCTTGACGGTCTCCCTGCAGAGTTATTTATCGCAAGAGGGGAGGGAGGGGTATCTGCCTGCCCACTGCCGTTGTAAAGATAATAGCTAAAATAAAACAGAAACGCATTAAAGAACATCTCGAAAGCTTAATCGATAAATACCAAGCTGCTTTGATTGACAGAGCAGGCTGGTTTCCGCTCTGGATCCTCCTGCATTGACAACATCAACACCCTGCGGATCATTTTGGGACACTGCGCGTCAACAGGGAATGTATCTGTCTGAGTCTAAGCAGACACTCTCTCTCTCTATTATAAGAACGACATATGCTAGCTATTATAAGAATAACATATGACAGTTAAAATTTCAGAGGAATTTAATGTCCAAAACAGTGTCCGCCAGAGTTGCCTCGCCGATATTATTTCTTCTTTTTATCAGTGACGTTCTTCGTGCTGCCTTATCTGGACGACATGGAGGAGTTCAATGCACTATTACATCTTTCCTCAAAACCTCGGCTACGTTTTCCCACCGGGTCATGGACCTTGGGCAAATGACTCTGGATTTGGGAAGAGATGAATTGGGGTAAAGATAAATACCAAGATTCTCAATATGGCGGATCATCACGCTCTCCCTATTTACATTAATGTGTAAAGCATCGAAAGCCCCGATCAACTTGTATATCTAGGAAGCGTGGTTTCTGCTGATAGTGGCGCAAAGCATTAACAGCGCTTCCCCTGCATTGTCTAATATCTGGAAATGCAATGATCTCAACATCAAAAATAAGTTGAGACTGTTCTGTGCTGTCTGTCTGCGACGTATCATCGGAGAACGGCTACTTTAAACAAAGAACTTGCTCGGCGGACAGGCCAATCACCCGTGAACGATGGATTCGTAAGGCGGATGCGGCAGTGGATAGGCCATACTTATTAACCCACTCTCCCAAGATGGCAAACGAGTGAAGCAAGAGCACTTAGCGCAGAACAGTAGTGGAGTGCGAGGGTCTCTGGAAGTCCCAGGGGGAGTTGAAGGGCATCGGGCACGATGACGCGTAGATCTAGTGGACGTGCTATACGCCACCAAAGGGTTAGCATACAAGAATCAATTAGAACTTTCGACCTGAAGTTTGAAACACTGGAATCGCGATAGCCTTTGAAAAGGGGTCTTTTTGCGACTGACTTTGACACCAGCAAAGAAAACAGTGTAACAATTTTTCAATAGCGCATCATTTCGTTACAGTCTTTAAAGAAATAAGCTACCAGCGGCCAAATTGATTTTTCATCATAATAGCGAAAGCTCCAGCTTTCCACCTATATGCAATCCAAGTAAGGCTTCCTAAAGGTGGCATTATGATTGTAATCATCATCAACGGCGCAACAACTGATATCCGAACTGGGCCTGCCTTAATAAGGAACTCCAGACATCTCCCCTAAAAGCTGTCTGGCGTCCTGGACTACGCCATCGCTTCATCTCAGGCAGGGCCTGCCTCGTCTTCTTTTTCTACCATAAATATTGCCCTTATAGACTTTCCAGACTGGATCATCCTCATCCATACGGACTAAGTGACCCGCCCACCACAACCTATTGAGCCGGATTTTATCCACAACCTGACGGTCATGGTATCGCTCATAGATTATGTAGACTATGGAATCGTCCATCCTCATGTAGAGGGTCAAAAATTATTCGGAGGACTCTTCTCTCGAATGCGGCTAAGAGTTCGCAATTTTTCTAGCTATGAACCCAAGTCTCCGAGGAATACATGAGGACTGACAGGACCATTGTCTTGTACAGTAAGAGCTTTGACCCTATGGTGAGACGTTTCGAGCTCAATAGTTTTTGTGAGCTGAAATAGGCTCTGTTGGCTGCCAATAACCGTGCGCGGATTTCATCGTCGTAGCTGTTATCGGTTGTGATTTTCGACCCTAGATAGGAGAAATTATCAACGGTCTCAAAATTGTATTCTCCTATCCTTATTCTTCCCGTTTGTCCAGTGCGGTTTGATGTTGTTGGTTGGTTGGTTTTCGGTGCTGACGTTGCCACCATATATTTTTCCTTGCCTTCATTGATGTGCAGCCCAAGATCTCGCGCCGATAGCCGCCTGCTCGATCTTAATGAAGTCAGTTTGTACGCTTCGGGTAGTTCTTCCCATGATGTAGATATCGTCAGCATAGGCCAGTAGTTGGGTGGACTTGAAGAGGATCGTACCTCTTGCATTTACCTCAGAATCACGGATCACTTTCTTGAGGGCGAGGTTAAAGAGGACGCATGATAGGGCATCCCCTTGTCGTAGACCGTTGGTGATGTCGAATGGTCTTGAGAGTGGTCCTGCTGCTTTTATTTGGCCTCGCACATTAGTCAGGGTCAGTTTAGTCAGTCTTACCAATTTCGTTGGGATACCGAATTCTATCATGGCCGCGAACAGTTTTACCCTAGCTATACTATCATATGCGGCTTTAAAGTCGATGAAAAGATGGTGCAACTGATGTCCATATTCCAACAGTTTTTCATCGCTTGCGGTAGAGAGAAAATCTGATCTGTTGCTACCTGGAGTGAAGCCTCAAAACACACCAGTGCGGTTTGATTTTGTTGGTTGGCTGGTTTTTGGTGCTGACCTTGAAACCGTATATTTTGTCTTGCCTTCATTTCTATGCAGCCCAAGATCTCGCGCCGCCTGCTCAATCTGGATGAAGGCAATTAGTAGGTCTCGGGTCGTTCAGCAACGTGATACTTTCCTTTTCCGTCTGTGAAGTCGCTTCTCCGCTCGCCGAAGTTCGCGATAAGTCTCCGCGCGTGCCCTTTTTCTTTGGGAATGGAACATTACTTCGTATGCAGCATTCTTCCGATCCGTCGCTAGTTTACATTTATCGTCGAACCAGCCGCTACGACTCCTTTTGCGGCTGGGGCGAAGTATGTTTGTGGCCATATTTACCTTAACGTTCTTCAGGTGATTGTCAAGATCATTTGTTGATTCTTCATCTCCAAGATCTCTATTGACTGCAGTTATTGCGGCACCCATTTGCCCTTTATAGGTGTTACAGAGGGCTATTTTGTGGATGGTCTCAGTCTTCTGGGTGGTATTGTTATTCAAGCCCGGAATACCATGCCAACGAGATAGTGATCCGAGTCTATATTCACCCCCTATGTGTTCAGACATTCATCAAAGTTGAGAGGTGGCAGCGTTCGATCAGCACGTGGTCAACTTGGGTGGAAAGTGGAGAGGCCCATCTTTGTTTGAGGGCCGAATACGTTTGAAAATAAGTTTTTATCAACTAATAAAGAGGAATATTTTAATTTTTGCTTATGAAATATAATAGAAACGTTCCGTAATTATGAATCATCCCATTAATCTCTACTTCGTTGCGAAAGAAATAGATCTTACAATGGAAGCAGTAATAACTGGATACCAGAATACGTTGCTTGCAAAAATAGAAAAACCTTTCATCCTTCGTGGACAACGCAACAAAGAAATGACATCATTCTGCATAAGTATACAAGACAAGAGATGACATGCTTTAATCAAAAAATCTTCGAAATACCACTTGAATTCTGTAAGTGTTAATGACAGAATTATTATTTTAATTAAACCATGCCTATCATGATAAACGATCTTTAACTTCTTATCACTTAACACCAGCTCCAAAAAACAACCTCACGCCTGAGGCTTAATCGGGCACTAGGTTTTGAAGTTCACATTATCTGCTTTTGCATGTACGCACAATAGACACACCAAACTCGATGATTCATATTAAACTAAATCTCGAATAAAATTTCTAGTATCAAAACTCAATGACATTTTCCTAGCCACAGACCTCTATCTTAGTTTGCCCCTGATAGTAGAAACGCAGCCCAACAACGGCCCACACAAATGCTGTTAAAAAAAACAAAGTCGAATATCTTGCTTAAATCACCGCTTTTATTAATTACTCTTCTATTAAATTATGATATCATCAAATCAAATATTACTTTTTTTTTACTTTATACAATAAGCATTTTCATTGTATTATTTTTCTGTGTCTTACTCATAATCCTCATGACTAAAATAAAACATACATTCGTTAAAAATGCTATTTGTAAAAAATGGTTTTATTTTACAGACAAGAAATTAAATTAATACAAAATGATAATTATTCATTTATCCAACAGATCAAGAGAATAAATGACAAATAATGAGAATCGCATCTGAAACGTGAAATTCTAAATGAACAAGAATCATAAATTTAATACGGCCAAGTAGAGAGAGTGATCAGAAATTTGCATGTGGGCAGATGAAATAATAATTGTCTTATCAACTATTATAGCTAACGGTGTCTGAGCTTCTCAAGAGCCTCTCACCTGTTTCATATAAATGTTTTTAATTAATTATAAATTACTGAATTTCTACTAAGCTAAAAATCTTAAACTCTGTTTTAGTATAATAATGAAGCGTACGCAACATTATTTAATGTATTTATTCTGTACAACATTAACGAGTAAATATTCCCTTTGCATTGTTCCTTATTGAATGTCAGAAACTTCGACCTTCTTCTTTGCTTTTTCTTTATATCATTATCATCAGGGTAGTAATAGAATGTGCATACATCTAATAAATACTTGAAATATTTACTATAGCTTTAATGGATCATAACGATTCAGTAGCATCGTATCCATCGCATTATCATTTTGGACTAAATGCGACGTAAATTAGGAGTAGACTTAAATCAACGCTTAACAAAGCCTTAGCAATCACAAACTTTACTTTGTTTTCGTGGGAAATTAATGTCAATTTTGCATGATTAGACACAGAAGATTCATTGGAAAGTTTGTCTGATTCCCTTCTCACTTTGTTATCGTGCATTTTTCAAACAGATCAGGATCGTTGGTCTGAAGAGTTTTATAATTAACAGTACGCAAAGCAAATGTTAAACATCTTTCATTTAGCCTGTACTCAAACTTATGTGAAACTAGCGGGGAGACAAATCAAATCCATATGCAACCCTGACCGATTCGAAACTTGCAGCCTTTGTTCAGTGAACTAGGACATTCATTTTAATGTGAATATTAAATTTATTTGTGTAACTAAAACTCATATAAACAACGTACAAACCGAATTCAAATAAAATACAGTACAGACAACTTTATGGAGAAAAAACTATCATCATTAATCATTTAATAAAGTTCGCATTTGAACACTCCTTACGGGGCCAGGTCTTATCTTCTATTTGATGACTTACCAAGTAAATGACTCTCATAATCGTTTGACATTGAACTTCGCGATTTCGATGCTGGTTGTGGTATAATTGTTATTTCATCATTGATTTTCAGAGGTTTCAACAACGAATCGCCACTCGACAGTGTCGACAAACTGGGACTTCCGCCTGATTTCGAAGAACCGCCAATGGTACTGACACTAATGCCACTCATGTTACTCAAATTCGCTACCGACGAACCACTTCCACCTGCCATTGGATTGTTACTGTTGCTATTCTTCTTGCCATCCATAGCTTTTTTCGCAACGGTACTGTGAGCTGTGTAAACATGATTTTCAAATTGTTTGTACATTCCGAATGTGGCCGTACACACTGTGCATTTATATGATAAATGTGCAGGTTTTAGGGTCATGTGATGGTCGCGTGACACGTGGTTGAGTAGTTTCCATTGATACATCTGAAAAAAAAAAATAATAATTTAAGTCAATATTAGAAAATAACCCAACGAAAATAGTCCAACAAAACCGGTTGTGAAACAGTTAAGAACCTTTTTTAAAAAGGTCGGAAAAGACGTAAATTGTGCTGAATAGATATAGACTTAATTAGATTAAACTAAACTAGTTTTTGCGAGAAGAGTAGCTTCCCATGGGTCTTATTTCAAGAATGTACAACTCGTAGACCATGCAGAATTCTTTTAGTAAACCCTAGTCCTACTTTGACTTGGCGACCTCTTTGATTTTCTTGTTTCTTGAAGCTAATTGCTACATGTAAACCTTTCAATCTCAGAAGCTATGTATATAACACCGCCTTGACAACAGCAGCAAGGATATCATATCTTTTCCATAGAAAATAAATCTATAAACCCGTCAGTCGCGGAAAACATCACTTTATCAGATTCGATTTTCCAATGATTCGAGAAAATATCGAACGGTTTCCCTACAATGAAAAGTTCCTCAAGGGAGGTGTTTTATTTGCAGACGAGTGCTTAGTCCATCATCGCCAACATATTTAAATCATAATTTTGAAGGTTTCGTGTAGAACAAAACTCTGTTAAAATCCGTTTACGGTCTGTCCGTCCGTCATACACATCTTTCTCGGAGACGATAGCGATTGACACTAAATTTGGTGAAAAGGTGGGAACTCTGAACGCTCACGCATGAAGACAAGACAAAGTATATGGTGGCAACGTCAGCACCAAAAACCAACCAACCAACATCAAACCGCACTGTTCAAACGGGAAGAATAAAAATGGGAGACTACAACTTTGAGACCGACCGTTGATAATTTCTCCTATCTAGAGTCGAAAATGACAACCGATAACAGCTACAACGATGAAATCCGCGACCGCTTGTTGGCTGCCAACAAAGCCTAGTTCAGCTGACAAAAACTGTTCCGCTCGAAACGTCTCACCATAGGGTTGAAGCTCTTACTGTACAAGACTATGATCTTGCCAGTCCTCATGTATTCCTCGGAGACTTGAATTCTTAGCAAGAAAAATTGCGAACTCTTGGCCGCGTTCGAGAGAAGAATCCTCCGAAGAATTTTTGGCCCCCTACATGAGGATGGACGATTCCTTAGCCTACAAAACGATGAAATCTATGAGCAATACCATGACCGTCAGGTTGTGGATAAAATCCGGCTCAATAGGTTACGGTGGGCGGGTCACTTAATCCGTACGGATGAGGATGATCCAGCCCGGAAAGTCTATAAGGGCAATATCTATGGTAGAAAAAGAAGACGAGGCAGACCCTGCCTAAGATGGAGCGGTGGCGTAGGCCAGGACGCCAGACAGTTTTTAGGGATATCAAATTGGTGGACCTCGGCGCAAAACCGGGATGTCTGGAGTTCCTTATTAAGGCAGGTCTAGACCGGATACCGGTTGTTGCGCCGTTGATGATTATTCTCAGAAACTACCCAATCGAATAATCTGAGAAAATGAGGAGGCTGCCACGCCACCATATGGTACCTAGGCTCCGAAATACCTTCCATATTGATATCCTTTCAAATAATATTAATAATATTATATTACTATAATGGATTGTAATTGGCTGCAAAACCCCCTAAATTCATTCAGGCTATAACATAGGGCATGATTCTACCAAGTTTGGTGGACATCGCACTATTACTATCAAAGTTATAATAGGTCAAAGTTGTCGTTTCTTTGCAAATTCATGACTATGAAAGTCAATATCACCCGAAAGTGGATACTCTCACATAATATATGCATATATTACGTGCTACATACTAATGAGGCAAATGCAGATTTAAATGTCTTTATAAAAGAAACACACAAAACCTTTCATACCTGAAGCGTCCAGCTTCCGATTTCCCGACTTCTTAGTTTATTTATTTAGATTTTTAATTCTACTGTTCTACGACTTGTTTTTTAATAGGAAAAACCAAAAAGAATAGACTAAATCTTTCCTGAAATGTTGAATAAGAATTTTTATTTCTCATATACTAATATTTCGAGGACCAGTTGCCCTCTTCCTCAGTAAGTTTTAATCGGGGGTAAAGTTATCTTAACTAGGAGGTAAATGGTAGATTTTATCTTTATTAACTGTTAAACCTCTAAGAAAACTACTTTTGTTTAAATTAGTAACACTCAAGTCGACGTTGTATGCAATAAGTTCGCAGCAGAGCGAGAAAGTGGTCGCGTGGAATGATGGATAAAATGATAAATAAGGATGTCATTTGCGAACGAGCATTTTCGAAACCACTCTTCCAAACTACCAATAAAATCCTGGCTTTATTCAAGATTATTCGTATCAAATGCAATTCTTGGATTCTCCTAAATTGTCTTTGATCATCGTTCGTCAGATGAATACTGTGTCGGGCGTATTGTCTTGTACACTCCCAATCGTACCTTCGTTTGCATCTATAGAAAGGATTGTTTCAACGTTTGATCTGATCCAATCTAATCTTGGGAACAGACTGGCTAATGAAAGGCATGGATATTGGTGTTCCTTTTTAAACCGCATAATGTCATTTGTGTAAAACAAAACCTTATTAAAATCGGTTTACTGTCTGTCTTTTACGCGCCTTTTCTCGGAAACGGTTATACCGATTGACACCACATTCGGTGGAAAGATGGCAACTGTGTACGCTCAGGCAGAGTTACATCATTCTATGTCGAATTTAAGGGAGTGTAAATTTGTTTTTTCGCCAAATATAATCATGCGGAGTATCAAATGAAAGGTCACTAGCAAATGAAAGTTCACTTTTAGTACTTTCCGGCTTTACGTTTTGTCATTTGTTGGACAGGGGGAGGAGTGCGGGGAGTTAAAGTAATCGGACCCATTCTCATGAACTACCCAAACCAAAAAAAAAATCAATAGGCGGCCACTATATGGTACCTAGGCACGAAATACCCTCCATATCGATATAAAGTGAATAATAGTAATAAAAATAATTTTTAGCAATTGACTGCAAAAAATCCCTTGAGTTCATCCTAAAATCACGAAATTTTGTAGCAAGGCTATAACATACGAACATGATTTCGCCAAGTTTAGTGGAAATTGCACTATTACTAAGAAAATTATAATAGGACAATCCTGCTTGTAATAAAAATTCACTGATCGTATTTCTTATTCTCCTAATTGAGCCTGAGGTTCATCCCACCATTGCTCGAATAAGTTGATTACCCTTCAGCTTGTATATATTTTACCATATTTCTATTCTGAACTCCTCAATTGTTAAGACCTTCTAGTCAATATTGATATTAATGGAATATGAAATTGCAAATCTCTTTCTAAAAAAAACTGTAAAAATGACATCTCTCTTCTTCTTCCCTTAGCCACCATTTACAACAAGAGCTTCTCTGAAGGCATCTTCCCGAATATGTGGAAGAATGCTCGCCCTTACATAAGGAATCTGGCACTACCCTAGACGAATATTCCCCATCTCCATATTCCTCCTTATCTCCTCGAACATTATTTACGTAAAATATTGCCATTGGAGCGACATTAATTTCAACGCGATCGCTCGACTGTGACCAATTTGTTATCCATACCATCTATACTGACTTCCTCAAAGTTTTCGATACTATTGACCATTTGCTGTTTCTCACCAAAATCCGAAAGTATCGATTTCCATCTCGTGGTTGACATCTTACCTAAGCGGTAGAGTAAATTAAGTCTCTTTCAACGGTTGCTTCTCATCTCCATCTTTTCCCTCATGAAGGGACTTCTAGGCTTCCATCGTAGGCTCATTTCTGTTTTCATTTTCCACAATTTCTTCTTTCGTTATTTACCTGAATATTGTTTTGGGATTGAGGGAGTCCGGAGTCCGCCATTTACGTGATGGTGGACCAGACCAATTGAAGAGAAACTTACTTCCAATGCCTTTGGTACATGGACTTCTCTATTATGGACTGGCACCGACTTTTCAAAAAAAGGACTTACGGTCTCACCGGTGTCCTGGACCAAAATATTTATCTGTCCCTGTCTTTGATTTGCAGCCAATTTAAATCTATTTTCTATGGTGGATTCGCTTGTTGATCAGAGCAGTCTTAAAACAAACCTTGGCACAATACGTGCATGATGCGCTCGAAACCAAGTTGCCACAAGTCCGGATACCGGAAACTCGGCGCTTCAGGTATGAAAGGTTTTGTTTGTTTCTTCTGTAAGCATATTTGAGTATAGAACTATCCCATTTTTACCTAGCCCCTAATGTGTATGCATTTAGCATGTCAGACTACACAATTTAGTGTGATATTGATATTGAGTATTTTGGGTGGCAGTAAATTTACACGATAAAGACAACTTTGAGCGACTGTAACTTTGTTAGTAATAGTACGATTTTGATCAAACTTGGTAATAATATGGTGCTAAATCTATATCTAATCTATACTGAAAATTTTCATAACTCTAGGGTAAACTTAAAGGGGGTTCCTAGTCACTTTCCCCCAAAATATAGTAGTATACTATTATTAACTTAATTTTGGCAGATATCGATGTGAAGTGTATTTTAAGGCAAACAAAACCTAAAAAACGCTACGCATTGTGTTATTGACAAAAAACCTCCCCCATCCACATATAACTACTATGAGAAGCCTTTAAAAACGATTGCCTTTTACGTGGATCTCGATGTGACCTTTAACAATCAACTCCAGTCTATTTAACGATATCATTTTCCCAGTCATCTAACATGATTGTGATTGCCATGCAATTGAATCAGTTCAAAGGAGGTTTACCCGACGCCTAAACTTTAAAAAGGCTATTCTAATTATCCAGTTGGTCTGAATCTTGAATGAAATGCTTTAATACACTTCAAGGCCCTGATCCAACGATTATTATTATACTTTTATTTATATGTATATACATTTTTATATGCATTTATTATAGATTAAATAAATTGTTGTTGGTCAATTCTAAACCAGCTATTGATCACATTTTCTCTTGTATCTGATTCGATATGACGTGTCTAAGCTTCACAAAATAATCTGGGAGCCCGCAATAGAATTGTAAAATGCATTGGAAAATCTTCCGTGTTGGGACTTAACCCAAAATTTCCGGAATTGTATGGGTATAAAATATATAATATCTACTAGGAGAGATGACCATATATTCACTTAGGTGATTGTGATAAGCGCCAATGTCCATTTGATTCGATGCTGACGTAATAAATTAAATGTGGTTATGACAACAAAAAATCAAAGTTCATATGGAAACATTGCACTTTATAAAACTTGTATAATGATATTTATTGCAGTCGCTTTGCATATCGTGCCTTTGGATAAGGTAAAGGTAAATTCACTTCTCTATCAGCTCGAAAATGCCAGAGATACAAATCTCTACGTCGCGTCAGTTTTAGCACAACAATAACAATCAACTTTTAAGCAGCTTATGAACGATATTTCATCAAGCATTAAATTCAAGTAACAATATTCTTAAATATCGGAAAAACGTTGTACTTACTCTTCCACAAACAGGACACCTTCCAGCATCTTTTCCTTTATTCGCCGCTTCTTGCATGGAACTCGTGACTAATCCGTGAGAACCGAGCAAATGCCGTTCCAATCCCTGATCGGTGAAAAATCGGAATTGACATTTCTGGCAATTTAGAGGAGGCCGATTATGTATCATCTTCGGGTGAATCTGTAAAAAGAATAAATTAGGTGAAAACGGTATGCTATAGCAGGAAGTCAAGCAAATTTTAAATAATGTTGTTTTTGTCACATATTACTTAGAACAAAATTCCTGGATGCCAAACACAAAATATAATGATGTCATCATGTTGACTTTCATATGAAAACCAAATTTCTAATCAGCCGCCGAAAATCTCGAACAAATAGAAATAATATGAATCAAGAATGTTCAATTAAAAAGTTCATTTTGGCTAATTGTAATTCGTCTAATTCATTATGACTTCCTCCTCTCCTGTAATTATATACACTACCATAATTGGGAAGTTAATAGTGGAGGTCTGAGGTTGAAGCAGTAATCAACACCAAAACCAAAATGTAATGGAGAATCGTACACCTATATAAGTCAGTTCTTGATGGAGACCCAACTTCTGCTGATTGAACATAGCAGTGACAACACAAACACTGAACACCTCCGGAATAAGGCAACAAGAAGCTGTCTCTAATCCATGGCGAATGAGAGCTATAGAACAATCGAAGACGAGGGGGAGCCTATTCAACGACGTAGGCAACCACAACCCGAAAGGCAACTGAATTCCAACTACATACAAAAAGGAGCAATCAGAGTCAAAACAAGCACCGGAATTGGCCACGCCACCATTTGGCTTGTGACACCGTGGAATGGTGTCTTTTTGTGAATTGGGGAAGTTAGGGTATTGTTTAAAATGAACAAGCGAGCTAAACACCGGGCACAAACATAGTGTGGATGATCCAGAAAACTACTGACCAAAGTTGAACACTAAAAACTTGGAGCTCAATAGTGAACAATAGGGTCATTATTGATTCCAAACGGGACGGATATGGAATAAGACACATTCTAATAATAATAATAAAAATCGATGGCGGATAGAGCCCATTGCTTTTAAACATTTCAAGGTTAATATAGACATTTTCAACATACCTAAAACGATCATTAGCCTTTTTTGTTGTTATTTACACACAAATTTAACCATGTTGCATATGCACATGCGGATGAAAGATTCTAATTGGACCACTATCTGAATCGTTGAGTTGTTAAGCAATTGAAAATCGCCAATACAAAGAAATCGACACCAATTAATTCCGTTTACATTTGTTTACTTGCCAAAAAGTATGAGAAATGTTGAGGCTAAGTACATACTAATTGTGCAATTCCACCGTATCAATAAAATTAGATGTGCCTCCTGACAATCTGGCATGAGCGGTCAATATCAGCGGTCAATATCCTATTAATAGGCTTTTTGTCGCCAACGCGAATCGACCGGTAGCCTATTAATCGGTTTTTTATCACTGGCGCTTATGCATCGACCTATTAATCGGTTGCCATGGCGATAAACAATTTATTATATTGGGTTGGGGAGAAAGAAATGTATTTTGTCAATAGATGGCGCCACTTAAACATATCTCTTGTGTCATACTATACGGCGATTTGAAGGCGACAATCTGTGCTAAAAGTGTCTCTTTGAGTGTTGTGGTCGTGCGTTTCAGTCTCAAGTTATAGTGCGTCAAAGATAGAGTCCACCAAACAAAAAATTCGTCATATTTTATATTTTTACTACCTGAGAGTTAAAAATGCAACGAAGGCGGCTGAAAAAAATTGTGAAGTTTATGGGCCCGATACTGTAACGATTCGCATAGCACAGCGTCGGTTTGATCGATTTTGTTCTAGTGTAGTGGATGTCGAAGATACACCCCATACTGGTAGGTCAATTGTCGTAGAAATCGATAAAATCGTCGAAATCATCCAAGTAGACCGGCATATGAGCATTCGCTCGATTGGCCAGAAACTGGGTATAGACCATAAAACCGTTTGGAACAATTTGCAGAAAATTGGCTTCCAAAAAGCTGGATGTCTGGGTGCCGCACGAGTTGACACAAAAAAATTTCTTGGACCGAATTAACGCCTGCGATGCACTGCTGAAACAAAACGTATTCAACCCATTTTTGAAGCGGATAGCGACTGTTGATGAAAAGTAAATCACGTACGACAAACCTCAAGCGAAAAACATCGTGGTCGAAGCGCGGCGAGCCGACCCAAATCATCACCGAGCCCGGATTGACAGCTAGGAAGGATTTGCTGTGTTTGGTGGGATTGGAAGGGAATCATCCACTATGAGCAGCTCAACTATGGCCAGACCCTCAATTCCGTCCTCTACTGTGATCAACTCGACCGTTTGAACAGAAGCGGGCAGAAATAGTCAATAGGAATGATGTTGTGTTCCACCAGGACAACGCTCGGCCTCACACATCTTTGATGACCCGCCAGAAGCTACAGGAGCTCGGATAGGATGTCCTATCGCACCCACCGTATAGTCCGGACCTGGCACCAAGTAATTACCATCTCTTCCGGTGCATGCAAAACGCTCTTGGTGCTACTAAGTTCGCCTCAAAAAAGGCTTGCGAAAACTGGCTGGAGATAATGACGTCGCCGTCTAAATGGCAAAAGTTTGCGAACAAAACGGAGCATATTCGACTCAAATCGAATAATTCTAAGTATGTCAAATAAAGCCTCAAATTTCGATCAAAAATACATTTTTTTCCCCTCAACCAAACCAAAAAATTTGATTGAAGGGAAATACCGATATTTAAGTGTTTCCTGTTCACTCCTTAGTGGAGTGTGGGACATCCGTACAATTAGATTGTGCTTCAGTTTCACTATCATCAGACTTAACGCTGTGCAAGTGACAAGCTCATAGCAGCAAGACAAACACGACACAGACACCCAGCACGACTGGAATTCGAACCCAGAGCAACGAGATTGAATGACTGACGCTCTACCCCCTCGATCATCGCGCTGTCGCCGATATTTACCACAAAATAATTAAACTTTTGTTTTCAAGACTAACAACAAAACCCTTCAATGCTTTAAAGCCGTGTGTCATTCACCATAAAAATATCCTCTCCAAACATATCAAAAATAATTTCTATTAAATATCATTTAATCATTTCCAACCTACCTTGACCTTATGCATCCATTGCATATGATTACGCAATTGTTCCAGATCTTTAATGTAACCATCGCAAATTTCACATATAACGAACGAAGCTTTACCACCCGTTGGAGCCTGTCCTGGCTTTATTCCAGCCGCTGCAGGCGGTTTTGGTGGCATCGCTGCTGTAGCTGACAAACCTATCGCATTCGAAACATTTCCAGGTTGCCGAGGAAGAGGCGTGATTGATATACTAGGCTGTTGTCCTGAATTCTTCTTCGTCGTTTGTGACTGTTGTTGCTGTTGTGGAGGTTGCTGTTCAGATGAAAATTCAAAATATCTGTCAGTTCAATTCAAGCGAAGGAAGAAATAATTACAGGAAGCACAATTCACACAGAAAAAACTACTTCATTATGCTTGATTATGTACTATGAATGTGAACATAAAATTCAACAGAAAATAAATCATATTATGTATATACGACTTCCAGCAAAAGAATCTATTTTTTTCACCACATATTGCACCTACCTGCAGGCTTAAGGTATTATGAGGATTGGAAAGAACTGCCAAGTTCGAACCCGCTACCTAAACAACGGACGAGAATAAAAGAATGCGAACATTATGTCTCGTTTCGACATTGGCGTAAACCTCAAAGCAGTGATTTTTCACTAGCAAAAGATTGTGTTAGTAACCATCCCAAAACTATTGCAATGCAAATAATATTGGACATCCCCCAGTAAGGAAATAAATCGTAACAGTTGTAGGTACATGTCATGAATCATGCAGTTAACAATTAAACAGCAAACGCCGGTAAGTTCACGAAACCGTAAAGGATTCAATAATTGAATGCGATTATAACTGAAATTTGTCAAACTTTCATTTAAAACCCCTACTAGACAAGAAAATCATTAGTTCAAAACAAATTAAAGATCCTTTTAACCTTTGAAACCACAAACTCAGCTCAAGACAATCGAAGAAATCCATTCGAAAATTGAGAAAATCATATCGTTTTCCCGGTTACAGATTAGTATGTCAATAAATTTACAAATTTTCCTGAAGCTCCAACAGTAGAATACATTAAAATATATTGTGGAAAAAATGGCCATTCACGTAATACCAAGCCAAACCAAAATTTAACCACGCTCTATACAGGCGTGGTGTATAAAGTTCCATAAAAAACTATTCAAAGAACAAACTAGTTAAGCAGAACATCACACCCAGCACCGAAATGATTAAATAGATTAACAAGCATACAATAAACAAATTGACAACATTACCTGAATTATTTGTCCGCCTGGAGCTATTTGGTAGCCAGTTGGCAATACAACTCCTGGTATTGGAGGCCGAAGTGGGGCGTTTCCACGGATTCCTGTAGGTGCATTCGCCTGCATTCGGGGAACGATAGCTGGTCGGCCGCCACGATTACGGCTTGGTGGCGGAGTACTAACCGGGGCCGCAGCTCGTGCTGCCATTGCAGCCAGTTGAGCTTTCTGTGCAGCAGCTTGCGCAGCCATCGCCTTGTGAAAATAAAAATTTTAGTAAATAAATTTCAAAAATTCAAATTCAGATGTCAGCGAAAATGAAAAATTAAATCAATATACAAACCTGATATGCCGTCGCTGTACCAACAAGACCATGCCGTGGTTTGATACGTGGAATCTTAGCTGGTGCTTCCCAGTCATGTGGCGGCTGCAAATTCACTTCAGGACGGAATTTCTTAGCGCAAACCGGTACATGCCTGGCAAACTTCGCCTTGCCGTTCTCCTCAAATGGACAGTTGGGACATTGGTTGTAAGCTAATGCCTTCTCCAGACGACCCTTCACATTATGCACCGCCTCCATATGAAACAGAATATCATGCGCAGGTCGAGTTTCATACGAACAGAAATTACACTTGTACAGATATTGACGCATGTGAGGTGTTTCATAGTGATGAGCCATGGATAGAGCTGATTCCGACTTGAAATTGCAATATTCGCAGCGTTTCAAGTCGAACTTGTAAGGTTCATTGCGCTTCTTACTTGCTTCAATATTCTTCTGGAGATTGCGAATGGCGAGTTCAGTCTCGGCCGTCGCTGACTTAAGGGATTTGCTTAACTTGCGTTTCTGTATTCGCAGCAAATCAGTTTGTACATACTCTTGCACTAAATTTATACCAATGTCTATAAAAAATTTTCCCAGAGGACTTTCGAAATAATTTTCATTTTTCGGATCACTTTTCTTATCTTCTGGGGGTGGTGCAGGCGTTGATTTCGAAGCGTCAGTCAATACAGCCTTGATCGTATCTAAATCAGGCTTAACATCCTTAATGAGAACTTTTGTGCGAAGTTCACCGTCAGAAGCTTCCTCATCCGTCGATGTATCCAGCTCATCCCACGAATCATCCTGACTTTTACTTTTCTTCTTTTTCTTGGCTTTATCATCATCATCACCCTTTTCCTCCTCTGTCGTACCTTCAGGCTTTTCATCCGCCTCCGACTTTTCTGCTGTTTCTTCCTTCTTGATCTCCTCAGATGCTGGCGCACCAACCTCTTTTTTCAACTTCGCGATTTCTGTTTCCAGTTTCGCCACAACTTCCTTCAAGTTCTCTGATGGCGGCTTTTCATAGATATAAGGAACGATGAATGAAGGCGCTTCGAGAACGAACATGTCGTCCGTCAAGGCAGGCAGTAATGTAGGATTTGATACAGGCAAAGTAGGGGAAGCTGCAACAGGAGGAGTGGTAGGTACAAGTTTAGGTGGTACCGAAAGTGGTGCCAACGAAGGTCGAATGTTGTTAGGAAAAATTCCTTGTGGAGAAGCCGATATTGGAAGGATTCCAGCAACAGGTTTGGGTGCATTGGCTCCAACCATACCTATGAAAAAAAAATTGAATAAAGCGTGTCAGCACGAGAATCAACTACGCCGCCAGTAATACCATGCTTACCAACTGTTTGAGCAAACTGCTGTTGAAACGTAGACTTCACCGAATCTGTGAACTGCTGCATTAAACTCCGCGGATCCTTAATTGTGATTTGGCCAAGTTGAATATTCGGAGTTGCATTGTGTGCTTGAAGAGGGCCAGTTCGAGCTTTTTTCGATGGCGGAAGATCATCATCAACAATTTCGGCAACATCGTCATCATCTTCTACATCCCGTGGTCGCACAATGCTCTTTCTTTGCCGGTTCATTGTTCGCTGGGACAAATCCAACTCTTTGTCCTTCTTATCATCATCTTCAATAACCACACAATCGTCCCCGCTCATATCTTCATCTGTAGGCGGTGGTTTTGCTGACGATGCTGGAGTTGTTGCCTGTTTCGACGAATCGTCATCACTTTCAGAATCTGACGGAATTATGACCGGAGCATCGTCGTCCATGGGATTGGTTGCTGACGCGGTATTACCATTTCCTTTGGAATTTTTATCCGTAGTTGAATCAACTTTCGGCTGTTCTACATTCGATTGAACTTTAGTAATCAGGAGGCTCGAATTGTGCTTGGGGATTGGTTGTGTATTAGTTTTAGCAGGCGGTGCCGATCGAGGCGCCGCTGTTTCATTATCATCTTCATCTGATTCTATGATCGTGATATCATCCGTATCATTTGTGGCTTTTGCTGTCTTAGTTCCATTAACTTCACCATTCTCTTTGGTTTTATGTTCGGAGAAAACCTCTTTGTTAGAACTCCGGGTTTCTTCGTCTTCAGCTTCATTCGATGGCGGGCGATTCATATTTTCGGCAACTGACTTTATACCATTTTCCTTCAAGCCATTTTCACTTTTCTCACTGTTTTGACTGCTTTGTGAATTTTCCTCTTCTAATGTATTATGCTGCGTTGAATTATCATTGGTCGTCTCCTCCCCCTCGGTTGACATGTTCACATCGTTATCATGTGAACTCAAATCCTCCTTAGGATCATCAATGCCATCGTGTGAATTTTCATCATTGGTAGTTGTGGTAGTTCTTGTGTTGTCATCACCTTGAGAATTTTCAATTTCTGTTTCCATTTCATTGTTGCTCTGTTGATCTCTTGAAAAATCATCTTCTGTTTCCAAATTTTGTCGCGAATTTTCTTCAGAATGTATGGATGGTGATTTCATCATTTTATTGTTAATTGCTATGTTTCCAATTTGTGGCGAGCTTCCCAAAGATTCGGCTTTTGATATTATAGGAAGTTTCAAGGCCGTATTGTGGTTTTCTGAAAGATCTGATACGCCATTCTCTGACGACACTTGTGAATCATCTTCTGTGTCGACGTCCATTGGCTCACTTGTAGAACCACCACTTGTACTCAATTTGCAGAGACCATTCACGTCACCGTTCACCGTGGATGCAGGTGTGGCTGATGCAGGAGATTCAGATTGTTTTTCAGGTATGACAGCGCCAACTTCTCCCATTATTTATGTATCTGTGATTTATGGTTGTTTATTAAATTGTAGATATCTTGCCTGAAAAAAAGGGGAAAAACCAAGCATTAATACAAACCGCCGGGAAACCAAACTATCTTGAATGAATAACAAATATCTATTTTCATAGATTGAGGGCAATATTTTAAAGGGGCGTTGCACTGCGTCCTAAAGAAGAACTATTGTTCCCCATTCCTGATTATAGTATACCCATAAACCATAGTATGTCGTTTACATCTATAACCGACAAGAACTTTATTATGTTCCCTACGTCCAAGTGTTTCAACCTGACATTTGGTATTAAGTATTGTTCCAGGTGCCTGGGTGCATGTGTCGGACACTGTCCCAGAACATGTAAGTAGGTTTCAGCACTCTCCTCAGTATCAGGCGATAGTTTATCCTGCACTGACCGGTGAGTATTCCCACTATCGTCCGGAGGATCTTCTTGGCGAAGTTTAACCAATCTTTCGAGCGCTTGGTACTGTTCCATTGCTGGTAGGTTCTCCCAGCCGTTTCTCTTCATTTTTCAATGTCCAAGCGAAGAACCCATTTTCGACCCTTTCCTGCTGCGCTCATTCACTGCCTCATTGCCTACTAACCCAACATGGCATGGAACCCAGAGTACCTAGACCTTATTAAGCGGGTCAAGCGTGTTAAGTCTGTTAAGGCCTCTACATACCAGTGTGGAATTTACCTCGTAGGACCCAAGCGCCTTAATGACCGCTTGGCTACCTGTTAGAATAACAATGTCTTGTTCCCTATTGTTCCTTTCGAGATTGAAGAAGGCACATCTGTCTATGGCGTCTTTCGGTCTGAAATATGCTGGGGTGCTTACCCATTGATTCAAAATGCGTTTTCCTTGAACCAATGACCCCGACGCCTGCTCCCTCTGTTATAAAGGATCCATCCATCCATCGATACCACACTTTTCCAGGTTGTCCTGTTGCTCCAACGTGTTTCAAACTTCTTAATGAAATAAAACCTTGTTGTTGCTGTATTAGTAATTCCTTCGATTTAGGATCGCCCTTCTTGCATGCATCTACATGTGCAGATGGAGTCAATCCCAGAAGGACCTCTAAGGATGCCTATGGGCACATACAAACCAGTCTTTTCAACATGTGTCATCCAGAGAAGTTTTTGATCTAATGTGGTCCCCAAATATTTGACCTCTATTACTCGTTTCACCTCCATGTCATGTAATCTAATGGTTCTTAGGTTATCAAGCTGGCTGCACACAATGCTACTTCCTTTATTTCAATGGCGCCCGGTACTAAATCCGCCAACTGAGTGTTGGCCCTCGCAATGGTAAGCCATCGGACTACCAATTAAGCCTGGGCCCGTTTGACTCCCGCCTTAGGGAGCCTAGAAGGCAGGGAATTTCTTCCACCAGAGGTAGGAGAAAGGAGGTGCAGCATTGCTAGTTTGAAGAATCTCCTTCAATCTGGTTCCTGCAACGATCGAGCTAAATATTCTTCGCGAGAATAAGAGCCCCAACATAATGTTCAATGCGGCTCCATCCATCGGCCACCCACCGCATTGCAGAACACAAAGTCAGGGAATTGTGTCTTCCTATCAACTCCCTTGAGTCCTTCGCTTGTGGATCCGATGACCATTGTAGCCAATTCCGAGACAGCGCGCCAGGTAAAGACCCCCGAAAAAGTTTCCCATCTCTGTAGCTGAGCAAGGCAGTTATGATACACCTCCTTGCCAAGCCCATGAACTAAAATCTCCATGCAATAGACTAGAACAGATGGCGTTGCACACATAAGAAGACGTTTCCTGTTATATGAAGGAACCCCAGGCCGAAATTTATCTTCAAGTCGAGCGTCGATCCAACCGTTAGTTTTGACTCTATTAACGAACTACTTCGGTTCTTTGCGGCGCAAGGCTAAAACCATGATGCATTTCAAAGATCCAACCCTTGGATGGGTACTTGTGCTACCCCGGACGTAATCCCCATCCACCTGTGACTCTGAAGCGCCTCATATGACAGAGATTGGCCCTCAGGTAATCCCTCCATATACGCGATAGGTAACCACAACTTCCGAGAGTGCTTAACATATACGCAATCTTACGGAATTGAAGATATTTCTGACATCAAGCGTTACGAGGAGGACCACTCGTTGAGATCAACGATAGGTACCCCACCTCGATGAACAACATTCACAGCTTCATGACAGCATTCCCTGTGGATCTCCTTTCTCTTAAACTGAAATCTGTTGTCATCTTCAGGCGATAAGAAAAACTGCCCCCTTGAGCTAAGGGTTGAATGTACCGAGCAATTCATGTACTTCTATCGGAATACCATCGCATTCTGATTTTTCATGGAAAGAACTACCTCTTCCAACCCTTATATAGTGAAAAGTAGACAATCCTCGGTGCCACGCTTTTGTCATCAGCCCAAGCAAAGCCCGTACCGAATAATTTCCGCACAGTTCACTTTATTTTTCTGGTGATCAGTTTATTACCGGGTCCCCACAGATCCCCATCCACGTCATTCACTAGCTCCTGCCTTCAACGAGCTCGGGAGTCTCCTGCTTTGTACCCTGTCTTTGTGGGACATGCTTCCTCCCGATCGCGTAAAAGTTGTGCCAAATGGCGAAGCTTATGGCATTCCCTCAAGGTCAGCAATTACCGCCATCCACCAATCCAGCCATTAACGACAATTTGGATGAACCCCGGAAATACAAAAGTTTTTTTTTTAGAGATTGTCAAACGATTTTGACGGATCTCAGCGGTTTTTTTACCGTATGAGTCCGACGTCCCATAACAGCGGAACAAAAGAGTCATCACGAGGAATCTCGAATAAAACCAGACTTATTTGGGATCTTCGATGGTAGTTCGGAAAATGCTAATTGATGTTGCAAATAACAGAATTCTTGCCGGTGGTTTTATTCAATATTCCACAAGGGAACTTTTCCGCTACACTGCGGACGTTCACAGTCCATAAAGTGTTCTATTGATAGTTTAATTAAGACAAATTTGCCATAAATATTAGGTGCGCAACTAAGTTCTCGCTGTTTATCAATATATGGATGTAGTGGTAAGTGCGGATCGATTTTGACATATCTAAAGCTTCATCAACCAAGCTGAGACATATGGTAAACAAACCGCTTCTAGTTGTGCAAAAAAGTCGGATTTTGTGTCAAATAATCGTTATTTTCGGGAAGTGTTGCTGTTCTTATTTCATTCAAAGAAAACGGTGGCTGAAGCGCATCAAGTTTTAGGTAAATACACTCTAAGTGAAGCAACGTGCCGTGACTGGTTCCGTCGCTTTAAAGACGGCGACTTCAATATTGATGACTATCCATGTGAAGGGAAGCCAAAAACCTTCGATGATGCGAAATTGGAGGAATTGCTAGATGAAGATCCGTGCTAAACTCAAGATCTTAATCCAGCTTGCTTCCATATTAGGAATTACCTCCCAAATATCGGTACGCGGGAAAAGAGTTTTTATTCGGCATTTCCAGAAAATCTAGTTTTTTCTTTTTGGTTTTTTATTTCGATCGTCTTTTTTTGTCTGTTTAGTTACATTTCATGTCCGTCATCTAGATGTACAATTTTAGCTCTTTATATTTAATCCATTATGACTTTTTTCAGTCATATTCGAAATGAAAAGTATTTACATTGCCCCTTTTTTGAATGAAGGGGAAGCCCCTCCTTTCACTCAATACAAAATCATCCAAATCACTGTTTCCATAATTAACAAATCGGGAAAATGGAAGCAAAACGATTCGGTTTAGTGGACTGCTTAACACATCGTTCAATAAGTCCCGGGACTAGCGTAGAAATGGCGCTAATAATGCCATTTATATACCAAGGTTCAGAAGTACCAACCTTCACATAAGATGTGTCAAAATTTGATGTAATTCGAAACATAACCAAGAAAGCTATAGTGGTTAAACTGACGCTACCTTTGCAATCGTGAAAAAATGGACCAAAACGAGTTTCGTGTGTTGATAAAACACTGTTTTCTAATGGGGAAAAAACACTGGTCAAGCTCAGCAATGGCTTGAAAAACGTTATCCGGACTCTACTTCGTCGAAAACAACGTCGTGCTGATACAAATGATACGGAACGTTCGGGTCGGCCAAATGAGGGAGTAACTCCCGAAAACACCAAGGAAGTATTGAAAATCGTGATGGGTGACCGCAAAATGAAAGTGCGCGAGATAGCTAAGATGGTGAACATATCAACTGGTAGTGCATTTACTATTTTGCACCAAAAATTGGTTATGAAAAAGGTTTTTTCCAAATGGCTGCCGCGTTTGCTCACAATGGAACAAAAGCAACAACGTATCAATGATTCGGAGAGCTGTTTGGCACTGTTTACTCGCAATAAACAGGATTTTTTGCGTCGATATGTGACAGTGGACGAAACATGGATTCACCATTTCACTCCGGAGTCAAGTCGGCAGTCAGCTGAATGGCGTACGACCGGTAAAAGCCGCCCGAAGCGTCCAAAAACACAACAGTCGGCCGGCAAAGTGATGGCGTCCGTATTCTGGGATGCGAATGGTATAATTTTCATTGACTACCTCGAAAAAGGAAAAACCATCAATAGCGACTACTACATGGTGTTATTGGATCGTTTGAAGGCTGAAATAGTGAAAAAACGCCCACACATGAAGAAGAAGAAAGTCATCTTTCATCAAGACAACGCACCGTGCCACAAGTCAATCAAAACGATGACCAAATTCAACGAATTAGGCTTCCAACTGCTTCCTCATCCTCCGTACTCGCCGGATCTGGCCCCCAGCGACTGCTGGCTCTTTGCGGATCTCAAAAAGATGCTCCAGGGAAAAGATTTGGCTCAAATGAGGAGGTGATCGCTGCTACTGAGGCTCAGTTTGAGTCAAAAGACAAATCGTTCTACAAACATGGCATTGAAAAGTTAGAGAAGCGTTGGAATGATTGTATAACCCTTGAAGTAGATTATTTTGATGAATAATAAAGAATTTTGCCAATCAAATGTTGTTTTCATAGTTAGTCCCGGGACTTATTGAACGATGTGTTATATAAATATGTGTCCGGATAGCTGAGTGGTTAGAGCACAAGGCTGTCGTATGGAACGTCACGGTTCAAATCTCACTGGTGGCAGTGATAGTACCGTGATTTGACGTTCGACACCATTCGAGTCAGCTGTGAATGAATACCTGAGTCAAATCAGGATAATAATCTCGGACGAGCGCAATGGTGAGCACATTGCCTCCTACAATATACTGTAGTGTACCGTTACGGTCTTAAATGAAGTGCTCTAACACACTTCAAGGATCTGATCCAATATGGATTGTTGCGCCAACGATTATTATTATTATATAAATATATTTAATTGCGCATTTGCCCCTTTTGTACCTAGCTCGTAATATTTATGCATTCGGTTTGTCAAACCATTCACTTTAGTATGAAACTGACATTCAAAGTCTTAGAATACAAGAAATTTACACAAAAATTACAACTTTGGCCAATTATACTCTGTTAGGAAAAGTACGATTTCCACTAAACTTGGTAATATCATGCTTCATTGTATAGCCTATATTACTGCAAATTGATAATTCTAGGACAAAATTATGGGTCTACCCCGGACAATTTCTAGAAAATATGATTATGATAAATATGGTAATATACTATTAACTTTATTTAAGCAGGTCGGTATGGAGAGTATTTTGAGACCTAGATACTATGTGCATGTATCAACATGTTTCTTTTCAGATTCAGGGTTGTTTCTGAGAAAGGATCCTTAAAGTAGCTGACCCTTTTCGGACACCCGCACTCCTTCCCTTTGCAACCAAAATCAAAACTAATATTCAGAAAATACTAATCGAGATCTTTCATTTGATACCCAACATGACATCGAAAAAAAATGTTTACAATTTTTAATCTTGCATATATGGGGACCCCCTCCCCCCTTAAACTCAACGTGGAACTATGTTACACTGCATGCAATGGTATTTACAGGTCCCATCTTTCTATCCAACTTCCTATCAATGGGAATAACCTGAGATAAAAGGAGTGACAGACAAACAAACGGAAAGACAGACAGCAAGCCGATTTTAATTAGGGTTTATTTTACACAAAGCCATAAAAAACGAAGACGGCTTTACAGTTTCTTACCCTTGCCCTCAAACAAAATGCCGTTTCCATATTTTATTGGTAAATCCTTTTAATCCAGAGGTGTGGCTCTAAAATACGGAAAAAATAAATTTGAAATTCCCGCGATATTTAATTTTGGAGGAATCCATCGAAAATTCCTCAACATCCCCAAGAAAAATCCATTAGATGGAGGGCATTAACTGAGGGTCGGCATCATTGGTTGCCGGACAACATTATGTTTTGATCAAAAGAACTGGTTCTCCTACAGTTCACATTCAAATTTCATGAACTTTTATGCATGTTACCTGATTAAGAGTCGCCCCTGAAGCGACATTTAATGATATGGACCGTGGAACATTACAGTGCGTGTGCGCATGGCTTCAACCAGGAATGTTGACAGTCACTAACAATCTCGCAGAGGACAGGAGATTGATGAATAGCAAATAGAGCACCCGGAATGATATACCCGCAGAGCTACTCAGTGGCAACAAATGCATGAAAAATACCATCTTCCTCCTTACCAAACGAATATGGAAAAAGGAAATCGGCAAGTCCAATCTTCTAAAAATGTGACAAGCTGGCATACGACGAATATGGGCCATGTTTATGCTTCCCTCGGCCTACAAAGCATTCGTCAAAATCCTGGAAAGGAGCAGGTTGAAGCCTTACATACAAAAAATCATCAAAAAGTGTTGGGAAATCAACGTCCGTATGTACCAAACATTGGCCGAGCTCAAACGAACATAAGTCATGTGTGTAACATTATGCTTCAACCCCAGACGGGTTTAACTTCGCCAAGTGCGAATTCAAAACAGCCTCATGAATACGTTCTTAACACGGAACGGTTTTAATTAGGGGAGGGACTAGCCCAATATTATTTAACTTGACCCTTAAGCACGCCATCAGAAACCTTTCTTCATGCCAAAGATAAGATGCGCCAAGTTAAATCAAATTATAGCATACGCCGATGATCCAAATAAACCTCGACGATGTAGGAAAGGACGTATGACTACAAGTCAATGAACAAAAAACCAAAATCACGACCCAAACTAGAAATCGATGCCTTCAGACTGGTTGGGAAACCGAAAAACTCATGATTAGGTTTGAGGAAGTGACGGACGCGGTCATCGAAACCAGAGATATTACATTGCAGAAGCCAACGTTCCGAGTTTGATAAAGTATTAGTAGAAGTATTAGCTTCCACCAGGCTAACACTAGCTATACACATCAAAAAACAAGTCGAGAAACCGGAAGCTAGACGCTTCAGCTATGAAAGGTTTTGTATATTTCTTTTATAAAGAGATTTGACTGTGAATTTGTCCCCTTAGTACGTAGCACGTAATATATGCATATATTATGTGAAAATATCCACTTTCAAGTGATATTGACACTCAAAGTCTTGAATTTGCACAGAAGCGGCCATTTTGACCTAGTATAACTTTGGTAGTAATAGTGCGATTATCATTTACTCCGATCATTACAAAATGATTAAATGGCAAAAAAATGGATTCTGTGGGAAACGATTTATCAAATTTATTATCCATCCATGGTTGAACTTTGGGAAATGTTTATCGAGAGCATTGGGGAATACATAATTTATGATTCTCTTTTTACCATCATAATTATTTGATCGGTGACGAACTTTTGCGCTGATCTAGTAAAATTAGGCATAGAAATTATGTAAGCGATACTATGATAGCTCAAACTTAGTACGTAGCCTAGTGAGTGCGAGTTTGAGAGATTATGAAATAATCAGCACAAATTGACTTTTACCATTTCTCTTTGGGAATATTGCCGGCAAACAACCTTTGAAATCCGCTCCCTTCTAAGTGCAGCCAACCAAAGTTCCCTTCGATTCACACTGCCCTAGCTAATTTGGAAATATTGGACAAGCCCTTGGCACTTGAGTCCTCTTCGTCAGCTGAAGCTAAAGGGAGTATCAAACGAGGATCCAATTCGAAGGTGTTGCCCAAAACTGGGCAAACACAAAAAGAGTGAATTTCGTAGAATGGTGAATGTAAAAGATTAAGATGCCAACGACCCAGCCCCAATTATCGAACTAGCTAATGCATGTGAAACAAACAGGCGATAGCCAGCTCGGAAAAGCTGCACTTAGGTGCAAGTGTACCTAAACCACGTACTAGAAATGCTTTTACTGGTACAGTACAGTATATGAATGGCGTTTTACAATCTCTATGTAGGGAAAAGCCTGCATAGGGAATATTAAACTTTCCGGTAAGTCCTGGCAAGCACCAATGCACTTCCCAAGCCATGCCAAATGCACTCCCCATCCCCGACCAAGGTAATCCTAAGACAAGACTCCCGGCACCGTTCATCACAAGCAAAAAAACTAAAGGTGCTTGCTCCATGGTAACGAATAAGGCCAAGTTGTAATTCTAAAGCAGTAACCGACAACAACAACGTTCATGACGTAATTACCCCCTTTGCGAAAAGAACTTGACATATCGCAAGCCATACACGCCGGAATCACCAAATTCCCGCCAATGCCGAAAATTCAAATTCGAAAAATTTTTCGTTTGAAATTTCATTTCTGGCTACTGGAACAACCCCCATTTGCCCAATCTGATCCCACATATATCCACAAGTATAAAAAACCTCTTGTCGATGACCCCGAGCCCCGGACGCCATCTTGAAAACAAAATTATTTAGACACGGCTCAACTCCAAGGTATGAATTGAGGCTTCGCGATGCGGCCCTGTCGAGGCGGCGGCCCCTACGCGGAGGGGCACTTGCTCGAGACTGCAGACGTGGCGTGGAAATTTGCAGTGTCAACTGCATCAAACTAAATCACCACTAAACTAGGAAAACCTCCAATCGCGACGAGGTTAGACACCATCGAAATTGGCACAAAGAACTCTCGTCGCCCGAATTGAGGTTAGGAGCACTGGCAAAGGGGGCACACATCGCTGGCATCGCTCCGAGCCGAGGCAAATGGAGCAGACGCCGCGGCCACTTTCGTGTGGCGTTTCACCACAAATCGAAGACAATTTTCATTCAGAATCATTGAAAACACAAAACAGAAACACTTTGCTTATTAACTTGACGTTTGACGGCCGAATTGTCAGACGATTTTACGCACGAAACATGAATGAATCGTGAAAGGGATGAATGAGTCAGGGTCGCCTTGACCTATTCCCGTCCGGACCCGCACTATCTAGGGTCGAACCACTGCAATTTACATTAGAAATTCACCTGGTCGGACGAAATGTGACTTTGGGAAATTGAAATTCCAGCCCAAACAGCTGATGTGTACACATAAAAACAAATAATTCGCGAGTACACAATCCGAGATGCTCACCGCATTCACACACAACAGCACCGCACAAAACAAATTGTACGCGCGCCTCCGCTAACGAGAGAGAATGCGAAAAACACGTGTCCCGCTCACTATGTATCACTGCAACATGCAAAATGACAACAAACCGACTCGGTGCCGCGTCAAAATCACTCGAAAACTAATTAAAATTGCGGGAAAACAATCGCAAAATGCACTAATTTCGGGACACTATGCCCATCGCGGCAGCCATATTGGAAATTATTTTATGTGCCCGCACGACGGGTTATGTACTGTACACCGGACCCGTCGCCCGTGTGAGTATATAATATACTTGACGTCTACTGCACGTTGTTGTTGGTGTTGCTACTGCTGCTTCGGATGCTTGTGTCGGGTCGCGGCGTACAGAGCGCTTGTACATAGTGGGAGCATGTAAATGGTGTTGCCAAAGTTCAGTTAGGTAGATGACAGGACACGACCGGAAGTTCTATTGCGGTCACCCTGATGACGGGGAAGTAGAGATTTTTTTTTTAAATCTTCACTATTGGCGGTATTAATGTAGCTGAGATCATTAGACGATAACAACAGAGCATTAGTAACGGCTCTAAGCGGAAAACACATGTATCTTTTTGGAAATCAAAGCAGATATTACGTAACGGTTTCAATATTTCCGTTGGACATTACAATTCTAATTGATTGCTGATAAATATCATTTCTCTTTTTTAGATCGCTAGATACAACCCGTTTCTACAATTACGTCATCTGCTTGAGGACATCAATTATTATTAAATGTTGCTTAGATTCAACAGTTAAAAACAGTAAAACCTAAAAAAATATGGAAAGATCAGTTTGCAGATACCACATTATTCAAAACATAGTACGAAAGTCTCCGTATAATTCGAACTTTCCTTAGTCCTTATTACAGTAAAAATGGATAAGAAGAAACTGGAATATTAAGCGCTACAATTAATTAATTAATCGATCGATTAGTTTGGATGTTATATAGAAAGCAAATCTAAGACCTAAGACTAAAACTCACTGAGGAAGATGGCAACTGATCCTCAAAATACCGGCATATGAGTAATGAAAAATTGTTATTTGGCATTTAAAGAATAATTCCTTTTTGGTTTTTCTCATTAAAAACCAAGCCAGGCAAAACAACATACATAACAGTAGACATTTTCTTTTTAGGGATTGAGGAGTCCTAAGTCCGCATCCATTTAATGTTGGGCCAGACCAAATGGAGAGCAGCTTCATATACATATGAAGTATTATACTTCAATTACTGTTTTAACATTTTCTTGTGAGTAAGTCATTCATGCTCTATCAGTAGACGAATCTTTCTTCTTTTTCTTCAGCCTTTGTCCTGTTCACAAGCGGGTTCGGCTCGTCGTGATCGGTTTCGCCATTTAGCTCCATCAAATGCCTGATCTGGATGTAATCTCGAGGCTTTTAAACCCATTCAGCGTATCAAGCCACTGTTGTTTCGGCCTGTCTTTTGGTCGTTTACCATCGAGTTCGACGTTCAAACCAATCTTGGCAACTTTTCCACGATTGGTGCAACCCCATAACGATCGCAGATATCCTCATTCCGGATGTGACCAAAACGTGTCACACCACTAGTCCAACGAAACATCTTCGTTTTCATTACCGCAAGACGCCGTTCATTGTCTTTTATAGTTGGCCCACACTCAGAACAATAGAGAGCAGCAGGACGGACAACATTGCGATAAATTTTCGATTTAAGATGTTCGTTGATACGTCGATCACAAAGAACACCAGTTGTGGAACACCACTTCATCCAGGTTGCGTTAATGCGTGAAGCAATTTCATAACGCAGTTCTCCATTGCCTGATAACGTTGACCCGAGGTATTTATATCGCTCAGTTCTGGGCAGATCAGTGCCACTGACAGTGATTGTGCCTGTTTCATGGGGATCGGTCGTCAAAAAGTCAGTTTTGTTTAGATTCAATCTGAGATCGTGTTGCATGAGGCGATCATTCCATTTTTGGACAAGTTGCTCGAGATCATTTTTGCTATTGGATGTTAGGAAAACTTCATATGCATAAAGCAGTGTGTAGGACGCTGGACGTTGGATGTCCCGCCCGTAACAAGAACAAAGGGAAGTGGTGAAACGGTAACAGAGACACGAAGCGGTTTTGATACACCCACCACATTTCAGTAGACGAATCAATAAAAGGAAATAGTTTTAAATCATCTAGATATCAAAGACCAGGACAGGTGAATAGGAACGAAAGACCTTTCATGAAAAATGAAAAAAATCAGCCGAGGATGAAGCCCTAAGGTATCCTCGATGAGAATAACTTGTATGGACATCTTTTTTAGTATTCAGAGACTTCGCAATGAAGTGAATTCTGTTGAATCGACTGTTGCTCCTTCGCAATAAAGCTACTGAAACAGGCCGAAAGGCAGGACGGATACAGATCGGAAGTTTTTGGGCAATGTAATGTCATCTGTTTGCGGAAAGGGATAATGCCGATATATGTACTTTTATCTAATATATTCATACCTATATATATCCAATATGTCCTTGATTTCTTTGAGTTTAGACTATACTCCCTCATAAAATTCTACATTCCTTGCCGGTCGAACTAGTAGTCGCTTCTTCCACTTTGGGGAGAAAGTCATCATCATTGGAAAATTTCAGATTACACCACTAAAGATCTGATCTCCTTTTGGATACTGTTGTTGGTTTTTTTATCGAAGATCTATGTAGGATTTGCAACTTGCTAGAATATTTATAGCAGTGCATAGCAATATTTGAGATGTTTAGGTAGGTAAGTAGGTCACCTCTCACTTCGTCTAGCGTTTTCCTTGAAACCAGGGAAAGGTTGAACAGGCCATCGTCCTATTTGAGCATATAATCTGTTCTAAAGCTTCAAATCAGTTGGCTTTTTACTTTCACTTGAGCTCAGTATCATTGTAATGATAGATTATCGTTAATGCCGAATAGCACGGGACTTGGTAAAATTGAAGCAGCCCGCCAAGGATGTTTTGGATGCCATCAAGCCTACCTATGAATATCTGACCAAAGATGCCCTTTTGAAGCGAGGTGTCGTAGGTCAATGAGAGTTCGAACCAACTTATTTGGAAAATCGTACCAACCCACTTGAGTCATCGTTGAGATTGCAGCTTATGTGGCAGCAGCCTGTGTCTTCAGTGAAGGTTCTTTGCTTTACTAACCTTCATGTTAGGCATAAGCTGAGCGGCACTGGGAGCTGAAAAACAGACTAAAGAAGGCATGTTTCGTCGTAGACAGGAGCAAAAAGTTGTTTTAGTCATCATGGATGGGAGCAACATCCTTGATGGCTTTCAATGTGAGCTTATCCGATAAAACTTGCTTATGAACATTTTTTTGAAGGATTGCGGGGTCCTAAATCCGCCTCCACTTGATGTCAGACCGGACCGGACCAAATGGAGAGCAACTTTCTCCCTATTTTTTTTATCCACGGACTCCTCGTTTAGGGCTTAGCACCCAAACTTCAAAAATATTAGGCGAAGACGGCTTTACGGTTTCTTACCAGGGCAGAGGCAAATCACCAGACACTGCCTCACCTCTGCCCTGAGAGCAGCGTAACCGAAACGGCACGCAGATGTTAAGTGCTCCTTTATATAATTCGCAGAACACGACATGACTGCGAATTATATTGAGCGTAAATCCGCCCATACTTTGGGACAAAGCTTGGCCAGAGCTGAACATACTTTTTGAAGGATTGCGAGGTCTTAAGTCCGCATTCACTTGATGTCGGACCGGACCAAATGGGGAGCAACTTATTTCCTGTTTTTTTTTTTTTTCCACGGACTCCTCGTTTAGAGGTTCGCACCCAAACAGCAAAAATATTAGGCGAAAACGGCTTTACGGTTTCGTACCAGAGTCATGTTCTGCGAATTATATAAAGCAGCACTTAACATCTCCGAGCCGTTTCGGTCACGCTACCCCCAGGGCAGAGGTGAGCCAGCTGCTGACGATTTGCCTCTGCCCTGGTAAGAAACCGGAAAGCCGTCTTCGCCTAATATTTTCGCTAATGAACGTTTTATTCCTCCTTCAAAACTTCCAACAATAACAAAAATTATTGCACCGATACTTTTAAAATTTCGAACACTATAAACACAGAAGAGTTCACCAAAATGAAAAATTGAAATTTCGAAAAACCCTCCCAGCATTACCTGGGGAAAGCGATCATTTAATGAAAGAACTTTGATTTTTTGATTTCAGATGATCCAGCACAGCAATTCTACTTTTTTCTGAGGCGTCCCCGAATTATTGATGCCATTGCCTTATTTTTAAGGTTTTGTGTAAAATAAAACCTTATTAAAATCGATTCACTGTCTGGCTGTCTGTCACACGCACTTTTCTCCAAAACGGCTAAATCCATCCGAATGAAATTTTGTAGACAGATGGGAACTATGAAATCCCACGCATACAGCGAGTGACACAAATTTGGGAGGAATTTAAAGGGGGTGGGTAGAATTGAACATTTTTTGACCGGATATAGACGTGGTGAGTATCAAATGAAAGGTCTCGATTAATACTTTCCGAAATAGATATTAGTTTTGATGTGAATTGTAAAGTTCGCGAGTAAGGAGTCAAAATGTTCATACAAAGTGAGACACGACTCATTTTCGGAAACTACCCAACCCAAAAATCCGAAAAAAACAGGATGGTCCGCTTAGACGAAATCTAAGCCTGAAAATGTGTGCCACTTTGATATCTGCTCAAATAAACTTACTAATATTATATTATCAACTTTTAGAAATTAACTGAAAACTCCCCTTGAGTTCATCCTAGGAATACCAAAAGCAACAACATAGAGGACAATATCCCGCATACATATGCCAAATTTCATAGAAATCTGACCAGGCAGTTCAAACTTAGCAATTCTGCACGAATTTACTGATTCCATGCAAATAAGATGCTGATGTCATGATTATCAAGAATAATTGACATTCGCGTAAAGTATTAAAGTCGCATTTATGAAGAATCTACATCCCAACACTTTTTTTAAAGTTGTGAGTAAAACACTTATGTGAAATCTAAGCCTCGAAAGATGTCCCATTCCGATATCTGTTCAAATTAACTTATATTACCAACTTTTAGAAATTGTTTGAAAAACACCCCATTCATCGATTACCCTACCATCTTTACTATTTTGCCAATGCTGCATTGACAGCACAGCTTCGATTTTGGAAAGAGATTTCTATTAATTGAATACAATACATAACCCTGTGTATATGTTACGTAGCATAAGCTATCCTTGTGTCTACCACGTACTGTAAAACAAGAGTAAAGCAATTTTTTTAAAGTTGCCATTCAGATAACTAAACTAATCTGTTTGTTTTTTAAGGAATTTAACTTTATTTTTATTTCCACCTCTACGATTCATCAGATTTTCTTTGGTAGGCTCTAAAAACATTGACATTAAAAATATGCAAATGAGTATACCATATTTCCGAGATATAGATTGATTTGAAAGCCATTCGTTCAACGAATCCTGCAAACTTCTATATTTTCAATATTTAACGTCCCTTGCTATTGTACAATTATCATGTTAATTGCCTTTCAATCAAGATACAACACACACTCACTGGCAACACGAATTAATGGAGCCCGGACAAGCCTCTAGTGAGCAAACCACGCTGCATGAACGCCAGCTGCCTGAATCTTTTCCCGCAAATCGTCCACCTATACAAGCACACTCTAAGTGCCAAACTATCATCCATTTCATATCGTACGGTGGTACAGTGTTACAAACCCCATTTCCATCATTCGCATTGCTTGCCGCATCCACCATGAGCCGGTGTGTTCCACTACGTGTGCATGCCTCACGCCATCGAAGGCGGACAACTCTCGAAGCCGGGTTCGCCTACTAGGCGTTTGCATTGCATCAATGCCGTGAACCAAACAGGGGCTGCGAAATAAAAAAAACCCAACCTGTGAAATTGCGAATGATCTCAGTTGGGAATTCCATTAGTTTTTCCATTATTAGAAAAAGGGGCAAAACCTTGTATCCGATTTAGTACGTAAAACTCAGAACGAATGCGTAATGCTACCCCAAAGCTCTTCCGTTACGATGAGAAGAAGACAAAACCCGATCGACTATGGGAATCACGAAACGACGCATTTGTAGCAAATCCGTTATGAAAATTCTAAATAATATACTGAGTTAATGAACTATCTAGAGATATATCAGCCTTTCCGGCAAAAAACTATCTTTACTAAAGGTTCATATGGTTTTGTCTACGTACTAGCCAAGATGGCGACCAAGGAAGATTCGTGTGATAACTTTTCAAATAAGGGCATACTTGCCTAACGTTGGAAGATATTCTATGAGAACTTGACTACATCTCTTGCCCCGAGGCGAACTTTATACTAAAATTTTCCACATCATCGTTGTACGCAACAACCAAACATTTCGGGTCGAGAGACAGCACAGAAGATTCACATTCAACGAGGGAAAACGTAGATTGAACAGAAAATATAGCGTGGCGCAGGGGTAATGTTAAGAATTCAAATCTCAACTCCAAAGGATTATACCCAACGAATATTTGGAAGTGCTGAAAAGACTACTCGATGCACAGATGAAAATCCTCGAAGAAATGGTAATTTTACGTCCTTTTCTTCCCTTTTCTTTGCAGTGATTTTTAGAATCTTAAAAGCCTGGGATGTGGAATATGAGTGTTAACCAATTTTAACAAATTAGAAATATTCTGGGAGCTGCAGCTCATTCTTACGAGGCACTTTGAACTATTCAAAAAACTTTAAACACGTTTTTCTCGAAGCCATATTTGGTCCCGATAATATCTGAAAGTGAGCAAGTAATCTAATCCATCTTTTTCATGAAACCTTCCGCTACAAGTATGAAAGGTTTTTTTTTTTTTTTTTTGAAGGGACACATCAACCTTTTTTCTTAAGAATTCGGTTCATTGTGACAACTGTTTTAAGGAAAAAATGACATATATCATTTGCAAATTGTTAAGAATTCAATTCTGCATTACTTTTCAAGGATCATTTACATAACTAATTTGTTCTGGACAGTATTCTATCGATAATCGTGCCCTTCCGTTAGTATCAGACTTCCCAGTGAGAATTGAGCATTATTTAGCAAGTGTGTAGAAATTCGTTTAAAACAGATACAAACAAATTGGGAAACCGGAAGTTGGAGGCTTAAGGTGTGAAAGGTTTTGTGTTTTTATTATATAATTTTCACATAAGAAGCAATAATTTGAAATTCGGGATGTTTCTAGCGATTAAATTATTTCAAATTATTTGAAATTATTACGACTTGCCTTTTCCTTTTCGCTACTAATATTTATTAACCTTGCAAATATGGATATTTCGGGAACCACTTGCAGTACTGATGAAGGCAACAAGTGATTCCCGAAATACTCGAATTTGCAAAGTTAATAAAGCTTTTTTTCTAGCAAAAACAAAAGGTCTTAGTTATTTCAAATAATTTGATATATTATAATTTGGTTGCCATTTACCCTTTGTAAGGGTATAGCGCGTCAACCTGAAGTACGCTTCAGCCCCCAAGAACTTTCCAAGACACTTGCACTCCTCCTCTGCTGTTCTGCGCTAAGGGCCCTCGACTCATTCGTCGGCCATTCTACTGAATGGCGTAGTCAACAATGCAATCATCAATGTATGGATGACAGGCCTGTGCGCCGATCAAGTTCTTCGTTTCAAATAGTATCTGGACAGCGTATTCTGATAGCACCTCGCAGCCATGTGTTGACAAAGGCTTGCAACCTTCGAGTGACAGTAGGGATCACTTTCCATGTGCTACTCCCATCATATAGCAACGCAGAGAGAAAACTACCGCAGATCAATCTGAGCTCCATTTTGGCGTTGAGATAACTACATTACCAGATTTTAGACAAAGCAGCAAATACGGATCTAGCGCTGTTAATGCGTGCGCAACATCCAATTCGGTGGCACCGTTAATAGAAACCACGCTTCCTAGATATACAAATTGATCGATGGCCCGTCAGACTGAGAACTTGGGTCATTTTCGTGTATCTTCAGTCTAACTCTACTTGCCTCTTTTTCCAAATCCAGAGCCATTTGGCCAAGGTCCATGACCCGACGAGAGAGCGAACAGATATCATCAGCGCAGTTGTAGCCGTATGTTACGGTGGCTGCGCATTTCATCGACAAGAGGAGGAACTTCACCGAACGGTTAAGAACCTAGGTGAAGTGTTCTTGACAACTCTTCAGTTGTTGATCATCAATCAGTCGTAGTCGATTCGAATCCTCCACAGGACCATTGAAAGATTTGATTTGACCACATGCAGGTTCTTTCATGATGCGAAATCCATTTCTGAAATCATTGCATTTCGCGACATCTTCCACTCCCCTAACCGGCCCAATAGCAAACTTGCTTTTGACACGATGCACACTACGCTGCAATATTATGATTTTTTCAGAATTTCGGTTGGATAGGTTCTGAGAACAAGACCTGTTACACCTTCCGGAACAGACATTTTCAGCCCCCACTCCCCTATGTTTCACCCAGTGTTAGAAATAAATCAGTTTTAAAATACACTAATAGAGCCCTTTCATTAGATACCCCAACACGATCATATTCTAAAAAAAATTACACTCTCCTTTCGTATGTGAGGACAAAATAAACAACCATTCGCGTTGATTATGACGCCAGCAACACATTTCTATAGCTCAAGATGCAGCAAATTTGAAGGAAATTGATAAATCTGACTTCCTAGAATTTTATTCCTAATGGTACGGGTTTGGACGAACCATTTCAGTATTTTGCTGTCTTTATGCTACTGCAAAACTTGGCACTGCCAGAATAATCGTAAGAGGGGTTTATCGTTCAATTTCAAAAATGCAATAATACACTATTAAGCTTTTTTAAGTATACATCGAAATAGAATGTAGGTTGAGGCACATTATATTGAATTTTTTCAGATTTTTCGGTTGATCATTTTCCGAAAATGGACCCTTTACGCCCATATTCGCATTTTCCTTGCAAATCTATTTCATCGCCTTTAAGATACAATACACTGACCCCAGCGTATTTACCAATCCTCGAAATAAGAATTAAAGTTGTGTTTCGGGGTGCCCGGATGATTCAAGTTGTTAGAGCGCCTTGGCTGTCGTAGTGGAAGATCGCAGTTCAATTCTCTACTGATGACAGAGGGATTTGTTATCTAGCCTGGATATCGGATATCGATCGACTCAACTGCGAATGAGTACCTAAGTCAAATCGGGTTAATAATCTCGGGCGAGTGCAATGCTGACCACATTGCCTCCTACAGTGTACTGTAGTGTATGGTTACCATCTCGAATGAAGTGATCTAACACACTTCAAGGCCCTGATCCAGTATGGATTGATGCGCCAACCAGTGCTTAATTCGAAGTAATTGAATTGTTTTGGCACTAGCCGAAACTTTACACCTTTCAGGCCAAAAATATCTTTCAAAATTGAATTGACAAATCCAAAACTCCAACAGCATCATCAAGGTCTCTACCAATCATCCCATAATTGATAAGCTTGTTGGTCATTGGTTGAGCTTGATTGTAGTCCGGAATGCTTTATGGACCAAATATAGTCTTCAACAAGCTATATTTTATGCGGGTGCATAAATCGTGACTTGTTAGATTTTTCAGCCCTTGATTTATAATCGCACTTCCTCTCCAACCCTTTAAGTTTTACGTGCGTTTTTATCGAAATGATATTTTTTCAACTGGCCGATATTTAATCTCGGAATTTAATTAACCAATTTTAATAAATCGTAGTGTTAACTTTCTCTACAAGACAATTCAGCACAATTAGATGAAAAAATCGACAAAAATTTGGCTTCCAACACATCACTAGAAAGGATCGATTTTTCAAATTCGCTTTTGTGACGGGACGGACCTTACATTTAAAAATCCATTTGAAGTTTCTGTTTTGCCGGATACCAAATGAGTCATTCGCAACACTTTGGACCACGCTCATCAGCACAAAGACGACTCTTTCAACCACCACGTGATCCACCAGATACTGACCCTTTCCATATTCTCGGAATGCATTTTATATGTCGCCAGATCGAATGGATACACCAACCAAACCATCAGCAGTTTAATCAATAAACCGAAGAGGACTCTTTAACGGCTAACGCTCACCAAACTTACTCCGGATCAACGGCCCAAAAGGAATCTAACCAAATCTCCTTTTCTTTTAAACGAAAACTCGGAAACATGGTTGGACGTCGAACGGAAAAAGAAATTCAAAATTGTTCCATTTATATATCATATCGCATTGAGAAGGTAATTATATCCTCATTGACTTCTTTTCCCCGATTGCTTATCTCGGCGTTGAGTGACCAATTTGAAAAGCCAGAAGTATTCGTTGCCTTGAACCCTGTTGGGAAGTAAGTCTTTCAATGTTCTATAAATTTCTACACTTTCGGCCGCGTCGGAATTGGCAAACTCCAGATCGAAGATAGCGAAGTACATAATGTTGATGAGCCAAACCATTCGCATGGAGGATGTAAGATTAGTGAAACACAATTGAATGAAATAAAATCAATATTAATTTCAGAAGCGCTTTCGAAAGTGCATTTTTTCTCCATTAACATTTAAAAAGACTACTCGATAATCGCTCGGTTCCACGCTCACAAAATCTAAAGGGACGCGAATTTCGCTTTGAATTTTTTGTAGCATATTCATATTTCATAAGCTAACTAAATTTCTAAAATATGGAAATATACTATTATTAACTTTATTTCTGCACATTTTGGAACGGGATGTATTTTGAGGCCTGGATTTCGTTTAGATAAAACACTGATTTTTTTTCAGATATGTCTGTTAGATAGGTTCTAAGAAGAGACCTGTTACACTTTTTGGAGATCATATTTTGAGCCCTTACTTCGTTTTAACCGATATCAAATAGACTGTGATCCGTCATGGATCTTCTCCTCTCAACGGTGGCACTCGGGTCCGGAGATTTACGGCTCCACGCGCTCGGTCGAGCGCTCGTTTTTTCTATTTTAATTTTCCAGAATTTAGATCGTGTTTCGATTTAATTCGTTACGCTTACGCGAATCCTTATGTTTGTGCGATTATTTTCAAGATCCGATGCGGACCCACGCACTGGTATAGACACGTGAATTTTGAATAATAACACGTGAGCGATCGTAGCGCTGAAAGGTGTCGGGATGAAGTGACGGGTGAGATGAATCTTCGATAGAATACGGAGGTAGTCGGCTATATGCTGTGCCTTTTCGTCCTCAACGATTCATCCTCACTTTGTTCTCTGACTCCAAATGAGGAAGATTGAATTTTTGCGATTCCTTTTGTTTGCTTTTGTTATCTAATAATACTCTGCGGCGGGAAGCGACACGATTGTTGTTTCTTCGATAATAAGCACTGTGGGCGGAAGTTTTTCTGCACACAGGTGAAACAATTTTTGAGAATAAGATGACTTTTGGCCATCCGAGAGTTTTGCGGAGTTGAACATTTACGGAAGAATGAGTTAGCAAGGTTCGTTTTTTTTGTCAGGATTTTGATTATTATTTGATATTTTACAAATTTAGTTCTGATAACTTATTTGGTCATTGTTGAATTTCTATTACGTTGATTTAGAGTATTAATTAGCTGATTCCTTTATTTTTGGTTTCTCATTCTGTTGGTTATATTCACTTTTCCTATTCTTCCTCGATATTGAGACTTATAGTTTGTATTTTGCTTTTATCGCTTCTTTTTAATGTATGTCTGTCTGTCACAAGCAGTTTTCTCAGAAACGGCTATATCGATGAGCAATTTGGTGAGAAGGTGGGAACTGTGGCCCCCAGACATGCAGCGAGTGATATCCTTCTACGTTGAGATTTAGGGGGGTCCCCATACATTTAAAAGGGAGTTGTAACATTTTTTTTCACCGAATATAGTCATGTGGGGAATCAAATGAAAGGTCTCGATTAGTACTTCTCGAAGCCAGCCCTAGTTTTGAGATTTATTAAAAAGGCGGGGAGTGGGAGGGGTCGAAAGTGATGATTTCTTTAACGGACCCGTTCTCAGAAACTACCCAACCGAAAAATTTGAAAAAAAATAATGAAGCTGCCTCTATGTGGTGCCCAGGCCTCAAATTACTCTCCATATCGATATCCGTTCAAATTAAGTTAATAATAGTATATTATCATATTTTTGGGTAAATTGAGTAAAACCCCCCTTAAGTGTATCCCAATGTATACAAATGGGATAGTTCTACACTTAAATATACTCACAGAAGAAGCAAACAAAACCTTTCATACCTGTAGCGCCCAGCTACCGGTTTCCCGACTTGTTTATTTTCCTTTTGGATGTTTTCGTTTCACGTGTCATTTACACTCCTCCTCCATGCTGGAAATTTCATCTTATTTCTCTCGAATTTTTTTTTGTATCGGTTTTGATTGCGGACACAGAATGCTAGGGCGACGGACGCATATGTCGCTCCACCGATTGAAGTATTGCTTCGAGGGTTATTTTCTACGCTTCAGGCAGCTCAACATAAGCCTGCTTCAACTCGTGCAGTACATTTTGACACATGCAGGATCGTAGCGCTCAAAGGACCCCCCTCCCCACATTCCCGAGCCTGGGTAGCACAGAGGCGTGCAAGCACCTGTCGACCAAGTCCTTCGATGGAGCTTCAGTATATGCGGGCGAATCTTCACTGTCAATTTCGCCAACTTTTTAGGTTTTTGGAAAAGTTCTCGTCGTCTGTGAAATTTTATTTCTTTCCAATTCTGGGTCATTGTATAGACGTATATACCTTCTAGTTTAACGAACTTTTTTATTTTTTTGATTTCACGCGCTGTGAAAGGCACAATCACTACAACAGTGGGGCACTTTATTTTTTTGAAGGTTCGCGGATAGATTGCTGGTGGTCGAATATTTTCTTTCGCAAATGTCGCTGCGGCGAAGCGCGCAACGCAGTGACCATGACATCGAAAAACAATTTTTGACAGCAAAAATTGGTTTTCGGTGTCATGACAGAATTCAGTACAGAAACGAACTCCAAGAGATAATTACTTTATAAATTTGTAAATATTTTAATCAAATAATAAAATATATTGTAATAATTTTAATTACTCTATAAATACCACGTAGATATTATTTATCCAAAAATATAACCTCAAAATTTCAAAACATTCGATCTATTAGTTTTTTTTCCCAAAAACTTCATCTTTTAAAGCAAACACACTAGCTGAGCTCCTTCAACATGGTAATAATGAAACTGAAGCATACTCTCATTGAAAACTGAGGGGATATAGATGTCCTATACTACACAGAGGAGTAAACAGGAAAGATAGAATTACACGATGAAGCAACCTCTCCTAAACGAAAGAGAGTAACTTGTTGGCAAATATTCCAAAGTTGAATAAATTTGAGAATTTTCTTTTTTGGTTTTTGGCTAATATTTATTTTATTATCCAAAAGCTGCATTTCAGGAACAAGCTATTCCCTTCGTTGCAGCTTCCTCTCACATAGGGTGGAGTATATAAGGCTATAGAGTTAAGTAAAATAAATTATTACAAAACCAGCAATGAAGAAGGACACATATTCTGTCCGAAACACGTGTTGGCTACCTTTAAATAAATAACATTTTATAGTTAAACTGGAAACTTTTCCCTTTAATAGTTTTATTTAAAAAGAACTATAGTAAACAAAGGAACTATTTTTATAAAACTTATGTATGGAGTATTTTCGAAAAAAGGCTAAGAGACCTAAAGGAAGAATGGCTAAACATTGACTCGTTAATGGAATCCCAGCATGAGGAAGGCGACAAGTAGTAGCCCAGATATATGTATTGTAAATTTTTTTTTTAATATTAATATAAAAATTCAATTATAATTTTTATGTTTCCATATGGTAGTACTTCGCAAAGATCTTGTCCTCATCCTCAGTCCCAGGTGTCTGATAAAAATGTTCATATATTTATCAATTGCTTGCTTTTATATGCGTCTAATTGATTCAAGTTTCCTCCCTGCTTAAGGGGGTCATCCCGTGTGTCGGATCGGCGAAATCGAATTTTTTTCTTGGCATCAATTGTATCTACATATAGTGTAAAATATATGGGCAAAGTGATTTTTTGATATTCGGAGTCGTTCGGAAATTATAGTGGTAAGTAAACACGTGATAAATCACATGCTAGATTTATGTCGATCGCCGTAATAAAGCACGTATTTATCTGTCCGAATGAGGTTCGAATGACTTCGCTAAAAGGACAAAAATTAAAGCCGAGGCTGTACATGTGTTTCTTCAAGGAATCTAAGGTTTATGGACTAGGTATGGCAGATTACTGGTCAGTTAAGGTTTTCTGGCTAAAATCGCATTCTACTTTATAAATGTGTTTTTCTCGAAACTGCATGTTTAAAATCGGCTGCCACCATAGTCCAAAATCTATTCAACGAAATTCTTTAAAATTTTCACGACTTATTCAGAACATATTTCTACGTTCCGCAAACTAGGATAATTGCGATTCATTCAGAAGTTTTTTTTTATTCATTGAAGAACACCGAAATTCCGAAATTCATAGTTTGAGGACTGTAGTTAAGTCTGTACGTTAAAATGCCGTTTCAATAGTTAAAATCTGTGACCTTGGAAAATCACAACTTTTTAAAATTCCCTTTAAAAATATATTACAAAATGCTCAGAAAAAAAATCTTAAATTCTTTAACAGAGACCACTCCTCGAGGACTACGATAAGTAGCGAATAATCATTAATCACATTTCGTAAACACTTGAATATGTATGTCCCCTAGGTAATCATACATAGTAGACGTGATTGATTTTCATAAGAATAAAGCTCACTACATTGGGCCTCGATATTATGTAGTAGCGTATCGTAAACATCCTTACAACGATCCGGGATCGATTTTTCCATTTAGAAGGGAAAACGATTTTCATGTCTTCTTTGATGAAGAAATTCGGGGCATAAAAAGGATATAAACAATACTGAAATTTTGCACTTTTCTCGGCGCCTTTTCTCGTTAAATTTTCCTCGGAAAAATCTCAAAAAAAAAATCTGAAATAAATATCTTCAGAATGATTGACATCAAGTCTATCTATATTTTGAAAGGCAAATAAACAAAAGTCTCGCTTACTACAGTGCATTGTACTTTAGAGCGCCCACGTAGAAACGATTTTCAGATAACCTCAGGGAAAGATAGATGCTAATTTATAATCAGGGAAATCTCAATGGTGTAAAGCCGATTAATTTATCAGCCAGAAACCATAACCGACCCAATTTTCAAAACAGGAACGCGAACTCTGCCCCATATACACACCCCCAAAAATTCTAAGAGATTACAATTCATTCTCTAGACATTCTTCAAACTGGTTCCAGATTTTATTTTACTTAATTTATCTTCATGAAAGGTTGACACTGTTTCAAATTAAACAAGCAAAAATGCGATTAGGATCGCTGGCAGAGTAAATCGTCCTACGCAAGGGAGTTCCTTGAATTGTAACGATTCCAGGAACACAATTAGGAAAGTCAATAATGACTGTAATGTAACATTTGCTTGTTAATTGAATTCAGTTTTGCCACAATAAGTTTTCAGATTTTTTTGGATGGATCCTCTTGAGTCTTGACCGTCGTCATAGATGGTAGTCAGTTTTTTTGTTGCTAGGCGGCGTTGAGCCACTTCTGCACATCTATCTCGTAGTACAGATGTAGATATGTATGTTTGTATGTTGCTATAAATTTGTTATATGGGTACATACATATTGCAGCAAAGAAAGCACATCAGGGGCACGAGGAATGAAGTGTAGCCCGGCCTCACTAACACAACCAAGTGCAGATATATACGTTAGTATACGATACTGCGTATTTATGTAGTCATCGGTATGTAGGTTTCCACTTGGTTGTTGTTGCTTTTTTTGGTTCGAAATGGAGAGTATAGTAGTATTATTTTGTGGTAGTTGCTGTACATATTGAGTTCGGCGCGTTATATAAAGTGTATATAACACTCCTATATGGAAATAATTTGACACCCTATTTTCTTTCTCTGACCCTAAGGAAGAGAAAATTTAGAATCATTTAGATGCATTCTGATATTTTATAGTACTTACTTCTAGTTTGTTTCTTCTAAAACTAATTTTCGCAACTAGGAATCCACAGCCTAGTCTTGCTTAAAAACACACGTCAAATGTCTCACTCGCTTACTGCAAACAAAACTCTCCATGGTATGTTTCGAATTTTAAAAATATTATTCATTCCTTCACCTGAGAAATAAATGAATCATCATTGAATTTATGGAGGAAATGTACATTTCTAGATAGCCCTCCTTGAGACATTCGTTGAAAGATTTAACGGACACATCTTGAATTCTTGTAGTTTATGGGATTATCTGGCAAAATTCGTGGGAGAAACCAAGATTGAATTTACGTAAATTACGCAACAGGGCAATTATTTGAGATATATGTTTGTATGGGAATATATTCTTGACGAAGTTCTTTATCTCAACTTCAATAATTTCAAAAATTTCCTGGTCGACGAGCTGAAACTTTTATCATTCATTAGACGAAGACCGGTCAGACAAGTATTTCTGCGCGATAATGTATTTTAGTGAGTACTGCATTTTCTGAATTTGATGAGAACTGGATACGTACATATATATATCACCTGATTATATACATTTGTCTAGCTTTACAGCATCGTAATCTATATATGAGCAGTATCTGCATTATTGCAAATTTCACTAAAACCCATTTTCCGTTTTAATCAACCAGGTCATTAATGGGGGTTGGATTTTCCCTGGATTGATGCTTTTCACAAAAATGGATCCCTGCACGGTTTTCTCCCTACACAATGAGGGAGTGAAACACATTTTTGCCAAGTATTTCGGCAAAAAGCTTTGGTCTAAGCAAATTGAAATTTAACTATAGACAACAAATCTTATCTTCAATATTATCGCTAGCGGGAAATTTTTGAGCTTATTTGGAATGGATCTAACCAAACAGGGTGCATCAGTTAATGATGAAAGATTCCCTACTATACACCGCCCATCTGCCTCTCGTTGATGCTGTTCAGTTTTCTGGTTTCTAGCAGGGTGCGGAATTTTCCTGGCCGACGTCGACTCAAAATTCATGACGCTAACAACGACGACGACCCTCAGATTCCGCCATGACACACCACCAGAATTCGTGGAAGTTGTTCAATCCCAGATAGACGGACGGGGCACTGAGGCGGGAATGGCAACCATGTTATGCGTCGCCAACAGCAGAATGCCAACGCCAACCAGCTCAACTGACTCGAGGCTCCGGGCGGGGAACTTTGGGGCTTCGGATTATTTTTTGTATTGCTATTTGTTATTCTACGTAGTTTGTTATTTTATGCAACAAAATTTACTAAAATGGGACGTGGACCGAAGTGCCCTCTAGTCATACTGGCATTTGATAGGTACTATCTAGTATAATTTTAATGAATAGCTACATCAGGAACATAGATTGTTATAGTTATGTTTTATTGATTTTCTGCTCAGTCATGTACAACTGGGCACCTGGGATACATATACGTATACATATGTACATCCAACCATACCATATATACATACGTATATATGAATGGATAATATGGATGTTGGCAGCTGACTGAATATTATGCAATATGAAAAAAGGAAAAAGATAATAGCTAGGAAGGCGATCGATACTCAAAAATATTCTGTAATATCCAATCACTTACTGGACTGTCCAATATAATGCACCCAATACTTCATAAGGCACGTAAGCACTATAACAAATTGGCACAATCAAAAATGAGCAATTAAAACCAAATTATGAAATTCCCTCTGGCCCAGCATTCCAGAAAATAGTATGCATCCCTTGAATTGAATCAACGAGTCATAGAAGACAGAGAAGAAGAAGTTTTAATAAGATTTTACTTTACATAGAACCTTAAAAGAGCGGAGAGCAAATTTGGGGAACCTCACTAGACACAACACAAGAAAGGACAAAAACGCCAAACCTACTAACTTCAGACCTTTCTAAATTAACGTCAGACTTTTCCAAACCAATTTCAGAATTTTCCGTTTCAAATTCAAACTTTTCGGTTCCAAAATAGAATTCTACATTTCAAAATCAGATTTTTTTTAATATTTTAATGTGAAGTTTTATGCCACTGGATGAAGATTGAATTCTTTCAAAAAAAATCTAAGCGACCCCTAAAATTTCTATCAGCATTTAGTAAATCATTATATTCGGCCTGGGAATCATCTAGGACGCTTTTAGCCGTTTCATAGTTTTTGAAAATGCAATGTGCGCTTTTCGGATTCAACTATAAAACTACATCCTTGAGCCTAGGTCCATCGTAATTAAGTAGTTAAGTAACTTTTAGGGGAAAAACAATTTCCCTAGAAAATAAAATAATGAAAGCAGTTAAGGTGGCTCCAACTACTCACTTGCTCGGGATAAATGTCTGAAAGTAATTGGAAACGCCATAATTTAAACTTAACTCTTAATACTTGGGAAGTCCTCTGGATTGTCAATGGATATTAATGAATTCTACAGGAAACAGCGGTATTAATTGCATGGTACATTTTATATCTAGAACTCATGAAAAAAAAAAGTTGGGAAACCGGAAGCTTGACGCTTCAGATATAAAAGGTTTTGTGTTTCCCTTTGGGAAGAGCATACCGCAGTTCTCCATTGGCTGATAGCATTGACTCGAGATATTTAAATTGCTTAGTGCTGTCAGTTGCAGTAACCTACCCAGAACTGAGCGAATTAAATGTCTCGGGTCAATCCTATCAGCCAATGGAGAACTGCGTTGTGAAATTGTTTCACGCATTAACGCAACCTGGATGAAGTGGCATTCCACAATAATTCTTTGTGATCAACGTATCAGCGAACGTCTCAAATCTAAAATTTACCGCAATGTCGTCCGTCTGTCGCACTCTATAGAGTGTTGGCCGACTATAAAAGTCAATGAACGGCGTCTTGCGGTAATGAAGACGAAGATGTTGCGCTAGACTGGTGGCGTAACACATTTTGATTACATCCGAAATGACGATATCCGCGATCGATATAGGGTTACACAGATCGTGAAGAACCTCCGAAGAAGGCATCTTCGATGGTATGGTCACGTAATTCGCGTTAACGAGAATTCACTTACCAAGATTGCTCTGAACATCGTAGTCAATGTAAGCGACGAAAAGGCCGGCCGAAACAACGGTAGCTTGATACGCTGGATGGGGATTTAAAAGCCTCGAAATCGCATCCAGATCAGGCATTTGATCAAATATAATGGCGAAACCGATCACGAAGAACCGACCCCGCTTGTGAACGGGACGAAGCCTGAAGAAAAAGAAGATGTGAAGAGCGACGAGTGCATGACAGCTCCGTGTCACATAGCTAAAACTTCCATTGCCTACTTTTTAGAAAGCGATTAAGTAAATCATTTGATGGAATCAACCGCATACGCTTCAGACTCTGAGTTTAATATAATTAACAAATGCGAAGAACTTAACCTACAACAGATACAGGAAATTGATAAAAAACTGAACTGCTGTTTGAACTGCTATAACTTTGACACTAATAGTCGGATTTCCATTCCGTTCCATTTTTTCGAATTTTTGGGTTGGGTAGTTTCCGAAAATGACTCCTGTCTCACTTTAAATGCGTACATTTCGACTCCTTACTCGTGCACTTTACAATTCACGCCAAAACTAGTATCAATTTCGGAAACTACTAATCGAGACCTTTCATTTGATACCCTACGCGATTATATCCGGTGAAATTTTTTTTAAATCCCCCCTTTCCATGTATGGAGAGTCCCCCTTTAAACTCCACCTAAATTTATGTCACCCGCTGTATGCGTGGGATTTCATAGTTCTCATCTATTCACCAAATTTCGTTCGGATCGGGAAAAGTGCTTGTGACAGAAAGACTGAGAGGCAGTGAATCGATTTTAATAAGGGTTTGTTTTACACAAAACCTTAAAAACAACAAAAATAGAGAAGTTTACATTTTTTACCAAATCGAATATCACAGTGCACTTAACACAAAAAAATTTCTAAAAAAATTAAGGGGCGCTGGGACTATTTTCAAAGAATCCCACTTTTATCCTTATCCAGCCGTGAAAATTTGGTATAAGACTTTATAGTAAAAAAATTCTGAATTTGAAATGGAAAAATCTGATTTTGGAATGAAAAAGTCTGAATTCGAATCCGAAAATTCTGAAGTTGGTGTGGAAAAGTCTGAAATTAATTTTGAGAAATTTGAAATTATTTTGGGAAATTATGAATTTTAGGTTAAAGATTTGCCTGTGTGGATATAATTCTTTTTATTGGCTAAAAGTATTTTGTAATGTGTACATAAAAGTATTTCGGGAACCAACTAGCCCCTTCTTCAGTCTTTTATCTTCTGAAAATTTTCTTTACAATTTGGGTTTTTAAAGCTATTCCTGTAATTATGATATCTTCATTATTTGAAATAATAAAACTTATTTTTCCTATTCGCCAGTGTTGATTTTTATTTTGCCCATAACGATATTTCGGGAACCACTTGTTCGCTTCATCAGTGCTAACAAGTCTTCTCTCTAGAGGGGGACTAGAGAGAACACAAATCACAGATCCACTCAGATCTTAATTATAGTTTTTTTTCTCCTAGTCTTTCCTAAAAGTTCCACCAAGATGGAAAAAATGTTGCCCATGTCCGTGTTTAGCGTTTTTTTTTTTCGAGGGGAATTTTCGTGATATGGAGGCTCTCATGGGAGTCTAGTTTTCTAGCGTCGTTCACCTCCTTCAACATATTGGAGTTGTCCAGTGGCAATGGTGTCCCTACTCTAAGTTTGTTTAGCTTTCGGATCATAATAAAAATACTCACAGGTTACTACAAGGTACTTAAAGGGACTAGATATTGTCTGCTATTTGTAGTAGTAGTTTTGTACTGATGAAGGGGGTAAGTTACTCCCGAAATATATATCTACATTGAAAAATAAAAATTGTAGCTACTGGTCTATCAATTGCAATACTTAAAGGGTTGTATACAGTTGCAGTGGGTGATATGACTTTCTCGCTATTATTTTTCGACAAATTAATAAATGTTTATAGCAGCATATTGTGAGGTACTTGTAAAAAATTGTTTTAGATTTTTTTTAAATGGCATCTACAGCTGTTTTCCAAGAGTGCTTGGGAATGCTTTGGGGTGCACATGATAACTCCATAATGGCTCAGCCAAAATCAAGAGTTTTAAAAAAAAAATCGTTAGTATATCGCATTATCGAGCCGCTGAACGAAGGATTTTCCAAAATACGAACTACTAAACAAGTCGCGAAACCGTAAGCTTTACGCTTCAGATCTAAAAGGTTTTGTGTATTTCTTCTATAAAGACATTTGAGTGCGCATTTGTCCCATTAGTACGTAGCGTGTAATATATGCATATGTTATGCGAAAATATCCACATTCAGTACTGAAGTTAGTAATAGTGCGGTTTCCACCAAATTTGGCGAGATCATGCACTATTTTATAGTCTACATTGTTACAAGGCGTGTCCATGGCGCTAGAATTAACTTAAGGGGGTTTCCAGCCAATTACTGAAAATTATGGCAATATACTATTATCAACTTTATTTGAATAGAAATCGACATGGAGGATATTTCGGTCACTAGGCACAATATAGTAGCAGCCACTCGATTTTCTTGAAATTTTTCCGTTTGGGTAGTTTCTGCGAATGGGTCCGTTGAAGAAATGATCACTTTCGAAATATGAAAACTAAGAGAGACCTTTCATTTGATATCCCACATGACTATATTTGATGAAAAAACAAGTCGGGAAAACCGAAGCTGGGCGCTTCAGGTATGAAAGGTTTTGTTTGCTTCTTGTGTGAGTATATTTGAGTGTAGAACTATCCCATTTGTACGTAGCCCGTTAAGAATATGCATTTAGCATGTCAGATTTAGTACTTCGGGCTGTAAATTTACACGGTAACGACAACTTTCAGCTGCTGTAACTTTGTTACTAATAGTAAGACTTTGATTAAACTTGGGGATAATATGCTTCATATTATATTTTATACTACTACCAAGTTCTATAACTCTGGGATACACCTAAGGGGGATTTTACTCAATTTCCCCAAAAATATGGTAATAATGGTAATATACTATTATTAACTTAATTTGAACAGATATCGATATGGAGAGTATTTTGAGGCCTGGGCACCATATAGAGGCAGCTTCCCGATTTTTTTCAGATTTTTCGGTTGGGTGGTTTCTGAGAATGGGTCCGTTAAAGAAATCATCACTTTCCATCCATTTTTTGTTCCTCATATACCGGTGTTTCGAAAGCCAGTTGTCCTCTTCCTCAGTGAACTGCTTATGGTCTTAATTATGTAATAAAATTAACTAGCAAATTTGGTCTGGATTTATGTACTTAAGGACAAGCTGAACCATAAGCATTTCAGACAAAAACTCACTGAGGAAGAGGACAACTGGTCCTCGAATAAAAAACTAAAAAAACTCACTATTCGGCATTTAAAAAATAAAATTTGTTTTTTCTTTCATTCTGAATTTGGTTTGGAAAATTCTGAATTAGACTCGCAAAACTTATATATTCATGTCAGAAAATCATTGTACCTTAGGAGGCCATTTCTTCAAGAAAACAAAAGCAACAACTATGGATAATCACCGCTATCTCCTTTGATAAGCGAGAAATGTTCATTGATAACCGCTATCCTCTTTGATAAGCGAGATGTTCATAGCTAACCTAGAGTATGAATACGGTATGTAGATATAGACATATAGTCAAATATAGCAAAAATGAGATAGTTCTACAGAATATAAAGAAGCTACACTCTAGCATCAAATTTACCAGGCCAATGAAAAAAGGAGAAGAAATTCTATTTTCATGCTTTGGTTGAAACTACCTGCTGATGAACCACCACTCAAAATGGTATTCTCTAGAAGGGAATATGACGTAATCCGTAGGTGTGAAATTCATTGTAAGGTCATCTCCTGTTTGGTACCTGATCCCGATTTTTAATTCTACTGCCCACTAAGAAAAGTTAAGTCTGTACTGGCTCCCAAACCCCTTAACATTATTACTCCACGGAATATTCGCTAAAACCTATTTTACATAACAAATCAAAGTATCAAGACGACGCGATAAGTAAAGAAAATATAACGAAGAGTGATTAATTTTATATTAGAGATAGGACAAACGTTAATAATATATATACCTGAATATACCAAAAGATTTTGAGGAATTCTTATGATACCTTCCATAATCTTCGACTTCAGGAACTAAACACTTAAGTGGCTCAATGCCGTTTGAACACATCAATTTTGTTATGAATGAAAAATTCGATGAGATGTAAACATAACAAGTCGAGAAACCAGAAGCTGGAGTTGGTTTTGTGTATTTCTTAATATTTGAATGGACATTTGTCCTATTAGTAGTAGATTTCTACCAAATTTTGTAGAATATGCATTACATGATAGTAGGATGAACTTAAAGGGAGTTTTGCAATCAATTATTCAAAATTATAGTTATATACAATAGATGTAGGTATGGGGGTTCTTTCGGAACCTGGGTACCATATAGTAGAAGATTCATGTTTCAGATTCTTCGGTTGGGTAGTGTCCGAGAATGGGTCCCACTACCGCATGGAACAAAAGCCAAAAATTTAATGAAAAAACATGAAAATTAAGGCGCAAAACGTGTATAGGGAATGTTGTTTCCGGTGCCGGTTTACCGTGACCATCGACTATTATATGTATAATTGCATATCTTTACACTATTCATCCACAATGTGACAAAATCTTCAACATGAACGTATAGCATCCAATCCTTACTTTCAACTATGTCCAACACTTACCTTCAACTTAAGCGGTAGTCTTTATCAGTGAAAACAGTTCGCAAACCAATTCTAGGCAAACAGCTTACTGAAAATTTCCGGATTACTGAATGAAGCCTCCAATACAAGTTTTTTGATTCACAAAAATATAAAATAAGTTTCTGAAAGAAGTCTGAATTCATCTAAGAAGCCACCGTCGTTTGCACCAGAGGAGTACTGACTCTTTGATGCAACTCGTTCCGACGAATTGTATTTTATATTTCTCATATTCACTCCTTTATGGAGTAAAAGGTACTTATAGAGTCTCAACTTTCAATGAGAACGTGCTTCTTCAGCAGCGCGACATAAGGGAGCGAACACCATCTTGCAGCCACTTCGGTCACGCTGCTCCCAGGGCAGAGGTGAGGCAGCATCTGGTGAGTTGCCTTTGCTTTGGACGAAATCACAAGACATGCATATGCATATGCAAATTGGGTGCTCACCCAAAACTAAAGGATCCATGGACTACAAACAGTAAGTAGTTCCCTACTAGTCCGGTTCGCTATCAAATGGATAGCGGACTTAGGACTCTCTCAATCCTTAAACGAAGTGCAGATTAGCTTTGGCCTGAATTGTTTTAAGGGGCTTTTGCCCGGCATGTAATTCATAGACCATACGCTGCTCTCAAGGTAAAGGTGAGAAAGTGGCGTTTAATGAGTTGCCTCTGCACTGGACGAAATCGCAAGTCCATAGTATCAAGTTTTTAATCTATCCTTGCTTGCCCGAAGAACTCAAGTATAGTGAAATCGGCACGATCGAGCCCTTTGTCAGAACGAAAAACAAATACGCTGAAATCGACAATTCGGCAAACATTATGTTATAATTCTCACTTCAGCTGAGAGAGACACAATTTACTGCTAGTATAATACATTTGCGGACCAAATGCTAACTGAACTTCCGCTGCACGAATTCCACTTATCAGAAATGTGTGGCAAAATATATAAAATTGGTCTGGCGACATCCACTAAATTGCAAAAGAAATTAAATGGTGCGAATGAGAACCCGAATCAAAGAGTGTCGATCCCACTGATGCGACCATTTCAAGGTAAACAAAAAACTGCCTAGAATTAAAAATCAAAGGCCCACGCGAAAAAACCCTAGACCCGTGATAAAATATTATAGCACGAGCAATGTCTGAAGACAATATAAAACAAGTTTATAAATAACCGAAAAACCAACAACGAACAACTTGGGCACCTGAAAAATAACAGGGAAAATCGACTTCGTTCTTTTACCCGGCGAAAATTAAACAAACCACCAGCGGTGGAAACGTACAGATGCTGTGTCCGTGCCCAGATTGACGGCTCCCTGTATGCAATGGAAACCAACTCAAACAACTTATGGAAGATTTAGTAAAATTCTATCGAAAGATCACAGGAATCTATCCTTTTTTTCAAAAATAGGATCTTCGGCGCGAGAAGAGATGTGAATTACAATCCTGCTTGAAGGTTAAGCAGTCCCAGTCGTCTGAGAACATTGGACAGATATTCACGAAGAACAGAATCAGTTGAGTTATAAGCAGCTCCTTGGCATAAAGTCACCTGGCCCAGGTGGCATAACACCAATAATACTATACGAACAACGTGCAACATATGGGGCACGCTTAAATGACCTTCATACCGAAAAGGAGCAGACGTGAGATTGAGTCCGCAATGGACGTCAGGTCAGTCTTATCTCCTTTGCAGCCATCCTTTTAAGAACGATAAGATAGCCACTTCACAAATCTTAGCACGCCTTAGCTACCTCAAAGGTAAATCTATTTTTTACGAAGTCTAATTGAACGCACATTCCTAAATCCTGACCTCTAGCTGAGCGAATAAGGTATCTTAGTGTCAGTCTATCAATATCATCACATCAAATATAATATTAGGGGTACCCATAAGTCATCAATTATTTGAAAACTTGAGAAAACTTGTTTGCACTGATGAAGGGAACAAGTGGTTCCCGAAATATCGGTATTTGCAAGAATAAATACCCACACCAACGAAAAAGAAACAACAAGTTTTATTATTTCAATTAATTATTTGAGGATGAGTAATTTGTCATCAGTCGTGTACTAACAGCGAAAGTGATAACATCTAATTTACAGTGAACTTAAGTAGAGCAGGTAGTGAGTAACGTGTAACTAAGTGCATAGCAAGATTAAACTTGTTTTGACAAAATGGCGGCATTTGTACCATCAGAGGACCATATACGGCATTGCATGTTGTTTCATTTTCACGCTGGTTTGAACGCAGCTGCTGCGACTAGAAAAATTTGCGATACGTATGGCGAAGTGTTGGAAGTTAACAAGTGTCAAAGTTGGTATAGAAAATTTGCCGCAGGTGATTATGACCTTAATGATATGCCGCGAAGTGGCCGACCCGTACAGCTCGACGAAGACGCGCTGAAGTCGCTAGTGGAAGCAGATCCGAGATTGAGCATACAGGAATTATCGAGAAGCCTACAATCAACCTGGTCAACCGTACAAAGACACTTACATCAAATCGGCAAAAAGTGTAGACAAGGTGTTTGGACTTCACATGAATTAAGCGATAGCAATAAGGACCAGCGACGAACAATTTGCACATCTTTATTGACGAGACTGAACTCAGATCCATTGATAATGATGGAGATTATATAATTGATTAAGAAATAAAAATATTAAAGTTTTAATAAATTTTTAATATCTTACTTAAAAATAATGGATTACTTATGGGTACCCCTAATATATTGTGTACAGTTGTGGGGCTCCATAGCAACACGTTGAACCTGCTACGAAGCGATATTGAGGTACTCCCAACAGACTACGTGAAGAACGACAATGTGCTGTAAAATTACAACACCGTACCTTTTATCTACAAATCAAATATAGTCTCTGCGAAGTTGGAGGCAGTTTTCTCGGATATACGTGGGTCTGAATCGTAATCTTCTAGGATATGTCAGTCTATCAGCGGAAGGTTTAAGCCCCCCTTTAAGTGCTTGTGGAAGGCAGACAGACAATAACCAGACATTCATAACTCATTTTTCAATTATTAGAAACATTTCATGCTAGCGCTATTCAACGCAAAACCGCTGACCAGGGAAAAACAGGTTTAAGTTTTCATCTATTTGATGTAGAACTGTATCAATTGAGGGAAAGCTTATCTTGATTTCTAGTGCGCAACCAAGAGGTCCGTGTGAATCAAGGGAAAACCTTGATTGAAATGAGTAATGAAAAAGAGTTGAAAAGAAAAAACGTGATTTACTATGAAAAATTCGACTTTACGAAATAAAATGAAATTCCAGGCGAGATATCAAAACTACAAACAAAATCCAAAATAAATAATATTCAACAAGAAATCAATGTCAACGTACTTTGCTTAAATCGGCATACAGAACATAATAGCTATGAACAATAGAATAGTTAACATGCGCAGCAAACGATAAAGTAAATAGCGATAATTTTCATCTTTCGTAAACGAACTTCGATTGAAGTGATAATATTCCGGCTCAAAAATTAAATACCAATAGACTAATTGATAAGGAGGATGTTAGTGATGGTTTGCATCGTGACTGGATGTCGCATACTAGCTGTGAGTACTTGACTGAACTCAGGGTTATAATCACGAGCGAACGCAATACTGACCACATTGCCTCCTACACTGTAGTATATCGGTACGGCCTTAAATAAAATGTTTAAACATGCTTCAAGACCTAGATCCAATTGGATTGTCGCACCAACGATTATTATTATTTAATTAGCATTGATTTACTCTAAAAATGTTTTGAGTCTGAAATTGCTATTTAAACTAGCTTGAATACTGGATTCATTCATTTTTAAGGATTCGTATAAACATAAAACCTTATTAGAATCGAGTCGATATCTGTCTGTCCGTCTGTCACACCCGATTTATTCGAAAGCGGCTAGACTGATTGTCGGTATTCCAACTTGTTTAAGTTTCCTAGCAAGTCCCTGGACTGGGTAATATTTACGATTCCTTAGAACAAACCGTCAAATAAAAGACACAGCAATGCATTGGTATCAAAGGAAAATGCTAATCTCAGTCAACATTCTTAACTGCGGGAACATCGGAAATAAGGGCAAATTGTAATGAAGAGACAAGCTTTCCTGAATACAGTGAATATTAGAAATTCCCATTCCTTCCCAGAAATAATGGGAGTAGGTAAGGATTACACTGAACAGTTGACTTTCTCTTATTTCCCTTTGTTCAAAGATCGATCACTCCCTATTTTCAGATAAAAAAAAAGCATTGTTCTTTTTAACCCGTTTTTAAAGTATTGTATAAGCAAAAACCTTATTAAAATCGATTTACTATCTTTTTTCCAAAGGGGCTACACCAATTCAGACGGACATATGGGAACTGTGAGACCTAGAAATTTGCGATAAGTTGAAAAGGGCATTTCATAAAAAGGGGAGATGTAGAAATGTTTTTCTCTTAATGAACCTAATGTTTGCGATATCAAATGAAAGGTCATAAGCGAGTGAGCGCTCAAAATGGGAGCCCCAAAAAGCGAAGCAAGTTTCGTTTTCAGAACCCATCCAACCGAAAAATCTGAAAAAAACCACAATGGTACATCTATACGTAATCTAGGCCTCAAAATACACCCCGTTCCTATATTTACTCAAATAAAGTTAATAATGGTTTGTTATCATATTTAAAAAAAAATATTCAAAAGCCACCCTTAAGTCCATCCTAAAAGCACAAAATTCGGGATCAGTATAAGAGAAAACCCACCCACCAAATTCAGGGCAATCGGTCGTGCCGTTTCTGAATAAATCGAGTTTGACGGACAAACAGACAGACAGACATCGTATGGATTCTAATAAGGTTTCGTTTCACACAAAACCTTAAAAAATGGAAAAAAAACTTGCAAAACAAAATTATAACAATTTTGTAGAACCTGTAGAAAAGTTCTTCCGAATGTTTGCGGAATGTGAAATAATTCGATCTATCCAGTAAGTAAGTGATCAGATTTGCAACACGACAGAATGTCACAAACATCAACGGGACCCTAGAAACTGTACCAACAAGTAGGTTCTGCTATTCATTCCTTGGTCACAAAGATAGAGGATGCAACTTTGAATGGTGAGTACGCGATGGGGGTGTTCGTGGGGAGTATATTGAAGGGGCATTTGACTGTGCATCTTTTCAAAAAACTTTGTGATGCCGCCAGGGCGCATGGTGTTGATGATGCATTAAGTGGATCCATGCTATGCTAACGCAGAGATTGCTGTGCGCTGAGGTGGGTGTCGATCGCTACCTGACTGCAGAAGCAACGAAGGGCTGCCCCAAGGAGGTGTGCTTTCGCCACTTCTGTGGAGTATACTCACGACACGGTCTGTCAGTTAATCCAAATAAAAACACCATGATACAAAAGGAGAAAACTGGATGGACTTTGCCTCCCTGAGATGAGGGGTACTACCCTTCAACTCTCCGAAGAAGTGAAATATCTAGGAGTCACTCTAGATAAACACTTCTTTGGAACAAGCATGTAAAAGTAAAAATGAAACGAGCTCTCACAGCTTATGGGCTGTGCGGGCGGACCTTTGCCTCGACATGGGGACTCAGGCCTCATGTGGTAATGTGGATATACGTTGCCATCATTAGGCCGATGTTCGTATATGCATCCGTAGTGTGGTGGGTTAAGGTGAGACAAAAAGGTTTTCACCGTAAACTAGCCGCACTGCAAAGAACTGTGTGTCTGGGTATCACTGGTGCCATGAGCACGACATCCGGCGCAGCTCTGAATGCACTACTCAATTTGCAGCCCCTGGATATATTTATTCAAAGCACTGCAATGAGAGCAGCTCATAGACTAATTCGATTAGATCTATGGGGAAAAACGGATGTGAGGACACAGAGCATTGGAAGAGTTACTGGGAGGACTGAATCCAGTTCTTACAATGGCTTCCCATTCTCGTTACCCTGAAGCGTAGAGAGGACTGAGAAGACCCAGAGGAATGCGTGGCGGGATATACGGAAGTCTTCTATACCGATGGCTCAAAAACAGAAGAGGGTTCTGGAGCCGGAGTCTACCTCTCGAATAAAAACGAGAAGTGGGCTTTTCCTTTGGGACAATATGCAATGGTTTTTCAAGCCGAAGTTTATGCGATCCTAAGGGCGGCAAACTGGATAATTGACGAGCGGTTGAAGGGCGGGCGCATCGCAATCTGCAATGATAGCCAAGCTGCCTTGAGGGCATTGAGCAGTCCTTTGATCACCTCGAAAATCGTTCAGGAATGCAGAAACCGTTTGAACTCTATGTCTAGATCCAATACGGTGGAACTACTCTGGGTACCTGGTCACTGTGGCGTAGAGGGAAATGAAATCTCGGACGCTTTAGCGAAAGAAGGGTCAATCTCCCCTATGCCGGGACCGGAGCTATCAATTGGAGTATCAGTAGCATTGGCTAAGTCTGTTTTCAAAAACTGGGAACAAGCTTCCCATAATGACAGGTGGCAGAGCCTAAATGCTGCTCGACACACCAAACTTTTCCTGCCAGAACCGAACATACTTACCGCAAAGTTTATCCTGTCGAAAAGCAGGAGGACTTGCAGGTGTATTGTGGGCATTCTGACAGGCCATAATTCACTAGCTGGGCATATGTTCAGAATAGCAATTACTCAACATGATACGTGTCCCTCCTGTAATGAGGAAGGAGAATCCACGGACATTTCCTATGTGAATGCCCCGCCTATGGACGCATCAGGCATCAGATCTTTGATGCCGATGTTCTCCAATTACGACGGGTAGCATCACATCCACTAACGGAACGCCTGCGATATATTAACGAATCCGGAATATTCCGTTAGACGGGGGTGGCGAGTACAATGGGCTAACACGGCCTGAGTGCTCAGAAGCTGTAGCTTCTCTCCCACCATACACACACAACAACTAGGTTTGTTAGACACGATAAATATTTATTTGTTTTTTCGAATTTAATGTTCAATTACTTTTGTAACTTGTCCGCGCTTAATTTTGGGCCACAAAAATGAATTTTCCCAGTATCTACCAAAACCTAAATATTAGACGATAGAATAAACATTTTGCAAATGGCTTGTACATGAAACTTTCTTTTTCTACCAATTCTAGGCAATATTGGCAAGCTCACATTTGATCATTGGTATTCGAATAGAGATTAGATATCGTCTGCTATTTGTAGTTTAGCCTAAAATTGATAGACCAGTAGCTTCCTCCAAATTACAATTTTTATTTTTCAATGTAGATATATATTTCGGGAGCAACTTACCCCCTTCATCAGTACAAACCTATTAAATAGTAGTAGTAGTAGCTTTGTACTGATGAAGGGGGTAAAAGTTGCTCCCGAAATATATATCTACATTGAAAAATAAAAATTGCAGTTTGGAGAAAGCTTCTAGTCTATCAATTTTTGGTATTCGAATTTTATAGTGATGCTTGGACAGTACACATAAAGGGTTATATCTGTTTAGATTTTTTTCTTCACTTTTTTTTATTGGCTTAAAATGCGCTAAAACCTTCCTAGTTTTAGAATCAATGTTGTAAAAAACAACTTAGATGTCTGAGTGTAATTATGCGGTGTTTCCAGCAATTAATTATTTGAAATTATATAAAAAAAAAACTTGTTTTTTTTATTCGCTAGTGTTGATATTTTTATTTTTGCAAATTTTTTCTTCTATTTTCAGGAAACCCACCAGTACCCAGCGTACAATCCCGGTTACTTCGTTCCGGCATAAAATGGAAGCTTATGGTACGACGATCCACCGCCTTCTAACAGTGCCACTCACAGAGGAAGACAACCAGAGCGAAAAATTCTACATTATGGATACTGCAACGAAGAATGGGTACATCAGCCCCACCATAGACACGATGACCAGGAGACACGCACGAAGGTTAGAACGTAGTAATCTCACTATACTGTACACCCAACAATCGACCTCTACCACACTAAAAAGATCAAGTGTCACCTTCTCAAATCTGTCCAAGTATATAAAACGGAGATTGAAAAGGTTCGACATGCAACTGGTAGGATCAAGTCGTATCTACCAGCTGAAATCCCAGCTGGCTAAAGAAAAGGACCAAAAAACGGTAGAGGAGATGAGCGGTATATATAAAATCGCTTGCTCAGATTGTCCGAAGGTATATATCGGACAAACGAGAAGGCTGACAACTACTAGATTTAGGGAGGATACGAAGGAGGCAGAGATGGCTGTCAAGTACTCCCAAAAACCTACAAAATCTATGGTGGCTAAACATATCGTGGAATACGGCCATAAAATAAACGCCGAGAATTTGAAAGTATTAAAACATTTAAGAAAAATTAACCAGCTGGACGCCTAGCAAAGCTTATTTATTAGCAAACAGCCGGTAGACACTAGGTTGTATTCAGACCTAGGCACTTGCTATCCACCATTATTTAAAAAACTTTTTAAACAGACTAATTAGAAAAACCTCTTCTCCTTTTAGGGTAGACAAATAAGTCTTTAAAATGTAATTAAATATTTCGTCATTTACAGGATCTAGATATAACTCTTTAAAACCCAATTTAGCCATAATTAGAATAGTATACGATATAGTATAGATTAGTATGATTATAGCTAATAAACCCACTGATGAGCAGATTTGTTAGCATTTGTAGTCCCGAAATATCGGTATTTGCAAAAATAAAAATGTCAGCGAATAAGGAAAAAAACAAACTTTTTTTATTCCAAACTTTGATGTATTTTTAAAATTAGTTTCTCTGGAGTAACTCCTAAGAAGAAAGCCGCATTTAAGCCACAAAACACATAGTTTTCAATATGGCAAAGACACTTGGCGCAACGTTACAGCAGAACTGTAAGAGCTGGAGTGGCAGAGTGAAGTTTAAAAAAAATGAATCATATTATTATGATTTGGAAAAGTTATAGTGTTTTTAAATTAACTCCGCCATGCCATTAACATAGTATGCTGGTCCCAAGCCCAGGTAAAGGAGGAGGGTTTGAGGCAACGTACTCTGTACTATCCTCAGTAAAAAAAAATAAAATGCTGAGATCAGGGAAAGAGATAAATAGAGTATAGTTGGAGTTATTCTACTATGCTAAATCCTACCTGATCTCTCTTGGTGACAGGCCCCGCGACAGGTCGACCAAGAAAATGCATGCAATGTCGTTACAAACATGATGATCGGATTGAGTCACAAGCCTCGGAAAAATGCTAGGGCGTCCACCTCAGTCGACGCGGCAGGACGGGCCCCGGTCCTGTCGAGAAATGGGCAAGGGTTCTTGACGCATGGACGGCGTCAGGACGTAAGCAAGTTAGTCCGCACACAACGAACAAAACAAATACGTGTCTGCACGCTAAATGTTGGTACCCTAACTGGAAAGACGGAGGGACTCGCAAGAGCCCTTCGGAAAAGGTGCATTGACATCTGCGCTCTGCAAGAAATCCGATGATCTGGTGCCAAAAGCTGCGACATTGAACGCGAACGCGGTAAAAATGGCTACAAACTTCTCTATTTTGGTAACCCACACACTCAATATGGTGTTGGCATTGCCATCTCAGAGGGTTTCCGTGATGCCATTAAAGAAGTCGAACGATTTGATGATCGGCTGATGAAGCTCACCATTATATCAGCTGATCGCACTATTCACTTCTTCACCGCGTATGCACCACAGACAGGTCGACCTGATGCCGAGAAAGATGCCTTCTGGCAACTTCTCGATGAAAAGACTTGTCACGTGCCTGCTGACGATTACATAATCATTGCCGGCGACCTTAATGGTCATGTGGGTGAAAAGGCAGACGGTAACAGGTGCCATGGAGGAAAGGGGTTCGGAGCGCGCAATGAAGGTGGCGAGCGTATAATCGATTTTGCGAACACCCATGACCTTGTACTTATGAATACATGGTTCATCAAACGATTGTCTCATCTTCCCACATTTTATAGTGGGAACAATAAAACGCAACTCGACTATATTCTCATAAGACGCCAACATTTTACCACTGTCACTGATTGCAAAGTCGTTCCCTATGAGACCATCGCACCTCAACATCGGCCGTTGATTGCCGTCCTGCGAATTAAGCAGCGTGAGGAACGCACTGGCCCGCCGCGCATTAAATGGTGGCGATTTGGTGAGAAGAAAGAAGAAACGGTCTCACTCATACGATTGCCAACCATTACGAATGTGGAAGAATCATGGAACCAAATGAAAGACACGATCCACAAAGCGGCCTCTGCAACCCTCGGGATCACCAAGCCGGGTAAGCGGTACATCAACCGAGATACTTGGCTTTGGAATGATGATGTTGAAATGAAGGTCCGTGAAAAAAAAACGCCTTTACCACAAATTTCTCGACGATAAAACGCCTGCTAATTGGCAAATTTATAAGAATGCCAACCGGGAAGCAAAGAAAGCGGTTAAACCCGCGCGAACCATTTCAAAAATCTTTACGATAAACTGAACACTCGGGATGGCGAGAAAGATCTGTATCGACTTGCTAAAAGCCGTGATAAACGCACACAGGATATCGAACACTTCTGTTGTGTTAATGACAAGAACGGTAATTTGGTTACCAACCGTCGAGCCGCAACGGATAGATCGCGAGAATACTTCGAGCAGATTTCAACAAGAATTTGCTCATCCTCCACTTCCACAATCATTGCCGACATTTGGAGCAGTTCCACCAGTCAGCGCAACTGAAGTCGAGGAGGCAATAAAACAAATGAAATCGGGGAAAGCAACAGGACCTGACGACATCGCATCTGAGCTCTGGAAAGCGAAGAGCTGGGACCCAACACTGTGGCTCAGTGAATTCTTTAACCGGGTTATTCAGGAAGGAAGAACACCATCTGGTTGGCAAGAAAGTACCACTGTTCCAATATGGAAAAAGAAAGGTAGCCCAGCAGAATGTTCAAATTACCGTCCGATCCGGTTACTTTCCCATACCATGAAGATTTTTGAACGCATTCTTAACAACCGTATTCGTGAAATCGTTGAAATAACCGTGAATCAAGCCGGATTTGTAAAGAACTGCGGAACTACTGACGCAATACACGCTGCGCGGTTAACTCATGGAGAAACACCGTGAGAAGCATCGCCCTCTTTACAATGCCTTTCTGGATCTAGAGAGAGCGTTTGACCGTGTACCACACGAACTCATCTGGTATGCTTTACGACAACACTTCGTGCCAGAAGAACTCGTGCGCTGGGTTCAATTGCTCTACCACGATCCGAAAAGTAAAGTTCGAAGTATGGCGGGTGTATCAAAACCGCTTCGTGTCTCTGTTGGTGTTCATCAAGGAAGTGCCCTCTCACCACTTCTCTTTGTCCTTGTTATGGACACCGTCACACGGGATATCCAACGTCCAGCGCCCTACACACTGCTTTATGCAGATGATGTTTTCCTAGCATCTGATAGCAAAAATGATCTCGAGCAACTTGTTCAAAAATGGAATGATCGCCTCATGCAACACGGTCTCAGATTGAATTTAAACAAAACTGAATTTTTGACGACCGATCCCCATGAAACAGGCACAATTACTGTCAGCGGCAGTGATCTGCCCAGAACTGAGCGATTTAAATACCTTGGATCAACGCTATCAGCCAATGGAGAACTGCGTTATGAAATTGCTTCACGCATTAACGCAACCTGGATGAAGTGGCGTTCCACAACTGGTGTCCTTTGTGATCGACGTCTCAAATCTAAAATTTACCGCAATGTCGTCCGTCCAGTCGCTCTCTATGGTTCTGAGTGTTGGCCGACCATAAAAGACAATGAACGGCGTCTTGCGGTAATGGAGACGAAGATGCTACGTTGGACTAATGGCGCCAGACGTTTAGATCACATCCGGATATCCGCGATCGTTATGGGGTTGCACCGATCGCGGAAAAGTTGCGAGAGAGGTGTCTTCGATGGTATGGTCACGCAATTCGTGCAAACGAGAATTCACTTGCCAAGATTGGTCTGAACATCGAAGTCGATGGTAAACGACCAAAAGGCAGACCTAAGCAACAGTGGTTTGATACGCTGGATGGGGATTTGAAAGCACCCAGATCAGGCATTCGATAGAGCCAAATGGCGAAGCCGATCACGACGAGCCGACCCCGCGTGTGAACGGGACAAAGGCTGAAGAAAAAGAAAATAGTGTTTTTAAATTTCAAACGCAAAGAACAGAATTCTTTTCTAAAAAAAAATTGAAGTAATTTTTGCGTCGCGCGCATTTTTTTTCTAAGAACCGATTTTTGCGAAAAAAAATCTAAAATCTTGTGTCCTGCACACTTTTATGCAGTTCATGAAAAAAAAAATACTATTCTGATGGTGATTCAATTGACTTCTACTGCTCCTTGTCCTGTAAATATTTTTATTTTTTCCTGCATACGATCGTTCAGGAGACCACGTGCCTCCCTCCTTAGTGCTAGTGCCTAATCTGAATGTGAAATTAGGTACTAGCACTGAGGAAGAAGGCACGTGGTCTCCGAAACGATCGTATGCAGGAAAAAAAAAATATTTACAGGATAACGAAAAAAACCTAGTTCTCTTTTTTTCAACTATACCAACTGTAAAAAAAACATGGACACTAATTTCAACTTCTACTGCTCGCCGTTGAGAATTTTCAAAAAATCTTATTTTGTTCGTAGGGCCCTACGGCCGTCATTTTGTAATAAATTGTCAATACTCCTGAAGAGTTGCTTAGTCGATTGGTATATTAACATAAGTCCCGAGACTACCTCACACATGATGCCGCGATTACCATACTACCATGTTTTTCGGTAGAACCAACTTTTAAGGGATACATGTGAAAATTTCAAAAATGTCCAAGGTGAAAAATGATTGAAAAAATGTCACCCAGAAAAGTGCCCGTCGAAAGCAATCTATTGCCGATGATGCAAAACAACAGCGAATTGATAATTTAGAGCACTGTTTACGTAGAAAGAGTTTTTTTACGATCGGTACACAACAATGGATGAAACGTGGATTCATCATTACACTCATCATCAACGGCGCAACAACCGGTATCCGGTCTAGGCCTGCCCTAATAAGGAGCTTCAGATATGCCGGTTTTGCGCCGAGGTCCAATTCGATATACCTAAAAGCTATCTGGCGTCCGGACCTACGCCATCGCTCCATCTGAGGCAAGGTCTGCCTCGTCTTCTTCTTCCACCATAGATATTGCCCTTATAGACATTCCGGGCGGAATCATCCTCATCCATACGGATTAAATGACCCGCCCACCGCAACCTGTTGTGGATTTTATCCACAACCAGACGGTCGTGGTATCGTTCACAGATTTCGTTGTTATATAGGCTACGGAATCGTCCATCCTCATGTAGGGGACGAACAATTTTTCGGAGAATTCTTCTCCCGAACGCGGCCAAGAATTCGCAATTTTTTTTGCTAAGAACCCAAGTCTCCGAGGAGTACATGAGGACTGGCAAGATCATAGTCTTGTACAGTAAGAGCTTTGACCCGATGGTGAGACGAGCAAAACAGTTTTTATAAGCTGAAATAGGCTCTGTTGGCTGCCAACAACCGTGCGCGGATTTCATCGTCATAGCTGTTATCGTTTGTGATTTTCGACCCTAGATAAGAGAAATTTTCAACGATCTCAAAGTTGTAGTTCCCTATCTTTATTGTTTTCGTTTAAACATGGCAAAGAACAAGAATCGCTCCTTCACCAGGATAATGCGGCAATTCACATGTCGATAAAAACGGTAAGGAAATTGCACGATTTACGATTCGAATTGCTCCCATATCCACCATATTCACCAGATATGACCCTATCTGACTTCTACTTATTCTCAGATCTCAAAAGGAAGCTCCAGGGAAAGATTCAGCTCCAATGGTGGAGTTATAGCCGCAACTAAGGCCAATTTCCTAGCTGAAGACACAGTATTTTATCGAAAATTTAGGAAAACGCTGGAATGATTGTATCGCTATGGAAGGCAACTATCTTGATGAATAAAGTCGAATTTTGCAAAACAAATGTGTTTTTATTGGTTAGTCTCGGGACTTAATGAAACTTGTGTTACTGGGGTGGGGTGGCTCCTTATCCAATTCTGGAAAGGACATAGCTATAGGTAGCATTGAAAGGAAAGATACCGAACTTCCATCAAACCGCCAAATTTCTTCTGCAAACGATAGCATGTTTGAATTTTTTAGAAGGCCAGTAGCATCCTAGAGAGGAGGTAACGAGCCGAAGTTACGAAGCTGTATTGCCTCTAAATGATACGGGTTTGTATCATATGAATCGAACTCAGGTCCCATTAACCTTAAAATGAAAAATATCCTGAAACTTAACAAATATACTTGCAAGACCCAGCAATTCAGAAAACACGTTCAAATAGGGTTTAAGAAAACATGAAATCTTTATTATATGAGACATCCTTTCTTAGTTAATATTTGTATGCAATTTTTTTTTTTTTGCTGCATGAATGGAAGAAAACTTTTTTCGGAAAACTACCCAATAGAATTGCCACTTATTAGTCCCTCTTCAATCATAAATTTTTCTTCTTAAAACCCAGCGTTAAAAAAGTAACTAAAAAGTCACTGACCTTGATGCTGGACCTTTATTAGTTATCTTCGCCCTCCTCGTCGTCGTCCTGATTAAAAGATAATTTGCTAACTTTTTTCGTATCCTTGGATCTCTTCTTCGATTTCTTCTCTTCCTTTTCACGATTCTCGTTGGAACTATTCGCCAGGACACTGTTTGAATCCTTTGTCGGTTTATGTTTCGCTTTAAAGATGATCCGTTGATTTAAGTCGGCCGGTTTTTCTCGTTCCTCTGGAAGAAAGAATGCCAAGTATAATCGCGAGGGGCCATATGCTAGACACAGCTAAGGAAATGCAATAGTGCGAAGTTTTGGCGGCAAATTGGCAGTACTTGAGATGCGATGCTACATAACCGGAAATGGAATAAAACGGTTGCCTAGACCGTTACACAAGACGTCCCAATTTCCTTAATTTTAAATGCCTGGAACATAACTTATATAAAATGTAATTCTCAGTAATCGGTCGTTCCGTTTTCGGTTCTCCGTTCATGTGTTTTTCGTTTGTCGGAAACAGATCTTCCTCCTGGCGTCTTGCCCCCCTTGCCCAGTTGTTGCCTTCGTCTCTTCATTTTCATTTCGCGTATCGTCGCCCTCTGTATCATGCTTTATTCTTCGCTCTGTTTTGCGCTCGCCGTTCGTCGACCGCTTGCCTGGCGGTAGCCCCGCACATGCCGAACTCGCCCCTCGGCCCTAGACTCTACTGACTTTCCTCTTTTCCGTCAGTTATGATGATTTTCACCGCGTTTGCGTGTAACTTTAGCCGTGCGTCTATTTCGGTGACGCGCTGTGAATGTTCGAGCGGGCGCGCGCCCCGTAGTGGTGACGCGGAGGCATTTTGGGGCTCCAGTGGAAAATCACTCATGGGGTGCTCCGCGGACTGCGGGCCATATCGTTGGCTCGCAGCTCAGTCCTGGCAGGGAATTAATCAACACCAGTCGCGGAGATTCAGACAAATGGGAACAAAGGCATAACTTTACAGGATTTATTCGACTTTTGGGAAATCCGGAAAATGACAATAGTAAAAAACGTTCTCTAAGAAAACTCACTCTTGCACGCCGATTTGCGGTGCGCTCATTAAAACGAGGCCAGGATCTTTGACATCATTTGCACTGCCGGGTTTTTCGGGTCGCACTGCACTTTTTCGAAAAAATCCACAAAATTTCCTTTCCCGAGGGCGACGTAAAAGAATCCGACGACGTACAAAGTGACTACGGATACGGACCGAGAGCACATAAGAGACGAGCGACAGACAAGAAAAAGAAGGTTAGAAAACCCACCAAGAATCGACGAACGAACGAGGCACAAGAAGTGGACAACGATTAAACTGATGCACGATTGGCGCGCGCGGCAGGCAGGCGGCAATCCGACTCTACGCTTTGCACCCAGCATTCATTGCCACTCCGCTTCGGCCCGCGCTTCGCACTACTTCACTCCACTGACACTGCACACCGTGCCTGTCGTCGACTGCTTACCTTTCTCTATTCGAGCCCTCTCCGCCTCTGCTTCCGCAGCTGTTAGATCCCCTTCCTCTAAAACCACTACTTGTGGCTTCTCGTCCTCCCGATCTCCGGCTAACTTGCGACCGCTCGAAGCGCCTGGATCACCTGACCTGGACCCTCCCGCCGAATGTTCTTCTAAGTCCGAGTCCGACCCAGACAAATCCTCAATCTTCTGGCGCTAGAAGTTTACCGAAAGATTAGCATTGGAACGTGCTATTCCAATTGGCCTCGGCCGCTCACTTCCGCGAAAGTCATCTAAGGACATCTCACCTTTGTATCAATATTCGGTCCTTCTTGGTAGCCAATTTGCTCCTTCAACCTCCGCAGGAAAGTCGGGTCTTGTGGCTTCACATACGTAACATTGCGCTTTGACATCTTCTACACATTTGACACCAAATTATACACAAATTTCACACTTTTCACAGTTCAAATCCCGTTTCTTCTGCCGACGATTCGCGGTCAAAACAAAGCCTACGAAACCGGCTGACATTTATCTCATTTATTCACGTCTCTCTACGTTTATTTACGCGCCACAAACAAATAATACCGCACAACGCACGTGGCCTTTTGTTTACATCCGTCTTACGGCAATCTTTCGATCTCCACTTCGATTTAATTGGAAAAAATTAGATTTTTCCCAGGGAAACCTTCGTCCGGGAAATTAACTGCTTTCAATTTAATGACGGCGAATCAACGGAAGAGGACGAAAACAGAATGAGAAAGAACGTATTGGACGAAAGAGGCGAATAAGGAAAATAGGGCGAATGGGCCACTAAGTCAAAAAACGTCAGAGAAAGTATGAACCGTCAAAAACATATGATTCTCTGCCTTCTCACTTTTGCATGGGTTAGTACCGCGATACAGAAAGAGTCAGGGAAACACGTGGTCGTGCGAAATAGAGGGTAGAAAGAATTGATAGTTTGCCTCTTACAGTCAGCGCTTTCTATGTTATACAATCATTTGCATGTCGAGAATTTAAAATCTCTCGTTTTTATTGAAATTAATCCAGCAAAGTGTCCACTAATCAAGCGTCAATTTGAAAAATTAATAATAATAATCGCTGGCGCGACAATCCGATCCGATCCCCTAAGCCAGGAGCGGGAAGTGCAGCCGTCAAAAGAGACGCGGCAGGATCGGTTGGAAAGGTAACAGGCAAGCCATAAAAAAAGTGGTATGGGAGCGCTTAGAGACGAGAGTTTGGAAAGTATCTTGTGATTTACAGTTTCAAAGGCTTTAGCGAAATCAGTGTAAATGATATGTACTTCTTGCCGTGAATTTAGACATTTGGCGACAAAGTTGGTAAAGCCAAGCAGGTTGGAGGCAGTGGAGCTACGCTTAACAAAGCCGTGTTGCTCTTTCACTATGTGGTGGCCAAAGTGAGTGGACAACCAGTCGCTGACATATCTTTCCAGGATTTTAGAACAGGAGGAGAGGAGGGAAATGGGACGGTAATTCTCGGCAAGCGTGCGATCACCACTTTTGTGAATGGGGATGATGAGAGCCTCTTTCCACAGCCGGGGAAATGATTCTCTTCGATGCTTTTGTTGAAAATAAGAGAGAGGGGAGGAGAGATGGACTTACCAGTTTTGAGCAAAAAGAGGTTTGGAAGACCATCGTGGCCAGGTCCGACATTGGCATCAAGTTTGCCAATGTGGTACTCGACAAAGGGGTAAGGGGGGAATGGTAGGCGATGCGAGGCAGGCTGCATCCACTATCGGGAGGGATTCGGAGAAAGGGAGAACATAGCCAGAGGAAAAGTAGCGACAGAGTAAGTTAAGGAGCCAGTGAATTTAATGGACGGAGGGGATAACTGGACAGGTCAAATATTCGTTTCTGAACTTACGTATTAAGGATTTGACCGAGGAGCGTAGAGATTTGAAAAAAAACTAAGTCAGCATAGGTTCTAGAAGCAGGAACTTCTTCCTCGCAGTCTGTTTTTGACGTAATTTTTTGTGAACTTCAGTGATGAACCAGACGGAGTAAGAGCGTAAGCACTTAGGAGAAGAGGGAACGTAACAAGGAAGAAGATCAGATAAAATGGTATATAAGGTGTTGAGTGCTTGGTCACACGTAAATAGAGAGAGGAGGGAGACCCAGTTGATTGCCGTCAGGGCTGAGTTCAGACCTTCGAAGTTCGCCTTATGAAAGGTAGGCTTGCGAGCAACAGTAGAGTGGAGTGGGGACATCTGAGCATCGAACTCGAGAGCAAGATGATGGGCGTCAGGGACAACGTAAGACGGGGCATGAAGGGATTGGGAAAGGCAACGCACAGGAAGGTTAGAGAGTTTCTAGAAAGGTTAAACTGAAGGGCGCCACAGGTGTACATGAAAGTGGATATAGGAAAGAAACGGTGGGGGGAGTTATTAGGGTGGGAGGGAAGACCAAGCGTAATGGGCCAGGAGAGCATCGGAAGATTAAAATCGCCACAGAGGATGAAAGGAAATGAGGGGAAAAAAGATTAGGAATTCTGATAATCTGTCGAAGAAATCCTCATACAGAAAAGGCGTGCTAAGGCAGGGAAAATATACACACGATATGATAAAGGGGTATACGTTTGGCGGAATGACTCACGTGGTGACAGAATCGTATGTGGAGGAGGAGGAGGAAAAGATGATTTCGGCACAGAGAGGGGACTTAACAGCTATTAAGGAAATTCCGCCAGTTGTCTTGCCAAGCGCAGCGCAGTCTCTGTCACAACGAAAGATAGAGTAACCTTCGAGAAGCTAAGGCAGCTTGGTTCTTAGACCCCTTACATTTTGACAAAACAGTGTATAGTTGTCGGAATCATTTAAGTTCGGCGAGGCAGGCGGGCGGGACAGAAATTTTCGCGAATCTTAGTCCTCTGAGTGTCGCCGTGTGATGATGCAGCAGTTGAATTGCATCAAATAGCGTGGTGAAAATTTTGGGCGAATAGCTATGAACGCAGAGGGAATCCACAAACATTTGACGTGGAAAGTTATACCACAAATAGATTCCGGGCCCTTCCAAATAGCACACAGAGTATCATAAATCGGCGAGGAAGTTGCCATAATAAATTTGAAAAAGGGAGTGAAATACACAGATTATCACCGCCTAGGACTCTTCAAGCTATAACACAAGTCATAGTTGACTATGTGATAGTCTGACGACTGAGAATTCTCAGCCCTTTACAAACCACAATTTAAAGGATGTGGAGTGAGAGATAGGATACAGGGAATTGAACATGGCATAATGAATTTTTCCGGTATAAAAATAGATAAACCCAAATATCCAGTAACAGAAACTCTAACCAAAGTCAATACTTTCAAACCAAACAGTTTATACTAACAACCAAAAGCGCTGGCATTTTAATCAAGTAATTTAAAGTGGAGCATGTAATTGCGAATATATCTTCTTCTCAACCAAGAAACAACTGTACCTACGTTTAATATAAAATAACGAAAAAAGTGAAGCTATATTCAAACAAAAAAAAAGAAGAGAGAATTGTAGTGGCCTCGACTTCGCGGCAGGGAACGGAATCTTATTCACCTTTTTCTGAATTAATTTGCTCAAATAATGCATTCTATAATGTGCAATTACCTTAACTTTCGCCGCAGATTGCACATTATTGAATGCATTCGGACAAATAGTAGTTGCATATGTTGCACCATGAATTGTTGGAGTTCAAGGTGAGCGGTTGATGGGTGGACAGTAAGGAAACGGGCGGATTCTGGAAGAAGATTTGGATTTGTCGGTGTCGTACCTGCTTGGTGCCGAGGCTTTCGATTTCGTTCGAGAAGGACTCGTCAGGTTATAAAAGTTCTTTTTATATGGTTCGTGGTGCGCCTTCGACTTACGACTGCACGCGCGCAATCGAACCTTTTTTTATTTTCCAGGTTTAGCTCGCCTTTATTAGTTTATTTCGTTAGGCCGTCGCGAATTCCCTTGTTCCTTATGTCATTTTTAGATCTGGTGCATACTTACGCATCGATGTAGATATGTTGATTTTGTACAAATAACACGTGAGGGATCAAATCACTCAAGGCAGGTTCTTTACAGAATTAACCTACGTTCAAAAAGAAAAGAAATAGGAAGTAATATACAAACAAAGAAAGTGTATACAATGTGGAATCTGAAACCCTAGAAAAATTAAAAGGTTTTTGCTCCCCAAATACACTCCAAGTTTCCCGTAAAAACCACTGATGGCAAAATTCCATTACAACTCGAAAAATTAACACAACATACAAAGTATATACTAGTGGAACAAACTGTTTCGATGTTTCACTCGTCGCCGTAGAAAAAGAGAACAAAGTAAATAAAAATCAAAGAGGAAAACGTGAGAATCCCCAAATCCTTGTCTGGAATCCGTAAACGAGATGAGAACGCGCCATGGAACTGCGACATCCAACATCCAGTGCTCCGCACCAATCCTCCTACAAAAAAGAAGATGAGGACAAAATCACGACGAAGGGAAAGTATTGAGAACAGCCAAGTCTTACGTTACGTCACACACCCCTGTCTCCAACCAAATGCTCGCCTTCCCCGCTGGCAACGAAGAAAAGGCATCTATTCAATATACCATGATGATCAAAATGCCAATAGAAGACGACAGACAAGCACTGCCACCACCAAACATATAAAAAACAGTTGATTCAACTTATCGGTTTAATCACAATTTGCCAGTTTTCGAAGGGAATTACAACTGAACTGGTTAAATATGGAGGCGACCAATTATACCAAGCGCTTCATCAGCTCGTGCTCAAGGTGTGGGACAGCAAATCAATGCCTGATGGTTGGCAAAAAGGCATTGTCTGCCCCATACCTAAAAAGCGACATATCATATAGTGCAGCAATTATAGAGGTATCACCTTGCTGAGTGCTATTTATAGGATATTCTCCGTTTTTTTTTGCTAGGTCGGTTAGCCCCACAGACTTAAAGACCTATGATAGCATAGCTAGGGTACTAACTTGGCTGATGTTAACCAATATGTGAGGTCAGATGAAAGCAGCAGGATCACTCTCGCGATTATTCAAGATTAAAAACGGTCTAAGACGAGAGGATGCTCCATCATACATTCTCTTTAACCTGGCTATGTAAAAAATCATCCGCATAGACGTGGCAAACCTTGCATCAGATGTAGCGATGGCGTAGATCTAGATGTTAGACACCTTTAAGCGATATTGAATTGATGGACCTCGGGACTAAACCGGGATGTCTGGAGTTTCTTATTAGAATAATAATAATGGGATAATGAATATTCCATCGTTCAATCCTCAACCTGGAAAATCATGTCTGCTCTCTTCTCAAACTGTAGGAAAAGTACAATTAGGTGGGATTTAGTATGGTGAACTTATAGCAACTATTTTGAGCGTTCACATGTACTTTTTTTTATCAGCTGGCCTGATTATCCAATCTATAATTTTATACAGTACCAATGTAGATACACTGCCCAAAATTACACCACAAGGAAATTTCGAATCGTCGTCGCCTGCTACTTTTTTCATTGGTGAACTGCATCAAGTTGGTGTTCATATCCTAATAAACCTTTCTTAAGAAATAACTTTTAGTTTTTTTTACTTTAATCCACTAAGGGTTAATAAGATATAATGAGAAGAGAAGGGTCTTTTGAATTTTCCTTGGAGGTTTAATACAGTTACGCTTAATATAATATCTTAGTTTACTCCAACAGTTGGATCATATCTAAATGTAGGAATAGCACGGATGATATTTCAATACTAAATACATACTTATTGGAATCTTCGAAGCTGACGTACATTAATTTAGTATAAAAATATATTAAATTTGAACTTAAACGAAAACAAAACAAAGTGTATATTTGTTCTCTGTTTAAATGAAGCACATATAATCAATAAATATTTAATATTATTACCCACTAATCGATGTCATGATTAGCCCCGGATAGTAACGATTTTTTTCGAAATTTCCCCTTACGTCAAATTTCCCTACAGCAGGTATTTTTCTTACAGTGGTTGGACAGCATAAATGAATGGAACAGAGAAACTGGAACACGAAGGTTGTCACTTCTCGATTCTTCCTTGTTCTGAGTGCTTCGGCGAATTTTTCCTCGACATGTCGCAAGATATTAAATCGTTTTTCCATGAGTGGTGTGCGAAAAACCGGGTTGAACCAAACTACGAGGTTCGACCAACCGGTAAGTAAAGAGAAACAAACAATATTTTGCTCGCCGGCTAACCACATTAACCTTTATTTTGGTAGGTCCTAAGCATCGGCAACGTTTCTTGTGTGAAGTTCGTGTTAATGGCTTCCCTTACGTTGGGGCTGGAAATTCTACGGTGAAAAAGGATTCGGAGAAGAATGCTGCTCGCGATTTTGTTCAATATTTAGTGCGAAGTGGAAAAGTGCAAAGTAGTGATGTGCCGGCGGAAGCATCAGTTGGAGTGGGACCGGAACGCGTCTCGACACCACCCCCGCCCAGCATGGGTGGCGGAGGGGATCACCATCAGGCCAACGTGTTTAGAGACGGAATGGGACCTCAAGATCTGGGAAACGCGTATCGACCGTTTATCGATCGGGCCCAAGAGCAGAAAAAAATGGAGGAGGCGGAAGGTGTGGATGTGAACGCGACGATCCATGGAAATTGGACGATTGAAAATGCTAAGGCGAAACTCCATCAGTACATGCAAATGAACAAAATCTCGGCGGATTATAAATATTCGCCGATTGGGCCGGATCATGCAAGGTATCAAACGGTTCGAGCTGGAATTGTTGACAACGAGCCTCTTAAGATCATAAAATGTTTATCATAATTTTACTGCCCGCATTGAATTGAAATCAACAAGTCAATGTTGGTAGACAGAATTGATTTTATGTTTAGTTTAGTGTGTGGGTTTGTAGTTGCAGCCAGGAAGTTTTGGAGGTTTAACACATCGTTCAATAAGTCCCGGGACTAACTATGAAAACAACATTTGATTGGCAAAATTCTTTATTATTCATCAACATAATCTCCTTCAAGGGTTATACAATCATTCCAACGCTTCTCTAACTTTTCAATGCCATGTTTGTAGAACGATTTGTCTTTTGACTCAAAATGAGCTTCAGTAGCAGCGATCACCTCCTCATTTGATCCAAATCTTTTTCCCTGGAGCATCTTTTTGAGATCCGCAAAGAGCCAGCAGTCGCTGGGGGCCAGATCCGGCGAGTACGGAGGATGAGGAAGCAGTTGGAAGCCTAATTCGTTGAATTTGGTCATCGTTTTGATTGACTTGTGGCACGGTGCGTTGTCTTGATGAAAGATGACTTTCTTCTTCTTCATGTGTGGGCGTTTTTTTCGCTATTTCGGCCTTCAAACGATCCAATAACATCATGTAGTAGTCGCTATTGATGGTTTTTCCTTTTTCGAGGTAGTCAATGAAAATTATACCATTCGCATCCCAGAATACGGACGCCATCACTTTGCCGGCCGGCTGTTGTGTTTTTGGACGCTTCGGGCGGCTTTACCGGTCGTACGCCATTCAGCTGACTGCCGACTTCTCCGGAGTGAAATGGTGAATCCATGTTTCGTCCACTGTCACATATCGACGCAAAAAATCCTGTTTATTGCGAGTAAACAGAGCCAAACAGCTCTCCGAATCATTGATACGTTGTTGCTTTTGTTCCATTGTGAGCAAACGCGGCCGCCATTTGGAAAAAACCTTTTTCATAGGCAATTTTTGGTGCAAAATGTAAATGCACTACCAGTTGACATGTTCACCATCTTAGCTATCTCGCGCACTTTCATTTTGCGGTCACCCATCACGATTTTCAATACTTGCTTGGTGTTTTCGGGAGTTACTCCCTCATTTGGCCGACCCGAACGTTCCGCATCATTTGTATCAGCACGACCGCGTTTCACGTCGAAAACCACCGACAAATGGTTGTTTTCAACGGAGTAGAGTCCGGATAACCTTTTTTCAAGCCATTGCTGAGCTTGACCAGTGTTTTTTCCCCATTAGAAAACAATGTTTTATCAACATGCGAAACTCGTTTTGGTCCATTTTTTCACGATTGCAAAGGTAGCGTCAGTTTAACCACTATAGCTTTCTTGGTTATGTTTCGAATTACATCAAATTTTGACACATCTTATCTAAAGGTTGGTACTTCTGAACCTTGGTATATAGATGGCATTATTAGCGCCATTTCTACGCTAGTCCCGGGATTTATTGAACGATGTGTTATGATCTACAGTCAGTCATAACGAAAATTTTGTCCACATTGGGTCATATCTGAAGCCTGAGATAGTTACTTTGATAGCTAGGTGGAAATTACAGAAAAGGCACTCACTTGTCTCATCATCGGCACTTGGAAAAGTCGTGTAGGGTAAGCAAAGTTATTCGGTCTAATTAGGTTTCACGGGCTCCCATGCAAAAGTCCTTTTCCTTAATTTGTGGATTATAGGGCATTTACACATTCTCGTCCTTTTTAACTGTCTGTCCGTCTGTCTGTCACACGCATTTTTAAAAAGGTGCGGAGTGCGGGAGGTTGAAAGTGATCATTTTTTTAACAAACTCATTCTCAGAAACTACCCAACCCAAAAAATTTGAAAAAAATCAGGGGGTTGCCACTATTTGGTGCCTAGGCTCCGAAATACCTTACATGCCGATACCTATTCAAATGAATAATAGTACATTACTATAATTTTTAGTAATTCACCCTAAAATCACAAAATGCAATGTAGGCTACAGCATAGAGCATTATCCTACTAAATTTGGTGAAAATCGCGCTATTACTAACCAAGTTATACTAGGTCAAAACTGTCGCTCCTCTGCAAATTCAAGACTATGAATGTCAATATCACTTGGAAGTGGATAATTTCACATAATATATGCATATTTTACGTGCTACATCCTAATGGGACAAATGCACAGTCAAATCTCTCTTTGTAAGTCAGGTTAGTGTAAACATGCGCTTTTTTAAGGTTTTGTTGTAAAGCAAAATCTTATTCAAATCGATTCACGGTCTGTCTATCAATATGTCACACGCACTTTTCTCCAAAACGGCTAAACCGGTTTAAACGAAATTTGGTGGACGGATGGGAACTACGAAATCCCACGAATACAGTGAGTGACAAATTTAGATGGAGTTAAAAAATTTTTTCACCGGATATAGTCGTGTAGGATATCAAAAGAAAGGTTCCGATTAGTACTTTGCGAAACTGACATTAGTTTTGGATAGTGCGTGAGTAAGAAGTCAAAATGTACGCGTTTAAAATGAGACAAGACTCATTTCCGGAAACTACCCAACACAAAAATCCTTTAAAGAAATCAGAGCGGTGCACTTAGATGAACTCTAAGCCTCAAAATATGTCCCATTGCGATATCTGCTCAAATTAACTTACTAATTAGACAGAGATTTACTGAAAAGCTAAAAAATAGAGGGCAATGGAATTTCTAGCTATATGACACGGAGCGGTCGTGCACTCGTCGCTCATTACATCTTTTTCTTCAGCCTTTGTCCTGTTCACAAGCGGGGTCGGCTCGTCGCGATCCGTTTCGTCATTTTATTTTATCAAATGCTTGATCAGGATGTAATCGCGAGGCTTTTAAATCCCCCGGCCGGCTTTTTGGTTGCTTACCATTGACTGCGATGTTCAGACCAATATTGGTAAGTGAATTTTCGTTAGCGTGAATTACGTGACTACACCATCGAAAACGCCTCTCTCGCAGTTTTTCCACGATCGGTGCAACTCCATATCGATCGCGGATATCCTCATTTCGGATGTGATCAAAACATATCACGCCACTAGTCCAATGCCATATCTTCGTTCCCATTACCGCAAGACGCCGTTCATTGTTTTTTATAGTCAGCCAGCATTCGCACACTATAGTTATAGAGTGTGAAAAAGGACGAACTTGCGGTAAATTTTAGATTTGAGACGTTCGCCTATACGTCGATCACAAAAAACACCAGGTTGCGTTAATGCGTGAAGCAATTTCATTACGCACTTCTCCATTGGTTAATAGCATTGAACCGAGGTATTTAAATCGTTCAATTCTGGGCACGTTACTGCCATTGACAGAACTGAGCGGTTTAAACATCTCGAGTGCGTTATGCTCCTTACATAGGGAAATACAAAGCCTTTTATACCTGAAGCGTCAAGCTTCCTGTTTCCCGGCTTGTTTGATATTTGATAAGCCTACAGCAGCGAGGCAGGCAGAAAGAAGGACTATCTGTGACAACCGGGATTCGAACCCGTAGCAATGAGTTCAATAAACTAAATTATCGTGTCGTTAGGTTGGTGCAACTTTTATTTACTTTGTGGACTAACTTTACTGTGATAATTAAAGAGTTTTATTGGTGCTCCTAAATTGTTAATAGCTCTTAAAGACTTCGATGAAATGATACCTAAAAAAGTATTTTTCTTGTCACAACCAATATACGATGTTCCTGATGATGGATGTTTCACGTGTAAAAAGTTTTCTGTTTCGTCATGTGAGAAACCATGAGTGCACAACAGTTTCGCTTGTAAATACAGTGAGCAAAAGTGAAATCTGGATGCCGTCATGCGAAATACATAAGGACTCAAGAAGGAGGTAAAAGGAGTTGTATGTGTTCTGATTTTTTACAAGGATGTTTCGTACACGAGGAAATATAAAATAAAATCCTTGCTGATGGTGAAAAACAAAGGAAATTTTATTTTCGTGAGCAAAATTTAGGTCCGGATAGGGCCAAAAATTGTAATAATGACATAGTAGTTCCACCGTATTGGATCTGGAAACAGTTCAAATGGTTCCTATAAGTACTGAACAATTTTGGAAGTGATCAGGGGACTGCCCAATACTTCCAATGCAACTTGATTATCGCTACGGATCGCGATGGGCCTGCCCTTCAACCCGTCAATCACCCAAGCTGTCGCTTTTAGGATCGCATACACTTCAGCCTGAAAGATCGTTGCACATTATCCCAAGAGAAAAGCCGAAAGGTAGACTCATGTGTTCTGATCGTTTCAAGATGGCTTCATATCTTCTACCAAACATGCATGGGGATCCGAGAATCAGAAGGCATTGCAAAAACTGGATTTAGTTCTCCCAATAACTTTTCCAATGCTATGTGTCCCCGCGTTCATTGACCTGAGACCGGATTCTTGAAATAATTGACTCCTTTCCCTCTCGCCCATTTGCATATCAAAACTAATGCATGCTTCGAAAATTGCTTCTCGATATTTTTCATTTGATATCCTACATGGTAATATTCGGTGAAAAAACATATTGCATCCTTCTTTTAGGTTTATGTGGACCCCTGTTTAGTTCAATGTTTAGCGATGTTCACAATTCCATTCTTTCTACCGAATTTTATATCAATAAGTATAACTGTTTCTGCGGAAAGTGCGTCTGACAGACAGGTAGTCAGTGAACCGATTTTAATAAGGTCTTGTTTTCAACAAAACCTTAAAACGGACTGGGGAAAAGTAGCTTCTTATATGATTCATATATCAGTATGTTATTTTCATGACTTAAGATGAAGCAATCTCGTGTGTTTCCATCGGAGTCAGATATTATTAGCCCTTCCCGAATTTGCCTGTTCTTCACTTGTCACAAGCGACTTGACATTAACTTCAGACCTAACCCCACCTAACCTTAGCTACTGAAAAATCGGGAATTTTTCTCTTATATAGAAAGAAATCAAGTTTCGTTATGACACACTGTGTCGATCAATAAAACCTCATTGAAAAAATCCTTCAAGAAACTAAGCAGAATCGAACCTAAACACTAAACAATTTACACCACCGTCTTTTTTTCGAATCCAATGGGGTCTTGTTTCTCTGCAATGGTAAAAATTGAGCCTGAAAATATGATACTTAATTTTTGTGTGAATATCTGGATATGTTTTCCAAGATGATCGCACAAAATAAGAAATGAACGCTTGCATATATGCATAAATTGGTAGTCAGTTCGTAATCATCTTCACCTCTTTTTATAGAATGGAAGTGAATGCTGATCATGGCGTCAGAAATCCATAGTAGCAGAGAGATAAGACCCCTTTACTGGAAGGTACAGTTTTATTTTATTATTTTATCTTTGATTATAAGATGTCTCATAAAGTGTGAATCCAATATTCATAAGATTGTTTTAGTAGAAAGGCAAACAGTTAAGTAGAAACCACTTCAAGTGGTTTCTCTGGCAAAGCCTTTCATATTCGAGCCTATAAGTCATCATTTCCAACGTTTTCAGGAGTTTTGTTGCTGAAATGCGTATTTTCGTTCGTGAATTAAAACGAACCGTAATAGGTCGTGAAACTGGATCAAGCAAGCAATCGGCCAGCAAATCGTGTGCTCTGTCTCTAGTTCGTCAACTGTATCATCTTGGCGTGATCGATGCTTTCACAGGTACTCTGAAAAAGAAGCCGGATGAAGAGCAAATGAAACCATATCCTGTCAATATTGATCCCCAATTAATGAATCAAGTCGATCAATGTATAAATGAATTAGGTCTTGACGTCATTAATCTCAGCAATGTGAAACCAGATCCAGAAACAAATGCAGTTTGCGTGATGGTAAGTTTTTTTTTAAAGGATTTAGATTATATTGGGGTGGGGAGAAAGAAATTTCGCATTTGTGATCGAAATTTGACGCTTAGCATACTTAGAATTATCCGATTTATGTCAAATATGCGCGGTTTTGTCCTCACAGTAGAGAACCGAATTGAGAGTCTGGCCATAGCTCATAATGGATGATTCCCTGCCAATCCCACCAAACACAGCAAAACCTTCCTGGCCGTCAATCTGGGCTTGGCGATGATTTGAGCCGGCTCGTCGCGCTTCGATCACGATCTTTTTCGCTTGAGGTTGTCGTACATGACCCACTTTTCATCACCAGTCACCATTCGTTCCGTTTCAGTCCAGCTTTTTTGGGAAACCAATTTCTCTGTAAATGGTTCCAAACGGTTTTATGGTCTATACCCAGTTCCTGGCCAATAGAGCTAATGCTCATATGCCGGTCTACTTGGATGATTTCCACGATTTCATCGGTTTTTACGACGTTTGCCCTACCAGTATGGGGTGTATCTTCGACATCCACTACACCAGAAAGAAATCGATCGAACCAACGCTGTGTTGTGCAATTGTTACAGTATCGGGCCCATAAACTTCACAAATTTTTCCGGCCGCCTTCGTTGCACTTTTACTTCTCAGGTTGTAAAAACGTAAAATATGACGAATTTCTTGCTTGGTGGACTCCATCTTTGACGCGTACGAACGTACGATCACCACAACACTGTCACTGAGACTTGTAGCACAGGTTGTCGTCTTCAAATCGCCGTATAGTATGACCCGATGCGATAAGTACAACACAAGATACTAAACGTATCGCCATCTATTGACAAAATATGACATTTCTTTTTCCCCAATCCAATATAATCATGGGAAAGTGTTTTCTTTTATTTTGCTGTAAACATAGATACGTAGGTCATTTGCTTCCACAATCGTTAGTTATTGTTTCTTTTTTTTTGTAGTCACAAAAAATGGAAACGAGAAGATCCATCAATCCAAACCAACAAATGGGCTCTGTAATTCCATGGGCTCCACCGCAGCCTAATTGGCATGTTTGGAATGCATGCAATATTGACGAAGGATACTTAGCTAATACAAGTTTAGATCAATTAAGTGAGGATCTAGAACGACAGATGCGCGAAAAAAGAATGCACGATCAGGAATATCAGCGCTTCTTAGAATTCCGACAAACATTGCCAATAGCATCCTTACGAAATGATATCATGACCGCTATCAATGACAATCCGGTTGTGATTGTGCGAGGCAACACAGGATGCGGAAAAACAACTCAAATCGCACAGTACATATTGGAGGACTACATCTCCTCCGGGCAAGGGGCCCATTGTAATATTTACATAACGCAACCACGGCGAATTAGTGCCATTTCTGTTGCAGAGCGTGTCGCTAACGAACGGGCTGAAAATCTTGGTGAATCAGTTGGATACTCGGTTCGTTTCGACTCTATGACTCCACGTCCTTATGGAGCAATTTTGTTCTGCACGATTGGTGTCTTGCTACGAAAATTGGAAGCTGGGTTGCGAGGTGTTTCTCATATCATCGTCGATGAAATCCACGAGCGCGATGTGAATAGTGATTTCTTGTTGGTTGTATTACGTGATATGGTCCACACTTACCCTGACTTGAGAGTCATTTTGATGTCCGCCACAATTGACACAACTCTTTTCGCTGAATATTTTGGCGGTTGTCCTGTTCTTGAAATACCCGGTCGTGCCCATCCAGTTCAGCAAATGTTCTTAGAAGATATAATCGAGCTTACCAAATTTGTACCATCACAAGAGAGCCGGAAACGTAAACGAGACCAAGAGAAAGAGGACAAAGAAGAAGGCGTCTTTGATGAAAATGATCAAAATCTTAACAAAGTTGTTGATCCAAAATATTCAGAACAAACACGCACGACAATGGCTCAACTGTCTGAATCAGAATGTAGTTTTGAGCTTATTGAAGCCATCTTGAATATCATCCGACAGAAAAATATCCCTGGAGCGATTCTAGTCTTCTTGCCGGGTTGGAATTTGATTTTCGCCCTGATGAAGTACTTGCAAAATAGTCCAGTGTATGGTAGTTCGGCGTATCGGATCCTGCCATGCCATTCGCAAATCCCACGAGAAGATCAGAGGAGAGTGTTCGAACCAGTGCCGCAAGGTGTTTCGAAGGTGAGAGGGTTTTCTTTTTAACATGGTTGAGAGTGGCCAATTCAATTCATATCTGTTTCAGATTATCCTTTCTACAAATATCGCTGAGACATCAATAACCATCGACGACATCGTCTATGTTATTGATATTTGTAAGGCTCGAATGAAGATGTTTACGTCCCACAACAATCTAATCAGTTACGCCACAGTTTGGGCCAGTAAAACCAACCTGGAACAACGTAAGTATAGGGAGTCCTTTTCATATAGTTACTTAACATTAAAACCTTCATAACTTCGGATAGGCAAAGGACGTGCTGGTCGAGTCCGACCCGGATACTGTTTCACACTTTGCTCCCGAGCCCGTTACGAAAAACTGGATGACAATTTGACACCGGAAATGTTCCGTACTCCTCTACACGAACTTGCATTGAGCATCAAACTCCTTCGTCTTGGATCAATTCATCAGTTCCTCTCAAAAGCAATAGAGCCACCACCACTTGATGCTGTAATCGAAGCAGAAGTTTTGTTACGCGATATGAAATGTTTGGACGAAAAAGATGAACTGACACCACTAGGAAGGATTTTAGCGCGACTACCAATTGAGCCACGCCTAGGAAAAATGATGATTTTCGGTTGCATATTTGGAGTTGGCAATCCGTTGGCAGCCATGTCGTCATATTCAAGCACGTTTGCTGAGATATTCACGTTGGACATTGGACAAAGACGTTTAGCGAATCATCAGAAGGCATTAGCTGGTAAAAGATGTTCCGATCACATCGCAATGTTGGTTGGGTATCAAATGTGGGAGAGAGCTCGTAATAAGGGTGAAGACGAAGAGATACGATTCTGCGAGTGGAAGGGACTCCAACTTCCTACAATGCGAATGATATCTGAGGCCAAGCGACAACTCTTGGAGCTTCTTAATCAAGCAGGATTTCCGGAAGAGACAATGCTCGATATTGATGTCGATGCAAACAGTGACGACAGTCCTGATCTTGATACATCGTCAGCATTGCTCTGCTCAGGACTATATCCCAATGTTTGCATGCACAAAGAGAAACGCAAAGTGCTTACAACCGAGTCGAAAGCGGCGCTTCTTCATAAAACGTCTGTAAATTGCAGCAATTTGGCCATCACATTCCCATATCCGTTCTTTGTTTTTGGTGAAAAGGTGCGTACAAGAGCTGTCTCTTGCAAGCAACTCACTATGGTCCCACCGATTCCGTTGATACTTTTTGGCTGTCGTAAGATTGATCTAGTTGATAATAACACTATTCGATTGGATAATTGGCTGAACTTTGAAATGGATCCCCTTCACGCAATCAAGTTGGCCGCATTGAGACCAGCTCTTGAGGAGTTGATAACGCGAGCGTGTGATGCTCCCGATGAGATATTGAATTTCGAACCGCCATTATTGAATCTTGTGAAGACAGTCAAGGAACTATGCAGAATGACAACTGGTGATTACAATATTACTCGCGAGACGGGAATCTTGCCTGTGCAGCAAAGATCGCTAGGTGGGCCAGGAGGTCGAGGCGGTGGCAAATTCAGTAGGCCAAACTCTAATAGCGGAGGTGGTAGCTTTGGGGGCGGATTTGGTGGAAATGGTGGAGGAAATCGCTTCGGCCGCAACGGCGGATTCGGTGGTGCACGGAATGGGAATTTTGGTGGCGGCCGGAGGGGCGGCGGTGGTTGGATGTCTGGAAATCGCCAAAGATTTTAAGAGCTAAAATCTCATTAATATTATTTTGGATTTTACATTCGATGTATTGTAATTTTAATTACTTAAAATAAATTTTAGAGTGCAAATTTTGTGGTTTTATTTTTGTTTGTATAGCGGAAGGATATGTTCTTGACGCTGGCTTCGTAACTGTCACGTTATATTAACTAGTGAAGGTCGACTGGTCGGATCTCATTAAGTGTAAAGGAAGGAACAAATACGTTCAAATTTTCCTAAGGATCGTTTGGGACAATTGCTCATTTCAATGCAAGTAATTATCGGCGTCCAACTAAGAGTCAATGATTACAAAAATCGTCAACTAGAACGCGATAGCAGAAAAAAAGATAAAAGTTGACTTACCACTTTCACAGATGTCTCAAGGACTAGGTGGCCTGAGCTAGTTATGCTTCCGATTAAGATTGCATAATGCGGCAAGTCCTCATCGGATCGGCGCACACTGGGACCTTTTCTTCGAAAATAGCGCTCAAAACCTCAATTTTAATTTCACGTTATTTTGAACTTATTATATGACTGAAACAATGTATACAATTCGGCAAATCATGAGGTAAATGGGTTTAGTCCCAATTGTTTACTTTCACCACTTTTAGTCCTTGTCATTTCCCGTTGGTATTAGACTTAATTATTACATATATTCGAACTGGCACAAGCAAATATTCGTCAGTTGCCTATCTTTCGCAAGTTCTTCTTCAAATTACTATGGCGAGTTCTAGTAATGGTATGTAATACATTAAAATACAAAAAACACATTTTAATGGCGAAATTAGGGAGAAATTTGCATTCAAATCTGACCAATGAATTTTATTTTTGAATGTGAATATTTCAATTTTGCGCAAGGCGATTTCAAATCCGCCAATGTAGTGTTACAATAGAAGGTTCAAATAAATTAAATGTGAAGGAAAAAGTGAAATCCCCTTGCGCAAAATTTAAAAATTGAAAAAAATAAATTTAGTGTGAAAAATTTGTGCAGTGGTTTTGCTCTATTTTAGATGATTCTTGCACTCAAGTTTCCATGACAAGGAAGAAAATGTGCGAAATATTTTTCCAAACCAAACAAACATCATTTGAAGATGCTTGGAAGGTCATTTGTCAAAAAGTACCGTCACAAGTTAATTGCCTGAATCCGCACAACATAACTTCAAAAAATTTTAAATCGAAATTAAAGTGGATATGTAGACAAAAGGACCGCTTTTTCCATACAGAAAAGAGATGGCTAGAAGGGTCCTGAATACTTTAAACCAACCGACATTCAAGAGGTGGTTGCGGTCAGCCGCTATTAGATTTCCAAGCAAGTAGCGTGCAGACGAAACATAGGAAAACAGCAGCGTGTTGAAAATCACCCGGATGTTTTAGCTTATGGTATGTAAATGCAATTGAGGGCGAGCGGTAGAAAATTTGCAGCATACGTGGTGAAGAAAGTAACCGAACTACCAGGATTTGCTCAAAAACATATAAAAGAAATATGTCCAAAAGTCAAAATATTTGCCAGTAACTGATGACCTGTCTATGATAATTACAGCTGAATTATCCAAAAAACAATATAACGTAATCCGAAGTTATGCGAAGCAAATATTCACGCCTTACAAACTTGTCCAAAAAGAAAAATAAAAATGTTATCCAAAAAACATTTCGTTGAAAGAAAGTGAAGCTGAGGTACCGATACAATCAATTTTAGACCATACTGCCTGTCGGCTACTGTCAGCTCAAAAAGATATCATTAGAAGTTTAGATCCTCGGATTCTCTAACCCTACTTTTAAAGTCGAGTTTCGATAGTAGTTCCAGTCATCCCCAGTACAAACAAAAATTCGTATCAGAACTTCACAACAATAACGATGGATGATAAAGAATAATCTGTGGCGCATAAAGCCAGATTCACAATGGTAAATTATGCAATGCCTTAAGTGAGACTAAATCTTCTCTCCCATGCTATTTATGCGATCTTAAGATTTTAACAATTTACAACAAATGTTATCCAGAAGTGTCAATGATGGCTTCTTGTCGTTTGGTCAGTGTTACACTCATGGATAAAAGCATTTGAATTTTTACTGCAACTAACATAAATTATCGATTAAATTTTCGCGAATCACAAAAGGAACCGAAGATATTGTTGAGAACAACAAAAAAATCCTTCAAGAAAAATTGAGGAAAAAAATGTCCGCAATAATCGACCAACCCTGGACCTGGAGTCAGGAAGTTTTTAAAGAAGAAGAAGAAGAATCCGCAACTATCTCTGGAGTTGAAAAAGAACTTATTAGGCGGTTTTATATGATTCTAAAAACAATTTCAAGTAGTTTCCATATAAATAAACAAAATTTATTGTTTAGGAACGGCCAAATTATACATACGCTTATATGCAGGGAACTAGCGAGTCCGACTGTGCATAAGATTTTAATTCACAGCCTAGAAATTATTTCGCACCCATTGTTATCAATCGGATAGCTCAGCAAGGAATCACAAGAAGCCCGAAACAAAGATTTTAAGGCCTGCAGGGAATATTTTAGCCGAAAGGCTTCAAGGCTTCACAATATTACAGACACCTTCAATAGACTCTTAATTTCTTCTGATCCCTTTATTACTAACCTGCGAAAACTACCAACTTTAAAGGGAAATCATTCGATAGGGATGTTTGTGATACAATATGTTAACGGTGGACTTGGATAATTCAGCTCCCTCAGTACAAGACCTTCAAATCACGGATTCTGATGATTCCGTCCTTAATTAGATTCAAAATTTATTATTGGCTCTAAAAAGAATCACGTGGAATTAAATATACATTTCTATTTTTTCCTATTTTTTTTATTATAATCATTTTTTATTGAAATAATCCTTATCTTAATATTTTACTTTACATAACAACTGAACCAAGCTTTAAAAATATGTTAAATGCTCTAACGTTTTTCATTTTTATTGTTTCAAATTTCTGCGTTCTACATACATATATATTATGCGAAATTACGTCTTTTTATAGTTTATCCACCCTTTTATCCCATTATTTATTATTTACAATAAGATTCTAACACGAAAAAAATTGTTTTGAAGTTTTGAGCACGAGCGCCCTGTAAAGGCCCCAGTGTGCGGCGGTGGCCGCTGGAAATCATCATGCATAGGGCCGAGCTGGTAGTACATTGATTCAACTGATGTTAATCAGTTAACGTGCTGGTTATGTGTTAAGGGCAAATATTATAGATCTGGTGTGGGATCAACCGAAGCACCAGCCCGAGGATCATCTTCCCTGCAACAGAAAAAGTGCTAATACGGCCCCAAGCCAAGGTAGGAATAAGCGTACTTTGAATACCTTGGACACCTTCAGTTTCCAGTAAGATCGTCGCATAGATATTTTTCTCGAAGTGCTCTTGGGGCCAATGCATTAATTTCAATTTAAAAACAAAACAAAATGCCGATAGATGATGAAGAGGTGATGATGACAGGCGCATCATCGAAGGACAAGTTGCTGGTATCGAGCCAGGACAAAGTAGCCATCGCGGGCTGTACAGTCAGTACCAGCCGTAGCACCACTGTGCTAACATCAACAACAGGGACCGCCGGAAGCGAGGCAGCAGATGGATTGCTGATCTCCAATTTGGAAACCACGTTCATCGAACTGGGCGTAGCTAGTACCAGCTACAGTATTTCTAACCCCCAACGGTAGGTGTTGGGAAAGCGAAAGAAGTCCACTGGAGTCCTGTTCAAGAGCCTGTACCAGAAGATTATACATACTTGAGGCAAGATTGCGAAAAATAATGAGGTGAGTACTGGGAAACCAGCTTTGCCTTCAAGCATAATCGATCCCAAATGAGTTCGAACAGCAAAACAAGAGGAGCGGAGTGTGTGAGGACTCGGATGCTAAGTAACCTATGAAAATAGTGAAAAAGCAACAGCCGGCCGACGAGGCACGGACTTAAAAACTTTCAGCAAAATGGCCAGGAGTCTGGTGATTTCACTAGCGACAAGCTGGTGTCGTAGGCATGGACCAGTATTCAGGCCCGGCTGTCCGAGGTGGTCATCAAGCATCTCCTGGATGGCAAGCGGGAACAAGGGGTGCTTTGATTTCTCCCAGGTGGCCCTTGGCTTCCATGTCATAGCATGTGTGGGCCTATTTTCACGGGACTTTCTCGATTCGTGCGACGCATGAGAGAACGTAAAGTTCAAAGTCATCCCATACGACGGAATTCCCAGCAGATCGGTTGCTCACATCTGGTTGCCGAAGATCCGCATGGATGATAAACAAAGAGGAGGAACTCCAGGTGAGCAGCCGAATAAAGTACTGGATAAGGCGGATTATAAAGTTTGGTTTAGAATCAGGAACGCAAAAGTGAAAATGTTCAGTTCTGCAAAACTGGCCGAAGGCCTGGACCCAGTCGACACGGCCAACGAGTTTTGGAGGAATTAAGCGACAGTCCGACTGGGACTTATGAACCTTCTGCGCAAGCTGGATGTAGTGCAGTTAAATCTGCAGCACGCGAAGTGCGTCTCAGCTAATCTGCTGGCCTTCCTCCTAAATAAAGATATCGGTGTCGCCTTAATACAAGATCCCTGGATCTGAGGAGTGCGAACCGGCGGGGCTCCAAAGTAAATACTGCAATTTATTCCATAGCACAAGAGACTTAGGGCATGAGAACGTGCATACACTATCTCCTTGGTTTACATGGCCCACGACAGATCAGCTCCATCAGAAAAACTACAACATTTGGCGGCTTCCATCGCAGCAAAGAAGACCAACCTGTTGATAGGCTGCAACGCCAATGCAGGGCATACGCTTGGGGGTAGCTTGGAATTCGAGGGGAGTCTCTCTTCTTTATTATTAACACAAATCTATTAGTGTGTAACAGCGGCAGTACACCAACCTTCCATTTTCGCAGTTCGGAGAACTATGACGTTTATTAGGAGGTGCTTGATTTTCTAAGGACAATGGGACTTTCAGAGTGAATAACTGAAGAGTGTCTGACCAGAGATTTTTCTTAGATCACAGCTGGATGTTTTTCAATCTAAATCCAACTGTTGAGTTTTGCAACCGTTTCAGGACTCCCAGGGGAATCGACTGGTGGAAGTTTCGGGGAAAAAACTCTCTCTCTGATAGACGAGCTGGAGTCAAAGTTCATGGCTCTGGAAAAGGCATTCAAAGTGTCGTGCTCTGCTAAATCCAAAAAGAAGACATTGTTACCGTGGTAGAATGAAGAGATCTAGTGTAGGCGCGAAAACTGACAGCCATACAAGAAGTGTTTGAAGAGGTATAAGTCAGCCACAAAGACTGCCAGAAAGCGGGCCTGGCACGATTATTGTCATAACATTGAAAGCACTAGTGAATCTGAAAATTCAGGCCACGGAACATAAGAACCCATTCGTTCTTAAAAGATGAGATCCTGGAGCTGCTAGTTCAGATGCTCGTCAGCGAGAGTGAGAGCCTTGTTTGAAGGGTTTGAAATCTCAGTCGTGCTATTACGTAGCTTACATAACAACGAAATCGATGAGCGACACCATGACCGTCCGGTTGTGGATAAAATCCGCCTCAATAGGTTAGGATGATCCCACCCGAAAAGTCTATAAGGGCAATATCTATGGAATAAAAAGAAGACGAGGCAGACCCTGCCTAAGATAGAGCGATGGCGTAGGTCAGGACGCCAGACAGCTTTTAGGGATATCGAATTGGTGGACCTCGGAGCAAAGCCAGGATGTCTGGAGTTCCTTATTAAGGCAGGCCTAGACTGGATACCGGTTGTTGCGCCGTTGATGATGATGATGATTACCGAGGATAAAATAAATTGGGTTATAAATAACATCTCCGCATATAAAAATCTCCATGCCCAGATGACATAATGCCGGTGGTAGTGGATGGTACAGAAACAGTAATATAGGGTTGTGCTTTGGCTTGTAGAGATTTGCCGGAGATGCATTTCTTTCGGATACGTACCACACTCTTGGAGACGCTCGAACGTGGTTATCGTATCGAAACCGGCCAGGCGCGGCAATGAGTCCGCAAAGGACTTTCGGCCAATCAGTCTCACCTCTTTCGCGTTGAAGGCCCTACAACCCATCCAAGACATACGTGTAAAGACGATTATATGGAAAAAACGCCTTTCTCCGAGTCCCAATACGCCCACCTCAAAGGCAAATCCATTATAAACTGCTTTCCACGAGGCAATTAGCACGGTTGAGAGGTCGCTATACTATCAGCACTATACCCTAGCTACCTTCCTGGATATAGAAGGAGCATTCAACAACGTTAATACTAATGCCATCAAGGAAGCTATATCCAGAATAGAATTTTGTGTGGGGGGGGGGGTATTAGAATGCCTTGAGAGATTGAACACGCAATAAGGTCTGGATACTCTAGGCTCAAGGTCATGTTTGATTAGAAGGCAATGAGGCAGTGGACGAACTGGCCAGGAACGGGGTAATTACGCCTCTACACCGACCAGAAACCTTTTGTGGGATCGGAAACGGGTTCATGACGATGACATTGAAAAATGAAGAGGAACGACTGAGGGAACTATACTGGGCGAACCTATCAGGTATAGAGAAGTCCAAGTTGCTCATGGGGAGATACGAATCCAAGCGTTCAAAGAACTGTTTACACCTCACCTCATTGGTCACTGTCGACTAAACTATACCCTGGGGAAGTTAGGGATATCTACAGCCACTGCTTGCAGGCCTTTGTGTAGTGCGATGACCCCTTCATACATGTTCTGTGACAGTGTCCGGCACTTGTGTAAAGTAGGTTGAGGCACCTGGGAGAATACTTAATATCAGATGCCAAGTTGGAATACTTGGCGGTAGTTAATATATTAAAAGTCCTGCCAGTTATAGGCTTGCTTGACATATTATAGTTAAAAAGTACTCTATAACCAGCAGAAGGAGCCCAATAGTTTTTCTAGGATACAAGACAACTTTCCTAAACAAAATAAAAAAGGGGCGACAATTGCATTACAATGCAGTAGAATCCATTTTTCCAAGGTGGCTGACGAATGGTTCGCCCCAGAAGCACTTGGTGCAGAACAGGAAAAGAGTGCAAGATTCTAAAAACGTCGTGGGGAAGTTGAAGCGTATTTCGACTTACTATACAATGGCGCGATATGTCCCACTGGGATAACCATATAATTAAATTGTCCTAATTACAAACAATTAACTTTTCCGGCTGCTTACATCTTTAATTAATCGTGAAGGACAATTTTCATCAATATTGTTAGGTAGGTTGACTGCACCTTCTCCAAACTATTCCAAGAACCTAAGGTTTTTTTCGAGGGTAGTTTTTCTTAGAGAGGAGGGAAGGGGTGAACTTACGTTACATATTTTCAAGGGCAAGACAATCACATTTACGGAAAGATGACCAGATCAAGGAGCAGTACTCGAGGGTATTCTTCACGAGGGAATTGAAACGAGCCAAGGAGGGTTGGATGAAGTCAAAATCAGAGGAGGAGCGAAGTATAAAGCCTGACAATTTTGCTGCTCGATTGGTGACTTTGAGGTAATGTACGTCGAAACGAAGCGCTAAACCATTAGTAGAACATCAACGAACTAGAGTTTTTAGTTTAGATTGAATTGAAACACGGTCCATAGGGGACAATATAGCAGAAGGCAGCTTAATGTGGGCGGTATAGAGGAAACAAGGGCAAGTAAGGAGGGGGAAGGTCGTTGACAAAAATAAATTAAAAAAGGACCCAGAATAGACCCCTGCAGGACCCCGGAGGAGGAAGAGAAGGAGCGGAATGTGCAGTCATAAAAAAAACGCGGAAGGATCGGTTGGAAACAAGTGGCATGGCGACGCTTAAAAACGAGAGTTTGGATAGAAGTATCCTGTTATTTACAGTATCGAAGGCTTTAGCAGAGTCAGAGTAAATGGAATGCACTTCCTTCCGTGAATTTAGACATTTAGCGCCACTTTTGTGAATGGGGATGATGAGAGCCACTTTGCACAAGCTAGGAAAATGATTCTCATCGAGGCTTTTGTTGAAAACAAAGGATAGAGGAAGACAGATGGGTTGACCACTTTTCAGCAAAAAGAGGTTTGGAAGACAATCGTAGCCAGGGCCGACATTGGCATCAAGTTTGCCAATGAATTACTCGATAAGGAGGGGAATGGTAGGCGATGAGGAGTAGCGGCAAAGTAAATCGCAAGGTAGAAAGGTTTGCGGATTCCACGCTCCAGTGAGCCTTCAACACTGGTCAGATATTCGTTTCTGGACTTACGTATTAAGGATTTGATCGAGGAAAGTAGAGTTTTGAAAAAACTAAGTCAGGATAAGCTCTAGAAGAAATGAACTTCTTCCTCGCAGTGTGTTTTCGACGAAATATTTTGTGAACTTCAGTGGTGAATCAAACAGAGTAAGAGCGTAAGCAGTTAGGAGAAGGGGGGGGGGGGCAGAGAAGAAGATCAGATTAAGTGGTATAGAAGCTGTTGAGTACTTGGCCACACGTTATTGGAGAGAGGAGATTGCCACCAGGGTTGAGTTCAGACCTTCGAAATTTGCCTTACGAAAGTTAAATTCGGTAGGCTTGCGAACCACAGGGGAGTGGAGTCGGGATATCTGAGCATCGAACTCGAGATCAGGATGATGGACGTCAGAGGCAACTTAAGAGGGACATGAAGATAAAGAGTGTGATCTAAGTGGTTTCTAGAAGGGTGGGTGGAGTTATTAGAGAAGGAGGGAAGGCTGGGAATAGTAGGCCAGGAGAGCATAGAAAAATTAAAGTCGCCACAGAGTATGAAAGGAAGTGAGTGGAGCAAAACGTTAGGACAACTAATATCTCGAAGAAATCCTGATACAGAAAAGGGTGCCTGGGCCAAGGAAAATATACAAAGGATATAATAAAGGGGCATACGTTTGGCGGAATGATTCGTATAGTGACAGAATCGTAGGTGGTGGAGGAGGAGGAAAAGATGATTTCGCCACGGAGAGGGAACCTAACAGCTATTAGGGTACCTCCGCCGGTTGTCTTGCCAAGCGCAGTGCAGTCTCTGTCACAACGGAAGACAGAGTAACCTTCGAAGAGCTCGTAATCTAAAATCCTGTCATTCAACCAGGTTTCAGAAATGGAGATGACGTGATTTTGGAATGCTAAGGCATACTATTTGAAATCCGACAGCTTGGTCCATAGACTCGTTGCATTTTGATAAAACAGTGTAAAGTTGTGAAAATCATTTAAATTCTGCGAGGCAGGCGGGCGGGCCGAACATTTTCTCGAAGCTTAGTTCTCTGATAAGGCTTGTCGAAGACCCCCTGTTGCCAAAAGGAAGGTTGGACGATAGCATCCAAGTCGTGGGGATATGTCACTTTGAAGGAAGCTATCACTCGGTCAGGAGGCGTATCCTTCGTCAGCTACACACATGAGAAAGGTGAGAAAGTTGGGTTGGCCTTGCTTCTGATATAGGCCAGAATTTCGTTGGAAGTGGTGGGGTACGCTGGCCTCGATACGGACAGTAGTTGCGGTGGCGAGGCAACGTTCAGCAGGGGGTCGCTTGGGCCACATGAGATTAGGAAGGGGGCGGGGGCGGGGCGTCGACACGGACAGTAGTTGCGGTGGCGAGGCAACGGTCAGCGGGGGGTCGCTTGGGCCACATGAGATTAGGAAGGGGGCGGGGCGTCGACGATGCACAGGAGGACGCGTGCGGTGGCGCAAATGCAGTGACAATAGGTCAATCGCCAGAACTGCGTAGCGCAGTCGATGCTGCTACGGATGTCGTCGGGATGGTATGATGTTTTGAAGACGCACTAGAACAATGCGTGGTAGACAAGTGCGGAGGATTAATTGACCGTGGTGATTAACTTGGGGAATGGATAATCGCGGCCTCTATTGTCATATTCCCTTGAGTTGTTGGTCTCTTGTTTCATTTAATTTATCAGAGTGTAACGATCGATAGAAGACCATTGGTGCATAAATAATCTACTATCAATGAAGAACGAAAAAGCTGACTGACGATTTCGCCCAAGGCAGAGGCAACCCATTAGACGTTGCCTTACCTCTGCCCTGGGAGCAGCGTGACCGAAAGTTACGACAGATGGAAATCGCTCCACTTAAATATAATCGCAAACACGTACCGTCAGTCAGCTTTTTCGTTCTTTTTTTCAAAACTTGGGTTTAACTCAAAAAAGAGGAGTCCGTGGACTACAAAAGAGGAAGTAAGTTGCTTCCCAAGTGGTCCGGTCCGTCACTAAGTTGGTGCGGACTCAGGATTCCCAGCATCCTTAACAAAAATTTACTATCAATGGTTTTTTCTCACCTCGTTGTTTTACGTTGTGGTGGCCTAACCCAACAGTGCTCTTCGTACATGGATTGATTTGTAGACCACAATCAGAGCCCCCGGCTGTGACAAACAACAACAGTAGCAGTCTATACTGAGTGCATAGCATGGTATACAAGACATACTTAAATCCCTACCGAACTAAAGAGTACGGCAGCCGAAGGTCTCTTGTCCGCCATGTAGCCGTAACCACAACCCCCATAAAACTCCCACTAGCTGGCAAACCGTAACACATTTCTCAGAAATCCCCCTGAGACAGATGAACTCGGAAGGATATTCCGGTCACTATTGTACCAGATAACCTCTGGTGAGGCTTCGTGGCCGGAGCCACTTCAGATGAGTTCCGGTGCAGACTCGGGTCTGGTCGCCCAAGGACTTGAAGTATTCGCCTAATGCATCACGAATACAGTGTTTCCTTTAAGCTTTATATGGTATTAATACCTTGATTTTTGTCAAGATTGACGATGGCTCGGCTTACTATGATCAAGTTCGTTACGCATATCACAAATGATAATCTAACACTTATAAAACTACTTTCCACCGCCGGCAGCACTGTTCGTTTATCGTCTTGAACTTCTTCTCGGGCCAGCGCAGCCCCTCCAAACAATTCTTTTTCCTCGCTACTATCCCTTTCTGACTGAGTGCAATATTCCCATAAACAACAAGCAAAAGAACGAGACCACAATACACCTATTTCGGTGCGAAATTCAAGTGATGTGCGAAGAAGGAACGAACGAGCGCCGATGAAATTGCGAAGAGACAAGTTCCATTATCACTAATTCCTATGGTTCAATGCAATTCTGCACGTACCAATTCCGATTCATTCCCGGTTGGTGTTGTCGATCCCGCGGCAGCTTGCGCCGTCTGCGGTGGTTTGTGCAGTTGAAGTTTGTCATTCGAATGTGACGTATGCAGTTCTTGTGGTTGGTGGAGTGACGTTTTCCAGGTTGCTCCAGCAGCGGCACAACTTGGTTCTTGTTTTGCGTTTCGCTTGGTCCGGTTCGCGTTTGTTACGTGCCCTATATCTCGGGCAATTTGTTGTTTTTCGCATTTTCATTTTCATCTTCCCCTGGACGAATCGAGAAGGCTATCAACAAGCGAAAAGTGGAGTCGCGAGAAAGCTGCTGGACAAGTGCAATTCGATTTTCGCGAATTACGTTGAGTTTCGCACGACCGGGATTGCAAATTATGGACCATGGGCGGAGAGGAAAAGCTGGTAAATAGCGACTAGAAACTGTTTAGTGGAGAATCAAGTGGAAATGTGGCCTTTTCTGGAGCCTTCGGGTGCCTGAAAAAGATGGTGACTCGAGATCGAATCCTTTTGAGTTAGTGCGCGTGCACCCAGTCCAAGGTTTCTGTTGTTGCATGGAAAATCCCGAAAGTGATTTGGGGAGAAGTTGGAAAAGTTGCTTTTTGGTGAAAGCGTGAAGTGTTGTGCAGTTTGTGGACGACCAAGTTCTTAACTTGTTAGTGCTCTGGAGTGTGCAGGACTGCATGTGCAATCTGGCCTAGACTGTGAACCAGGTGAGCGAAAGGAGTGAGTAAGTGACGGTGTCTTCCAAGGAATATTGCACACAAAAAGCGGGGAGAGCTGTTAAGGATTGCGACACAGGGTGTTTGGAAGTGTAGCGTTGAAAGGCCTACTGAGAGGGGCTTGGATCCTAAGTGAAGCAGTAGGAGCAGCGGAGTGGGTGGGCGGTTTCCGAACAGCTGAATCGATTTTGTGTGATTTTCTGTTTCCTCTTTTTGCAACACGGTGAATGTACGTAATGTTTGCATGCAAAACTGGTTGGTCGGCAATCGTGTAGTAGTTGAATCTCATCATCGAGGTCCTCCTATGCCCGCCGTCTTGGTCGCGGCAACGAGAGCATCCAAAAAGATCGAGTTACAAGCACCGTGATATGGCGGAGTCGACCTCTGAAGCAAGTACTGTACTGGCTACGTCGAGTCGCATTTGTAATTAACGCTATCGTCGTGTTTTCCAGCAGAGTAGCGATAGCCAACCTGGACAGGTAAGTCGTACACTAGATGCAATTGTGATTCTTGTCTTTGGGTGGCCTTGAGATAACGCATCATCTTGTATCAGCCGAGTTGTTTGTTTGTCCTCGACTGGTTCCTTTGCACTTATCGCCTTTGACTTGGAGAGAGTCATTCACAAGAGATCCTGGCGTGACATTTGTTGAGCTCTCCAGAGCCGATTTTGCGCCCGAACGAACTCCAGCCTGAGGAAAATGTGGCACATGGGTTTTCGGTCCACACACAGATGTTTCGTGGGAAAACAGCTTTTTGGGTGTTTCGGAATTATAGAAAGGATTTAAGGGCAGGAAGTAGGACACGACTCATTCCCTTAGTCGTTGCGTTTTAATTGAGGGAAGTATAGATAACTAAGAACGCCGCCTCATGGGGTTTGTCTGGACAGACAGTGGATGCATTTACGGAGATAGGTGGAAGCAGTTATGTAAATCATTTGCAAAGTTTATGGCTGGAGGTTTTCCTGTATTGGTGAGTGCGGAGAAAGAGATGAGCATGCAAAGTATTGCTTATCGCTGGAATGGGTTGTCACGTTTTCATCAAGAAACAGTCTGATGTTATCGAAGTGGAAAAAAGAATCGTCATAGTTCTATCCATTAAGCTGTGTTGCGACTAAGCAGCGTAAACTCTATATAGTTTGAATTAGAGAAGCGGGCTTTTCTCTTCTGATTGTTTTTTGGGCTTGAAAGTCCATACAGTATTCCTGGAGCCAGTTTGTCTTTTAAACAGTCAAAAAATATGGCATTAGCAACGGCGTTGAGAGCTTTTTACAATAAAAAACAAGTACCTAATACTCCTCCACTTCACCTAGCGTTCCTACCTATTATTACGCCTACGTGCTATAGTTGCCAGAGACTGTCCATGTACCCTGAAGTCTAAGTCGCTTCCTGTCCTCCAGGTTAGCATTGCCGTCCCATTCCCTCCTCTCCCCCTGTTCCAAAATCTTGGAATGCTATGTCAACGACTGGTTGTCCCCCTGCTTTGGCCACTACATAGCAAAAGAGCAACATCGCTTTGTGAAGCGTAAGTCCACTGCCTTCAAATTGCTCGACTTCACCAAGATTGTCCCTAAATGTCTAAATTCACAGCAGGAAGTGCATATTATTTACACTGACTTTGCTAGAGCCTTCGCCGCTGTAAATGACAAGATATTTCCATCCAAATTTTCGCTTCTAAGCGTTCCCACACCACTGTTTGCCTCCTACCTTTCCAACCGATTGATGACTGCACATTCTGAAAATATAAGGGAGCGGCTATGCACTCTGCGTTTGCGAGGCAAGTTTAGAAAGATCAGCCTCATAAATGTTCACGTCCCTACAGAGGAGACTGCAGAGTTGGAGAAGGATACCCTTCTACGAGGCAGTTGAGCGGACCCTCTAAGCCTTTCGCAAGTATGTAGCAAAATTATACTTGGAGATTTCAACAATCAAGTAGGGACGGAGCCCATATTCAGGCGATACATCGGCTTCGATAGCTTACATAGGGATACCAATGATAACGGACTGCGGATTATTCAGTTAGCAGTATCGCACGAAATTGTTGTTGGAAGTACTTGGTTTGCGCGGAAAGCGGTCCACAAACATACGTGGGCCTCTCCAGACGGGACCACTTTCAACCAAATTGACCACGTGCTGATTGAACACCGCCACCTCCCAGCCTTGATGAATGTCAGAAGATATAGGAGCGCCAGTATAGACTCGGACCACTATCACGTTGGCATGGTGTTCCGAGCTCGAATTACGACACCACCAATCCCCTCTGACAATCCGGTGAGAGTGAATACTGAAGCCATTCACAACACAGCCCTCCGCAACACCTATAAGGGCGACCGCACTAGGCGCGGAAGTTTTACCAACAAGTGAGCAGGATGAAACCTTATACAACTCGATGCTCATCCTGCCGAGATAAAGAGGGAAGACTGATTTCCGACAGAATGGACATATTGGAGCGATGGGTTGCGTATTTTCATGAATTGCTCAACGTCCAAAATATCGGCGAGTTGGAGGTCACGCCAACTGAAGACGGCGGACAAATACTTGCACCACCAAGCATAGAAGAACCAGTCCGTGCAATTCATCGGCTTAAAAACCATGAGTCGCCAGAAGCCGATAGAATTACAGCCGTATTGGTTAAATATAGCGACGACAATTACACTCAGTGGTTCATTAACTGATGCTCAAAGTATGGGACAGCGAATCAGTGCCTGACGATTGGCAACGAGGCATTATCGGTCTCATACATAAAGAGGGAGATATCACACAGTGCAGCAATTAGAGGTATCACGTTGCTGAGTACCATCTATAAGATATTCTTCTCTATCTTGTTAGGCCGGATAGTCCCATACGCCCAGAACATCATAGGCCCATACCAAAGAGGCTTCACTTCAGATCAAATTTTCTCTGTGCGGCAAGCGATGGAAAAACTGTTGGAATATGGACATCAATTGCATCATCTTTTCACCGAATTTAAAGCCGCCAATGATAGCCCCGTTTCTCATATCGCCCGATTTCTCTTCTCTCCTCTTGCTCCAAAATCCTCAAAAGATACGTCAACGACTGGTTGACCGCGCACTTCAGTCACCTCATTGTCAAAGAGCAGCATGGTTTCGTGAAACATTTACGGCTTCAAACCTTCTGGTATTTACCAACTTCGTTGCTAAATGCTTGAATTCACGACAGGAGGTACATGCTATTTATACCGATTTCTCCAAAGCCTTTGACACCGTTGACCATAACTTTCTTCTCTCTAAATTTTCATTACTAGACTTCTCTCCCTCAGTAATCTCCTGGCTTTCCTCCTATCTCTCATACCGTTTCTGCAAAGTTTCTTTTCATGGTTACTCATCTCGTTCCTTCTCTCCTTCCTCTGGTGTTCCCCAAGGCTCTATACTTGGCCCGCTACTCTTCCCGTTTTTTATCAATGACCTCGCCTCCATCCTTACCTGCTCGTATTAGCTTCACGCAGACGACCTTAAATTGCTTGTCTCTGTTTCGTCTCCGTTGGACTGTGCTCTTTTACAGTCCAACCTTGACAATTTAGTCCGTTGGTGTTCGGTCAACAAGCTAACACTTAATGTCAACAAATGCCATTGGATGTGGTATTTGCTTAAATCGCCCCCAACATCCTTTTCCTATTCTCTCAGTGGACAACCCCTTTCACTACAGACCTCCTTCAAAGACCTGGGTGTAATGTTCGACGACAAACTTCGTTTCAATTCCCACTTCGTTGACATAATCAATAGAGCTTCCAAAATGTTTGGCTTTATCCTACGTTCCTTTTCCGACTTTACCTTAATCCAGTCCTCCTTAGCACTCTTCAATTCCCTTGTAAGAAACATCCTTGAATATTGCTGTGTAGTCTGGTCCCCCTTTCACACTCGGGACTGCCGCGCTCTTGAAGTTTGACACTGCAAATTCACTCAGTTTGATTATCCATCACGACTCCGCTCCCTCAATCTCCCCTCCATACAGTAACACCGTATCTTTCTTGATATGTGTACCCTTTTCAAACTCTACAATTGTCTGATGGACTGCTCCGCCAACTCGGATATTATTTTCCGTATCGCCTCGTTTCATAACACACGTAGTGCAGTTATTTTTGATGTACCCTTCGCGGAGCTCGAGATTTACTTCCACTCTCCGATTCCGAGGCTATGCTGGCCTTACAACGCTCTACAGCTTGAGTCTTTTGCCTCTACTTCCTTTTCTAGTTTTAAGCGTAAAATAAGCCATTCCCTTGCTCCTTCCTCTGAGGACAATATGTAATAAGGAATTTTTTTTCTGTGTATTGTCCTCATTAAATAAATAAAAATAAAAAAAACCAGGGCAAAACTAAACGGCTATGAGAGAATTCGATATCCCGACGAAATTGATAAGACTGACTAGTGTGCGAGGCCACATAAAAGCAGCAGGATCCTCTCGAGACCATTCAACATCAACAACGGTCTACGACAAGGGGATGCCCTATCATGCGTCCTCTTCAACGTGGCCCTGGAGAAAGAGATTCGCGATGCCGATGTAAATGCAAGAGGCATCATCCTCTTCAAGTCCACCCAACTACTGGCCTGCGCTGATGATATCGACATCATGGGAAGAACAACTCGAGATGTACAGTTTACCTTCATCCAGATCGAGCAGGCCGCAATCGGGGCGAGACTTTGGGCTGCACATTAATGAAGGCAAGACAAAGTACATGGTGGCAACGTCAACGCCAAATGCAAAAGAACGAACAACATCGAATCGCAATGGTTAAACGAGAACAATGAAGATAGGAGACTACAACTTTGAGACCGTCGAAAATTTCTCCCATCTAGGGTCGAAAATCACAACCGATAACAGCTATGACGATCAAATCCGCGCACGGTTGTTGTCAGCCAACAGAGCCTAATTCAGCTTACAAAAACTGTTCCGCTCGAAACGTCTCACCATAGGGTGAAAGCTCTTACTGTACAAGACAATGATCTTGCCAGTCCTCATGTATTCCTCGGAAATTTGGGTTCTTAGCAAAAAAAAAGTGCGTACGCTTGGCCGCGTTCGAGAGAAGAATCCTCCGAAGAATTTTTAACCCCCTACATGAGAATGGACGATTCCGTAGCGTACATAACGACGAAATCTATGAACGATACCATGACCGTCAGGTTGTGGATAAAATCTGGCTCAATAGGTTTACGGTGGGCGGGTCACTTAATCCGTATGGATGAGGATGATCCCGCCGGGAAAGTCTATAAGGGCAATATCTATGGTAGAAAAAGAAGAGGAGGCAGACCCTGCCTAAGATGGAGCGATGGCGTAGGTCAGGACGCCAGACAGCTTTTAGGGATATCAAATTGGTGGACCTCGGCGCAAAACCGGAATGTCTGGAGTTCCTTGTTAAGGCAGACCTAGACCGGATACCGGTTGCTGCGCCGTTGATGATAATGAAGATTTTTGAACGCATTCTTGGCAACCGTATTCGCGAAATCGTTGAAATAACCGTGAGTCGAGCTGGATTTGTCAAAAACTTCGGAACTACTGACGCAATACACGCTGCGCCGTTACTCATGGAGAAGCACCGTGAGAAACATTGCTCTCTTTACAATGCATTTCTAGATCTAGAGAAAGCGTTTGACCGTGTGCCACACGAACTCATCTGGTGTGCTTTACGTGCGCTGGGTTCAATTGCAATACCACGATCCGAAAAGCAAAGTTCGAAGTATGGCGGATGTATCAAAACCGCTTCGTGTCTCTGTTGGTGTTCATCAAGGAAGCGCTCTCTTACCATTCCCTTTGTTCTTGTTATGGACACCATCACACGGAACATCCAACGTCCAGGGCCCTACGCACTGCTCTATGCAGATGATGATTTCCTAGCATCTGATAGCAAAAATGATCTCGAGCAACTTGTCCAAAACTGGAATGATCGCCTCATGCAACACGGTCACCGGCAGTGATCTGCCCAGAACTGAGCGATTTAAATACCTCGGGTCAACGCTATTAGCCAATGAAGAACTGCGCTATGAATTGCTTCACGCATTAACGCAACCTGGATGAAATGAAGTGGTGTTCCACAACTGGTGTTCTTTGTGATCGACGTATTAACGAACGTCTCAAATCTAAAATTTACCGCTATGTCGTTCGTCCTGTCGCCCTCTATGGTTCTGGTCTTGCGGCAATGGAGACGAAGATGTTGCGTTGGACTAGTGGCGTGACTCGTTTTGACCACATCCGAAACGAGGATATCCGCGATCGTTATGGGGTTGCACCGATCGTGGAAAAATTGCGAGTGAGGCGTCTTCGATGGTATGGTCACGCAATTCGTGCTAACGAGAATTCACTTGCTAAGATTGGTCTGAACATTGAAGTCGATTGTAAACGACCAAAAGGCAGGCCGAAACAATGGTGGCTTGATACGCTGGATAGAGCTAAATGGCGCAACCGATCACGACGAGCCAACCCCGCTTGTGAACGGGGCAAAGGCTGAAGAAAAAGAAGAAAGAAGAAGCTGGTTTTTCTGCCCCATATCCTCAGCCTTAGCCAGTTTCAACAAATATTGACTTTGTTGTTTTTTTTTCTGTTCCATAAATTGAAGCGCGAAAGTAGATTCGATGGATTATTGGATAACACCGAATTCAAAGGTTCATCATATCTTTTCATTAATTTTACGACTTGGATCATATGCTCTTATCTTCCAACGTTACGCGTTTGTTTTTCTCTACGTGCGTTGCTTTATATCTAAAAGGTATTACGAAAATATCGAATTGTTAGTGAAAGTAATTGCTGGAGTGTGCTATCTTCCAGTTGGCCACGAGCTGTGTTCCACTTGACCGATAAAGCAATTACACGAGTAGCCTGCACAGACCTTTCGGTTGCTCAGTGGATATAAGGTAGAGGTTATAGACTCTAACGTTATGCCTAAGTTATAGGAAGTCTATAATTTCTTGCAGCGAACGGATGCACAGAGTATCACAAAATCACTCGGTCATTCAAATTTTGCTTTCTACACGCAGCCAAGCGTCCTACGCACAAGGCTGAACTACTCTTGGTATCATTCAACCAGAAATACGATGATATGCAACTTGCAGGTGGGACATTGTAATATCGGCAAAAGGCACCACACGTACGTACTTTGTAAGGCATCGGCGGGAAATTTAGGAGAGAGCGGAGATAGGAGGCAGTTTACTAACCAAATCAATCATGATTAGAATCTTTTTTTGTTCAGCACTATTAATCCCTCTATTCGTAGAGCACTTTCATTTTTTTTTCGATCCCAACAAACATGTCCAGCTTGAATCTCCGCTGCAATATTCTCTGATAACGCTCCACATATGACTTACATGTGTTTATATTATCGTTGGGAAACATGTGGGTAAATAAGCCAAGTGGCTGCCGATGGGCGAGCTACCATGCTACCAGCAAAGTAGGGGCGTTTTTTTCATTCTGTTCCATATCTTTATCAATGCCCGAACGTTTTGTTTGCTTTAGGGCCTCAGCAATGTTATCACAAGTGTGTGTTGATTGATTAGAAATGCATTGAAAACATTGATGATGGCTTTATGTGTTTTGGTAATGCAACGAAGAAAGTCGAGTATCAGATAACAAGGTGTAGAATGCAACGACGGTAATCTGTTTACTTGACAAAAAGATTTTCACTTTATCAGTATTTGAATGCTTCCCATATCGATAATCACACATGGACTGTTAAGAAGAGTCGAATCGAACCTTTAGTGATTGACACTCGTTTTGATACATATGAGGCCCTGTCCGTTTCTCAACAGCTTTCAATACGAATTTAATATGAATATTATACCTCTGTATTTACCAAATGGCGAGACCATTTTCAGTTCTTTTAAATCTATCGAAAATCTCAAATTTCAATAGACCACGCCGAAAAGCCTCAATATGACTGGATATGAAATCCAATACATAAACTGACATGAGCAAAATCGAATTTCCACTTGGCAAACTTGCTTGCAATCCCAATGATTGGCCAATTTTATAGTACAACGAAACGCGACGGGGTCTGAACTCTTTGCACGAATCTTTGTTAAGCCTCTTTGAAACACCTCAGGGTTTATGATGCTCGTTACCTGTCTGAGTTGATCTGTAACGGAAAGAATTACAAAGGCATTGCGACGGCAATTGCAAAGATTTCCCTGGTGTCTTATTCCAATTTAAAGCACCAACTTATGGAGTGTGCCCTTGAAGTACAACACGTATACTATCCGGTTTTGTTTGGAATGGATTGAACTCTGTCTGTCCATCAGCAGCTGAACCCAATGCAATCTTGTATTGGCTGCGGTGTTGATTTTGCATTATGGATTGGGTTAAGGTAGGTGCTACCAGCATTCCATGCTTCTATAGCACGTCGGAATAGGAAAAAAAAGATTCAAAATTATTAAATTGGTATTGCTGCTTTTGATAGTCTTATAGAGGAATGGTTTGCAGGATGACAATTACTTTCTTCATAGATTGATTCAAAAATAGATCAGCCAAATTAGAAACACAAGGTTTGCTATTCATATCAGAGCAAGAGTTTGTTGGGTTCAATATACAGGCGCAACTTTTGCTGCGAATTTGAAGTACAACCAATGCCATCCTGGTTTGGAGATAACATAGTATGGAAGACCTTTGTGTCTTCCTTTGTAGCAGTTGATTCACAAGATGATATTTATATTTATTTTCGCCTTAGACTATCTGAAATTTTTTCAGATTAACCAACAACTGTTGTTTCAGCTTCATGCATGTAGAATGGCGGCGCTATATTCTCTTTAACTCTTCCAAATGAAAATTGAGGTAGCCTTGAGTCCGCCATCCGGTTGATGGTAGACCGGACCAATTAGCGAGAAACTTTCGCCCACTTTTTTAGTCCATGGATCCCTTTTCCTGAGCTAGCACTCAAAGTTGAGAAAAAACATCAAAACAAAAAAAATTCACAACCGGACGGTCATGGTACCGCTCATTTCGTCGTTATGTAGGCTACGGAATCGTCCATTCTCATTTAGGGGGCCAAAATTCTTCGGAGGATTCTTCTCTCGGATGCTGCCAAGAGTTCGCAATTTTTCTTGCTAGAAACCCAAGTGTTCGAGGAATACAAGAGGACTGGCAAGATCATTGTCTTGTGCAGTAAGAGCTTTGACCCTATGGTCAGACATTTCGAACGGAACAGTCTTTGTAAGCTGAAGTAGGCTCTGTTGGCTACCAATAACCGCGCGCGGATTTCATCATGATAGCTGTTATCGGTTGTGATTTTCGACTCTAGATTGATCTAGATTGATGTTGAGCCCAAGGTCTTGCGCCAATCAATGCCTGCTCGATTTAGATGAAGACAGTTTGTACGTCCCGGGTCGATCTTCCCATGACTTCAATATCGTCAGCATAGGCCAGTAGTTGGGTGGACTTAAAGAGGATTGTACCGCACGAATTTACTTCAGCACCACGGATCAGTTTTTCCGGGGCCAGGTTAAAGAGGCCGCATGATAAGGCATCCCCTTGTCTTATACCGTTGTTGATGCCGAATGGTGTCTGCTTTTATCTGGCCTCACACATTATTTAGGGTCAGCCTAGTCAGTCTTATCAATTTCGTCGGAATACCGAATTCTCTCATGGCCGGGAACAGTTTTACCTTGGCTATGCTAACATAGGCGGCTTTAAAGTCGATGAAAAGATGGTGCAACTGATGTCCATATTCCAACAGTTTTCCCATCGCTTGCAGTAGAACGAAAATCTGATCTGTTTGCTTGAAGTGAAGCCTCTATGGTATGGGCCAATGATGTTCTGGGCGAATGGGGCTATTCGACCAAGCAAGATTGCGGAGAATATTTTATAGATAGTACTCAACAACGTGATACCTTTATAATTGCTGCACTGCATGATATCTCCCTTTTTATGTATGAGACAGATAATGCCTCGTTGCCAGTCGTGAGGCATTGATTCCCTGTCCCACACCTTGAGCATGAGTTGATGAACTGCTTGATGTAATTGGCTGCCTGTCTGTCACATGCACACTCCAAAATGGCTACACCGATTCAAACAAAATTTCGTGGACATATGGAAGCTACGACCACGCATACAGTGAGTGAGATAAATGTACGTGGAGTTACATGCAAAGGTAAAGGTTTTTTTTTACTTAATGTACCCGTGTGGAGTACCAAATGAAAAATCTCAATTAGTACTTTGCTAGATGTGGTCGGTGTTGAAACAGAACGGATTTTCCGAATATCAACCACGCGGAGTCAAATTAAACTGCAACTTTAGAAACGCGGTTCAAATCAGAAGGGACGAAGTTTGCGTTGCTGTTGCTTGTGCCAGACCGCCAGCAGTGTCGGCGGCAGTACAGTGCGTCGGCGGAGGCGAATTCACCATCGGCAATGCAGACGTAGTTCATGCTTCCGATGTGCCGCCACATCACTCCGCCCCCAGCTGAAACCGCGTGGGTTCAGCGAAGGAACCCAGGACGTGATTTCGTCCATGGGATTATCGGGCGAACCTGACGCTTCGCAGGCGCTTGTTAGAAGCGTCCCCCGTTTTCGGCGAATGCCTTCAGCCTCGACAAGGAAACCCATTTGGGCCTGTCCCGAACGTCAAACTTAAAAGAGTGTTCCCGTCGTTCCAGGACTTTAAACGGGCCCGCGTATGATGGATGCAGCGGCTTCCGAGGAGTGTCCACTCTGTGAGCATGGTTGTCGACCTCCGGCGTCGTGTGTCGGTAAGGTGGCGTCGGCCGGAGTTTCGAAACCGCATCCCTGAGTAGACGCAGTATGCTGGAGTCGTTTGACTCTGCTCTGATATCCAGTACATGGTCGGCGGGGAATCGGAGATTCTCCCCGTAAACCATCTCCGCGGGGCTGGCCGTGAACTCGTCTCGGTGAACTGTGCGAAGGCCGAGGAGGACGAAAGGCAAGGACCGCGATCACGACGGATAGTCGCGAGCCATTAAGATGGCCTTTGGTGTCCGGTGCCAATGTTCCAGCATTCCATTGAACTGTGAATGGTATGCAGTGGTCCTGTGGCGTTTGAAACCAAGGAACTTGTCTAACTACGAGAAAAGATTCGACTCAAACTCCATTCCTTGGTCCATTCTTGACAGAGAGCCTCGGCGCATGATTGTGCCGTAATGTCAGTCAGAGGCATTGCTTCACTTGTCTCCGTGCGAGTCTCGCAAAGAGCCATTGATGTCGAGTTGGATGGTGTGGAAGCGCTTGGTCGACCGAGAGAATAAGCCTACTTCCTTTTTTACGTGCTTGTTGATTTTATAATTTTGGCACGCGAGGCACTGTCTGGCCCAAGAGTTTACGTCCTTGTTCGTGGACGACCAAAAGTATTTTGCAGTGACTAACCGGTCGTCCTGATGCCTGGGTGCACAAGATCGTGTACTGCGTGAAATATTTTCTTGCGAAAATCAGCCGGAATAAATGGCCTAGATCCCTTGTCTGAAGTCTCGCAGAGTAAGTAGGAGTTTGATCCGAAGATGGGAAACTCCTTGAACTTGCATTTGGAGTTTGGTCTCAAGCTCCGAAGCTCTCCTTCGTCTTTCTGCGCCTCGGGAGTGGGGAATGTGACTTCCGAAATTCGTGACAAAGCGTCCACAACGACGTTGCTGATAAAGCTCAGTTGCTGAAGTTGGCAAGGTTGCCCTACCAAGGGGTGAATAACAATCATATTGCTGGCAAATGTCACACAAAGATCCTCATAAGAGGAAATATCCACACAGCGGGTTGAGGTTTGATAGTACGCGATTATATATGTACAATAGGAGAGTCAACACTAGAAAATGCCAAATCATCTGTATAGAGAAGACAAGGAGAAATAAGTAAATAAGGAAGAGAGAGCATTAAAACAAACAGAGCAAGTGAGGGAAGAAAGGAATTGAGATGCAATTGTAGAAGTAAACCCTAGCTACTCTGTCACTTACGTAAGCCCTTGACCAAGGGAGAACAGATGATGGGAAAGCCATACAAGCCGAGCTCAACGAAGTCAAAGGCCTTGGTGAAGTCAGTGTAAATTGTGTATCCGATTTTTCTTTTTATTCTTAAACTTATACAAGTTAATGCATCCTACGGAGCCGATGCTACTTCTTCGCAATAAGATGTAAGAAACAAGAAGGGCAATTTTTGACATTCTTCTCGAGAATTTGAAACGTAAAGCAAAGGAGTAATATGGACCGGTAATAACGAAACTTTTTATTTATAGGATGTTACGTGCTCCTCCTACATGTCTGGAAAGGTAACTTCAAATAAATTTTTGTTAACAATTTACGAAAATTGAAGGGAAATGTGTTGTTTACATTTTTCAATGTTTCAAAATCTTATTAAAATCGGTTTACTATTTGTCTGTCACACACTCTCTAAAAAGGCTACATCCATTGAAACAAAATTTAATGGTGTGATGATTCCATTTAAACAATTTTAAAAATAGAACTTAATTAAAGGATTGTTGCGACCAATGTGGTAAGATTTGGGGGGGGGGGGGGGGGGGATTTTTTGAGCTATTGTCAAGAAAATGAACAATCAATCCGAAAGGGTTGGACTTGTTGAACGGATCTACGGATCTGCCATCTAGAAACATCTGAAGCTCGTTAATCGTAGAAATGTTGTTTCATCACAACAATGCCAGATTGCACACGTTTTTGACAGTCTGTCAAAAATTAATTGGACCTTAGATGGGATGTATGTAGTCACTGACCTTCCGCCATTAGCTTCTCTGCTTCTTTTTAAAATTCCCGCACAAATCGCTGTCTTGTTCAGTATTTTGCCAATAAAAGTAGGTCTTCGAATGAATTAAGAAAATTCACTGATAGATGGCAAAATATAATCGGAAAAAAACGTAAAAAATCATTGTTTGATGTTTGTTCTTTATATAAATATAATAAATGACAAGGAATACGCAATTATTTTGTACTTAATCTAATAGATATTCGGAATTAGGATTCCTGATAAAGTTTATTGTGGACGAACGTAGGGCTTTAGGGTTGGTTTGATTGACTTGACTTCCTGTACGTCAGAATTTTAGCCTAAATCGTCGTTTCGCATCTGATGCATCATTAATTTTTAAGAAGAGACTCTTTCTGGAAGTATAAAGTGCCCAGATGAGCATAATAAATTTCGGAGCGATGATCCAAAAAGGAACGCAACTCATTCATAGCTAGGAAATCCGCTTTGTGGAAGTTGAATTTTGAAACGTTGCGACTTCATCACGTCTGGTTGTGATGGACGCTTAATTGTAAAGCGGGACAGGAATTCCTGGAAACTGAGAAAGAAAAACGAGGTAGCAATATGTATCGGGAGGATGGGTAGACAAAGAGAGGTCAGCCAATCAGTTGAGGGAAAATTGGAGCTCCATAGAATATAAAGGACATTCTTCTTGCACGGTTAGATTCATACATTCACCTTTGCCAGTTTGTGAGTTTTATGTGACAATCATCATCAACCTCCCTTATCACTTCACCTGGTCTCTTGGAATTAGTTCTTATCCCTCAAACGTGGACTTTAAGCGGCATTCGATACTAGAAAAGGGTAGGTGATACAAAAGTCTTCTTTTTCTTCAGCCTTTGTCCCGTTCACAAGCGGGGTCGACTCGTTGTGATCAGCTTCGCCATTTGGCTCGGATGCCTGATCTGAGTGCAATCTCGAGGCTTTCAAATCCCCATCTCGCGTATCAAGCCACCGTTGTTTCGGTCTGCCTTTTGGTCGTTTACCATCGACTTTGATGTTCAGACCAATTTTGGCAAGTGAATTCTCGTTAGCACAAATTGCGTCACCATACCATCGAAGACGCCTCTCTCGCAACTTTTCCACGATCGGTGCAACTCCATAACGATAGCGGATATCCTCATTTCGGATGTGATCTAAACGTGTCACGCCACTAGTCCAACGTAGCATCTTCGTCTCCATTACCGCAAGACGTCGTTCATTGTCTTTTATAGTCGGCCAACATTCAGAGCCATAGAGGGCGACTGGACGGACGACATTGCGGTAAATTTTAGATTTGAGACCTACGTTAATACGTCGATCACAAAGAATACCAGTGATGGAACGCCACTTATCCAGGTTGCGTTAATGCGTGAAGCAATTTCAGTTCTCCATTGGCTGATAGCGTTGACCCGAGGTATTTAAATCGCTCAGTTCTGGGCAGCTCACTGCCGCTGACAGTGATTGTGCCTGTTTCATGAGGATCGGTCGTCAAAAATTCAGTTTTGTTTAAATTCAATCTGAGACCGTGTTGCATGAGGCGATCATTCCATTTTTGGACAAGTTGTTCGGGATCATTTTTGCTATCAGATGCAAGGAAAACATCTGCATAAAGCAGTGTGTAGGGCGCTGGACGTTGGATATCCTGTGTGATGGTATCCATAACAAGAACAAAGAGGAGTGGTGAGAGGGCGCTTCCTTGATGAACATCAACAGAGACACGAAGCGGTTTTGATACACCCGCCATACTTCGAACTTTACTTTTCGGATCGTGGTAGAGCAATTGAACCCAGCGCACGAGTTCTTTTGGTACTAAGTGTTGTCGTAAAGCATACCAGATCAGTTCGTGTGACACACGGTCAAACGCTTTCTCTAGATCCAGAAATGCAATGTAAAGAGGGCGATGCTTCTCACGATGTTTCTCCATGAGTAACCGCGCAGCGTGTATTGCGTCAGTAGTTCCGCAGTTCTTGACAAATCCCAGCTCTTCGCTTTCCAGAGCTCAGATGCTATGTCGTCAGGTCCTGTTGCTTTCCCCGACTCCATTTGTTTTACTGCCTCCTCAACTTCAGTTGCGCTGACTGGTGGAACTGGTCCAAATGTCGGCAATGATTGTGGAAGTGGAGGGTGAGCAAATTCTTCAGTTGAAATCTGCTCGAAGTATTTTCGCCATCTATCCGTTGCGGCTCGACGGTTGGTAAGCAAAGTACCGTTCTTGTCATTAACGCAACAGAAGTGTTCGATATCCTGAGGGCGTTCATCACGGCTTTTAGCAAGTCGATACAGATCTCTCTCGCCATCCCGAGTGTCCAGTTTATCGTAAAGATTTTTGAAATGGTTCGCTCGGGTGACAGCGACCGCTTTCTTTGCTTTCCGGTTGGCATTCTTATAAATTTGCCAATTACCAGGCGTTTTATCGTCGAGAAATTTGTGGTAGAGGCGTTTCTTTTCACAGACCTTCATTTCAACATCATCATTCCAAAGCCAAGTATCTCGGTTGATGTACCGCTTACCCGGCTTGGTGACCCCGAGGGTTGCAGAGGTCGCTTTGTGGATCGTGTCTTTCATTTGGTTCCATGATTCTTCTACATTCGTAATTGTCGGCAATCGTATGGGTGAGATCGTTTCTTCTCACCAAATCGCCACCATTTAATGCGTCGCGGGCCAGTGCGTTCCTCACGCTGTTTTATCGGTGGCTTAATTCGCAGGACGGCAATCAACGGCCGATGTTGAGGTGCGATGGTCTCATAGGGAACGACTTTGCAATCAGTGACAGTGGTAAAATGTTGGCGTCTTATGAGAATATAGTCGATTTGCGTTTTATTGTTCCCACTATAAAATGTAGGAAGATGAGACAATCGTTTAATGAACCATATATTCATAAGTACAAGGTCATGGGTGTCCGCAAAATCGATTATACGCTCGCCACCCTCATTGCGCGCTCCGAACCCCCCTTCGCCCATGGCACCTGTTACCGTCTGCCTTTTCACCCACATGACCATTAAGGTCGCCGGCAATGATTATATAATCGTCAGCAGGCACGTGACAAGTCTTTTCATCGAGAAGTTGCCAGAAGGCATCAGGTCTTCCTATCTGTGGTGCGTACGCGATGAAGAAGTGAATAGTGCAATCAGCTGATATAATAGTGAGCTTCATCAGCCGATCATCAAATCGATCGACTTCTTTAATCGCATCACGGAAACCATCTGAGATGGCAACGCCAACACCATATTGAGTGTGTGGCTTACCAAAATAGAGAAGTTTGTAGCCATTTTTACCGCGTTCGCGTTCAATGTCGCAGCTTTTGGCATCAGACCATCGGGTTTCTTGCAGAGCGCAGATATCAATGCGCCTTTTCCGAAGGGCTCTTGCAAGTTCCTCCGTGTTTCCAGTTAGGGCACCAACATTTAGCGTGCAGACACGTATTTGTTTTCTTCGTTGTGTTCGGACTAACTTGCTTACGTCCTGACGCCGTCCATGCGTCAAGAACCCTTCCCCATTTCTCGACAGGACCGGGCCCGCCCTGCCGCGTCGACTGAGGTGGACGCCCTAGCATTTCTCTGTGACTTGTGACTCAATCCGATCATCATGTTTGTAATGACATTGTATGCATTTTCTTGGTCGGCCTGTCGCGGGGCCTGTCACCAAGAGAGATCAGGTAGGATTTAGCATAGTAGAATAACTCCAACTATACTCTATTTATTTCCTTCTCTGATCTCAGTCTTTTATTTTTGTTTTACTGAGGATAGTACAGAGTACGTTGCCTCAAACCCTCCTCATTTACCTGGGCTTGGGACCAGCATACTATGTTAATAGCATGGCGGAATTGGTAGGTGATACAAAAGTGATATCACATTACCAAATTACAACATCACCTAACATCACTGCATTATCAAACATCATGTATCATATTCCAAGCATCATCGCATCGTATTTCCAAATATCACCTAACATTATCACTCTTTGTAGTACAAGTCACGGCGACAGTTGTCGATGGCGACGCCGAGCATAGAGCAGGCTTTTGGCTTGCTTTAGGTTGCTTTCGAGCCTACTTTGGGTTGGCTTTGGACTGACCTTGGGCTGGAAAATGGTTTCGTTTTCATGTGAATATGGGAGTCAAGATTCTTGGCAAAGTAATTCATTTGTAATATTGTGGTTTGGATTAAATGTCGGCTGCTGGTTGATGTGTCTATGGCGTTGATCTACGTAATATTTTCTCGTAAAAGCGGTCGAGGCGTATATCAAATGATCATATTTACGAATTTGTTCTCTCGGTTGACTTTGATGTGGAAGGATGATTTCGATTTTGTGTGTGATAGACAAATTTTTAATTATGCCAAGCAAAGACAACTTCTAAGTGAAGTAATGCCTGTTCTTTGGATGTGACAATATTGTACTATATATTATCTTACATCCTAGTGGAATCTGTTGTTTTTTTTCCTTTCCTGCATGAAAGGTTCGTTTATTCTTCACCTATACCTATTTGTCGCCATTCCCAGCAATTTTTACTCATTCTATTTTTTGGAAGCAGAACTCTTTTCTTCTTTCGAGGATTGACGATATCGCAATCACACTTATCACTTTTTTGCTGTGTCTATTTAAATTTATTGTGACATTGCGAGGAAACTAAACGTTTTTTATTTCTTTTCAGGCACAACGATTTGAAGATTCGGTAAGCTTATGGCCAATATAACGGGAGCTAACATGAGTTCATTCATATTTGCCAATAACGATGCGATTATCTGAATGCCCTTTAATCATAGAGTTGACTGTGCTTTCAATCATGCACCGAAGACCAATCTATTGATTGGTAATGAAAAAAAGACATAGCATCTATTTTTGTATCCGAGAAACAGCATGGAAAAGACATAGTGGAGCGATCATCTATTTGCAAAAGCCGTTGGGCGACTGCTTACCCAAACGGGGTTTATTCCGAACGAGAGACTAAATCCGTCGCATAGACCATGACCGGACATCTAGACTTGGGAGGCTAAATAGCCAGAAATTCAACTAGAATGTATGTAGTCGTGGCTATTATTGTTTACAGACTCGAGTCTTACCTTTTTTGGCGAATCTTGATCTTGTCGATGTGGCCGTTGATGCTGCCGCACTCCTCCATGCTTCATGCAACCTCAAACGAAATAAGATTTCAACTTCGTATCTTTTCAACCAGAAATTCTATTTTTCTTTTTGTGTATAGCACAAGTATGGCTGTTTATTTTTCCGCTTTTATATTTTATTCGTTGTGAATTGCGTATGTGGACATTACGCTGTCTATGAAAAGATGCTTTCCGAGGCAAAAAGAGGTTGCAAAGGTGGTTCTTCCAAGGTTATCAGTAATATATTCCATGCGGATTGAGAGAAGCTGCATGCTGCTCGGTTGACCGGTAACTGCAAATGGGAGAACTTAATTGGTACTCAAGTTTTTTACCTTTTTTGTGACCTCATTACAAATCAAGCTACTCCTACGATGGGTGTGTATCCGCACGTTGTATTTATTAGGTGGAATTAATTGATTTTAATGCCGTTAGGTTAAAAAAATATTCGTCAGTTTCCATTAATTTCCGCTGTTTTGGAGGTAGACATGATGGATGATACACACATGTTTGTAGACAATTTCCCAAAACATTTCATCCATATTTAGCTACAACCGGTTAATAGAAGTATTCCATGCCCGACGAAAACAAACAACTATCAATCCGCCGACAAAGATACTTTATTCTCATTTCATTGCCCAGATCTACTTTAACTACAATTACAATTAAACATTTCTTTCACACGAGAATCAGCGGAAAATTTTCTAATTAACGTGGAGCTCGTGATAGGTAGAAAATAATAGCTGGTAAACTAGTGATCCTACTTTTTGGGTTCCACCATTTTTCTCCCGCTCATCTTCAACCAGAGTGGAACTATCATGATTCATTACATGGGCTGACTTGCTATTAAAGCAATTGTATAAATTGGACGAATTGGTTACAACCTTTCCCATTTCTTTTACCATCGTCATCCACATCATCGGTTAATGTTGGATCCGATTGAATCCAAAGCCGATGACCTTCATTGTCAGGGCCCGAAATGAATCAAATCTTCAAGCATTATCATTACATCTTGATTTAAATAGCGAAGAGTATAAAAGAAAGCTCTCTAGTAAGATTTGATATTTAGGTTTGACTGTCCTCAGGCAATCTCAGATATGGTTGTAACATAATCTCAGCTTACAGCGGATTGGTAGATATTTCGCAAAGCATAAAAAAGCAACCGTTATTGATGTAGGTACCAGCAATAATTTGGTTTTTAGTGAACACAAATGGTTAGACGTCTTCATGATATAACAAATGTCCGCCAAATTCCAATTTGGAGTTACGAGTGATCACATATATTTATTTGATTGATGATTTCAATTTACATTTGTAAGAGGAGTTATGCCTGCTCTTTGCCATGAAGGCGGTAATTATTTATATAAATTCCAGCGTTTGTATGAATTGTTTACTAATGAAAGAGAATGTTGGATACTTGTTTAATAAAGGATTTTAGAAGTACACTGGAGTGCCAACTCAATAGCCTTTTACGTTGAGTTTTTCCCTTTTCTTTGAACCCTTAAGGGGTCATCCCGTGTGAAGGCCGTTTTTTTTTGCCTTTTTTTGAAAAATTATTTTGAAGGACTGGATTAAGATAGAAACGTGATTTTTTCACCATATGTTTATTGATATCTCTTGTATATGTGATAAATTTTTCAGCTTGATATCTTAGCTATTTTTTGGAATACGTATCAATTTATGCACCCATCACCAAAAAAAGGTGTTTTTCTGCTGCCACGCTGGAGGGCACTGTGTTCATCTAAGGAAAAAAAACTAAACGGCATTTTAATGTGGACAATATTCCACGGTCCTCAAACTAGGATAATTAGAAAATATTAAAAGGTAAATTTTTGGTGTGCTTTTAAATTTAATTTTTTAGATTTTGGTGTTTTTTTACGGCTTTTTTTATGAATAAAAAAACAAGTCGGGAAATCTGAAGCTGGACACTTCAGGTACGAAAGGTTTTGTGTATTTCTTAGTACGTAGTACGTAATATATCCATATATTATGTGAGAGTATCCACTTTCGGGTGATATTGACATTCATAGTCTTCAATTTTCAAAGAAGCAACAAATTTGAGGCATTATAACTTTGTTAGTAATAGTGCGATTTCCACCAAACTTGGTAAGATCATGCTCTATATTATAGCCTATATCACTGCATTTCATGGTACTATGATGAACTTAAGGGGGGTTTCTAACCAATTACAAAAAGTTGTAGTAATATACTATTATTAACTTTATTTAAACAGATATCGGCATGGAAGGCATTTCGGAGCCCAGGCACCACATAGTGGCAGCCTCCTGATTTTTTTCAGATTTTTCGGTTTGGTAGTTTCTGAGAATGGCCCCCTTAAAGAAGTGATCACTTTCAGCCCCCCGCGCTCCCCACCCTTCCAACGAATGTCAAAACTAAGATCGACTTTGAAAAGTACTAATCGAGACCTTTAATTTGATACCCCACGTAACTATATTTGATGAGAAAAAATGTTACACCCCCCTTTTCCATGTATGGGGACCCCCCCCTTAAATTCGACGTAAAAGGATGTAATTCACTGTATGCGTGAGCGTTCACAATTCCCACTTTTCTACCAAATTTGATGGCAATCGCTATAACCGTCTACGAGAAAAATGCGTGTGACGGACAGACAGACAGACAGTAAACCGATTTTAATAAGGTTTTGTGTTTACACAAAACCTTAAAAACGACCCGTCCGATTGCAATTATCCTAGTTTGCGGACCGTAGGAATATGTATTAAAGAAGTCGTGAATATTTCAAAGAATTTGGTTGGATAAATTTTGAGCTATGGTGGCAGCCGATTTTCAAGATGCAGTTTCGAGAAAAACGCATTTGAAAATTTAAATGTGATTATCAACAGTAAAATTTTAACTCACCATTAATCTGCTGGTCCATAGAGAGCACCCTGGTTTCAATTCTGGCTCTTTTAGCGAGGTCAGTCGATCGTCGTTCGGACCGGCAAATTCGCGCTTCATTACGGCGGTCGACATAAACCTGGCATATATGACCAACTTGATATCCCATTGTCACTAGGATTTTGAGAATACCATTGAATCCTTCATTGCAAATAATTACAGCCAGAAAAGTGGCTATTTCTACGGCCTTGACCCCAGAATGAAGGTGTTTAGGAGCGATAGTCCAGATCAATGCATTTAACGACTCATTGTTATTCTGGGTCTCTGCTTCTAAACATCTGTTCAAGACATCATCTCGTGACAAATCTTCGTAGATTGGTTTGATGACTGTTTGAACTTCTTCAGTCAAAGGTGCCTTCTCGTGGTGGAAACTATCCAGTTCTCCTTTAGCTTCCGCTTTGCACCATTTGCACCAAATGTCCTCGCCTGCTGGACAATTTTGATGCTAAGGATTTTCGTCTGTAGAACATTTATGGAAGAAAGTTGCTCAAATTTCTTGCTTCATTCCTTCTATCGAATTTGGGTGTGGACGAATAGCTAGCCCAAAAAATGTAGTGAGGTCGTTAATAACCTTATCAGTAAGTTTTCTAGCCCCTTTTCCACCAATGCCTTTGTGATTCTTCTTTGCATTTCTAAGCCGCGTTCCCATTCTTTTCTCGACATGTCCTACGCATTCCTTTTTCACTACTACGTATATTTTATTATTTGCAGAAATTTGCAGAAATACCGGAGAAAACTCCAGCAAAATCCAATATACAATATACAAAATTTGTCGCAATTGAAACATCCATGTTCATGCTTGCTAAAGGTTTCTTTGCTGATGTTGATGCGAAGTCCTTTTTCTTCTCTGATAAATATCGATTCCCATGAAATACTCGTTTTTTAGTGCGATCATGACGTTGAACGTTAAAGCGATCTCCCTTCGTACGATCCATTTAAAAAAATCACTAAACACACAAACAGCACAATACTTACAACCAAATATAACTGAGTATAGCTTGAAAGCCTTTCAGTGCTCACTCTGGACTGGATTATCCTTTTTATTCCAAACAGCAAATAAGTTTAGACAATTGATTGGTTTTCCATCTTTTTATATTTATGCCTGTGTTCGAATTTATAAGGCTCAGGTAAAAAAAGATTCGATGCTCTTTCTCATCGAGTACTCTAGCCGAGGCTGCAAACTCCTTACTTGTTTAACACTAATTTCTGAACGACTCGGAATATCGGAAAATCCTTATGCCCACATATTCTCCACTATATAAAATTCATGCAAAAAAAATCGATTTCTCCAACCCAACACACGGGATGACCCCCTTAAAGTCTTCAAAGTCAGTTATAAATTGTGCGACAAAAATGCCGATGAATCATGATGCCTACCTGTTGTGGTTGGGTAATTTGTTTTGGTTTGGACGCCCAACCTGTTGATATGTATCTATCGTTGTTATGTTATGTTATTTATTTAATGAACAATGCACAGAAAAGTAAGTTGATAATCACATTTTGTCCTCACAAGGAGGAGAAAGTAAGTGGATTAACTTACACTTAAAGCTAAACAATGGGACGGAGCCGAAGGGGGTTGTATGACCGGCATAATCTCGGGATCGATAAGTGAAATATGTCAAATTTGGCGAAAGGGACTTCAAAAATGTCCACACTACGTCTACTACGGGACGCGATGGGGAATATAATATCGGAAAGGCACTTTGTGAAAAAGAGGAGAGAGCTGCCCTATATCTGCATAAATCTGTTGACGAAAGCCGTCTCACCTTTCGCAAGAGAAAAAGGTATGTTCAGCGACATACGCCACTCCATTGCCGAACACACAATCAGGAGATTGTGCCTTTCCAATCTTGTGCACGTAAGACAGAAAACCTTCATGCCCGCTTAAAAGTTGGGTAAGGAAGTAGTCAATCTCCCCGTGCGTTCGGTTCAGCCATGGGTCGATGAGCCGAGCAGTCCATCTGCCCTTGGCTCATTTTGCCAAGAGAATTACCACTCAGTAAGGGTGCGTTGATGTTATTTACGGGCAACCACCTCTCTTAAGTTTTCGCCGTTACGGCAGTTGATAGCTTTACGCTCCTTGGCAAGAAGGGCGCCACTCGCAAAGCTCCCCGCCTCTGCACGGCGCTTATGATGCACCTCCTTGTCAAGAGCATCAGTCCATACCTCCGCACCAAAGAGTAGAACCGACTGCGTTGCTCCCATAAGGAGACATCTCCTAGTAGATATAGGACCCCCAACATTTGTCATTAGCCGACTTAAGGCCGCGACTCCAGCTGCAGCCCTGTCCACTGCTGCTTTGATTTGTTAGAAAAAACTCATCTTCGAGTCGAGCATAAAACCAAGGTATTTAACCGCTGGTTTTGACTCTATAGTCAACTCGCCGATCGATATGGGATGCAGGGTCCGGATTCTGCTTCTGGTCAAAACGGCTAATTCGGTTTTTTTCCAGCGCAAGACTGAAATCATACGCAGTCATCCATCCGCTTACCCGTCGCATCAATATGCCAAGTTTGCTCTGCGCCTGTTCAACAGTGCGTCCGGCAACAAGTGCCGCAACGTCGTCTGCTAAACTGACTAGGCGCGACTCTTCGGGCATATCGAGTCCCAGCAGACTATCATATGAAGCATTGCAGAGGTCCGGCCCTAGGATGGATCCCTGTGCTACTCCCGACGTGATTTCCACCCTACTCTGACCCTCTAGCGTCTTTCCCGATGTTTACCCTCGCGAGATTCCACAGGTAGGGGGAGCGTCGCTTGGCGCTCGCCGGCGAGTAGCGTCAACCACTTCGAACGCGATGTACTCGATGTACATTCGGCGTCAGGTAATCGCTAAAAAAAGTCCTTCGACAAGAACATGAAGTCGAATGTCGTCCCAGATGACAGCGATGCCTGATAAGTCGAGATGCCATGATGCCGGGTCCTTGTTTCGGTATTGCTCGCTAATTAGCACTAGATCAGCTTTTACTTCCGCATTGAACTGTGCTAGCAACTGGTGAGCATTTGCACTCCGGTGCATGTTAATTTGTAAAATGCGGATCATGCCGTTCGCACTGCAGATTGGACACCGTCCCGCCCGCAGTGTGTGCGACGCTCTCATCAAAGGCGCCACGATCTCTGCAGAGAACGCAACTCTCGCTTTCATTGCAGATTTTCGCTTGATGATCCACTTGGCCGCATCTCCGGCATGCTGTCCTCCTCCAGCGAGCGGCACCATTTTGTGCTAAATTTTAAGGGGGCCTCCTCATACATGCGAAAGGAGGTGGTACATGGCCATGCGGGGTATCAAATGAAACGGATCAATTACTTTCTACTTTTCGAAATTGATCTTTTTTCTGATATTGGGTAAAACCTAGGGGAGGTAGGGCATAAAATGTGTGGCTCAAAAAGTGAAACAGGTCTCGTTCTCAGAACCTACCCAACCGGAAAATCTGAAAAAAATCACAATAATGCAACTATATAAAATCTAGGCCTTAAAATACATCCCATTTCGATAGCTGCTCAAATAAAGTTAATAATAGCATATTACTATGTTTGAGAAATTTATCGGAAAGCCCACTTTAAGTTGATCCCAGGAGTACATACATCAGCATAAACGATAATATAGGTCATAATCCTGAAAAGTTTGAAGGAAATCCGACTACTATTAACAAAGTTATTGGAGGTTAAATTTGCGCATTTGATGACCGACGGGGTAAATAGGAGGAAGTTTTTTTTTCTACTTTTTGTGATCTACGAACTTTTCTTTTTGGGTTAGGGGTCTGAGTCTACATCCATTTGATGATCAATTGGAGAGAGACATTCTCCCACTTTCTGAGATTTAATTTGCATTCACATCTTGTTTGTGATTACATACTAAAGAGCGATTACTAACTGTAGCCTCATTCGGTCAAGTGGTTTCCAAGGCGGAGGTGAAGCAAATGACGAGTTATCCTTGATGAAACGCTATATCGCTAAGACTGGATTGCTCTTTCAACGTAGCATAGATATCTTCCAGCAAAGTGAATTCGTCTAGGTTCTTGCATTCCATTTTTATCTCTAGCTTTTTAGTTTTAACCTCGACTTACTCATCTAATACCTTCTCCACTTTGCCGCAGAAACTATCCACAGAGACCTGGATTTATTTAATTCTAGCATCAGATCTCCTTTTTTTGTTCACTTGGCGCGTTTCACATTATCACCCAAGTCCGTAAGTCTTGGCTCTGCTTTCGCTTTGCTGAAATTCTGAGTGCTCACACCTTCGATATTTCGTTTGCTTGATTATTGTGAGGAAGTGTCATCTGCTTTTTCCGTTGGACTTTTCCATTTGGGGCCTTGGGGTCTTTACTCAGTTCACTAAAATACGATAACTAAATGCCCTTTATCGAACTCTACATGTCTTCTTGAATATTTCGCTTCACCTTAATGAAGACAGTTCATTTATACCTTATTCAAGTGAAAGAAACGTTCCTCGGGCTTCTTTCTCTTCTTTTTCTCAAAAAAAGATTGCTTCGATGCAGACGCGTCTATTTTTCCGAATCTCGTGAAGAAGTTTGACTATCAAAGGCCATCGTTGTCTCCGATAATGAACTCTCAAGCTTAGAGTTTTTCCTAAAAGGACTGTGTGTGTGTGTACGGTGGGGGAGAAGCTACAGCTTCTGAGCACTCAGGCCGTGTTGGCCCATTGTACTCGCCTACACACCCACACCGTTACACCCCCCTTTTCCATGTATGGGGACCCCCCCCCTTAAATTCGACGTAAAAGGATGTAATTCACTGTATGCGTGAGCGTTCACAATTCCCACTTTTCTACCAAATTTGATGGCAATCGCTATAACCGTCTACGAGAAAAATGCGTGTGACGGACAGACAGACAGACAGTAAACCGATTTTAATAAGGTTTTGTGTTTACACAAAACCTTAAAAACGACCCGTCCGATTGCAATTATCCTAGTTTGCGGACCGTAGGAATATGTATTAAAGAAGTCGTGAATATTTCAAAGAATTTGGTTGGATAAATTTTGAGCTATGGTGGCAGCCGATTTTCAAGATGCAGTTTCGAGAAAAACGCATTTGAAAATTTAAATGTGATTATCAACAGTAAAATTTTAACTCACCATTAATCTGCTGGTCCATAGAGAGCACCCTGGTTTCAATTCTGGCTCTTTTAGCGAGGTCAGTCGATCGTCGTTCGGACCGGCAAATTCGCGCTTCATTACGGCGGTCGACATAAACCTGGCATATATGACCAACTTGATATCCCATTGTCACTAGGATTTTGAGAATACCATTGAATCCTTCATTGCAAATAATTACAGCCAGAAAAGTGGCTATTTCTACGGCCTTGACCCCAGAATGAAGGTGTTTAGGAGCGATAGTCCAGATCAATGCATTTAACGACTCATTGTTATTCTGGGTCTCTGCTTCTAAACATCTGTTCAAGACATCATCTCGTGACAAATCTTCGTAGATTGGTTTGATGACTGTTTGAACTTCTTCAGTCAAAGGTGCCTTCTCGTGGTGGAAACTATCCAGTTCTCCTTTAGCTTCCGCTTTGCACCATTTGCACCAAATGTCCTCGCCTGCTGGACAATTTTGATGCTAAGGATTTTCGTCTGTAGAACATTTATGGAAGAAAGTTGCTCAAATTTCTTGCTTCATTCCTTCTATCGAATTTGGGTGTGGACGAATAGCTAGCCCAAAAAATGTAGTGAGGTCGTTAATAACCTTATCAGTAAGTTTTCTAGCCCCTTTTCCACCAATGCCTTTGTGATTCTTCTTTGCATTTCTAAGCCGCGTTCCCATTCTTTTCTCGACATGTCCTACGCATTCCTTTTTCACTACTACGTATATTTTATTATTTGCAGAAATTTGCAGAAATACCGGAGAAAACTCCAGCAAAATCCAATATACAATATACAAAATTTGTCGCAATTGAAACATCCATGTTCATGCTTGCTAAAGGTTTCTTTGCTGATGTTGATGCGAAGTCCTTTTTCTTCTCTGATAAATATCGATTCCCATGAAATACTCGTTTTTTAGTGCGATCATGACGTTGAACGTTAAAGCGATCTCCCTTCGTACGATCCATTTAAAAAAATCACTAAACACACAAACAGCACAATACTTACAACCAAATATAACTGAGTATAGCTTGAAAGCCTTTCAGTGCTCACTCTGGACTGGATTATCCTTTTTATTCCAAACAGCAAATAAGTTTAGACAATTGATTGGTTTTCCATCTTTTTATATTTATGCCTGTGTTCGAATTTATAAGGCTCAGGTAAAAAAAGATTCGATGCTCTTTCTCATCGAGTACTCTAGCCGAGGCTGCAAACTCCTTACTTGTTTAACACTAATTTCTGAACGACTCGGAATATCGGAAAATCCTTATGCCCACATATTCTCCACTATATAAAATTCATGCAAAAAAAATCGATTTCTCCAACCCAACACACGGGATGACCCCCTTAAAGTCTTCAAAGTCAGTTATAAATTGTGCGACAAAAATGCCGATGAATCATGATGCCTACCTGTTGTGGTTGGGTAATTTGTTTTGGTTTGGACGCCCAACCTGTTGATATGTATCTATCGTTGTTATGTTATGTTATTTATTTAATGAACAATGCACAGAAAAGTAAGTTGATAATCACATTTTGTCCTCACAAGGAGGAGAAAGTAAGTGGATTAACTTACACTTAAAGCTAAACAATGGGACGGAGCCGAAGGGGGTTGTATGACCGGCATAATCTCGGGATCGATAAGTGAAATATGTCAAATTTGGCGAAAGGGACTTCAAAAATGTCCACACTACGTCTACTACGGGACGCGATGGGGAATATAATATCGGAAAGGCACTTTGTGAAAAAGAGGAGAGAGCTGCCCTATATCTGCATAAATCTGTTGACGAAAGCCGTCTCACCTTTCGCAAGAGAAAAAGGTATGTTCAGCGACATACGCCACTCCATTGCCGAACACACAATCAGGAGATTGTGCCTTTCCAATCTTGTGCACGTAAGACAGAAAACCTTCATGCCCGCTTAAAAGTTGGGTAAGGAAGTAGTCAATCTCCCCGTGCGTTCGGTTCAGCCATGGGTCGATGAGCCGAGCAGTCCATCTGCCCTTGGCTCATTTTGCCAAGAGAATTACCACTCAGTAAGGGTGCGTTGATGTTATTTACGGGCAACCACCTCTCTTAAGTTTTCGCCGTTACGGCAGTTGATAGCTTTACGCTCCTTGGCAAGAAGGGCGCCACTCGCAAAGCTCCCCGCCTCTGCACGGCGCTTATGATGCACCTCCTTGTCAAGAGCATCAGTCCATACCTCCGCACCAAAGAGTAGAACCGACTGCGTTGCTCCCATAAGGAGACATCTCCTAGTAGATATAGGACCCCCAACATTTGTCATTAGCCGACTTAAGGCCGCGACTCCAGCTGCAGCCCTGTCCACTGCTGCTTTGATTTGTTAGAAAAAACTCATCTTCGAGTCGAGCATAAAACCAAGGTATTTAACCGCTGGTTTTGACTCTATAGTCAACTCGCCGATCGATATGGGATGCAGGGTCCGGATTCTGCTTCTGGTCAAAACGGCTAATTCGGTTTTTTTCCAGCGCAAGACTGAAATCATACGCAGTCATCCATCCGCTTACCCGTCGCATCAATATGCCAAGTTTGCTCTGCGCCTGTTCAACAGTGCGTCCGGCAACAAGTGCCGCAACGTCGTCTGCTAAACTGACTAGGCGCGACTCTTCGGGCATATCGAGTCCCAGCAGACTATCATATGAAGCATTGCAGAGGTCCGGCCCTAGGATGGATCCCTGTGCTACTCCCGACGTGATTTCCACCCTACTCTGACCCTCTAGCGTCTTTCCCGATGTTTACCCTCGCGAGATTCCACAGGTAGGGGGAGCGTCGCTTGGCGCTCGCCGGCGAGTAGCGTCAACCACTTCGAACGCGATGTACTCGATGTACATTCGGCGTCAGGTAATCGCTAAAAAAAGTCCTTCGACAAGAACATGAAGTCGAATGTCGTCCCAGATGACAGCGATGCCTGATAAGTCGAGATGCCATGATGCCGGGTCCTTGTTTCGGTATTGCTCGCTAATTAGCACTAGATCAGCTTTTACTTCCGCATTGAACTGTGCTAGCAACTGGTGAGCATTTGCACTCCGGTGCATGTTAATTTGTAAAATGCGGATCATGCCGTTCGCACTGCAGATTGGACACCGTCCCGCCCGCAGTGTGTGCGACGCTCTCATCAAAGGCGCCACGATCTCTGCAGAGAACGCAACTCTCGCTTTCATTGCAGATTTTCGCTTGATGATCCACTTGGCCGCATCTCCGGCATGCTGTCCTCCTCCAGCGAGCGGCACCATTTTGTGCTAAATTTTAAGGGGGCCTCCTCATACATGCGAAAGGAGGTGGTACATGGCCATGCGGGGTATCAAATGAAACGGATCAATTACTTTCTACTTTTCGAAATTGATCTTTTTTCTGATATTGGGTAAAACCTAGGGGAGGTAGGGCATAAAATGTGTGGCTCAAAAAGTGAAACAGGTCTCGTTCTCAGAACCTACCCAACCGGAAAATCTGAAAAAAATCACAATAATGCAACTATATAAAATCTAGGCCTTAAAATACATCCCATTTCGATAGCTGCTCAAATAAAGTTAATAATAGCATATTACTATGTTTGAGAAATTTATCGGAAAGCCCACTTTAAGTTGATCCCAGGAGTACATACATCAGCATAAACGATAATATAGGTCATAATCCTGAAAAGTTTGAAGGAAATCCGACTACTATTAACAAAGTTATTGGAGGTTAAATTTGCGCATTTGATGACCGACGGGGTAAATAGGAGGAAGTTTTTTTTTCTACTTTTTGTGATCTACGAACTTTTCTTTTTGGGTTAGGGGTCTGAGTCTACATCCATTTGATGATCAATTGGAGAGAGACATTCTCCCACTTTCTGAGATTTAATTTGCATTCACATCTTGTTTGTGATTACATACTAAAGAGCGATTACTAACTGTAGCCTCATTCGGTCAAGTGGTTTCCAAGGCGGAGGTGAAGCAAATGACGAGTTATCCTTGATGAAACGCTATATCGCTAAGACTGGATTGCTCTTTCAACGTAGCATAGATATCTTCCAGCAAAGTGAATTCGTCTAGGTTCTTGCATTCCATTTTTATCTCTAGCTTTTTAGTTTTAACCTCGACTTACTCATCTAATACCTTCTCCACTTTGCCGCAGAAACTATCCACAGAGACCTGGATTTATTTAATTCTAGCATCAGATCTCCTTTTTTTGTTCACTTGGCGCGTTTCACATTATCACCCAAGTCCGTAAGTCTTGGCTCTGCTTTCGCTTTGCTGAAATTCTGAGTGCTCACACCTTCGATATTTCGTTTGCTTGATTATTGTGAGGAAGTGTCATCTGCTTTTTCCGTTGGACTTTTCCATTTGGGGCCTTGGGGTCTTTACTCAGTTCACTAAAATACGATAACTAAATGCCCTTTATCGAACTCTACATGTCTTCTTGAATATTTCGCTTCACCTTAATGAAGACAGTTCATTTATACCTTATTCAAGTGAAAGAAACGTTCCTCGGGCTTCTTTCTCTTCTTTTTCTCAAAAAAAGATTGCTTCGATGCAGACGCGTCTATTTTTCCGAATCTCGTGAAGAAGTTTGACTATCAAAGGCCATCGTTGTCTCCGATAATGAACTCTCAAGCTTAGAGTTTTTCCTAAAAGGACTGTGTGTGTGTGTACGGTGGGGGAGAAGCTACAGCTTCTGAGCACTCAGGCCGTGTTGGCCCATTGTACTCGCCTCCCCCGTCTAACGGAATATTCCGAATTCGTTAACGTATCGCAGGATTTCCGTTAGTGGATGCTACCCGTCGCAATTGGAGGACATCGGCATCAAAGATCTGATGCCTGATGCGTCCATAGGCGGGGCACTCACATAGGAAATGCTCCGTGGATTCCGTTTCCTCATTACAGGAGGGACACGTATCATCTTCGGTAATTCCTATTCTGAACATATGCCCAGCTAGTGAATTATGGCCTGTCAGAATGCCCACAATACACCTGCAAGTCCTCCTGCTTTTCGACAGGATAAACTTTGCGGTACGTATGTTGGGTTCTGGCAGGAAAAGTTTGGTGTGTCGAGCAGCATTTAAGCTCTGCCACCTGTCATTATGGGAAACTTGTTCCCAGTTTTTGAAAACAGATTTAGCCAATGCTACTGATACCCCAATTGCTGGCTCCGGTCCCGGCATAGGGGAGATTGACCCCTCTTTCGCTAAAGCGTCCGAGATTTCATTTCCCTCTATGCCACAGTGACCAGGTACCCAGAGTAGTTCCACCGTATTGAATCTAGACATAGAGTTCAAACGGTTTCTGCATTCCTGAACGATTTTCGATGTGATCAAAGGACTGCTTAATGCCCTCAGTGCAGCTGTCACTGCAGATTGCAATGCGCCTGCCCTTCAGCCGCTCGTCAATCACCCAGTTTGCCACCCTTAGGATCGCATAAACTTCGGCTTGAAAAATCGTGGCATATTGTCCCAAAGGAAAAGTCCACTTCTCGTTTTTATTCGAGAGGTAGACTCCGGCTCCAGAACCCTCTTCTGTTTTTGAGCCATCGGTGTAGAAGACTTCCGTGTATCCCGCCACGCATTCCTCTGGGTCTTCCCAGTCCTCTCTACGCTTCAGGGTAACTACATATCTTCTACCAAACAGATGTATGGGGACACGAGAATCGGAAGACATTGTAAGAACTGGATTCAGTCCTCCCAGTAACTCTTCCAATACTCTGTGCCCCCCACATCCATTGTTTTCCCATAGATCTAATCGAATTAGCCTATGAACTGCTCTCATTGCAGTGCTTTGAATAAATATATCCAGGGGCTGCAAATTGAGTAGTGCATTCAGAGCTGCGCCGGATGTCGTGCTCATGGCACCAGTGATACCCAGACAAACAGTTCTTTGCAGTGCGTCTAGTTTACGGTGAAAAACTTTTTGTCTCACCTTAACCCACCACACTACGGATGCATATACGAACATCGGCCTAATGATGGCAACGTATATCCACATTACCACATGAGGCCTGAGTCGCCATGTCGAGGCAACGGTCCGTCTGCACAGCCCATAAGCTGTGAGAGCTCGTTTCATCTTTACCTCTACAAGTTTGTTCCAAAGAAGTTTTTTATCTAGAGTGACCCCTAGATATTTCACTTCTTCGGAGAGTTGAAGGGTAGTACCCCTCATCTCAGGGAGGCAAAGTCCATCCAGTTTTCTCCTTTTTGTGAATAAAACCATTGTGCGTTGGCCACAACAGATGTGTTGGTCTTACGCTTCTTGCGCGCATTACCGCTGACAGAAGAGTCTGGTGCGTCCAGTGTGGATCTTACCGGGGTTTCCAGTTTATCCCCACCTTCCGCCGGAGATTCCACTTCCTTGCGTCCGATTTCTCTGGGCGTTACCGCGCCTAGTGGTACAGCCACGTCCATGTCCTCATTCCCAAGGTGATTCATCTTCCTTCGCAGTGCTCTCTTCTGCCGTCGGTTTAGGGTCTTTCCAGGTTCACGGTGTCCGGACCGCTTGGATCCATTTCCACATATTGGCGTTGAACCAGTAGCGTCCACGTTACCAACTTCCCGTTCTTCCGCTCTTCCCGGTACGGATGAAGGAGAAGGTTCTGACAGGCAGGATTCAGCCTGTAGTCCCCCCTCCTTAGTCGCCGAAGTTCCCTTCTGCCGGGCCTTCCTCTTCCGCTTCCGGGTAGATTTGGGCTGTAGTACCGCGGACTACGGCCGGCCCGTAGTCGGATTTCCAGTTTTTCCCAATTTGAGAGTTTCCGCACTTTCTTTTCTGGCTAACTTCGCCGTAGGCACTAAATGCAAACTTTCCACTGAGCCGGAAAGCATGCCTTCTACAGATTGATCTATAGACGAGTATGAATGTGGTGAGGCCTTCAAAATCCGCGCCTCGACCGCGACATGATTGCTCATGGTGGCGGGTGGATTCGAAGTCTGTGACTTCTTACCACTTGGAGAGTTTATATCCATCGTTTCCATATTCATATTTTTGGACACCCTTAGTGTAGTAGTAAACTACTACAGGCTCCCCCGCCACGACAAGGTGGTGTCCGAGGGGGAGCCTAAAACGACTAGTGTAGATCTAATTTTCGCTACACTTCTACTAGTCGCTAGATGTCGTCGACCGGGAACCCATTTGTTTACTGCCAAAAACTGCCGATAATGGGTTTGGGAAACCCTGCGAAAATATACGCGCCTGATGGGATGACTTATAACGAGGTGTTTCGGTGAACACCTTCTGTTATTCCTTTGATGGCGACATCCAGATTAAACTCCTTTTAGGATCTCCAAATATTTTCTTCAAGGGCAAGCTCATCTTAAAAAATTATAAAAATATTAACAAATCGAGAAACCGGAAGCTGGACGCTTCTGATATGAAAGGTTTTGTGTATTTCTTTTATAAAGATATTTGAGTGTGAATGTGTCTCATTAGTACGTAACACGTAATATACGCATATATTATGTGAGAATATTCACTTTGGGGTGATATTGACACTCAAAATCTTGAATTTCCAAACAAGTGTTAGTAACAGTGCGATTTCCACCAAACTTGGTAGGACCAAGCTCCATAGTATAGCGTACATTGCTGCAAAATGTGTGCTAGGATCAATTTAAGGGGGGCTCTGCAGCCAATTACTGAAAATTCTAATAATATACTATTATTAACTTTATTTGATGGGATATCGGTATGTAAGGTATTTCAGAGCCTAGCCACCATATAGTGACAGCCTCTTGATTTTTTTCAGATTTTTCGGTTTGGCAGTTTCTGAGAATGACCCCGTTAATTAAATGATCATTTTCGACCCCCCGATCTCCCCGCCTTTCCAATAAATGCCAAAACTAAGACCAGCTTTGGAAAGTACTAACTGAGACCTCTCATTTGATACCACACATGTCTATATTTGGTGGAAAAAAAATGTACAGCCCCCTTTTGCATCAATGGAGATTTTCCCTTAAATTTAAAGTAAAAGGATGTAACTCACTATGTGCGTGAGCGTTCACAGTTCCCACCTTTCCGCCAATTTTGGTGTCAATCTTGCTACATTCCCCGAGAAAAATGCATTGGACGGACAGACAAACAGACAGTAAACCGGGAAACCGGAAGCTAGACGCTTCAGGTATGAAAGATTTTGTGTATTTCTTTTATAAAGAGATTTGAGTGTGCATTTGTCCCATTAGCATGTAGCACGTAAAATATGCATATATCACGTGAAAATAACCACTTCCAAGTGATATTGACATTCATAGTCTTGAATTTGCAGAGGAGCGACAGTTTTGACCTAGTATAACTTTGTTAGTAGTAGTAGTTCCTGGTGTAACTCACTATATGCGTGAGCGTTCACAGTTCCCACCTTTCTACCAAATTTGGTGCCAATCGCTATAACGGTCTCCGAGAAAAATGCGTGTGACAGACAGACAGACAGACAGTAAATCGATTTTAATAAAGTTTTGTGTTTACACAAAACCTTAAAAATGGTGCTTCTGAAATGTTTAGGTTTAGAACATATTTTTGCATTTGGCAATGGGATGATCCTGTTGGAAATATGTGCATGTTTCCGGCACTATCCACTAGTTTGATGAGATCAGTCTCCACTTTTCGAATGGAAACGCTGAGGATATCATGGCGGGAAAACATTTAAATCCGCTGGCCTATAATATTCACAATTTTAGACGAAACAATAATAGCCACCCACCCAATAAAAACTCATGCTGAGGAAGTGGGAACGTGACTATTCAAATCACAAGGAAAATCAATCTTTGTTCTAAACATAAAACTTTAAACTACATATTGTACTTTGATACGATTAATCAGCCAACCAACGCAATATTCAATATTTCTGGTATATCAATTGAAATACAGTGGTTGCATCTCGGAGTCACTCGTAGGTAGTTTTCGGATCGGAAAACTGAACGTTCGCGAGTGCGAAAAAATTAGTTTTTTTGTGAATTCTTCCAACTATCAGTGAATAAGTTCATTTAGGGTTGGGAATTGGAACGAATTCTGTTCTTTACTATGAGAAAACTTAGAGAGATTAAGGTGGAATACCCTACATCTTGCACACTTCAGGGCAACAATGAGTTTCAGTTATGTTTCGTGTCACTGAGTTAAGTAAATTTTCTTAACTGTAGTTTTAAATTGTGGTCAAACGTGGTATTTTTCTCGACTTTACGGTTAATTAACCTTGACTGAGACCACAGTCATCAGTACTAATATAGCCTAAGGCTTTCGGCTTGCTTAAGGGGTCATACGAATAAAATCGTTTGTGAAATTTATTTTTATTTTGTATGATGGTGAGGATTTAGCTATGCAACTTGAAAATTATGAAGCAATCAAATGTAAAACCTGTTGGTATATTGATCTTTACTTTGGTGAGGTTACTGAGAATTGGCAAGTTCTGATAGTAAGGACTGTGGACCTCTTGCTCATTTTATTTAGCATTTCGGTATCTTTTGCACGCAACACATTCCACATGATATTATCATAATTTTATGACGAGTGAATTCCCGCACAAATATATACATTCTTTATATATAATATTATATATTGGCCTATTTAGCCATTTTTCATTATGCATAGCGGTCTGAAAAGATACACTTCTTTGTAGAACAACAACAATATCTCATACACTGAGACATACATGCCCCTTAAATTGTCGCTCAGCTCTGATTTATGTACCTATTCAATCTGTGCGGGAGTATCATATCTGATTTTCATAATTCATATTTGCGTTTGTGTCTGTCCCACTTGATTTGTGGGTAAATATATAATCACCTACAACGTTGCAGTGACAGTGTAACTTGCCAAAGATGAATGATTCGAAGTTTTAGGTACCAGTGAAAAAAAACCAAATTAAAAAAGTTACGTCGGATTTAAAAAAAGTCATATACATTGTGGACACAATCTATACTTTCAGGTACCTAATTGAGTCCATGCAAAGTGGAGTTGTATGGTGCAACTGAATATCTTCTGAGTGCTGCTGTAACTTTATTGTAAATGAATGAATTATCAAAGTTGTCAATAGTATTTTTGAATTTAAGTCAAGGTTAGACTGTTTAAGATAACAATTTTGTAGCTGATTGTTGCAAAAACTATTCGGTCTTTTACTGGTTTAATTGTCTTTCATTAAGAAAAACACAAAAATATGGACTAGAAAAAGTGCTGAAGAAGGGAGTGAATAGCTCCCGCAATACGTATAAGTATGAAATATTTTTCTAAGAGGAGAAGCTGCGTGTTTCTAATAGCTGCTTATCGAAAAATATCTGCAGTGGATTGAAAATGGAAAAATCTTAACTTACTTTTCGGATCAATCCTGTATATTTACATGCTTCTAGTTATCAATAGGCTCGAAAAATGAACTATTGAGGTCGTTACGTACGCTAGTAAATAATTTTTGTTTGTTAGCAGCATTAGGAAGTGACCACTTATGTAGCAATGCACACTGCCGGCGGTCAGACCGCGACGAAAATCGTTATTACCAAGAACGTACAACACGTTCTGATCTAACAATCGCAGCCAAAAATGCCTTCAAATTTAATTTGCAGAGTTTTAAAAATACCCTTAAGTTTGATAAATAGGCGGACGAATTAGCCAAGAAGGGAGCAGGGACGCCTTTACACGGGCCAGAACCCTTCTGTGGAATCGGAATCGGTTTCATGGGTTGAGGGAACTATACTGAGCGGGCCTACTAGTGATAAAGCAGTCCAGGGTGCTTATTGGGGGATACAAACCCATGCGCACAAAGGATTGCTTAAACCTCACCAAAAAGAACCTCCGATTCATAGTGGGAATTCTCACTGGTCACTGTCGGCTAAACTATCACCTAGAAGCTAGGGATATCTATGGACACTGCCTGCAGGTTTTGTGCGGAGGATGATGAAACCTCTATACACGTCCTGGGACAATGTCCAGCACTTGTGCAAACTAGGTAGATGCATCTGGGAGAACACTTAATACCAGATGCAAAGTTGAACGATCTGGAACTAGAGAATATACTAAAGTTCCTGACGGTTATAGGCTTGCTTAAGATACTATGATTAATAGGTACACTATACCCAGTAAAAGGGGCATAATAGTTCTTTAAGGTCGCGGTGCGACTTTCCCTTAACAGAATAATAATAATTGATATATAGGCCCTTGTAACAGAAGGTCGCTGATCCAATCGCACTGGTGGCAGAGAGGTTTGTGTCGTGGTTGGATGTCGGATACCAGTCGACACAGCTGTGTAACTACTTTGGGTGCGCAAGATCGTGTACTGCATGGAATACTTTCTTGCGAAAAGCGGCCGGAGTATATAGCCTAGGTCTGTTTTGAGAGGTCTCGCAGACTATTTGGAGTTGTTCCTGAGGCTCCGAAGCACTGCGTCATCCTCTCCGCGATTGCCAAAAAATCGACCGTGGCCGGGATTTTAACTTTTGAAACGCGTGACAAAGTGTCGACAACTACATTATCCTTGCCGAACACGTGCTCGATGTCCGAAGTAAATTGGCTTATGAAGCGCAGGTGCCGGAGTTGGCGAAGGGACGCTTTGTCGGGGTTCTGCTTAAAAGCGAAGGTAAGACCCTTGTGGTCCGTAAACACTGTGGACGGCTTGCCTTCTAAGGAATATGGGAAGTATTTGCGGGAGTATCAGAAGTACTTTATTATCATGTGCTGTAATTCTGTTGAGCTGTATTCAATTTCTTGGAAAAGAAGCTCAACGGCTGCCAAATTTGATTCACCTTTTGGTGAAGGGCAGCACCTACTGCGATGTTTGAGACATCGACGAATGCGGCCAGGGGTGCATCTGTTTGAGGAAATGACAGGAGTCTAGTGTCAACTAGCTGTCGTTTGGCTAGCTTAAAAGTCTGGACGGCTTCTGTGAGTCTTTAGTCTTGGATCTAGACAAGTAGGCATTGAGGATCGCTTGATGTTGTGCGGCTTTGAGTAAGAAACGATGATAGAAGTTGAACATGCGCCAAAACTTTCGCAAATCATTGACCATTTTAGGATGTGGGAAGTCTATGATGGCCTGAAACTTATCTGGATCCGTTTGGATTCCCTCAAAGGCAATCACGTGTCCTAAAAACTTCACCTGCTGTTGGGGGAATTTCCAAATTAAGGTTTCGCAGGACAGAGTGACTCAACCTTCGATAGAGACTTCTGAAAAGGGATCTAGGTCATATATTCCAGCAGCTTTTGGCAAAGAAGTATTCCATGTAGTATACGATCTTGCCCACCCAGGCATTCGGACAATGAATCCACTTGTCACTAATAAATATTTCTGACCATCAATAAATAAGGATGTTCATTTGTGGTCCAGACAGTGCATCGCGTTCCAGAATTGTAAAGTCATCAAGCATGTACAGAATGAGGTAGGCTCATTTCATCGGGCTACAAAGCATTTTCACACGATCCAAATTGACATTGTTGGCCTCTTGCAAGATTCGCATGGCTTTAAGTATTGCCTCATAATCATAATCATCGATATGCTCACGTGATAGCCTGAAGCAATGCCGACATTTCCGCACAATCGTGCGCCGAGGGACTTTGTCGTGAATGGATTCCACGCTTTGGAGTTCCGGCTGAAGTCATTACTGACCAGGGAATACAGTTCGAGTCTACTCTGTCCTCAAAGTTGAGCAAACTCCTGGGCTTCGAACGCCACCGGACGACTGCATACCATCCGTAATCCAATGAGATGCTGCAAAGCTGCTATAATGGCATTCCGCTGCGATCCTGTGTTCGACCACCACTGGGCTTTTGTGTTTGCTTCAGGACACCGTGGCAAGATTAAAATTACCCCCCGTCATTCTTCGAGTAGGGCTAACATCCCCAGAGACTTAGATGTCTACACAGACGTTTTGGTTCGCATGGATGTTTCCCGGAAGTCCTCGCAACCACCATATGAAGTCTTGAACAGAGGCTTGACGTCGACGGCAGTCCCAAGAATATCTCCATGTCCAAGTTAAAGCCTTTTGTCTCCGGGCCTGTGGTTTCGGTGAAGAAGGGTCCACGGCGCGTGAGATTTGATCTGCGCTCCTAAAGTTTGCGAGGGAGGAGACGGGTTTATCACTGAAACCCAGTATCAGTGTAGTGTAGAGGCGCGAGCTGAATAACGGGGATTCGTCCGAACTCCGCACCAGAACAATATAATTCACCACGAAGTGAAACTCACCTGCCTGAAAGGCTCACCTACTTGTTGGTAGCGGGGTGATCGTCACGAGTCAAGGAACAAGTCCTCCAAGACACAAGATCCGCACTTTGTGTGAACACAAGAGCAACTCCCTCTCGGATCCTCAATTTTAAAAGCCATCCATGGTCCAGCATGTTCCTACTAAAGCTTGATTTGTATTCATAGGACTAAATGAACGACGAAATGAAACTTTATTAATAGAAACAACATTTTCACCAAACTTTCTACTATTGTCTCCTATGTTGTCGTTTACATTATTGATATTTTATATTTTTAGGATGAACTTCAAAGGGATTTTTAGTGAATTTTCGAATCTTTATTCTAAGTGTGCATTTTTATCCCTCCCATTCCCCTCTTTTCCAACTATCGTCAAAGTTAACATCTGCATCCAAGAGTATTAGCCGATATCTTTCATTAATAACTGAATTTGTAGAACATTTTTCTTGCATATATTCAGGACGCGGCTCTTAGTTCCAACATCCCCATCAAATTTTGTCTTAATTGGTGAGCCAATTTTTGAATAAATTATGTGTGGCAGAGAGCAAGCCTACACAAAATCTTAGAAAAGTTATCCAGAATTCGGAAAATCCTATCGTTCCTATAAAAAAATGCAAAGTGTATAAAGAACTGGGCACATTTTGAGCCGAAAAAGATTTCAAAACTCATTAACAAAGAGTTTCTAAATTAAGGAACGTTCTATTATTTTTAGTGATTTAATTGACATTTGGTGACATTTTAAACGGAACCTCTTTGTTAGCTATCAACTAATATCTTGTACATTTTCCATATTGGCACGCTCTGTATGTAACACACATGTCCACGCTGAAAGCAAAGATTTTGAGAAATCCCATATGGACACAATTCTAACTCTGCATTTATAAATTGCATCTTGAAATCTACCTCCCGCGTAGGAAATGTTCTAAAGATAGTTGTGTCCAACAGCCCTCCAATTTGTCAACTCGAAGTAATCCTATATTGTGTTTGTGCAAGTCACATTCGAATCCAGAATTATCACTTAAATTTATTTGTTTGTTCATTATGCACACTGAATGCATAAATTAACATTTGCGTCACATGCACAAGTGTTAGGCATATTGCGAAAATTGTCGGCAGGACATGTGGAACTGGGCGTAGATGCTTGCATATGTAGGATTTGGTACTTCATCTGCAGATGATAAGCTGAGATAGTCTGGGTTTGAGATACGTGACATTTGCAGATGTTGTTGGGTGTTGCTTTCGATAAAATGAGGGAAAGGATCAATTTAGTATTTGTGGTTTAATTATAAAGCAAGGACTGATTGGGGTGAGTTTTAACAATTTACGGTTTGGGGAAATATACAAAATATTTGAAAAAGCAATGCTAAAGATCCAACTATCTCTTTGTCACATTTTATGAACAGTTATATACCGTGCTGGTAAAATTAAGTTTAATTTTTGCTAGATTTCGGGGGGGGGGGGGGAACTCCAAAATATATCCCATTAAATCATTCTGCACAAGGTAGTTGTAACGTTACTCTCTTCTTCTTGTTTAGCCTTACAATTCGATGTCGATTCACTGAACCTTCCCAATTATTTCGACGTGTTCCAGCTTATTTGCCTTCTGCCTTGCCTTTGATTAAGCGCCCGGGATTTTTTCTGTTTTCCTTGCGCTCTAAGTGATCTGCCATTGAAGCTTTCGAATTTTGATGTGGATGGCGGATGGAGGTCGTATGATACAACTCCCTGATGTATCTCATTCATCATTCGCCTTCACTGGACCTGAGGAGCATTAATTTTTGCTGTTCGATCTTCGTTCATGTCTCGCTGTCATAGCACAGGATCGGCTGAATGAAAGTTTTAAAGGATTTTTTTATTGACAGTAATAATTTGTTACGTATTTGCTTTTCATTATAGCTTCCGCTGTCACCAATTGTTACGTTCTTAGCTATTCATACTCGTCTCTAGTTACATTACTTGCTTTACGTAGGCTTGTATCACTGGATTGCGCAGCATTAAAAAAAAACCCGCTCCATAACTTTAATATAGGCGTTTATTAAACACTAAATCATATAACCGTACTGTATAATTAATTATAGAACAATTTTCTAACGAGTACATTTTGAGGCGTATTCATAACCGACGAGATCTGTTCTAACTCTAGAACCAGACTGGCTTTGTGGACGGATTTCCGCCCCTTTTATACCCCGCGGAACATTCCAGAAAAGCATGTAAACACTCTACTAGAAAACTACTTTGCGACAAGATCTTCTTGCCGACATTAGAGTCATCTGTTAACAATTATCGTAACTAAATATTCGCCCTACTGTTATACAATTTTAGTGTCCTGACTAATTGTCATACTACGATTCGCATTGACGTGGGGGACGCCCGGAATTTGAACCAATTGCAATCTTAAGGTCTTCGTCATTTTCAAATCGTTGTCCATGAAATATTTTTTTGTAAGATATGCGAGAATTCATCATCATCAACAGTGCAACAACCGGTGTCTGGTCTAGGCCTGCCTTAGGAAAAAACTCCAGACTTCCCGGTTTTGCGCCGAGGACCACCACCAATTCAATATCCCTAAAAACTGTGTTTGGCCTACAACATCCCTCCATCAGCAGAATCTGCCATGTGTTTTACCCTTATATACTTTCCAGGCACAATCATCCTTATCCATACCGATTCATTGTGTTAAACAAAACCTTATTAAAATCGGTTTACTGTCCGTTTGTCTATCTGTTTGTCACACGCATTTTTCTCAGAAACTGTTATACCGATTAACACAAAATTTGGTGAAAAGGTGGAAACTGTGAACGCACACTCATACAGTGAGTTACATTGTTATACTTGGAACTTAAGGGGGGTCGCTATACATGCAAATGTGGAGTGTACCCTTTTTTTTACAAATATAGTCATGTAGGGTATCAAATAAAAGGTCTCGATGAAAACGATGCTGGTCTCAGTTTTGATGTTTAATTCAAACGGGGAGAGGACGAGGGCTGAAACGTGGTCATTTCTTTAACGGATCTATTCTCAGAACCTATCCAACCGAAAATCTGAAAAAAATCACCAAGTTGCCATTATGCCGTGCCTAGGCTCCAAAATACCCTCCATAACGATATCTGTTCACATAAAGTTAAAAGTACATAATATATTACTATCATTTTTAGTAATTGCCTGCAAAATCTCCCTTAAGTTCATCCAAGATTCAAGAAATTTTGCAGCAATGTACGCTATAATGTCCTAGAAAGTTTGGTAGAAATGGCATTATTACTAACAAAGTTATAATAGGACAAAGTTGTCAGTTCACTGCAAATTCTAACACTTTGAATGTCAGTAGCACGCGAAAGTGGATATTCTGATATTATATATACATACACATTACATGCTAGGCACTAATGAGGCAAATGTTCACTCAAATGTTTTTATATAAGAAATATACAAAACCTTTCATATCTGAAGTGTCCATCTTCTGGTTTTCCGGCTTGTTATTTCGTAGAATTGGCCGTACGAGGTAAAATCTTTTTTTGGCAAGCATAATCCGTTTGTTGATTTCGTCTATTTCGTTGTTGTCGTTTATGAGAATTGTGCCTAGGTAAGTGCCCAAAACAGTCGACCTGTTCAAAGACGTAATTATTTAATTACATCCAATAAAAAATTGGATCTAGGCTGGATTCCTGGTGTCATACATTTCGTCAAGTTGTAAACAGATCTCTTATGGCCATGGGGAATGAACGACAGAATAAAATAAGCAAATTCCTAAAGAATTTTTGGAGCGCTACCATCCCGGAGGCCATGACTTGCTTCACTCTATTGTTACTGAAAACTTGGGTTGCACACCCTCCGTTCTTCTAATCTATCTATCCGTCTAAAACCGTTTGGTTCTTGTGTGTTGCTCCTGAAAGTTTATATGCAACATTTTCTTGATTCATTCCTTTTTGGCCGAGGTTCATGTCCGATAATTTTGCCTGTAGTTGTGTTGATTGCGTTTTTAGCCAACCCCACTATTCAGTGCTATTGGCTTCTCGGTGTCGGTTCAGTGTCTTCAGTGTTCCTCTAACGCCCAGATATATGTTATTTCTATGCCATTTCTTCGTTCTGAAACTTTACGATATCAAACCTGACAGCTGGGATGAGCCTGCTGACGAGACAGTGATTGCAATCACAATTGGCCCGCGGGTCGAGGATACTGGATGTGACTCGTTTTTCAATGAGGACAATCTGGTTCAGCTGGTTCGATGAGATTTCCATATTTCTGCTGCAAGGGGATTTGATAAGCCTGCTTCGGTTCTCATTAATTATATCGTGGAGACTATGGCCCTCAGTAGTTCTACGGTAGACTAGTTCTTCTCCGATCTTTTCATTGGAGTCGCGAAGTACTTATTTCATATCGTTCGAGGGCAGTGAATCAAGTACTAACTCATTCAATTCGCCTTTTACTGAAATGTGTTTGTCTTCTGTTGGAGCGCACCATTTCTTTCATTGATTAGTCCGAAGTCTACGATATTTCGCACGAAACTCATACTCACATTTCCACCTTTGGAAATAGTGTGCCTAATAATTTCATTTTCTCGGCCACTACGACATCTATCGTATTTCCCGACATGCTGGATAAGTGGAGTGTAACATACACTAGATTCCGAACTCGGAAACGTAAATAGCACCCGTTGCAGTTGGCGTCTTTGTATTCCCAATCTGATCCAAGGATCAGTTTAAGTTCCAGAAAGATAGATTGTCGGCCCAACGCACGGCCACACCCCCCAATTCAAAGGCCGTTCATCTCCACAGGTCACGCGCACTATCCTTTGGTTATTCCCCCAGCAAGAGGAGGGCACTAACAGCTTCCAGCGAGGTCTGAATATGACGGCAATACCACCAGTTGCAAGTGACGAACTGCTGCAGTAGAATAGCAGATAACAAAGCTCCGGGTCTGGATGGCGTACCGAATAGAGCCCTTAAGTTTGCCGTCAAATCCAGATTGGCCATGTTCGCTGAGTTGTTCGAAGCGTGCATGTCTGAGGGGATATTTCCTGCACCATGGAAACGGCAGAAGCTAGTAGTACTACCTAAGGCTGGGAAACGGAAGTGGTCCTCATCTCCAAGCGCCGTAAAAGAAATTATGCCCGTATTCAAATTAGGAATCGCATTACCACTTCTAAGCCTGCCATCAAATACTTGGGAGTGATGATAGACGGGAAGACCAGCAAGACGAAGCAAGACGTGCAATATGATTGTGACAAAGCATTCACCGCAAGTGTGGCACTGGCAAGGATGATGCCGAACGTGGGAGGGCTACGGCATACTTCCTGGTTGGTTTTAGCTAGGACCTGCTCTTCAGTTTCGGGAAAGGCATTTTAGTCTACAAAAGGGCAGTCCAACAGTGTGCTCTGCATTCAAGATTGCCTCATATGATGCAGCATTCATCATCTTGGGAATAATGCCCATTGACATCTTGACAGATGAAATTGCGAACATTTACAATACGAAGTTTATTTCTCCTTTATCGCAGACGAAGAATGCTGAAAGGGAGAGATGGATAAGGGGTAGCTTCCTCCAAACTACAATTTTTGGTTTCAAACGTAAATATATATTTCGGGAGCGACTATACCCCTTGTATATTAATTTTATACTAGACTACAAGCAGACGAAAATCTAATCTTTTCTAAATAGATGGCAAGGGTGTTGGGAACGCTCGGGAAAGAGTCGGTGGACACAGGCTCATCCCTTAGACGGCACGGTGAGATTAATTATAATCTTACTCAGTTTGTCATGGAACATGGAGGATATCGCCAGTACCTGTACAGGTTTAAATTGGATACCCGATTGTCCAAACTGCAATGGAGTTCCAGAGGACCCAGACCACGTATTCTTCCACTGTCCAAGATTTGTGGAAGAAAGGAAGAACTTTGAGGAAACTCCAGGAGAGATGCTGGTACCAGAAAATCTGTTGCGAAGAATGCTGGCATATTAGGAAGCGATGCGATCAACTGCATGATTGCACCTATCCAGAGCAAACTGCGAAAGACAGAGGAGGCGAGAAAGCGCGCGTGTAGAGATGAAAGGTGACAAAGCTATACTATATAATGAGCTGACTCCATCCAGTGATGAACCTTATGGGGGTTCCACGGGGCGTAGTTGGTTTTAGTGGGTAAAAATCCCTCACGCTGGCGTGTCCAGAGCGATGACTTTTTAAGACTTCCACCTCCTTAAAAATAGAAAAAGTCCTCCTTCCCCCTACTATGGAGTACCAGCCGGTTGGTTCATCTCTGTTTTACGGTGCAAGAATCGTGAAGGTGAAAGTAGGATTTGATAGTAGTATCTGTTGAGGATTGTAGTTCTGAATTAGCCCCCTTTAATAAATTGAATCGAGAATATGGTAAATGACAACCTCTTGTTACCATTGAAAACAGGATTCATTAAGGTCAGCGTGGGTTTTTTCAGTTGCCTGAATAATGAACTGCTCGAATTGATTTTATCTGGAATGATACACAAGATAAATTAGGCGCTATCATTATACTTTTCAGATACATTTCAAGTCGCACTTCTAAAACTTGCTTTCATTTTCACTGAGTGGTTGCAGGAATTTAAGTGATAAGTACGTGTTGGCATGTGTTTTTACACTAAGTATAATCTTTTGAGGAAATTCATGCAACTGAAAAAGTACTTATCATTTTTCAAAGTTCCGGAATATTATCTTGAATTTATTTATTTCCACAATTCTACTATTAATAGAAGCGGATGCTGACCGGAGCAAAACAGATGGAAGTGGTAAAAATATCTCATTATGTATTTATATTATGATCGATGCCTGCTTGCAGAATAAATAATATACATTTTGCTTAGATATCAGTTCTCTATAATTAGCGTCGGAATTTAATCAATTTCAAAAGATTCGCTTGTATCGTGTATAAATAACAGCGTTTCAGGCAGAAGATGGAACTTTTGTAACCCAATTTAATTAAAATATCTTAGAAACTTGAAGACATGCTTCAAGTCCTTTCATGCTTGTCAAACTACAAGTAGAAAGTAAAGTGGAGAAAGGATACTAAACCTTTCAACCTCCATTGGCTTTGCTTTCTTCTTCCTTGTGGATCTAATTCCAATATTTGCCAACATGCATTCGCCTACTTGAATCTCCTCGGTGTGTATATAGTAAGTCAGCGTCGTCTCATTGAGCTAATCTGAGAATCTGATATCACTGAAAGATTTCCCCTTAGCACAGCAATATATGTATGTACATTCATGTGTGAATGCAACGAGAAAAAACCAACAGACGAGCAGACATGAAGACTCCATTTCATCAGTGAGAACTGCACCCTAAGATGTTATTTGTGTACTGTATGTGGACCAACCCAAAAACTACGCCAATAAGACTTAACGGGAGTAAGGACGGGTAATATCAAATATCGACTTTTTCCTTTAACCCAATTTCAGAAGTCTTACGTGTCTCCTTAGGACGTGAAAATGTGTAAGGGGATGGTGGATGGTCTGATGATGACGCAAAGAATAAAGATGAAATCATTCTAAGGTACTTGTTTCCAGCAGAGTTCGTAGTCCTTTGAAGGATATTCAAGAGATTTTAGGTTGTCATTTCTATGAAGAAAGGAATCTCGGTACTAGTTTAGTGGATACACACATATTTGAATATGTTTTACGGTTGTGGGTGTTTATACCTAGAAGGATTTCGTTTATTAATTTTGAAGCTGTTCCTCTGGTTTGTCAGTGGACATGATGGTATGGTATTCATTGCATTTGTGTAGTACAACGATGAATAGAACAAATTTTCCTAAAGTGAAGAGAAACGTTCAAAATACGATAGATGTGAAATTATTTATATGACTACCATTCGCTGACAACAGTACTTATTGACAATGAAGAATGCCGTTTCACTAGAATATCGGTCCACTCATTCAATCCTTTACTTTGGAATCTAGGGAAGAACAGGTTGATCACCGGAAGCTGGGAGCTCCACTGTCTACTACTGTCTGTCTATCTGTCACACGCATTTTCCTTGGAAACGGTTATATCGATTGACATCAAATATAGTAAAAAGTGGGAATTGTGAACGCTACATCATTCTACGTCGAATTCAAAAGCGGAGGGGGGACGTTTTTTTCACCAAATATAATCTTGTAGGGTATCAAATGGAAGGTCTCGGTTACTATTTTACAGAGAACATTAGAGGGACTTAACAACTTAACAAATCTCCGAAACAGAGGTTGAATGAGAATGCAATCGCTGACGGCGTATTTTGACTATGCAAATCCAACACTAACCAGGTTTCTACTAGAAAAAATCGTAAACTACTTTGGAAACAATCGTGCAAACGACCCTTGCATATCCTTCATAGCTTATATGGTTGCCAATACCTACTAAATGGGGCATAGCGCATCCACCTACACACCATAGTTGCTGGTTTGCCGAAATCTGCTTCAGACCTCACTAGGGCGATGTTTGGACAGTGCAATGGATTCATCGGTCTTTCTCGATGTGTGACCTATTCACTTCTACTTCCGCTTTCTGATCAACATGTGTGCCGGTATCTTGCCTGTGCGCTGACCACTTTATTCATTCAAGCGATGTTAGTGCGCCGAGTGACATCAAGTTCGGTACCATCGACGGCAGGAATGTGACTTCCTAGATACTCCAATTGGAATAGAGGCTCAGTTCCTGAGGACACAGATCGTAGTGGTCCATTGTATTTTCCCTAACGGAATATTCCAAATCAGTTTACGAATCGCAAGATTATCGTTAGTATATGAAATATTATCGTCCGCAGCTGAGTACATCAGTAGTGCGCATCTGATGCCTGATATATTCGTAAGTGGGGTGTTCCGTGCGCTCTGCTTTCTTCTTTTTGGATGGACACGTATCGTCTTGTAGTACTTCTATTCTGAACATACCAGGTGGGCTGAAATGTTTGTAGACTAATGCACAGATTGCGCTACTTGTATTAAATCCATATGATTTTCAGTCAACACTAACCTTCAAAAGGCACATGTGCAAATTTGACAGCTGTCTATTAGTTTGTAGGATAAAGCATTTTGAGTGAAGCAACTTTTGTTAGTTTCAAGAAAAGGGATAAAAAGGAATTTCATGTGTGTTGATAGAGCATTGCTTTTTGGCGAAAAAAGTACTGTTGAAGCCGAGCTTTGGGTTGATGAACATTATTTGGACGTCGCACGAAGAAGGTTTGCTAAGTTTAAACGAGGCGAAATGAGCACCTAGGACGATACACGCAGTGGACGCCCCAAAGAGGCGGTTACCGACGAAAACATCTAAAAATGCCATAAGGACCGCGAAGTGAGGTTAATCGAGATAGCTGAGGCGTGCATGAATGTTTCGATATGTGAACGCTGCACGCGAACTCACAACCGACCAAAAACAACAACGAGTTGACGATTCTGAGCAGTGTTTGAAATCTTCCTTCATAAAACAATCGAATTTATGCGTCGATATGTGACAAGGAACGATACTTGGTTCCATTATTTCACACCAGAATCGAAACGATCGTCCTCTTGAGAAGTCAACAGCGACTATTACATAACGTTATTGGAGCGTTTTAAGGATGAAATAGCGTAAAAGGGAAGTGCTGTTTAATCAAGACAATACACCTTGTTTAAAAATCAATGAAAAGGATGGGATCTTGCATAAATTGGGCTTCGAATTGCTTCCGCATTCTCCAGATGTGGCCCCAGAGAGTTTTTTCTGTTCTCAGACCTCAAGAGAATGCTCGCTGGAAAGAAATTTAGCGCCGATGACGAGGTAACCTCCGAAACGGGGGCTAAAGACAAATCATACTATAACAAGTCGGGAAACTGGAAGCTCGGCGCTTCAGGTATGAAAGGTTTTGTTTGTTTCTTCTCTGAGTATATTTGAGTGCAGAACTATCTCATTTGCATGTAGCCTGTTATGTATATGCATTTAGCATGTCAGACTTTAGTGTGATATTGATAGTTAGTTACAGTAAAATATACTATTATTATTTCAATTTGAGTAGTAATAGAGGTAGCTTCATGATTTTTTTCCATATTTTTGGGTTTGGTAGTTTCTGAGAATAGGGATCCATTCGACGAACGAAATCATCACTTTCGACCACCACACTCCCGGCTTTCAATGTCAAAATTAAGACCGACATCGAGAAGTACTAATCAAAACCTTTCATTTGATACCCAAAATGACTATATTCGGTGAAAAAATAATCTCAACGTAGAAAGATGTTACTCACTGCATGTCTGGGCGGTCACAGTTCCCACCTTCTCATCAAATTTTATGTCAATCGGTATACCTGTTTCTGAGAAAAGTGCGTGTGACAGACAGACAGACATTGAATCGATTTTAATAAGGTTTTGTTTTGCTCACAAAACTTTAAAAATGTAATGACTATAATAGTTGTATCGCCCTCGAATTGGAATAATAAAATCAAATTTTATCAAAAAGTTATTGGGTGTTGCTGGTGTTACACTGCCTATATCTTTTTTAAACCTTTTTCGGTTTGTGATTGCCGATCAACACATATCTGATCTCACAGGCTGCCAGCAAAACAGTTCCGTTCACGTCTCCAGCTCTCCTTTCTTGCGCTTTTCCCTTTGAAGATGGTGGAGAATGTTTTAATATTTAGAATTTGTAGTTCCTCCACCGGTGCGAAGCCACATACATAAACTATATTTTTGCTATTTTCAAATGAAAAGTCTAAATTAAGAAAGAGTTTTCATCCTTATTCCCTGGACTAATGATATATATATTTTTTCTTTCAGGTTCTATTTCGGAAACAGAAGCGAATTCAACTGGTAGATAAATGGATGAATATTGCGAACAATAATGTATGATTGGCATCAATTATTATTCGATATTTCTTCAGACGTGATATCATCCTAGCATAAGGTGAGATTTCTTATTGTTGCTTCTACTAACCTATTAATTGTCATTAATTTATTGTGTCGACGAATAAAGATAGATAAATTTAGTTATGCATTTCGTCTCTACTAATATTCGAAAAGAAGATGAGTTGAAATTGGGTAGGCAGCAATATAACACCATGTTCAAAACTCGGGTCCTTTTTCCTTCTATTGGTGGAATTAGATTTTTCTCCAGAATGTTTTTATTATCATTTGCTCTAAGGTAGTAACGAGGCAGTAACCTTGTCGTCCGAATCAAAACCAAGCAGTTGAAGAGAACCTCCACCTAGTGGCATCGGGAAAGGCTTTTTTCACATTGACTTGCTGATTGGGATACAGTAGGCGAATGCTTCAGGGCCTAATTAGGGCGATCAGATAAGTTTGCACATAGATTCATCTGAAGGGACTTCGACCACAAATCATCACCGGGATAGCCCCCCTGAGTTATGTCTCAGAAGAATCTCTAGGGGATGTGTTCTCACTCGGGTTATTAGTGGTTGATTCCCTAATGGGAGTTTCAAGGGGGTTGTGGTTAGTTTAAACGGACAGAGACCTTCGGACCTCAAGCAAGGAGTTGCGCTTACAACTCGGGTGATGTGCTCCTTAGTTCGATAGAGATTTGGGTAGGGTTTGCATCCGTTAGTATAAATGCTGAGCCACACACTCAGTATAGGCTGGTATCATTATTGCTAGTCACACCACGGCTCTGATTGTGGTCACAAAATCAATTCCGTATTTTTTCGATCGAAAATGGCTTTTTTGGCAGGTTTTTGAACACATAAGTTACCTTCCTGCAGTCTTTGTAAAACCGTCTGCGTGCTCCATTCTATTCTATCTTCTTGTACAAACATTCTTCTAATATGTTGCGCAGACGATCCTGCAAACATATTTTTTTTACTAAGCGATATTCACCAGCAGTGGTTTTTAAGACTCTTCCGTATAAGACTTCAAAAATTTGTTTGTTATAGATCTACTACAACTACTTTAGTTCACAATAGCAGTCCACATGTTGTACTCGAAAAAATTTCGGGATTTCACAATAATTCGATGTAGTTGTTTAGGATAAGCGGGATTCTAAGTCCACATCCACATGATGGTAGACCGGACCAAATGGGGAGCAACTTACTCCCATGTTTTTTGGTCCACGGATCCCTAGTTTGAGGCATAGCACCCAAGCATTTAAAAATCAAAAAACCAAAAATGATTGACGGTTTCGTCCAGGGCAGAGGCAACTCTTCAGACGCTGCCTCACCTCTGCCCTCGGAGCAGCGTGACCGGAAGTGACAACAGGTGGAAAAACGCTCCCTTAGCTTAAATTCAAGAGCCCCTTAATCCCAACCTTTGCACTTGAGCAACATTCAGCAAAGCCGCAGTGCAGATATGTTTTCCTTTAAAAGCCTTTTCGATGATGTTGGGGATACTCTACACTTGGTCTATCGTTGGGTTTTTAGTCCCGAGGGTAAAATGATAGCTCAGAATACAATTGTGCTCTCTAATGATTTTGTTGAATGGTATTAGTTGCAAATTTTGCTTTCGGGCATCACAAAAAGGACAAGTTGATTTTTATTCTGGGTCCTCTTGCACTGATCACTCAACATCGTTTGGGTCATTTTGGAGCAGTATGCGGAGTTTAGATACCTGCTCCATCTGTTCTCCATCGATTTTGAAAGGGCGTTTAACAGCGTGAATAGGGAGTGTATCTAACATGCTCTATGCAGACATTCTGGAAATATTAATAGTTAGGGCGACATATGATGACACAAAATGTCACGTGCTACATCGATATAAAATATCAGAGGAGTCTGTCAGGGTTGTATCTTGTCTCTGCTAAAATTTCTTCTTATTATTGATGATCCTACGTTGCCGGAAGACGTGAAGGACTTCAATGGACTATATGGTTTTTTCTCAAACACCCCGTTTATGCTGATGACGCCTGAATGCTCTCGCACCGAATCATATATTTAAAATAGGCAAACCGAGCTGTACTTAGATACACACCAGCAAAACCAAGTTTCTCAGCCTGGCTGATCATCACACTTTTCCTATTTGTATTTATGGGAAGGTCGTTGATTTATAATATTTTATTCTCTTGGTAGCACTGTTTCTGCCCCGAGTTTCATGTTATCCAATGGACTAACAACGCTAGATCCACCTTCAGTATTTTGTCTAAAACCTGGAAATACAGATACCTTAATATCAATATCAAGTCGAGGCTATTCGGGGCCAATATGGCCTTTGTGATGTTATATAAAAGCAGATGTGCATGGAAAGTGTTATTCAAAGACTGCAAGTGGTCACTACCATTTGTTTCCGCCGTGTCATCAGTAGGAGTGGCAGTGGATAGGTCACACTTTCAACTTCAATTATGTAAAAGTGGCACTCTTTGTTTAGAAACTGTTGGATAAATCCGTTAGTGATCTATTTACTTATTCAAATAATGACAATCAAAGGAGTAGATATTAACAGTTCCATCAACAGATTTCACATGCTTTATTTAAAAAAAAAACCTTGATTCACATGCTCTCCAATTGATTGAAAATTATCATTGCCCTTCGGGGAAAGAATAATTAAATGTTTATCTATTACGGAACAAAGTGCAGATAAAATCTACCGTATGATTAACATTTTGTTTCACTAATTTTCATTTTACGATCTCTTATTGGAGGTTTGCTAATTTACGGGAAAAATAGAAATTTGCATTATCGAAAAGTAGTAATTTCAAACTTTGGCGTGCAAGCGAAATGCAACGGTTGTATTGTTTAGAGGTAACTTAATACAAAATTTCGTCAATGAAATTCGAAATTGTAGTCGTACCATGACCTACATGAAAAAACATCAACTTTTACTTTTAAGCTTAAGGCGGTTTCTTGCTGTTATTATGTTAAATGTGCAGCTTATTGTGTCCGCTTTGTATTCACGAACTCAGAAACACAATGAAGTGAGGCTATTAGCAAATTTTGCAATTAATTTCACTGTCATGGACCTTTGTTTATAATCTATGCAAATTTTGGGGAGATTGAATACTAGGTTTTCTGCAGGAGAACCTCCAATGTTAGTACCCACTTGCAAGACAATATGGACATCTAATTTGATTACTTCAATTTATACTCAATATAAGACATATGATAAGATACTTTAGTTCACTTAATTTAGTACAAGAACTAGTTTGTGATATACTGGTTCACATAGACGAAAAGGCGCAAAACTATAAAAGCGCAAATTGAGAACATACATATAAGAGCACGGAAGACATCTCCGGGACAATGGAGCCATTAACCCCATCTTATCCAAGACAAAGTCATCTACTGTGTTATATCCCCCTCAGTCTCATTTCGTTGTCAATTGAGATATTCAGAATCAGTAGTGTCACTTTTATGGAGAAACTAAAGTCGTGATGCAGCCAAGAAGCAAGACATAAGAAAAGTGGATGGCGTCAGCCAAACAGCTCCGTGGGACGATCTCCGCACATATTATTGTCTTCAATTTTTTTCTTGATTTCTCGACTTCTTAATGGATCTCGGCCAAACTCTAGAAGATGAGAAATGATTTTTAGAGGAAAAAAAAATGTTTGTGTGCAGTAATTAACATTTCCTTGGAGAGGTTTTCCGGTCGGGCATGAAAGGTTAAAATCGGAAAAGCCAAATTGAGAAGGTAATAGCGTATTGGATATGAAAATAGTTCTCAATTCTCGAGGGAAATCAAAATAAATATGCCAAATTTATCTGTAAATATGGTCGTCACGTTTCAATAGTATCTTTTTGCTGTATTAGAACGGATATTCGTAACTTTTTCCAGTATTCTTGTGACCTAAGGTTATTCATGCGGAGTTTGAGAATGATATATCCAATTAAAATTATTTTCGAAATAAAACATGTTCACGTGAGCTGAAAATATTTATGGTTTTAGATGAAGAACGTGTGCGAAGAACCTTCCCAAGTCTAGTTCAAAGTGTCATAAAATATATGCAGAAATAATTCTCGTTTTTTTAGCGTGGTTTGGGGTTAGTTGTGAATTCAATCAAATTCGCGAGCTAATTACACATTTATTTCAAACCAAAATACAACAAAATCTTCTTCTTAAAGTACACCACATTAATTAGATCCAGTTTTTCCAGATCTACATTTCTGAGGAAGTTATTATCTCGTTTATGGTATTCTATTCATCGCATAATATTCATCTTTTGGACATCGCTGCAACTTTGTAATCCACTCGAATTTTTAACCTAAAAGCGGCGAATTTGTTTCTTTTCTATTCTTCCTCTTCAATACTGAGTATTTAGTTTCTTAGATATCGGAAACTCGTAAGCTTATATTGAATGGAATTATGCATCAACCCAGTTTCATCAGCCACATGAGAGGTCAGATCTTGAAAATATCTGAAGATTTGCACGTATTGCATTTTACATTATTCTCTTTTTAGATTGGTTAATTTTTTTGCTTCCAGCTGGTTGATTCAGATCCAGGGTAAATGCGAAATGAGTTTTAATATCAAAAGTATAGAAAACCTATGTTTCACAGTGCTCTTGAAATTGTAATAAATTAAAATCTTACTTTCATCAATCGTACTGTTGGGATAGGGCAGAAATGGTTGAACCGTTTGGGCGGCACGCTCAAGGTCATCCTCCACTGGGTTCCCGAGCATAGGAAAAGAGGAGAATGGGCGGGCTGACGGATTGGCCAGGCGAGGCTCTGCTCTTGGCAGCCCTTCGGTGAATACAGTCGATGTTTCGCTGGCGGCTGTCAGGGGCGGAGTCTACTCGCACTACCTGGTAGCCGCGGGCCTTAGATGGCGAAGACTTCCGAGCTGTGCCAAGTCAAGGAGAATTTGACCCGCTTATAATGTAGCCCGATCACGAGAGCTCCTCTGCCAGACGCGTGCAAATGCATTCAAGATTACAGCGGTCTACACGGGGCACTGGCCCAAACCATTCTTTGGGGACCTCAGACAGATATCTAGCTGCTTTCCTTCGTGAATGGTATGGGCTGGCTTTGAAGATCCGAGCCGACTCTGCCTCCCTGCTCTCGTAACAGTAGTCACCGTCTTAGGAGTTTGTGGCATCACAGGGCTAATTGGGTTTCTGGGAGCGGCAACTGATACCTATCCTACCTACTCCATGATTCGTCGTATCTGTCGCACGCATTCTATTCAGGAAGGTTTACACCTATTGGCGCGAAAATTGAAGGGCATATGAGAACTACACACAGTATTTTATTTCGTACTACTTTTAGAAAGTTTAGCATCCTCCTTATAATGTCTATCAGTCGGTATGGTGACGGGTTTGACGATTGTTTATTTGACTTCGGTAACAAAAATAGTTTGTGTCTTTTCTGCCAAGCACGTTGATAGGTCAACTGGGTGTTCCTAACAGTGAGCTCGAAGACCCTACTAGGAATAACACTCTAATCGGAAGGTTCTGATATAATTCCTACTTTCCGCCAAATTTCGGCCAAAAGCATACAGTTCGTAACTTCACAATCTCACCAATAGTTTGACCGCTTATAGATGAGTACTTGCTGCTGTACTTTTTTCGAAGCTCAGTTGTAATGCTATTTATATGTTACTCTTTTGGGTGGTGTCGGCAGAGAGTGAAGTGCTCTATCCAGGGCGGACATTGCGGACATTAATAGCTATTATCAGGGTAACATAGGTATGACACTGAACGCTCTCTTTGATTCATGAAAATTAGTCGAATGCTTTGGTGTTGGAGAAGAAGAAAGGAAGCCGCTACGAAAAATTTGCATATAAGGTTAGCGTTGTTTATAATGATATATAGGGTTGCCATTTATACCTTAGTGGTGTACAGTGCATCAATCACACATGCGCGCCGCCGCTCTACTTTTCTGTGCCAAGTACCCTTGTGTCCACTCATCAGCCATCCTGGTAGAGACGATTCCACTGTATGGCATAGCCAGAAATGGAATCGTCGCCTCTTGTTTATGTGTGACCTGTTCACTGCCACTGCAGCCTTCCCATCACACCGCGTACGGATGATAGGTCTGTGCGCCGACCAAGTACTTTTGTTGAAATAGTATCAAGCTAGCGTACTTCGATGATACGTCGGAGACATGTGTTGATGAAGGCTTATACCCTTCGAGTGACAGTGGGGTCCACTTTCCATGTGCTACTCCCACATAGCTACCTAGAAAGAACACTAATACAAAACAGTCTCTCCCGTCAGATAACATCCCGTTTCGTGCCACTGTCGGCAGAAGCGAAGCTTCCTAGATATACAAATTAAGCAACGTCTGCCCATTAATGAAGATAGGGAGAGTGTCAGATTGTGAACCTTGGTTTTGTTGGTGCTATCTTCAGTCCAACTCTACCTGTCTCTTTCCAAACCTAGAGGCATTTAGCCAAGGTCCATGTCCTGGTGAAAGAGGAAACTGATATGATCAACGTAGTTGAGGTGTTTGATGGAAGATTTCATGGTCCATTGAAGTCTTCCATCGGTAAAAGAAGAAGAAATAATGTCGGAAAGATGCAACCCTGGCGGATTCCGCTTTGGACCTTAATTCTTGTATCGCTGCAGTAAGTGACAATCTGCGCCACTATATGTCGCTTTGATAATAGCTAGTTTATGTTTATGGTGGCATCAAACTTCATGCCGTTCGAAACATTAAAAGTGCTATTTTCTATAAAGTCTAAAAATGCAGCAGTCAAGTCAAGGTTATACCGCGCCAATCTTCTCACTATGCTGAACTAGAGGCATTTATGGGTCAGATGCCCGTCATTTCTATAAACGCAAACCTCCTTTGCGACATGGTCATCGAAAAGCAAATTGCCTGATGGTCACTGCGAGTATAATAGTGCTTATTGGTGATCACGTGCGTCTATTGATTCCGAGCTCGCCCCTTGGAAAGTGAATATATTTTCAGTGTTTACAAACACCTAATCTAGTTTCGTAAAACCCTGGTGCAGATTGGAACTGAATTGCCCAAATTCAGGACGCAACTGTTAAAATTATCAGCTATGATTTTGGGCTTTTAACTTTTTTTAACAAGCGAAATTAATAAATCTAACATTTCTTCATATTGAGGTACCGTTGCGCGAACATAACATCCACTTTCATGTTTGACCTAGGCTACGTGAAGGCTCACAGATTACAGCCAGGATGTTGTTCGCATTTTTCAAAAGACGAGAATAGGTCCACTTTCAATGTATGCATTCAGGATTAGCTTTGCATTTTTGGATGTGACTTCCTCCACATTTTCTGCATCTTTTTGGCCGGTTGCATTGATCGATGTTCACTGCCTCTAAGGGGGAGATATATCTAGTAAACGACCAAGCCTATTTTCACTTTGCCTCCTTTTAGCAGTTCGACCGCGATTTCTGGCGGCAAATCGATGGTTGCGCTTTGTGTGTACGATGCAGTTGCATCGAATGTAAGATATTTATTCTCGGCGTGACTTTCATGCCTGACACTGTTATACAGAATGGTGCACATTTTAGGTTTTCCTTATGAATTCGGACGACTCTATTTTCCTTCCAAGCAGAATCAACGATGATCTATCCACATCTGGACACTGTTCCGCTGTTTGGTTTTCAGTTCAGGATGATGTCCTACATATTTGGTAGTTTCTCGAGAGCTCCATAAACTCCCTTTCAATGTGTTTGCCATCAGGAGACATCGCAGAGTACCTAGCCCTAGCTCCTGCAATAACTTCCGGTTAGATGTAGCCTTTTCATTTTAAAGTGTCGTAGAGCGTTTTTCTGCACTTTTATATTGAGTATTTTCGAGAATGGTTTACTCTTTCCAAACCACCTCTTTCTACAAAGAACTTGTAGCATTAGGTGCATCGGTGGCCAAGTAATCCACCAGGAAGGCATTGCATTGAAGGTATGCTAAGAGGCGGGAGTTTGCTTGCCCAATCCCAGAAGTTGCTAGTATTGGAGTTCCGAGCACACATTCGGTAATCTGTAGCGCATGCCGTCCATAGTCTCCGTTTGCCCTGCGGAAAGAAAAATGGCTCCTCCAGCGTAAACAGTACACCACGCAGCAACTTTGAGCGGGTTTAATGGTTCTTCGTGGGATATACAGGGATTTTCGGTGCACCTGAAACGATTATTTTGTTTATCCACGTAACCGGCAAAATGAAAAATCACCATTCTCCTCGATGAGATTCAGAATGGCTTGAGCGTAGGTTAGACGCGTTTGACGGTCGACAGCTAACAGCTGATGCACTGGAATGTATGATGATAGTCCCCATATCTCCGATAGATTTTGTTGATGGCAGTGAGCAGAAGGCTTTTCACTTTATTTAACCATTTTATGGCTGCAGTTTCATATCCTTCCATATTATTGTGAGATTTAATCTTAAAGACGACTTGTTCAATTGTACCCAGCGTCAAGCTCTCCAGCTTGAGAAGATACTGAAGTATTTCCTCGTTGCTCAAGTTCCTGTCACTTGGCGCAATTGTACTATCGTTTTCCCCATCCAATCTGTTTATTGAAAATTCAGTCTGTGGACGCCACTATCCATCGGCAGAAGGCGGACTCTTCGTCCATCAAACAGAACCTCAATAAGAATAGCGTTATGGTCGCTATCGTAAGGAAGAGTCTATAGTTTCCGTTGAGGATTCCTAAAATTAAAGTTCAGGCGCGCGTCAGCAATGCACAAATCCAGATAGGAATTTGCCCTGGGTCACGTTGAACTCTCTGATCCGTATATTTGCATTTATACTCTATCTAGTATTGCTCTATCCAAGTTTTGAGGAATACCCCTCTGGGATTGTTTGTGGCGTTTAGCCATGTTGTTCCAGCGTCTTCAAGGCTAGTGGCCAGGAGCCGCAGCGCAGTCCAGGAAATCTGCGACGAAATTTACGCTGCGCCAAAACAACAAACAAATTCAAATAATTAATCCGCGTTCTTGCGGAGGTTCATTGCTTGTTGATTTGTATTCTGCGTTTGTTTAATTGACCGAATTGACAATTGGCGCCATTTGCAAAAGTTGTAGCATTCTCCAATAGAGTGATTACTTTTGCCCCACCTTGAAGAAACCTTTAACTAGTCGTAAGGGCCCGGAATTGAAGTTTAATTCTCAAATAAAAATGCATGCTTTATTTCATACTCTGAAACTTGTCAATTTCAAAGCATTTCTGTTGGGCCAATTTTGGAAAATGCATGTCAATTTTCATTCAATTCTAAGTTCCTAATCGGAAATACGTCCCACCGTTGCATAGGAAACCGTTTGCACCTTCCTCAATTAAAGCCATCAAGGAGAATATGATGACGGTAACGTTAGCGATAAAAGGTAAAAGTTGGCGTTTGGTTTTGTTTCCTTTACGTGACATGCTTGTCTCGGGTGCTTCTCGACTACGTCACAGATAAATGAATAGATTTTCTCCATTCCCAACATTTCACACATGCTAGTGGGCTATGGAGTAGATGGGAAGAAAGGTTTGATATATTCATTGCCCATTCACACACGATAATGAAACTCTTCACATATGAACGTATCTGCATAGTACAGCATGTAACGGGGCGCTTTCAATCAGGGCATTGCTCTAAATTTGTAACTCGGTCACGTCCCATGAATAATTCTTTCGATTCTTCATGAAATTATTTATTATCTGTCTAACTCGTTTCGGGCTTCGGCTATAAGCGATTCTACTGTCTGCTGGCAGGTAGTATGCATGCGTGGAATAGATGCAGCGCAGTAGGTTTTCCCGTTCCTATTTCTATTATATTCTTTTCTATTCTATTATCTCCCCACACTGCTAAGCGGCTGCCTTGGTCTTTGACACGATGCAGAGTTATTATTCTAGCCTTGGTCTTGCTTTATCGTTGAATCGCCATTAGTACGCTATCATCGTTTTATAGTGGCCGCGGCGGCAGTACGTAAATGGAAGGCAAAGGTCAGTGTTTTTTAGTGCCCCCGGTATGACAATAATATCATTTCCGCTAATTACGAATTTCGGTTTTTCAAAAGAGTTGCTCCAATGTTTGATATTGAAATAGCGAAATAATGTTGACCGCACAATCATGAAATGGAAAATATCGGAAAGTGGTTTTGCATGCTCTGTACATTATGCAGACCTTATTTGCTTTGTTTTGAAAATGAATGCAAAGTACCTCAACATTGGGGTGACTGGGTTAATAGGGACAAACAAAAATGATTTAAATGCATGAAAATTGGCCTTTGATCTGCTGAGTTGCATGGGCCTATTGAGTAGGCCTGTATAAATATTCATGAGTGGCTCATAGAATGGAATCAAAATAGACTATCGTCAATTTCGAAGCACAAAGAAGATGAACATTCATTGCAGTTCGTGCTTGATTAGGGAATTTTGAATTTTCCAACAGACTCAGGGGAATGCACATAAATTAACCTGGGATCCAGTACTTTTTTTTGTGAGGAGGTGGAAATCTTCAAAAGACACTGGTCTGGACACACCAGCGTGTAGGATTTTTACCCACTAAAATCACTCCCGACTCCCTTCCTGCTCCGCGGAACCTCAGGGCTGTCCTCTTGTAGACTGAACTCAGTTTGGTAGCGTTGCCTGACATCCGCAACGCCTTTGTTCAAACTGGGGTTGCATAGAGCATGATCGAGGTCACCACGCTGGCTATAAGCAACCTAGAGGTATGCCGTGGTCCTTCCACGTTCGGCATTATCCTTGCCAGGGCCATACTTGCGTTTGATGATTTCTCGCAAACATACCGCGCATGCTGATTATAGCTAAGCTTCCTGTCCACAACCACCCCCAAGTATTTGATGGTCGGCTTGGAATTGATGATATGATTCCCGATTCTAATACAGGCGTAATTTCTCTTCCGGCCCTTAGTGATGTTTCTGTTTTCCTCCGGCAGTGTCAGACCAGAGCTCTTTAGCCAACTTTCAACAGCACCGATTGCCTCGCTTGAATATAATTCAGCATCTTCGAGATGCTTTGCGACAACAACCAGCGCTATGTCGTCAGCGTAACCCACCACTGTGGCTTCCCTCGGAAGGGGAAGATTAAGTACATCGTTGTACATGATGTTCCACAGTAGCGGGCCCAATATGGAGCCCTGCGGGACACCCGCGGAATCAACGTACTTCTGGGGTCCGTCATCGGTGTCATACCAGAGCTTCCTTTCAGTTAAATAACTATCGACGATAGCAGCGAGATAGCCGGGAATACCAACCTTCGCTAAAGATTTCGGTATTAGATTCCAATTGGCCGAATTGAATGCATTTTTCACATCCAGGGTTACTACCACGCAATATTTGCTGATACTACCCTTTCCATGAATTGCATCTTCGGCCAAGCCAGGAACCAATTTGATCGCATCAGTGGTTGATCTGGCTTTACGGAACCCATACTGCCATCTGAAAGACCGCCTTGGCTCTCAACAACCGCGAGTAATCTATTATAGATTACCCGCTGGAAGATTTTCCCCACAGTGTCCAAACAACATATGGGTCGGTATGAGGCCGGTTCATCTGGAGGTTAACCTGGCTTAGGCAGAAGTAGCAACTTCTGCCGCTTCCATGCCGTTGGAAATATTCCCTCGGACATGCACGCTTCGAACAACTCAGCGAAAATGTCCGGTCTAGATTTCACTGCAAGCTTAAGGGCCTTATTCGGTACTCCGTCCAGTCCCGGCGATTTATTGTCTCCTATTCTACCGCAGATATCCAACAGCTCGTCTCTGGTGACTGGCGGAATTGCCGTCACACTCAGAGGGGGTTGGAAAGTGTCGGTGCTCTCCTCTTGCTGGATGATTTTCAGCAAGAGGGTGGGACACGTGATCTGCGAAGATGAACGGCCTCTGAATCGTCCCATCACGATTCTGTAGGCACCCCACTCAAGGGCCCCACCGTTGAAATCACCTTTGGACTTCATCCCCTTGCGTCGACAACAAGATTATCAAGCATTTCCTCGAATTCAGACAGTGTCAGACTTGGTGGGGCTTAGCAGCTGTCTACATATACACCACTTATTTTTGCCCACACAACGCCACTGGCTGCCTGACTTGCAGTACATTGTATGGTCTGTCGACCACAACCCCATATCGCCACTCCGCCAGTCGAATCTGTGGCCCATATGCTACCGTGACGGTTTCTGTGCGGCTCAGATTCGAACGTGGTCTGCTCAAGTAAATCCTGAGCGACCCTGCAATGATTGAGGTTTATTTGAATAAACCTCATTTTCTCATTGCAATGAGCGCCTTCCTAAAATCCGGACATTTACTACTTCTGGCAATATGCCGGTTATCTTGTCCCTCCTTCACCTCACACAATAGGCATTTGTGGTCCTTATTGCACTCCCTGGCAATATGGTCCTTCTCCCCACACCTTCTGCATCGATGAGGCATTTAAAGCACCTCTTTAGTGAAGTTTGTTCTCTTAAACGGCAGACAACCCATCCAATCCGAACTTTTCCGGCCGCCAACAACTTCTGGGCTGCCTTCGCTGGTACTCGTATTGTGGCCGTTCGAGTACCTCCATAGGCTTTTCGTAAACTCACAATAGACTGCTCGGCAAGTTCTTCCAACTTGAATTGCTCCTTCAGAGCAGTACAAATTTCTCCTTTCGATGTCAATTCATCGAGATCCTTACATTGTATGTAGATCTCATGTTTTTGGGCACGCACTGCGGCATTTTCCCCAAGTGAGTTTTTCACCTGAGTGCGAAAGTCATCAGTTTTACCCACGCTGGATATTTTCAGCTCGAACATGAGATCCCCTTTCTGGGTTCTTCGGATTCGGTTCACATTTCCGCTCATATCTTTTAGATCGGGATCTGCTTTTACCTTTCTGAGTATCTCCACGTAGGACAGATTGTCCTTACTGGACGGGACGGGTTCGCACTTTTGCTTTTCCTTTCGTTTTTTGCGGATCCATCGTTTACGTTCGTCTTGGGCTTCGCAACGCTAGTCGACTTTTCTACATTTGCTGTACGCTTTCCTCCTTCAGAGCTATTAGTGCTGGTTTTCAGAATTTCCTGTCTGCCTTTTTTCTCTTAGGCGCCTGCTGATTATTTAAAGGATCCCCCTCTTTTTCACGTACTTGTTTATTTCGCCGTGATTCGATGGTAGTGCGGTTAGGTGTCACTTGGCTTGTGACACTGTTGGTGCAGCGGAGTTCGGCGTATCCTTATTATTCTTTTCCTCCATCTGCGATCCATTATAGAGGACTCTAATAGCCCTCACCATATTCCTTATGGCTTGGTGCACGTTGTGCCCCAAGCTGGGTGAAGGGTAATTTCTCCGGATCGAGACTCTGTTCCCTATAAACCCCGGCAGGGGTACTCCTTTTATACGCTCCTTCACTTTTGACGTTTATTGATCTGGCCTGTACTTTATCCTTCATCGTCTCTAGCGTTGGTGGAGATGTCAATACTGGAATTTATTAGAATCTACCTTGTGAATAGATACTCATGGAACCATAAGTGGGTATAAAAATTCAGTTTGGGCAATCTGTCAGTCAAATTAATTTCATTGTTCATTGAAGAATAAAACCCACACCTATAAACTGTACTTCTTCAGTTATCTTCTCTATTTTTCATTGACCTATAATTAAATCTTTGAAACCAATCTTACATGATATATCCGCAATCTTCTTTTGTTATTGCCGCGTGGATCCTAACACTTCATCGTAATTTTTCTCCATTCTTCTCAAATGTAGATAATTGATGATCAGTGATCATTTCTTCAATAGATTCGATTGCTAAACACGTCAATTTCTAATTTTCCATCCGAAGACTGATGTCCAACCATCAGATCCTAATGGAAACTAATCAAATTTTCAAATCACTTACGAAAATACCATTTGAGTGCTTTACGGTTTACAACCGTCCAGAAATAGAAACGAAACGACATTAAGAAAAATGAGCCCAAGTGAGTAATGAGTGAATGTTGCTTCTTCGGTAAATCTCATTGATTTCGAGTTACCGTACAGGGAGAAGATGCTCCATCCATTTCGAACTATTTCAAAACATTCATGGCCCAAACTGTATGTTTCAGTTAAGAAACGGTGGAGTTCAACCATTATGAGAAGCCTCCTAAGACAGTTTAGCCACACCAATTTTATGGTTCTTAATCTTAAGATGTTTAGGCTGCGCTCTCTGCTTTCACAACTTTGATTCATAAGAAATGTTTTGAATGTGCATTACAGCCTTCTATAAACTTGTCTAGTCTTGTAACGAATAAGCGAAGTCATTGCTCCACGTGCATGGCTAGTAAGTATCTCAAAGAAAAGATAGGGGCCCGAAAAAAAGTGCTTTTATTAGCCATTAGACGTGGGACCTTACGCAATAAAGACATGATTTGTTGCATGATTTCTTCTTTCTTCTATCTCGTTCCACTTGCAAGTGTTATGACCTTCACTGGGAGAAGTGTAATGTATGATCGTGTCATTAAAGCGTACACTTAATCTTTGTGGGAATCGTGTATGTCTTTGATGTTGGCCTTATATGATATATTTTTATTGTAAGACTATCTATGATTGATGATTTATTCTAATTTGTTAAGCTCATTATGGATTTTATTTGCTGGCAATCACTTCCTAGGAAAGAAGTTTAACATTTGGCCCTTCTAGTGACTCACCGTCCTAAATTAGATACGATATTGAAACTTATTTCTGCTAGTGACCACCTGGAGCAATTGAGATGTATTTTTTCCAAAACTTGAATCAGTGCTAATGCGATCATGACTATTCGACCATTACTCGAACAAAAAAGTCGCTCATAAAAAAAAAGTTTCAATATAAAGTCAATTTTCAATCTCAGAGACCATGACAAGTAGAATTCGAATCGCTCTATGTACAATTTAAAGATTAGACTGCACAAGTAAATTGTGGTTGGGAAATCTCACAAGTGGAAAGGTCGTATCCAGTGCCTAAATTATCAGAAATTCGATCATCATCATGATCAACGGCGCAACAGCTGGTTTCCGGTCTAGGCCTGCCTTATAAGGAACTTCAGACATCCCGGTTTTGGGCCGAGGTCCACCAATTCAATATCCCTAAAAGCTGTCTGGCGTCCTGACCTACGCCATCGCTTTATGTCAGGCAGGGTCTGCCTCGTCTTCTTTTTCTACCATAGATATTGCCCTTATAGACTTTCCGGGCTGGATCATCCTTATCCATACGAATTAAGTGACCCGCCACCGTGATCTATTAGGGGGCAAAAATTCTTCGGAGGATTCTTATCTCGAACGCGGCCAAGAGTTCGTAATTTGTCTTGCTAAGAATCCAAGTCTCCGAGAATGAGTACTGGCAAGATCATTGTCGTTTACAGTGAGAGCTTTGACCCTGTGGTGAGACGTTTCGAGCGGAACAGTTTTTGTAAGCTGAAATAAGTTCTGTTGGCTGCCAACAATCGTGCGCGGATTTCATCATCGTAGCTGTTATCGGTTGTGATTTTCGACCCTAGATAGGAGAAATTATCAACGGTCTCAAAGTTGTATTCTCCTATCCTTATTTTTCCCGTTTGACTAGTGCAGTTTGATGTTGTTGGTTGGTTGGTTTTCGGTGCTGACGTTACCACCATATATTTTGTCTTGCCTTCATTAATGTGAACCCCAAGACCTCGCGCCAATCAACGCCTGCTAGATCTAGATAAATGCAGTTTGTAAGTCTCGGGTCTTTCTTCCCATGATTTCGATATCGTCAACATAGGCCAGTAGTTGGGTGGACTTAAAGAGGATTGTGCGCCTTGCATTTACTTCAGCATCACGGATCACTTTCTCCAGGACCAGGTTAAAGAGGACGCATGATAGGGCATCTCCTTGTCGTAGACCGTTGTTGATTTCGAATGTTATTGAGAGTGATCCTGCTGATTTTTTCTGGCCTCGCACATTGGTCAGGGTCAGTCTAGTCAGTCTTATCAATTTCGTCGAGATACCGAATTCTCTCATGGCCGTGCACAGTTTTACCCTGGCATTGTTATCATTGGCGGCTTTAAAGTCGATGAAAAGATGGTGCAACTGATGCCCATATTCCAACAGTTTTTCCATCACTTGCCGCACAGAGAAAATCTGATCTGCTGCTGATTTGCCTGGAGTGAAGCCTCTTTGGTATGGACCAATGATTTTCTGGGCGTATGGTGCTATCGGGCCTAGTAAGATAGCGGAGAATATCTTATAGATGGCACTCAGCAACGTGATACCTCTATAATTGCTGCACTGTGTGATATCTCCCATTTTATGTATGAGACAGATAATGCCTCTTTGCCAGTCGCCAGGTATTAATTCGCTGTCCCAAACCTTGAGCACAAGTTGATTTGTTAATAATAGCTGGATTTTTTCAAACTTTCCAAAATTGTATTATATTATTGCTCATAATGGTGCCAAATTTTGTACTTGTAGGTTGAACCTAAGGGATAGGGGGTCGGTTAAATTTCTCAAATATGGTAACATACTATTATTAAAGATACCGGAATGGGATGTATTTCGAGGCCTAGATTTTGTATGAGTGCACCAGTGTAATTTTTTTAGATTTTTCGGTTGGATATGTTCTGAGAACACTGTATGCTTGACACAACCAGAAAAAACTCGAAAAGATAAAAAAAAAGTGTAGATTCACCAAAAGAATACGTGCTGTCGGCTGCTTCCAAGACAGTTCGGTTTTATAGCAAGGAGATATACAGTGGATGATGTGATAGAAGTTTCCGATGCTGTACGTCGAGCTGAGGCACACAGCATTGATCTCGACCAGAAGTGTTCCTCGCAGCGCCTGATATCAGAAATGCCTTCAATTTCGCCAAATTGCGGATATGCTAGGCACTTTAGAAAATTAATTTCACAAATCGGTTCCTTCTTGCGGATATTGAGGGGGCCGTTTCCTGCTCTATGAGATGAAAAATCGCAACATATACTAAATTATTATTCTGTTAAAGAAAAGTCGCACCGCGTCCTTAAAGAACTATTGTGCCCATATAATAAATTAGTGACAACTCTCTTGGGGAAAAAAGTCAAGAGGCACATGAACTACGCGACTCTTCGGCAACTTAGGCCCGCGGGGATTGAGAAAATACGATTCCCTGACTATGCTCTACAATAGGGTGGCGCACAACGCCGATCATGCTTTTTTTCTTGTGGAAGGTCAGCAATTTTATGCAGATACAGGGTAGCTCTCTCCGGACTGCATTTTCAGAGTGATGCTGATCGTCGTTGACAGGTTGAGCGTTGCGGATTAGGTTCAGGTATTTTTTGTTGTGAGGAAGATTGAGTTTGACAGGGGGTTTTTGAACTAATAATTTCCTTTCGTCTCTTCCCTCCCTTTGGTGAAAGGAATTGCCTGACTTGAAGGCTCCCTAAGGCGGGAGAATGGCAAAGCTAGCCCAAAGTAATGCTTTAAAAGGTTTCAGGCTAGTTCTCTAAAGGTGAGTGGTGTTTAGAGAGGGAGGGCTGCGAAGGGGGAATTATCACCGGACCCGGGTCCAGAATAGAAATTTCAATGATTTCAATTTTCAACTCCCCAGGCCCCGTTTTTCTGCGCGTCCGAATTTTCTAACTACGGCTCTGGTCAGGGTCTAGGGTGGGAATGCTCAGTGTGTAGACAAATTCATCTGCCCTACTCGAAGAAAAAACCATATGGGAAAAATGGGCAATAAAATAAAAAGAAATACAAGGTAAACAGAAAACGAATTTCTAAGCTCAGAAATTAGAACCATTTATTCTAACCTAAAAGCAGCACATGTGAATAAATGTTTTGTTCTAATTTCTGGGGGTTCTAATTTTCGAGCGATTACTGTAGTCAGAGGATGAGGAGAAATATATTAAAAAAAATTATATAAACCTTCCAAAAGAATCTGTCATGTTATTATAAATAGAGGAGGTTCGACAAAGTGTTAGTATAGAAACAAATACAAAATTATCTTATCTTTGGTTTTTAAGGTTTCGTGTAAAAGAAAACCTTACTAAAATCGGTTTACTGTCTCTCTGCCTATCTGTCACACATATTTTTCTCGGAGACCGCTGTTCCGTTTGACACCAATTTTGGTGGAAAGGTGGGAACTGTGAACGCTATACAGTGAGTTAAATTGTTCTACGTCGAATTTAAGGGGGGTTTCCATACATGCAAAAGGGGAGTGTAATATTTTTCACCAAATATAGTAATGTGGGGTATCAAATAAAAGGTCTTGGTTAATACTTTCCTTTCAAAGCCGAGCTTAGTTTGGACATTTGTTGGAAAGTTTTGGGATTGCTGTGGGTTGAAAATTATCATTTCTTTAACGGACCCATTCTCAGAAACTACCCAACCGAAAAATCTAAAAAAATGCAAGAGGCTGCCACCATATGAGTCCTAGGCTCCGAAACATTCTCCATACCGATATCTGTTTAAATAAAGTTAATAATAGTATATTACTACAATTTTTAGTAATTGGCTATAAACCCCTACAATATAGGCTATGGTATAGAGCATGATCCCCTAGGTGAAAGTTGCCGTTTCTGTGTAAATTCCAGATTTTGAATGTGTAATGAACTTATCGGAATAGGAGGGTGAAACGATCATCCTAAGTGGCCTACCTAGACGGAAGAGCTATCCCAGAAACCTAAAAAGTTGGCGAAATTGACCGTGAAGGTCCGGCCGCAAAGACTGAAGCTCCAAAGTGCTCGGTCGACACGTTCTTGCACACCTTTGTGCTAGCCAGGCTCGGGAATGTGGGGAGTCCTTTGAGCGTTCTGATCCCTCACGTGTCATTATTACAAAATTAACGTGTCTATACCGATCCGTGGGTCCGTACCGGATTTCAAAATAGACAACAAACGAAGGACTTTGCGACGGCCCAACGAAAAAAAAACCATAACGCGAGCTAAAGTTGAAAAATAAAAAAAACGGCTCGACCGGGCGCGTGGAGCCGTAAGTCGCCGGACCCGAGTGCCGCGATCGAGAGGGAAGATCCACGACGGATGACAATCCCGATCATAGGTTCTTCTACCTCAGATATTTATTGGGGCGCGGCCCCTGAGGTTCCCTCCCATCTTTGACATCCTCAGGGCATTATTTCAGAAGATGTCCCTACAAAGGTTTTGCGGTTCAAGGAGGAAGAGAGAGGTAGGAACTCCTCCAATCAATAAAAATTATTCAAAATTCTTATATATTGATCCAGGCCAAACAAAAAAAAAACAAATATATAGAAATAAAAGAAAATTGAAAATAATAATATACAAACAAAAAGAAAAAAATTAAATGAAATCAGAAGAAAAAAATTTAAAAAAAAGAAAAAGAAATGAAATCTAAACAAAAAAAATTAACACTTACACGGTGAATCACTCCGAGCTCGGCATGCTGTGTATTTATGGTGATGCTGATTCTGTTAGTGGATAAAAAATATTTAGAACGTTACAATATGAATTTCAGAATTATATAATTTATTACTTGATTTTCCTTTTCAAAAAAAAAAAACATTTGAGAGTTCGTAGTTGCTGCTATGGCTGCGCATTGAAATTTTCTCAAGATCGGGCAGCGAAAACGACACTTGGCTTGCATTGTGATATCGCCGGAATAATTGTAACATCAGAATGTCCACCGACCAACGGTATTTACATCAACTTTACATGAATCCGAAATGAATTTTCGAGCAAGGACAATATCCAAAGTTGAAACACCGAAGAGACGACGGGGATAGTACATTCCTTTGGATTTTAGAACTTCTGCGGCAATTGATACACACGAGTTCTTAGGTTTTGAAATAATCAAAATTAAAGCCTTTGGACAATTGTCCGCAATGGCAGAAGTCAAATCCTGAACGATACCAGCATTGGTGTTGAACCAATCACATCGAGTCCTTCCAGGTTTACGTGGTACTCCCGCTGGGATGAAAGTCCTGGGGGGTTTAACGTGACCACAATCAGAGCCCCGCCATGCAAGCACAGCGGTCCTGGTTTATACTGAGTGCAGGCTCAGCATTCATACCAGTGGATGCGAGGCCTATCTAAAACCTCTGCTGCAATTAAGGAGTGCGGCACCCGAGTTGTACAGCGCAACTCCACGCTCGAGCCCCGAGGAGCTCTGCCCGCGATGTAGGCATAACCACAACCACCGTGAAACTGCCACTAGGGGGCCAACCGCAAATAACCGGGCCGAGAACACATCCTCCAGGAATTCTCCCGGAGCATATGCTCTCAGAAGGCCATCCCGGTTCCCATGGTACCAAATAACCTCCGGTGAGGCTTCGTGGCAGGGCCACTTCGGATGAGTCCCTTGCCGACTCGGGTGTAAAATACTGTAAACTTATCCACATTAGCATTGCCTACTATGTAATATTTTCTCTAAAAATACTGTAAACTTATCATTGCCTACTATGTAATATTTTCTCTAAAATACTGTAAACTCATATGTACGGGCCTACTAAGTATAGGTAAAAATTGTATAAAATAGGAAATATGAATTAAAAATACATAGTTCGTTGGAACTATCGAACACAAGCCTAACGTGTTTTATTCTGTGGAGTCCAGGCAATTTGCTGCTCCCAAAATTTACACTGCTTGACTAGATCATTGTGGAGTTCAGGCAATTGCTGCTCCCATAGCTGGTTAGTCTGGAGTTTTGGCATTTAGCTGCTCCGACTAACCATAATCTAATTTACAAAGAAAGAAGAGTAAGGTATTGCCAAGTGGACTGGCAACAACCACATAAGGTGGCACATCACACGGGTCTGATCGCCCTCCTCGAGTACCCCCCCTGGGATAACAACTCGCATCGGCGCTTTTAAAGCCATCCGCAATTTGCTCTGCTCCAACGTATCCATTTACACTCCTGGCTCTGTCGATGTGGCCAAAGATCCGCTTCACCAGATGCTCCAGCGAAAACTCTTCGAACGTCACCTTCCGTCTTCCCGGCTGTCTCCGGTGCCAATCCAAAACTTTTTCCTTATCTCACCTAATCCAACTGTTCCACCCAAGAACCGGTGCTCATGCCGCTACGCTCGCCTTGAACTCTGTTGAGTTCATATTGCAGCAAGATGTGCATGCACCTACGGATTGCGGCAAACCATTCGCCTTTGGTTGACATTAATTCGCCCGAATGCATTCAATAATGTGTAATCAGCGGCGAACATTAGGGTAATTACAGATTATGAAATGCCTTATTTGAGCAAATTAATTCAGAAAGAGGCGAATGAGCTTCTGCTCCCGTCGCGAAGCCGCGGTCACTACAAATGTCAGTATAACGCGAAAGTGGATATTCTCACATAATATGCCTTTCATATAGGAAGCGTCCAGCTTCCGGTTTCCCGATTTATTTATTCGTTATTTTCTCTAGATTCTCTATTTTTTGTCGCATCAATTATGAAATCCGCCCCAAAAAGAGATATATGCCAAGTAATGGTGGTTGAAACCAGACGCGGTGTGCTGGATGTACAAAGTCTTGTGAAGCCCGTACTTACCTATGGAGTACTAGTATGGCGAGTAAAGAAAAGGCTGATTGTCCCCGCTTATAACATTCAATCGCCTCTGCATTACCGGTGCCGTGAAGAATACACCCACTTTTGCCCTAGAGACATTGTTGCAATTGCCAGTCTTGGATATTGTAGTAAAAGGAGAGGCGGAGCTTGAGTAGAAAAGCAATGTTAAGTAGGACTGGTACCATTGGGATAATAACCATTTCAGGATCCAAAAACAGGACTGTGTTTGGAGTCATGGAGCGCATCCGGGTCATAACTTTTCACAAACCCTAGGCCAACGTCTGACTGTCTCAGACTGTCAAGAGACAATAAAAATTCTGGTTATTAAAAACTATTTCATTCGTTTTTAGTAGGCTCGATCAGCTGCCCATAGTGGATCCTTAGTCTCACGACTAGGATGGGACTTTCCACATAAATAAACTTTGATAGGAGAGCAGTATGTGGGAGCATAACCTAATCTTACATAAAGCACCCCCAAACACATATCTTAAATTGCGAACTCTTGGCCGCATTCGAGAGAAGAATACTCCGAAGAATTTTTGGCCCCCTACATGAGGATGGACGATTTCGTAGCCTACACAATGACGAAATCTATGAGCGATACCATGACCGTCCGGTTGTGGATAAAATCCGGCTCAATAGGTTACGGTGGGCGGGTCACTTAATACGTATGAATGAGGATGATCCCACCCGGAAAGTCTATAAGAGCAATATCTATGGTAGAAAAAGAAGACGAGGCAGACCCTGCCTAAGATGGAGCGATGGCGTAGGCCAGGACCCCAAACAGCTTTTAGGGATATCGAATTGGTGGACCTCGGCGCAAAACCGGGAAGGAAGGAACTACAGGGGGCAGAACATAGCTATTCTCACCGATAGCCAAGCAGCGATCAAGGCACTTAGGTCCAATCTGGTGAACTCTAAACTGGTATGGGAATGCCTTGAGAGACTGAATACACTCGGCCCGTCCAACAAGGTCTGGATACTTTGGGTTCCAGGCCATGCTGGGTCGGAAGGCAATGAGGCAGCGGATGAACTAGCCAAGAAGGGAGCAGGGATGCCTTTACACGGGCCAGAACCCTTCTGTGGAATCGGAAACGGTTTCATGGCTATGAATCTAAGAAACGAAGAGAAACGGTTGAGGGAACTATATTGGGCGGGCATACCAGGGATGGAGCAGTGCAGGGTGCTTATTGGGGGATACGAACCCATGCGTACAAAGGATTGCTTAAACCTCACCAAAAAGAACTTTCGAATCATAGTGGGAATTCTCACTGGTCATTGTCGGCTGAACTATCACCTAGGGAAGCTAGGGATATCTACGGACACTGCCTGCAGGTTTTGTGAGGAGGAGGACGAAACCTCTATGCAAGTCCTGGGACAGTGTCTGGCACTTATGCAAAGTAGGTCGATACATCTGGGAGAACACTTAATACCAGATGCAAAGCTGAAACATCTGGGAGTGGGGAACATACTAAAGTTCCTAACGGTTACAGGCCTACTTGAGATACTATGATCAACAGGTACGCTATAACCAGCAAAAGGGGCACAATAGTTCTTCAAGGACGCGGTGCGACTTTTCCTTAACAGAATAATAATAATAAAACCGGGATGTCTGAAGCTCCTTATTAAGGCAGGCCTAGACCGGATACCGGTTGTTCGCCGTTGATGATGAGGAAACACATATCTTAAGATAAATTCTAAGCGGGATAGTGTCACATGATAAAAATGCCGACACATACTAAAAGCTAGCAACTCTCCTCAATTATACTGCGACGTCAGTTCTTGATTCCCTATATGGATCGACTTTAATTGCATCGTAGCATTCATAAACAAAATCCTAGCCTTGCAAAATCATTTTTCTTCCACACGACATATCGATTTTCATCCCCTCATACATACAAATGGGCTTTATGTGAACAATGCATTTTTCCGCATAACGTAGACAGATTTATTTCTTAATCTGTTTGTGAGCAGGATAAGTGAAAATCGCACAATAACCCTTGGCACATGTCGCATACCAAGGGTTTCAGAATGTCGTAGGTGAAATTCGAGCTACTTACCTGTATGTTAGTCTGAAGCAGATATGAATGAAATGAAGAATATTCTGCAAAGTGGATAATATTTAAAAAAAAAAAAATGTTGGAATGGCAGAATTCATTCAACGTCTGCACTGTGACAAGTATGCAGTGCGTGCTCAGCAAATCGTGTATAACTTTTAATGCAATTAGCTCGCATTGGCCAGTGACCTCTAGCATTGTTCACGAGCAAATTCTGGAGGAATACAAAAAATAGATTGTTGACATTAGACACCATTCAACAAACCCCATAGATAAATAGGAGCATGAAGTTACCATATCTTCTGGAACTGGTACTTTTCGGTAATGGATACATAGTCGTAATGTGCATGTAATATGTAATGCCGCATCGTAAACTTTCTTGAAAATTTCTCCGAAACGTTAGTGCATGATAAGGTGCAATCCATTGACTTTCAAGTGCAGACCATGCTACCGATATGCGTCTATTGGATTACATCGCAAGTATGTAGGGATTGCTAAATGGCAAAGTCTCTCCAACTTGCACAAATTCTATGGAAGTTAACATATGTTACCAATATTCAAGTTTGAGTATAGTATGGGGAGCCTAGGACAAGCAGTTCTCTTATCGCAATAAAAATATGCAGTTATATGATATGCGAGTGCATAGTATTGATTGGATTAGTTCGTGTATGTAATGTATACATTTCCCTTTCTAGTGTAGTGGAGAGAACCAAAGAAAACCCAGTCGAGTCTTTTCCACTGAATGTCTTCTGTGTTTTTTATGGAAGCATGCCAAGAGGGCTTGTGTCAAGTGAAGCCAACATTTAAAACTGTTTTCATACCTATTTGATACATTCTTTTGTTACTTTGAAGAACATTGAAGTACTAGGAGTATGTAAACAGTTTATAGTTCATTGATTTGAACAAGTAGAAATCGAGTATAGCTAGGCCTGCATACAGGGTGGAAAAACTCATCTCCGTAATAGCGATACCAGAGAAATTAGCAACCCTCTCAATATAACTGCAGCATCAGAGACGATTGAAATCCGCTCATAACGCTGATTGCTGGAGAGAGAAAAGAAAGTGATTCCTACTGGGAGGGGAGTTTTCTCGGAGGCTCGAAGTAGAGAGTTGAACAGAATTAGAAAATTTTCTCTCTACAGTCCCGCTCATGAATGATTACTTCATAAAAGCATGTTGGAATCGGTGCGGTGCGGAAAGGGGAGGGAGGGAGAAAAAGTACAAGAATGACTAGGGGTGTAACAGGACCTTGAATCCATATTGTACGAAAAAGAGGAGGATTTACTTAATAGCCACATTGCAAACGTGGAACATAAAAGTAATAGCAATTCGACCTCAAGTTTGAAGAGTCGTACAGGATTTCCATTTGCAAACCTCCAAAAATCTTTCCCACAGATTAGATTGGTGGAGTCGTAATATGAACTTCCGAAGGTTAAGCCCAGTTTGTATTCTTTCAGAAAAATGATCTGACTTAGCTTTGAAATTGTCATTCGTTAGGTTTGCGCTGAGCTTTGTCAGCAGCTTAATGCAGATGCAGGGGTGTTCTTTCCGAACAACATTGTCAGAAAGATGTCGAGTAGCCTTGACAGATGGAGCCGGGTTGTGCATTACATTCGGATTTTTCTTTTTGCAAAGAAGGTTGAGCTGGACTGGATTACAATAGGTTCCTTGAATTAACAATTCCCTTCCATCTCTTCCTTGCGGTTGGTAGAAGAAATTCCCTAATTTGAAGGCTCTTTAAGGCGGGAAAGTTAACCCAAAGTAATGTGTCAAACGGTTCCACACTAGTTCTCTGATGACTAGAGCGTATTTAGTTGCCAGTCCGTATGACGTGTTGTTGCGGGAGTCCAACACTCAGTGCATTCAGCTACCATACAAGCAAATCGAAAATCGCCGGGTGGCCACTAGCTAAAGGGGAAAGGGGGGGGGGCGGTGTTGTAGGAAACCTGCAGGGCTAAAAGTGACGAGGACGTCAGGTTGACCAGCGAAAACGATGGAACTTTCGATAGAATAAAATGCGACTCAATATTGTGATGATGGACGTTTCCCTGCAAAAAAACCTCTCCTGGAGGAGTAGTAGTGAAACGATCGAATCAAAGTAGGAAGTTGGCACTACCAGTTATTCGATGGCTTTTGTTCAGAGCTAGCCGGAGGGAGAACGGCGCTGGTAGTACATTGATGAAGGACTCAAGGAATATATTATCTCCGTAGATAACCCACATACCTCTGCGCCCAGTATGGTAAAATGTCCGTTGCGACTATCAACTCACGTTAGAGAATAATGCCAAAAATAGCATTAATCGTGGGTACAAAGCATCTTGAAGGTATCGAGCTGTACTTATGTGAAACTTGCAGGATAGAAAAAAAAGAAATTCTTATAAATACAAAGTTCTGCAAGGGAAGTTAAGTTTTCGTTAGCATTGGCAACCACATCGTTCAATTTGGCTAACTTGCGGGAGTGATGATAAGGGGAAACGTTATATTTTAAGTGTGTTTCAGCATTGTATTCGTTACAAAACATCGACAGCGATATTATAACCCAGGCGATGATGATTCCAAATGCAGGAGATGCGCAGTATATTCGTAGACGGTTTGGGCCTGAGGAGAGGAGCAAAGGTTTCTTCAGTATCGCAAATTTGTCGAAGGTCCGAAATAGAGACACAAAATTAAATAGTTCAAAGTTAAAGAGAATAGAGGGGTCACTCACTCCGAGCCCAGATTTTCTTTCTATGGCTCTAAGTAGAGACGTTTCATGAACATCGAGTCATTATCCCCTTCAGAAATCGTGTTCTTAGCAATCGTCTTTGAATGCGCAAAATTCAGATCTCTTGGGAAGAGCCGGGATCTGACACGTCTCATATACAAAATTTCAATCACGATGTGCTGAGCGGTTCCATATGCGTTGCCATGTTCGCTAGCAATCTCTCTTAGGCTGGGACGACGAGCACCATTTCTTTCATTTTTTTGACGTTTTCGACGGTGGTTGAGGTGGATGGGCGTCAGGAACGGCTTTTTGCAATATTTTCAATGTTTTAGCACACGCAATTTCATTAGGAGCAAAAAAATTCAAACAATCTTGACTCAGTAAAGCTATCCATATGAAAATGTAACAGAAGGTAAAACTTTGGCTAATGTAAACAGACATCAGACAGATAATAATGATGCAATATCAAAAATAAGATCAGTTTCGAAAAGTAGTAGCCCTTTCATTTGATATCCCGCATGACGATATTCGGTGAAAATAGTCATGCGCCCCCACAAAATGGCGCTACTTCCTAAGGGATTCATAGACCACGTCTTCTCACCAAATTTAGTGACAATTGGTTCAGCCATTTCCGAGTAAATCGGGTATGACAGACAGACAGATATTGAATCGATTTTAATAAGGTTTTGTTTCACAAAAAACCTTAAAAATTGCGACAACTGAAAACTCGGCCTATCGGGAAGAAAATGTTTTGTGATTTTTTTATGTAAAAATATACATATGAGTGCACGTTCATTGCATTTGTACGTAGCACGTAGTGCATTCACTTTAATGCGATATGGGTTGACATTCTACTTCGTGTTAGGCTACGCTAAATCTACGCGAAGGAGGTGATTTTCACCTACTATAATTTGTTAATAATAGTAGAATTTCCATTAAACTTTCAAACATCGTGCTCTACATTATGATCAAATTTTACGATTCAAGGGTGAACTTAAAGACGGTTTCCGCGAAATATAGTAGTAAGGACTTTACGATGATTATTTTTAGATTTGTTGGCTGCGTAGTTTCTGAAAATGAGTCGTTGTTAAGGTGCGTAGATCTCGAGTTTTGGAGACGGTTTGGTTATGGAGAGGTTTCGGCCGTTGACTCTGAGCGCACGAAACCGTTTCCTGCTGCTTTTACTCGTTTATTTCATTGAAGAGTTGAAAACTATATCTTACTTGCCCTATCATATACATAGTATCAATGCTTGACTGAGACACTCAAAAATATAACCATTGCCATAATTGCCAAGACATAATTTATGCAACAGCTTCTTGCGATCTTAACTAGCGTTCAACATGCTGCATAATATTAAAAGTATGTATCAATTTCGATTCGATTCTTCACATGACTGCAGCTTTCGGTTCCCGTTTGGATGTCAACTGTCATTTTCTTAATAGTTAGGACCGGAACGGAATTCTGAAACTTTTTTAGAAGTTCCCATCCCCTCAGAATAGGCAGATTTATCTTGCCCAAAAAGTAGGAAAAATTATACTATGAAGGGGTCCTGTTTAATTTATCTAATACATTATTCAATCGAAAATTTATCCCTCGAACTATTTTGTTCTTCCATTCGAATGGAAATCCTGGAAATCTGAGACCTTTCTTAAAGAATGGAAGAAGGGATGATCGTTAAGATTCCAAAATGGGCATCCATCTTCAGTGCGACCATTGGAGGAGTATCTGCATCGCAAAGATAATAAATAAATAAATAATAAAATAATTGTAGAGCGCATCGAGGTACACCCCGAAAGCTCGGTCGACAGAGAGCAGGTTCCGCTGCAGATCCTCCTGTATAAACCATATCAACATCCTTCGGATCATTTTGGAACAATGCGCGGAGTTTAGATATTCACTTTACCTGTTTTTTACGAATTTCGAAAAGGCTGCCAATTGCGTGAACAGGGAGTGTATCTGGCATGATTTATTCTTCCGGAGAAACTTATAGCTATCTTCGAGAAATTCTAGGTCGAAATCGGAGTCCGGCGAGGTTGCATCTTCTCACCGATACTATTTCTTCTTTTTATCGGTGACGTTCTACATGCTGTCTTTGTCTGAAGAATGTGAAGGAGTTCCACGGACCTTGACATCTTTCCTTAAACACCTGGACTACCGTGATGACATCTGTTTGTTTTCTCACTGGGCCATGGATCTTAGTTAAATGGCTCTAAATTTGGAAAGAGAGGCAACTAGAGTTGGACTGTAGATAAGCACCAACAAAACCAAGTAGGCGGAGTATCGAAGGTGTCGATCTATTTGTTTATCTAGGAAGCGTGATTTCTGCCAATGGTGGTACAAAACTGGAAGTCGCTCGACACATTAATAGTATTAGATCCGCTTTCACTGTCTTGCCTAAAATCTGAAAATGCAGTGATCTCAACATCAAGATCAAATTGACACTGTTCTTTCTGTGTTGTTATATGGGAGTAGTACATGGAAAGTGGCCTCCACTACTACTCAAAAGCTCCATGCATTTGTGAAGACTTGCCTGTGACGTATCATCGGAGTACGCTGGTATGATTGGAAGGTAGAAGTGACAGTGGATAGGTCAGACATTAAGGAGAGGCAACAATTCCATTGCTGTCTACGCCATCCAGTGGAACTCACTCTCCCAAGATGACCGAAAAGTGGGTGACTCCATCACTTAGCGTACAACAGTAGAGGAGTGCGGACGTCCCGAAATGTAATGAGAGGAGTTGAAGCGCGATGGCTTGTAGGTGTGGTGAACGCGCAATGCCTCACCAAGGGTCGAATGGTATGTAATGATTCCTTGTTAGTGTGAGTACTAGTCGTCTAATAATGCAAGAGTATATTTTGAAATGGTTTCACAATGACTGGCCATACTTTCTTCAAAGTAGAATGTAGAGATGCACCTACTGCTTCCATTGCTTGATTTCGTTTACTTTTTTTAAACTCATTATCTCAGTCTTACTCATCAGCCTACTTCCTCCACATGAGGCAATCATCGTTTGGTTACTAATTAATTACGCTATTTCGTTATTCAAGGAAATTAACGGGACGTTAATAACGTCGACATGAATTAGCGCGTGTTATTTTCAGGTGCATTGTCCAAAACAATTTCACTCAATATGGAATTAATAATAATATGACTTGTAGCACAATTACGTGAAAACTTCGTGCATGCCTTGCGGTGGCATGTTACCAGAGCATTGAAACGTTTGAAAATTAACAACGGCAACAAATAAGTTTTCATTTTCTCATACTGGCGGCAAACAATCTGTCTGAAATCATTTATTATTATGACAATTAGTGCAACTTTTGTGCGTTTTTAGAAATATGTATCTTTTATGATTGTAACGGTATAAGGTGAAATCGATCTCCCGTTCGCTTAGTTTGTTAAATGCACACAAGATGTAAAACAAGAAATGAATTACTTACATGGTCGGGAGATGCACGGCTGCTCAGAGCTGTTCATATTTGGAAACAATCAGCAATTCAAGAAACAAGAAACAAACACAGAAAAAAATGGTTAAAATCTGACGTTTTATTATTATAAATGGATATACTTGACCGCATATATGAAGAGGCTTAAAAAGTAATGGATCCAAGTATCTTTACTGCTTACAAAGAGCAAACTTAATAAGCTTATTCATTTATTTGAGAAAATTATCGCAGCTGGAAACTAAGATGAATTTCAAATGTTGATATAAATTAAATTATTTTAAATTAACATCTTCATGGTTTGTATCAGCTGAGTTCCATTCTAATGTATTGAGACTTTCACCCCGGAAATTATAGATAAATTCATCGACAACAATAAAAAGCTAGCCTTTGAGCCTGAGTTCAGTTCAGTTCAAATTCAGTTAAGGAAAGGTTGTAATGCTTGAAGCTGGTAATGATAGAATTAAGGTCAAACAGTACCCCTCTATCTTTTCAGTTATAGTTGCCTATTGCATTATATAGTTCCGTTTCTATTTTAGCACAACATTTCATATATTGGGTTGGGGGAAAAGTAATGTCGTCTTTGTGATCGAATTTTAACGCTTTATTTAACATAGAATTATCCGTTTTAAGTCAAATATGCGCCGTTTTGTTCGCAACTTGTTGCCATTTAGAAGGCAACTCCAACTCCCCCCTTATTTGCAAAAAACTCAGACAGCCAGTTTTCACAAGCCTCTTTTGAGGCGAACTTAGTAGCACCAAGAGCATTTTGCATGGCCGGAAGAGATGGTAATCACTTGGTGCCAGGTCCGAACTATACGGTGGGTGCGATAGAACATCCCATCCGGGCTCCTGTAGCTTTTGGAGGGTCATCAAAGATGTGGGAGGCCGAGCGTTGTCCTGGTGGAAGAGAACACCATTCCTACTGACCAATCCTGCCCGCTTTTGGTCAATCGCCTGCTTCAAACGGTCGAGTTGCTTATAGTAGAGGATCGAATTGAGGGTCTGGCCATAGTTGAGTAACTCATAGTGAATGACTCCCTTCCAATCCCACCAAACACACAGCAAAACCTTCCTGGCCGTCAATCCGGGCTTGGCGATGGTTTGGGCCGGCTCGCCGCGTTTCGACCACGATTTTTTCGCTTGAGATTTTCGTACGTGATCAACTTTTCATCACCAGTCACCATCCGCTTCAAAAATGGGTCGAATTCGTTCCGTTTCAGCAGTGCATTGCATTCGTTGATTCGGTCCAAGAGATTTTTTTCCGTCAACTCGTGTGGCACCCAAACATCCAGCTTTTCTTGGAATCCAATCTTCTGCAAATGGTTTATGGTCCTTACCCAGTTCCTGGCCAATCGAGCGAATGCTCACATGCCGGTTTACTTGGATGATTTCCATGATTTTATCGGTTTCTACGACGATTGGCCTACTAGCACGAGGTGTATCTTCGACATCCACTACACCAGAACGAAATCGATCGAACCAACGCTGTGCTGTGCGAATCTTTACAGTATCGGACCCAAAAAGTTCACAAATTTGTTTGGCCGCCTTCGTTGCATTTTTACCTCTCAGGTAGTAATGTAAAATATGAGGAATTTCTTGCTTGGTGGACTCCATCTTCGACGCGCTATAACTTGAGACTGAAACGTACGATCATAAAACTGTCAAAGAGACACCTGTAGCCCAGATTGTCGTCTTCAAATCGTCGTATAGTATGGCCCGATGCGATCAGTACAACACAAGATATGTTTAAGTGTTAACATCTATTGACAAAATATGACATTACTTTTTACCCAACCTAATATAGAGAAAACTTAAGTAACATCATGAATAGTAAAAGGTTTCAAATGTGCGAGATACCAATATTCCAGTAAATTTCCTGAAGAAGGTTCGAATTACCCTGGTAGTTACAATTACATAGATGTAACAACTCAGGAAACTTGAAGTTGGACGCTTCGGGTATAAAAGGTTTTGTGTATTTCTTTTATTAAGACATCTGAGTAATATATGCATATATTATGTGAGAATATCCACTTTCCGGTTATATTGACATTCAAAGTCTTCAATTTGCTAAGAAGCAAAAACTTTGACCTGTTATAACTTTGTTAGTAATAGTGCGATTTCCACCAAACTTAGAAAGTACTAACTATATTGTGTGAGAGTATCCACTTTCGGGTGATATTGACATTTATAGTCTTGAATTTGCAAAGAAACGACAACTTTGATCTATTATAACTTTGTTAGTTATAGTGCGATATCCACCAAACTTGGTAGAATCATGCTCTATGTTATAGCCTTACCGCAAAATTTCGTGATACTAGGATGAACTTAAGGGGGGTTTTGCAGCCAATTACTAAAAAATATAGTAATATTCCATTATTAACTATTTAGGGGTCATCTCGTGTGTCGGATCCGCGGAGTCGATTTTTTTTGGCATCAATTGGTTGGTTGGTTGGAAGTTGTCGGACTCGGGGATTTATATATTCATTCTCTCACGGATGGTTTGCGAAAGTAGGTCATGACTGCTTGCCAGCGGTTGATTTGCATCAACCTCAACTGTGATTTTTGTTGAGGGCTTTTCTTGTATTATGGTCATCTGCTACTTCGACCTGTAATTTGAACTGTGGAATGCCTTCGCAATATCACCGAAGCCAAAGCATCTAAAGAATCGTTTCAGTGCTACCTAAGCCTATTCTCACTCTACCTGCTGCCAAAAGTTTTAGTGCTGAGTTTACTAGTAAGCTGTTGACGGTGGTTTGTGTCCCACCGTAAGCTTTAATTGATGTTTTCACCACTGACTATTGTAGTCCGATAAATTCAAATTGCTTTTCCAAGGCTTCGTGAACTTCCTTCTTCGTGCCGATCTCATCTATATTCTTGCAGGCTATAGTGATGTTCGGCCTTCTAGCCCTTATGTTGGCTTCCTGTCTAGTTTTCTCCGATTTTTTCCTTTTTCCAGCTGTTACCTTTTTCCTAGGATGAACTTATGTGTTCTGATATTCCCTTTACATATAGTGGCGCGATTTTGTGTTAAGTTTAAGGGGGGCTCATAATACATGTGAATGGAGGGGTGAAATTTTTTTTTTTCACAGAATGTAGTAATGTGGGGTATCAAATGGAAGGGCTCAGTTAATACTTTTCGAAACACCACATTTGATATCGGGTGAAATTTAGGGGAGTGAGGGTTCAAAATATGAGCACCAAAAAGTGTAACAATTCTCGTTCTCAGAACCTATGCAACCGAAATATCTGGAAAAAATTACAGTCGTGTATCTAAACGAAATCTGGGCCTCAAAATACATCCCGTTCTGATATCTGCAGAATTAAAGTTAATAATAGTATATTAGCATGTTTTAGAAATCTAGTCGGACCCCCTTAAGTTCATGCTAGAATTACAAAATATTTGTATAAAGGACTACATAAGATAGAATTTGGTAAAGTTTGAGGAAAATCCAACCATTATTAACAAAGTTATAAAGGGTGAAACTGCCATTTGTGGTGAATTTGGTATATTCTACGTGTATGACGTCATCTTCCCATATCAATTCGTCAAAACCACAACAAAGTCAGCTCACAGGAATGGGGGGGGGGGGCACAAAAAACATTTTATTTTAAGTTTTTGGGTAATTCAATTTTAAAGTAATAGCAATATCAATTACTCCGCACGGACATATGTGTGCATGTATATATATATGCTAGTGAAGTTTGAGGGTTGTTAATCCAGATAGACATGTTAGTACATTAAACCTGCGGTATTCAATATACGTACTATATATGTACATATATATAATTTTGTGCATGAAGTAAACCGGAAATATAAGTACGATCAATTTATATATGGCTGGATATGTACAGTACTCGGTAATAGGCAGTTTGTTTATTTAGGGTGAGAAAAATATCTATGTCTGTAATATGTATGCATATCTTGTAGTTTGGAGAAATATGTTGGATTTGTAGCTACATACGGATGGAAAAATGTGCATAGAAGTTTTTCACATAAGATGAACACAAAACCTTTATACCCGAAAAGCCCAGCTTCCGGTATTCCGACTTGTTTTCTTTTCAGATTTTGCTGGCTTGTTGATTCGTTCAATCGTTGGCGTGGCCTCTTCTCCGGTTTCTCCTCCCTCGTGTTTTGAACAGGCATCACTTTTGCCGTCTGGCTTATTTTTCCGGGCCTCGCTGTACGTCAAAGGGATGCCTCTTATGATGGCTCCCGACTAGCCCCAGAATCTTACATCGGGAGGTTTGGCGTCAGCGATTCTTCCTTTTTGTATTTTCCCGCTACACAATTCCCCCTGGGGGTAATGTTTCGGATCACGGGGCTTGTGGCTATATGGGCGGAAATCTGCGAAAAATCAAGCTACTTCTGAACGGGTTCGCCGTTGGAGCCAGTTATAGTCCCTTTTACTGGCTTGTATAGTTACGAGGTTAGACAAGTAATGAGTCTGATTTCATTGCCGTGCTTGTGGTAAACCTGCAACTTTCAAATTCCTTTTCCCTTCCCCGGCATCCTTCCCCTCTCCATTGATATATTCACCATCGATCTAGCTTGTTCAGTTCGCCTGTTGTGTCGTGTTGAGTAGATGTGTGTTGGTGGTGCTCGTCACGAAATCTAGAGCAACGCGTCCCGATAAAATTTCGCGCCAAATTTGGTCGAAATAGCTTCGGAAACGTATACTAAAATTGTAAAAGTGCATGGTGATAGTGCTCTTAGTCGTGCCCAGGTGTTTCGATGGCATAAAGAGTTTAAGGAGGGGCATGAAAGCGTGGAAGACGAGGCGCGGAGTGGTAGACCAGTCGAGAATGCGCAGCGTGTGCGCGCCCTAATTCGTGAAGATCGGTGTTTAGCAGCTCGAATGTTGGCCTCGGAACTGGGTATGAACCGTGACAGACAAATTTTAACAGATGATTTTGGGATGAAAAAGTTGTGGGCGAAGATGGTTCCAAAGAACCTTTCTGAGGAGCAAAAGCAGCATGGAATGAACGTCGCAGAAGACTGTTTGGAACAAGTGGAAAACGATCTCACGCTGCTTGATCAAGTTATTATAGGCGACGAGAGCTGTTTTTTGCAATACGACCCAGAAACCAAACGCCAAAGCTCACAACGGTTGTCTCCGCACGCCTCCAGCCCGAAAAAAGCTCGCATGAGCAAGTCGGAAGTGAAAACGATGATTATTACTTTTTTTGATAGCCGTGGAATCGTCCACAAAGAATTTGTTTCATCGGGGCAAACCGTAAATCAAGTCTACTATCGAAAGATTGCGAAAACAAGTCAACAGAGTGCGCCCAGACATCGCTCGTAACTGAATCCTTCATCACGACAAACGCGCCGTGTCACACCGCCCTCAGCGTGTCCCAGTATTTAGCCTCTAAAGGGATCATCGTGTTGCAACAGCCGCCTTATTCGCCCGATATATCACTCTGTGACTTTTTTTATCCCTAGAACAGAATCGGCCGGTCCTGGGTTCCCGAAGCCCTGCGCGGTAACTTTATTTCTCTTTTGCTCCTTTGGTTTTATTTTTGCTAAGTGCGTTACTGCTTAACTTATCTGTTACCTGTATCATCTTATTAGACTGTACAAGTTTCCTGCAATTCTAAGCACTCAGTCTTTATGTAGCTGGTCCATTGCGCTGCCTTTTGAAAAAGCCTATTCGCTTCCTGCCTGTGGCGTTCCCAGACTTCTGGAAATTTGAAAACGTCTCCTAAAGGCGGAGGAAGCACCGATTTCTCATTGAAGGAAACCGGGATATCTTGATCTAAGGGCTTAGAGAACTAGTTATCTCCACTTGGAATGCAATCCCGTCTCTCCTTTTCCTCATATTGTCTACATATAGCTGAGACCACCACCCCAATTTTCTCCATGTGGTACCTTCAATTTCTACTTGGTCAAATGTTTCTTTTGTACTTGAGCGGACCAGTAAATTCCGTTAACCATCGTAGCCTCAATTATGCAGCTTTATAGCTAGCTTTTCTTCAAAATTAATCTCATAAGCGAAGGTAAGAATAATCTTACTATAATTACGTCGTTCCTCATTCCAAATATATCTTATATATATCAACAACAAAACATAACACAGAAAAATCAACAAAACTTTGAATACTTGTTTTAACAAATTCTCAAATTTGGTCACGATTGACTTTACCTGAAAAGAAACCTGATTGCGAAGCACAATACAAGCCGACATCGAAACACCACCAATATCTGTGAGAAGATTCTGAAAGAGCTTACGTAACGAAAAATAACAATTGAGCTCAACTTGGATTTAAGTTAAAAACTCAAGAAACATAACAACATTAATGCCGGTGAAATAGTGGCGCAACACAGTCACAATCCATTCGTCCGGACAAATTTGGAGATGGAAAAGTATGAGAAGTTCTTCGCGCATGTGGTTAATAAAATCAATTTCTCATGGTAATAATGACCTCAGTAAGACATTGGCTTCGAATTTATGAAACTGAATCTTTCAATTTATAAATCAATTTGCTTCATCATGCCACTGAATTTACTTGGTCTCGGCGTCGATTTATTAATCAATGCTTGAAAGAGGAGCAATCAATTTGAAAAAAATTTGGTGAAAATTCAAGCAAGTCTTGCAAATGGATGTGCAATTATTCATTGGCTATTAAGACGAGTAAATGTTGAGTTATCTAAGTCAAATTAAATTTAATGATGATAGTAGGTACACTTTTTGCTGTTTTGTATTTGAGTGTTTTATGTCATTAATGGAAATTATGAGGAAATGATCAAACAATGTCCATAATGGAAGTTTGATTAATGCAATGGATATTTGAGTAATCATATGCATTCCATTGCATTCGTGCTACATGAGTTCGTCAGTTGCATCCAGCTCTAGACAATTGTTGCACGATATATCGATATAAATCAGTTTTCTGCCCTAATACAGTATACCTCGACATTTTTCTAATTATTACTTTCTTATCATTTCAGAGCAGTAGCAGCTGGTGTAGTAACGATTATCGGCGAAGGATCTGAACATTAAAGAATCAAATTCAAAATCCACAAATTAAAGAACTGTGTCAGTTTTATTGCGGTAGAATCTTAATTGAGATCTCGACAATGGCGGCTGTTGTGTACGGTAACAGTCCTCGGCATCATAGTCGAATGTCAAATACCCATCATCTGCAGCATTCAAATACACTGCCTCAATCGCATCACTACATGTCGGGAGGGGGTTCATCATCAGCAACTTCAAATCCACATCACCAACAGCCTCCTCCACTCAATTTTGCTACGCATCCTGTGCAAACACCTTCGAATAGTCTCTTGCTCCCGCCTGCATCATATTTATCCACAGGCACCCCAATGTCATCATCTTCGTTGCAACCGCAACCGCAATCATTTCCCTTTCAACATTCGTCTGCTCAACCGCAGTCTTTTTCGCACTACCATCATTCATCGGCGGCTGCTCTAATCTACGCCGGACAACGACATCATAGCAAACGAAAATCTGCAGTGGAACTATTAGCAGAGAGCAAACCCCTTTATGTGAAATCTGAAACGGTTCTAGACCGACACCAGCAGTTTACGTATCGAAGTCCGGGCGGGGGAGGAGGCGGAAGTGGTGGAGTTGTTGGGAGTGGAGTCTCCCCAAATGCTCAATGTGCACTATCGCCTTCACGAATCCATCATAATCCGCATCATCGTTCGACTAATCGTCGGAGTGCATCATCTAGCTCAGATCTATTGCAAACAAAACTTCGAAAGCTTCTAAATGCCGATGCTAAGGATTATGCTGTTCCCGAGATTTCACGATGTAAATACGACACGAGTCAGAAGTACGATACGTTTAGTAAATATCAAACTGTTAAGTATAGTCAGGAGGTAAGAGGTTTTTATTGTGTTCCTTGATATGCTTGTGTACTAATGCGAATACTTTTAGCTTTCCGTGAACGCTTCGGCGGACCAAAGTGATGTATCAGTTATGTTTCCAAGCGCTTTTTTGTCGCCGCAGTCATTGCCACCACATCCTGCATCGGATGACGATATTTATTCATATGGAATCGATGATCCATTAGTACTTACTGATGATTATCGTGCAATTAGTCCGCCGGCGGAATATGCTGCAGACAGTTCACCAGAGAAAACATCAAATAATAGGTAAATATGGTCCTTCGTGATACTTCATATAAATTTAATTCATCCAAATAAAAGGTTTGTTTAGGATTTATTTCAATTATAATTGAGGATTATAAACGGTATAAAAGGTTGATTGAAATTATATTACAAATCCCAAGGCTCAACGGGGAGTTGTTCAGGCCACAAATACAAGTATTTGTATGCAATTCCTAATTCGCGAGACTCAAGGATGTAGAAAGGTACTCTCCTCAACGATGAGTTGAAAGGAAGTTTCTTATACTTTCTATAGTTGTCCTTCTATAATCAATGCAATGCATTCACTGCTTACACTATTTTCACTTATTTTTAGATTTTAGATGTCAAGAAAAAAGAAGGTGGGTATGGAGAACTTCGTTCACTCTGCAATGAACAGAGAATAGAGTATGGCTGACGATTAGTATTTCATCAGTCTTCCATAAGTCAATCCATCAAATATGTACTAATGAAATGACTGGTGGAATGACATGTTCAGTATAAACAAGACGATAAAAAAACATTTTTGTTGCATGTATTTAAGGGACTAGTACCGGTTCCCCCTCGGACACCACCTTGTCGTGGTGGGGGAGCCTGTAGTAGTTTACTGCTACACTAAGGGTGTCCAAAATATGAATATGGAAACAATGGATATAAACTCTCCAAGTGGTAAGAAGTCACAGACTTCGAATCCACCCGCGACCATGAGCAATCATGTCGCGGCCGAGGCGCGGATTTTGGAGGCCTCACCACGTTCATATTTGCCTATAGAGCAATCTGTAGAAGGCATGCTTTCCGACTCAGTGGAAAGTTTGCATTTAGTGCCTACGGCGAAGTTAGCCAGAAAGGAAAGTACGGAAACTCTCAAATTGGGAGAAACTGGAAATCCGACTACGGCCGGCCCGTCCGCGGTACTACAGCCCAAATCTACCCGCAAGCGGAAGAGAAAGGCCTGGCAGAAGGGAACTTCGGCCACTAAGGAGGGGGGACTACAGGCTGAATCCTGCCTGTCAGAACCTTCTCCGCCATCCTTACTGGGAAGAGCGGAAGAACGGGAAGCTGGTGACGTGGACGCTACTGGTTCAACGCCAGTATGTGGAAATGGATCCAAGCGGTCCGAACACCGTGAACCTGGAAAGGCCCTAAGCCGACGGCAGAAGAGAGCACTGCGAAGGAAGATGAAGCACCTTGGGAATGAGGACATGGACGTGGCTGTACCACTAGGCGCGGTAACGCCCAGAGAAATCGGACGCAAGGTAGCGGAATCTCCGGCGGAAGGTGGGGATAAACTGGAAACCCCGGTAAGATCCACACTGGACGCACCAGACTCTTCAGTCAGCGGTAATGCGCGCAAGAAGCGTAAGACCAACACATCTGCTGTGGCCGACGCTTTATTGTGCTCCGCACCAGGGCTTACATCCACGCGTCTCGCGGGGATTAGGACCGGTGTGCCGGGAGGTGATCAAATCAGCGAGAGAGATCTCAATGAAGCTGGTCCCTCCCACAGGAATACGAACACGAAGGCGGGAAGGAAGAGGACGTATGCGCAAGCTGCGGCCTCTGTTCTGACTGCTGCCGTGGGAGTTTCCTCCAAGGATGGCAAAATGTCAGAGGGACAATTTACCATCCTCCAGGAATGCCTGTGGAAGAAAATGATGGAGCCTGGAACGAAGCCACGATTTAACGATCAAGGTTTTCGTGATGGGCTTCTACATTTGGAGTGCGCTGACGAGGCTGCCTTAAAGTGGCTCCAGCAGGTAATCCCAACTTTGAGTTCCGGCGGTCGGCCCAAGTTCACTATTGTGAACACTGAGCTACGCAGGACAGAACATGTCGGATGTTGGCTACCGGGCCCTCGAAGGAAGGCAGAGGACATCATCCGCTTGCTGGGTGAACAGAACCCGGGCATGGACTTTGGACACTGGAGGGTAAAGTTCATGAATGCCAGGAAGGACCAATCTACAAACGTGGAGGGCTTCAACTTGGTATTCGAACTGGACCAACAGAGTCTAAATGTGCTCAGGGGAAGTCACCATATGGTGCTCCACTTTTTCCTATATAGACTGAAATTCAGTCATATCAGGAGACTGTAGGGCATCATCTCCATTTTTGAGAGCGAAGAACAATGATGGTCTTCGACTCACACAACATAGAGCAAATTGCAGCATCTTCGGTGCGCTCTCCCACAATGGAGACGTGCGCGGAGGATAGTGCATACAGGGGCGGAACCCCCGTATGGGGGCTCGCACTGGGGAAGGGACTACAGAGTGAATCCTACCTGCTAGTAACTTCTCCTACACCTTCCAAGGAACAGGCGGAGGGAAGGGTAGCCAGAGACGTGAACGAAACTGACTTGATGCCAGTTCGAGTGATCGAATCTATGCAACCCGGACACCGCAAACCTAGTAAGGTGCTAAGTAGAAAACAGACGAATGCTCTGCGGGATGAGATGAGATTTTTCGTGGATGAGAACATGGGAATTGCGGTACTCCCAAGTACGGCTTTTCTCAGAGAAATCAATCACGAGGGGATCGAGTCTCTGGCGGTACGGTGTGGGGGAAACCCCGTCATACGCGGACTGCCGCATACGCTTCTAACTGCTTTCTATAAGACAATAGACTAAGTTTATGTCGAAAAACATAAAGATTGGTCAAATCAACCTGCAGCATGCCAAAGCTCCCTCCTACCTGTTGGCAGCGAGAATGACAAAGCTACAGGATTTCCCCTATATCTTTCTGGTGCAAGAACCGTGGGTTCGATTTAACAGAATCTGTGGTATTGGATCAGTAAAGGGGGCTAGGATCTTCTACGACGAAAGATCCATAAGACCGAGAGCTTGCGTCCTGATGTCAAGACGGTTAGAGGCAACTATGCTGAGACAATATTGTTCCCAGGACTTAGCTACGGTCATCATACAATACCAGATAAATGGCGAGAGGAAAAACATCATAGTTGCCTCCGCTTATTTACCCTATGATTCTTTGTATCCTCCACCGACGCAAGAACTTAGGGATCTGGTGGCGTATGCAGAATCAAGTGGTCTCGAACTCTTAATAGGTTGCGATGCGAATGCTCAACATATTTGTTGGGGCAGTAGCAAATGCAATCCAAGAGGAGAGAAGCTATTTGATTTCATCACTTCAGCTGGTCTTATGACTGCAAACGTGGGGTGCGCCCCTACGTTCGTGGGACCGAGAAGAAGCGAAGTAATTGACCTAACAATCTGTACCCCAAAATTGTTAGAGTTGATTACACACTGGCGAGTGCTAGACGAGGTCTCACTGTCAGATCACCGATATCTAGAATTCAATCTGACTATTGCGGGCGAACAGTCTGCAGTACAAAGACGGAACCCTAGGAAAACGGATTGGGCAAAGTTCAATGAACTTCTTGGCAATAAAGTACAGTTCCCTAGGCGACTAAGGACTCCTTTGGTGCTGGAAGATGAATTGAAAACTCTGAACTACACACTTTTAGAGTGTTATGAAGAGGCTTGTCCTATTTCCCGAGGCCAAAGCGGTAAAACAGTTCCTTGGTGGAACCGAGAACTGCAAAAACTCAGGAAATCAACCAGGCGACTTCTAAATCGTGCTTGCAAAAGTAACAAGAACGAAGACTGGTTAAATTTCAGGAACTCACAACGTGAATATAAGAGGCTCGTGAGGTGCTCGAAACGAGACTCCTTTAGAGCGTACTGTGAGGAACTGGAAGGCGAAAGGGAGACTTCAAGGCTGTGCAGAGTTCTCAAAAGGGATGAGTCGGCCAAGTTGGATTCTCTTAGAAAACCCGACGGTACTTTCACGAACTCCAGACTGGACTCAGTACAGACCCTCCTGGAAGTACACCACCCGGGGGAACGGGTGAGAGAGGTGGTAGGGGGAGAGTTGACGGTTCTTGCAACCCCTTCAACACGCAAGTGTTGCAAGAGGAACTGGAACACTGCGAAAGCGGTTGTTACCCTTGAAAAGGTGAGAGCTGCGATACTGTCCTTTGAACATTTCAAAGCACCTGGCATGGATGGCATCTATCCGGCAATGCTAAAGGAGGGTATGGAGCATTTAGAGCGACCTCTAACAAATATTTTTCGAGGATGTCTTGCTCTGGGCTACGTGCCTTCTTCTTGGCAACAGGTTAAGGTAGTTTTCATACCGAAACCTGGGAAAGATGACTATTCTAATCCAAAGAACTTCAGACAGATCAGCTTGACTTCATTCTTGCTGAAAGGTTTGGAGAGACTGGTGGAGCGTCACATTCGTGGAAAGGCACTTAGGTCACACCCACTTAGTGAAAACCAACATGCTTACCAACGTGGAAAGTCCTGTGAGTCTGCTCTTCATTCTTTGGTCACAAAGATAGAGGATGCAACTTTGAATGGTGAGTACGCGATGGGGGTGTTTGTGGACATTGAAGGGGCTTTTGACTGTGCGCCTTTTCAAAAACTTTGTGATGCCGCCAGAGCGCATGGTGTTGATGATGCTTTAATTAAGTGGATCCATGCTATGCTAACGCAAAGATTGCTGTGCGCTGAGGTAGGGGTCGATCGCTACCTGACTACGGAGGCAACGAAGGGCTGCCCCCAAGGAGGTGTGCTTTCGCCGCTTCTGTGGAGTATGCTGATCGACTCACTGCTATGCGAACTGCAAAATTTGCCAATACACGCTCAAGCTTATGCTGATGACGTGGCTGTACTTGCTGTTGATCGGGATCTTGGAACGGTGTGTAGGAATATACAGCGTGAAGTTGATTTGATAGACAGCTGGTGCCTTAGACATGGTTTGTCCGTTAATCCAAATAAAACCACAATGGTTTTATTCACAAAAAGGAGAAAACTGGATGGACTTTGTCTCCCTGAGATGAGGGGTACTACCCTTCAACTCTCCGAAGAAGTGAAATACCTGGGGGTTACTCTAGATAAAAAACTTCTTTGGAACAAACATGTAGAGGTAAAGATGAAACGAGCTCTCACAGCTTATGGGCTGTGCAGACGGACCTTTGCCTCGACATGGGGACTCAGACCTCATGTGGTAATGTGGATATACGTTGCCATCATTAGGCCGATGTTCGTATATGCATCCGTAGTGTGGTGGGTTAAAGTGAGACAAAAAGGTTTTCACCGTAAACTAGACGCACTGCAAAGAACTGTTTGTCTGGGTATCACTGGTGCCATGAGCACGACATCCGGCGCAGCTCTGAATGCACTACTCAATTTGCAGCCCCTGGATATATTTATTCAAAGCACTGCAATGAGAGCAGCCCATAGGCTAATTCGATTAGATCTATGGGAAAACAACGGATGTGGGGGGCACAGAGCATTGGAAGAGTTACTGGGAGGACTGAATCCAGTTCTTACAATGCCTTCCGATTCTCGTGTCCCCATACATCTGTTTGGTAGAAGATATATAGTTACCCTGAAGCGTAGAGAGGACTGGGAAGACCCAGAGGAATGCGTGGAGGGATATACGGAAGTCTTCTACACGGATGGCTCAAAAACAGAAGAGGGTTCTGGAGCCGGAGTCTACCTCTCGAATAAAAACGAGAAGTGGGCTTTTCCTTTGGGACAATATGCAACGGTTTTTCAAGCCGAAGTTTATGCGATCCTAAGGGTGGCAAATTGGGTGATTGACGAGCGGTTGAAGGGCAGGCGCATCGCAATCTGCAGTGACAGTCAAGCTGCACTGAGGGCATTGAGCAGTCCTTTGATCACCTCGAAAATCGTTCAGGAATGCAGAAACCGTTTGAATTCTATGTCTAGATTCAATACGGTGGAACTACTCTGGGTACCTGGTCACTGTGGCATAGAAGGAAATGAAATCTCGGACGCTTTAGCGAAAGAGGGGTCAATCTCCCCTATGCCGGGACCGGAGCCAGCAATTGGGGTATCAGTAGCATTGGCTAAATCTGTTTTCAAAAACTGGGAACAGGTTTCCCATAATGACAGGTGGCAGAGCCTTAATGCTGCTCGACACACCAAACTTTTCCTGCCAGAACCCAACATACGTACCGCAAAGTTTATCCTGTCGAGAAGCAGGAGGACTTGCAGGTGTATTGTGGGCATTCTGACAGGCCATAATTCACTAGCTGGGCATATGTTCAGAATAGGAATTACCGAAGATGATACGTGTCCCTCCTGTAATGAGGAAGCGGAATCCACGGAGCATTTCCTATGTGAATGCCCCGCCTATGGACGTATCAGGCATCAGATCTTTGGTGCCGATGTTCTCCAATTACGACGGGTAGCATCACATCCACTAACGGAAATCCTACGATACGTTAACGAATCCGGAATATTCCGTTAGACGGGGGACGCGAGTACAATGGGCCAACACGGCCTGAGTGCTCGGAAGCTGTAGCTTCTCCCCACCACACACACACACACACACACCGGTTTTTAAGGCAAAAATGGCAAATAATTGATTTTTTTCTCGTTTATTTTATTAATGATGTGATTGTGTTCAGATAACTGAGTGGTTAGAGCACAAGGCTGTCGTACGGAAAGTTGCGGTTCAAATCTCACTGGTAGGACAGTCGACTCAGCTGTGAATGAGTACCTGCGTCAAATCAGGGTAATAATCTCGGGCGAGCGCAATGCTGACCACATTGCCTCCTATAGGATACTATAATCCTGTAGTACACCGTTACGGTCTTGAATAAAGTGCCCTAACACACTTCAAGGCCCTGATCCAATTGCATTGTTGCGCCAATAATTATTGTTATTACGTTCCGAGTTATCACAATCTCGACAGATGCCAGATTTTACCTAATACTAGCACTAAGTGCCAAGCATTTAGGCTCCAACGGTCCTACCTACTTAAAAACTAAAGGGATGCTGGTGGTGGTGGCCGGTGGTAGGTCAATGGGAGAATCCATCGAGAACTCTCCGCAACGTCGAGTACGTATGCAGAGTGGTGTACTTCTGCATGGTTTGAATCAGACTGTCCGAAAGTCCATTGGCATCAAGAGAAGCCGTGAGAGAGCTGACAATATTATGAGAACTACAACCACCCGCTCGAGACGCCAAATTTCTTTAATTTCCCGAGCCAGTGGCTCATAGTTCACCTTCTTCTCTACGTATTTCCGTTCGATGTTGCTATTATGGGGGTTAGCAACATCAATAATATACGCGGAGCGACCCGTCTTGTCGCCTAACAGTACGTCAGATTTGTTATGTAGAGTATGGCGATCAGTTAGAACTTGATGGTCCCAATACATGCTGTAAGCAGAACTATCAAGTACTGCTTGCGGCTCATATCCGTAAACCGGACATGTTCCCGTAATCAGCTCATTCTTGCCACAGCAGTACATAAATGAGATGGTCCAACGTCTCTAACGCCGAACCACACATTCTGCACTGGTCGTTCTCCATCGGTTCTTTCATGATGAGCTTTTTATAAGCTCGGGTGGCGACCACGCCGTCCTGAATGACACACATGAACCCCTCCGCCTCAGCAGATCTCCCCAGCACACAGCCATCTGTTCGACAAATGGCTGTCAAAGACAATTCACGTGTTTACCGTGCATTGCCTTTGACTTGACATTGATCGATCCGCTCTTGGACCGACTTCACCCCACTCAGAGGATTGAAAGATCGATCTTTCAAGTTAAGTGAAATCAGCCCATAGTCTGCCTTACAGACTGAAAGGTTTAAATGAAGGGAGTATCCAGATATGACAGGAATTACTAAGGTTATAGCTGCCGGAATCGCACCTTTGGCCTTAAATGAAGTCGTCTACGTTGATGAACTAAAATATAAGATCTTATCTTATATGTATTCTCATTTATTTACATGATTTCTTCCATATTTTGAAATAGCTTATGAAGCTCAGATCATGTGAAATAGGAAACATCGATATCAAGGTTTATAACGGATTCCGATGGATTAAGCGATCCCTTAACCATATTCTCTTCGCAAAATAACTAAATGGAAGTAGCTTTCCTTTGCTTCTATTCTCAAAAAGACTTTACACAAAACTGACATATATATGCTACTAATGGGATAAGTCATCGCAGTCGGAAACAGAAATAGGAAGCCCTTTCATCTGAGGTTAGGGTCAGGTTATACCACCTACTCGCTTGTACCAAAGGCTAGTCCATCAGAACGCATGCCAAAATAAAAATATCACTGAACAAAGCAGGCATTAAGTTTCAAGACAGAAAAATCTCCCATGTAGACCTCATCAATAGAAAAATGCATCGGCTACAGTTCTGGGTCTGGTCTGGTCGATTTAGAAAAGTCATTCTGCTCGAGCTCTGATAAAGGAACATTATAAACTCTTCTGCTGAAAGACGACTTTAACCACTAGAAAAAAAGATATTTCAACAGACACAAGAACGAGTGCAATCGGTACATTAGGACTTCTTCTTGTACGATTTGAAAACAGTCTCCAGTTGGTCGGCAGATAAATTATCAATTTAATTAACTACTTAAAACTTGACCCCATGTCAGTCAACTCTCGCTCAAGGTGTGGCTGGAAGAAAACGAATTACATCATTCATACTATCAAGCTAACAAGGCGAAAAAGTATAAGTAGCTGAACTGTACCATACTAGGAAAACGCACCCAATCGGCTTTGAGACTTTAGAAAGGAAATCTTTACTCATGTTCCAATAGAAAACCATCGCAAATGGACCCCAGAAGCTGAAAGGGGTCCGTTGGCGATTGCTACAGAGTAGGGAAGCGTTGGATACGCCCTATCGTCAACTAATCAGCAGCCCAATGTACCTGTCAATGACAGTACGTCCGAATCTCACATAGCCAGGTGATTGGGATGCAGAAAATACGTTTTGCAAATATCCCAAAAGGGGCACATCGATAGAGTTGCATTTCCCAATTGGACGGATTGGCAGCCTGCGCTATAGCGATACCGAATTTGCAGGAAACGCCCAGACGCAGAAATTGTGGGCATCGGACAGGCAGAAGATCATAGTCTGGTATTCAACAAGGACCGGATGTACCAGTATATCGGCTGTATAGCCGAGTGTCAGACTGCGAAGAAGCTGATCTGAATGAAAGGACTCTTCGCTTACTTCACCTTGGCGGAGAACCTCAAAAAGAAATTGAAAATCAGGAGACATGAATAAAAAACGAAGTAAATGGCATACAATAAAATCCAAGAAACACCATGTCTTTACAAATGCTCCTTTTGGAATGCATCGCCGTTCATGTTCAGGTTGGCTTTCAGAGAACGTTGAGGTTGATTGGGTACTAGTCGGTCTTCACAAACGTTTAGGTCAACGTTTGACGTTATTAATCCAGAGCTACTGGAGACAACTATCCCATTCATTCTAACTGCTCATTATCTATTCCCCTTTGGTAGATTAGGAGTCAAATGTTGGGCTTCTAAGATGTCTTTTTTATTTATTTTCATTTTCTAGATAAGTACCATACAACATTAAACAAAATGTACTAATTTTATCTCAATTTTACTTTCAGATCCAACTATCAACGCTCCTATTCACATTCCCATGAAGTGACCTCAGATGATCCTGACTACTCATCGCCTTCATATAACATCAATAGTCATAAATCTCTACCAGATCTTCATTCACAAATTAGTCGACATTCACCCCATAGCGAAGCGTTAAGCTGCTGTAGTCGAGGCAATCGATCAAATAAGTCGGGGGGCAGTTCATTAAATCGCGACTCGGGTGGTTCTTCGGGTCACTACACGCACCGTAGTGAGCCTTGCTGCAAGCAAAAAGATCCTGTGAAATTATGTGCCCCTGCAGACTTCCGAAGAGATAGTGGATCTTCGACACAACATAGTGGCAACTCGTATTATGCTTATGGAATGTCTTCATCCCGCTACATTGATTGTCCCGAATGTCGGGCTAAATATCAAAAAGATTCTGAATGCCTATTAAATTTCACTACTCCCGAAGTGCCCGAAGCATTCCAGGATGATTATCAAGAGCCAACTAAAACTAGTCGATACCAAGATGGGTCGATTGCGCTCCCAGCCAATCGACAAGCATACTCTCAGCTTCAGCAAAGTTCACCTACTTCGAAAACGCCCGACGGTCTCCCGCCAAGTGGTGGAATGACAAAAGAACCAGAATTCAGTCCACCATTAGGGACTTTTAAAAGACAAAAATGCTTGCGATTCAAACATCGGAATCGTTATTCATCATCGAACGATCGAAATTCCTCGCGTGACGATACCGATGAGGATCGTAAACCAATTTTACGTTCAAAGAGTGATATAAGCGATCGTTACTGGAATCGAATGGATGCTTCGGGTAAGATGCATATGGGAATTGATAAACGCGGCAAAGCGGAAAGTATGTCGCAATTGGAGAAATTCTTTGATCGTCTTGGTCTCAACGATGATAAATTCGATGAGATATACACGCCTAAGCGACGTCATAGTGATAATGAATCGGATCAATCGAGCACCGTGTTCTTTTCGGATGTGAGTACAGTGGATTCTACACGATTACCGGATAGTACAGAGACGAATCCAAATAGTCAAAACTATCGGCCAACGGAGCCTCCTTCGATTGTTGAACGAAACGCAAGAATAATAAAGTGGTTGTGTAATTGTCGAAAGTTACAGTTAGTGTAACTTTAACTCGAAAATTTATATTCTAATTAACGACCATTACATGATTTTTATTATCAAATCAGTTGAAAGAATGTTTATGTGATTGGACTTTTTCGTTGTATATTTTGTTATTTTTATATTTTTTTTCTCGGCGACAATAAGTATTTCGTGGTTCGCGCAATTCATCAATGTTGACAGACAATCCGACAATGAAACGATGAGTATTTAGGTATTGAAATAAAGAAATATAAATCGGTCTTGTCAGAACTTATAGTTTCTTGGCAACCTTTCTTTCAATTGTTCTTTTGCAGAACACTGCCCTCATTTCGCCAGACAATTCAACAATTCAAGTCAATTCAACTTCGTCACGAAACTTCGAATTAGTTTCGTTCAGAATCAAAAGTTGTAAGGGGTTCAGAATCATCAGTTGCATTAGTTGTGTGTCCCATGCAGGCCAGGTGGCCAGGTCGCTACTCGCGTGAAACAAACTGGTGAAAAGTTTTGGCAAAGGAACTGGAAAATGGCAGTTGAATTGTCGGACTGACAAGAATTATAAATGGAAAATTCTGACAAAAGTGATTTGTATTTCTTTATCACATTGCTTACATGGCCTTGATTAATTTGTATAAAATGATTGGCAGTCTTTTTATAATATATTGAAATATCCATTCATGCCACTGCAAAAAATTAGAGATTTACTCATAGTAAGAAAAGACCATTATAAAGACTGTCCTCACCGTTTATTATTTACATTTTTTTTAAACTAATTCAAAGAAAAATTTTCGTGTTGGATTCCACAATTGATTTCTTAATTTTGATCACGACGAAATAAAAACTTATATTCTTATGATCCTCAACAGCAAATAAATTAATTATATCCTTTCTTTGAACAACGTTTTGTCATAAGTCTGCACAATCATTTTCTCCTCACACATACACTTACAGGCGTAATTTTTTAAAGACACTCACTGACTCTGAATCAACCAATAACCGATGGCTCATTCAATAAAGCTCAAATATGAATCGATACTGAACAAAACTCTACAAGAAAGTAGTAAGTGGCTGAACTTTTTTCTACATCTGCTCACACCTAAAACATTAATAGAATGTACACCTTTTACTTACCAACTTTTTCGTAATGTAACCAAATATTAATTGAACAATACGCTTAATATTAGTGAAGACAAATATAGAAGTGAAATAATATTTAATCAATTTAAGAGGTAACCGATAAAAATAAAAGAAAAAAATGCATAAAAAATTGAAACTGTATTTTAAAATAAAATAGATCTTAAGTATTACATAAATAATAGACCAGCATAATATCTAAAGATCTAACATGTTGAGATGTACACATATATATTACTGTAACTATTGCATACATAAAGGTATATCGTAGCAGTAGCGATTAACGAAATCTAATTTAAAATGAAACAGATTCTTATTAATTATTCCATTAACTGAAGAGAACCCCCTAGTTGATAGAGCGCGTTTTTTGTCATTATACATTGAAATTGTTTCTATCGAGCGTACGAACTTCGAATTGAAGTGCATATTACTGAATAGAAATTAAAAAATTCATGCATGCATGAAAATTATTTGGTCGCGACGGTTTTACATAGACAGAGAAAAATGAAATTAAATTGTCAAGAAAATATTATGTTTGTAATTGTTCCTTCTAATTATACAAAAATGTTATTATTGAAAAGTAATTTTATACCGTTATGTCATTACCAATTGTTTTGTTACTGAAAATTACAATTTTCAGGATGAAAATTTTGTTAATTAGCCGAGCGACTTCATTGTTGAGTGGTTTCGTTTCAGGATTGGTTTGGAAAGAGAATTATTATACAATTGTGCCCTTTCTAGGCAAATTCCGCTCTAGTCCCTTTCGCTCATCGATACATTTGCAACCACGCCTTCCTCTCCTCTTCTGCTCCTCTCAGTCTACATTGAATTCGCCCCACCCTGCGACCGACTGCATTCCAGTTGTGATGGTACGCGTAAGCATTTCCTCAGATTTTTCGACGAAACCGTCTTCTCAAATGTCTCTTTAAGATATTCGCTTTGTTTTCCAGATTCCTTGTATGTTAGCTGACTTTTAACAAAAAAACAGCAGCTTTCCTATTACAATTATAATAGTTTTATTATTGTGTATAAGCATGTATTTTGGAGACGATTTACTCCCTGAACACCAGCATTTCTGGCGTATTCAGTGAGGGAAAGCTCAGGCTGGTCTATACTCCAGGGGTCAGACCGTTAAATAAACTACATACAAAAAGTAAGCATCTGGAATTCGCTCTGAAATTACCTATAAATCAGCATCGAGACTTTACTCACAAAATCGACTTTTGGATATTATTTTCGAATAGCGAAGAAGCAAGAAAAAATCACCATCAACAGCACAGCAACCGGTCTAGGCCTGCCTTAATAAGAAACCCCAGATATCCCAGCTTTGCACTGCGGACCACCATTTCGATATCCCTAAAACCTGTCTGGCGTCCTGGCCTACGTTATCGCTCCACTCATGCAGGTCTGCCTCGTGTTCTTTTTCTAACATAGATATTGCCCTTATAGACTTTTCGGGCTGGATCTTCTTCATCCATACGGATTAAGTGACTCGCCCACTGCAACCTACTGAGCCGGCTTTTATCCACAACCTGACGGTCATGGTATCGCTAATAGGTTTCGTCGTCATGTAGGCTACGGAATCGTTCATCCTCATGTAGGGGGCGAAAAATTCTTCGGAGGATTCTTCTCTCGAACGCGGTCAAGAGTTCGCAGTTTTTTTTTTGCCAAGAACCCAGGTCTCCGAGGAATACATAAGGACTGGCAAGATCATTGTCTTTTACAGTAAGAGTTTGACCCTATGGTGAGATGTTTCGAGCGAAACAGTTTTTATAAGCTGAAATAAGCTCTGTTGGCAAGCAACAACCGTGCGCGGATTCTTTTCTCGAACGCGGCCAAGAGTTCGTGAAAAATAGGAGGTGATATTACCCCTTAAACCTATACAGCTATCTGTAGTATCCGCCATGCCCCGTCAAAAATTGCCTGAGATTGGAAGCAGACTCAAATCCTGGGGATCAATCTGTGGATTTATCGACTCTTTTCCGCTCGAATGTTTCATTCGTATCGTGTTTTTCGTTTCGATTAAAAAAGAACCGGGCCCATCATAGATGTGATCATCTTACCGGCGTTGGCATCATTCCAGTTACCATCCGCCGCATCTTTGAAGGTGGTTATCCTATACTCACCTTTTGGGAATTGTGTATGTTATGCAGTGCAGTTCCGAAAACTGACGCTGCATGGTGTAGTAAAATCTCACCAGTCTAGCTGTTTTCGAGTGCGTCGCGAGGCCCCACATCTGGCATCATCCTTGCCCCCAATTCAAAATAATCCTTGATATACCGCGAACATATGTATTTTCAAACTCCCAACTCCGTCGTTCATATGAATTTACTTTATATTATGGTGACGGCATACACGTTTTAGAGTGCGATAGATTCACGTGAAGTTTACAATTTTGACCTTCTATAACTTTATTAAAAAAAAGTTGGATTTTGGTAAATTTTCCTATGGATTATGTTATTATTTAATCGTACCGTTCTGTGAACGAGACTGATTACAATTTTTGGGGCATACCTTTTGAACCCCCAGTTCCCTATGTTTCACCCGGTATCAAAAACATCATTAGTTTTGGAAGGTACTAATTGAGGTCCTTCATTTGATACTCCACACGACCATGTGTGATCATCTGTGAAAAAAAATGTACACCCTCTCCCCCCTGGGGATCATGATTCCAAAACCATGCCCCTTAGCATCATTCAGCAGCTATGAAAAGAGGTTCAATGCCATACAAAACCGTAACCGATATAGCAACGAGAATTCGTTGACCTCTATTTGCCCGTCCTACAATTACCGAGTCGATAATGAGTTTTTCTTTGTAACCCCTTGATCCAATTTGGCAGCCTTTCTGCTCCTCGGACAGAATGTTATAGGTAATGGGTTTTGTGTTTTGTTCCTGACTAACGACCTGATTTATGCACCCGATCCAAACCAGGGCCTCTCTAGTTCTTCGAGCTGTTTATGGCTTTCCGCATATCTTCTCCGGTAACTTCCGCAAAATGCATGCCCGGCATAGTGAATGGCGAGTGCCTTCAGCAGTAATTCAATCAGCATGCAGGGCGGGTAACTCCGTTATCGAAAAATGCATTGCCAGGACGTTCTGTTGTGGTTCGTTGAGTGGTCTAAAAAAGCTCCACTGGTTTCTCGGAACACGTGTGGGCTGACTTTCCAGAATTTCAACTTACTAGAGATAACACAGGTTCGGTAAACTCTCTGCAATCTATTCTTCATCCGTCAGCTGGCATTGCCAGTGCTGATTTGAGTCAACCTAGCAATGTCCTGCGTTAAGTCGTGCCGTCGTTCTAGGCGAATTTATCAAGGTCAATTTCTTCATTCACTCAAACCAATAGCGTGAAAGAGAATCTTCTGACAGTGCAATCTGACAACCGCAACTGTTGATTGTAGTTGCTGTAGCGACGTATCAGCACACAGTCGAGACGCAATCTCATCATCGATTTGAGATAGAAGAGTTGCTAGAGATGCATAGAATCTGGGAATATCTGGTCTATGCGAAGGATCCATTTCCGCAAATTCTTGGAATTCGTCTCGAACCTAGCCGTGATTTCAGTCGGACGGTGAAGAAAGGTCCTTCGAGTACCGAAATTGTTGCCCCCAGTGGGGCGTGTTGTTGTTGATGCCACCGCCCTCGCCCACCCCCTGCGCCGTTGATGATGATGATTTTACCTTTCCGCTAGTGTTATTTATTATACTTGCATATACCGATATTTCGGGAACCACTTGTTTCCTTCATTAGTGCTATAATTCTGCTCCTAACTGAGTTTATTAAAAACTTATTTAGTAGATAAGTTTTTTAATAAATTCAATAATAGCAGAAAAGTAAAAACAAGTCTGAATTATTTCAAATGTTGTACCTGACCCCGACGTGGTAGGAGTGGATGATAAAGAGGTTCATTGTCCAGTCCACTTCATCCGCCTACGCGAACCCGCTGAAGTGCTTACTACAGATTCTTGCGAAACAACTAGAGCAGGCGAAGCCATGCTTCTAGTTATCGTGGCGCGAAGTCGTGAGATTGACCGCGGATTAGCGGTTTCGGCGCCTTGCTATGCATTGCGGGCGCCCGACTGTGACAAGATCAGACGACTCCTGCCGGCACTTAAGTTTCTCCTTGCCCTAGTTTCATGGATGGATAACTGGCTGGTGTAGTGGTAGCTTCTTTAGTGAGTAATCTGCAAGACTGCAGGGTTCCTGTTTTGTATGCTAAACGCTGACCAAGAAGACTACTTACAGGAAATTCGCCTCCCGGTGCATTGTTTGAATGGGTATGGTAGAAGAAAAGCATTGCGCTTGTTTTGCGTTCTTCGATCACTTGCGCGTGAAAAATTTCGCGCATTTGGTATGGTTACTACGGCGCTAGAGTCTTGTGTGTGATGCATGGATGGGGAAACATACACAAGAAAGTCATCTATGCGTCATGGATACACAGGCCAGTTAGCTACCCCGTACCCAACCCGCTTATATGCAATGGTATTTCATGTCGCTTAGAAACTCGATTTGCTCCTCCTCTTGATGCTGACCTTTACATTTAAAAGATAAACATGAGGGATGTGATTTCGGATGGGACTAGTGGACTAGTGGTTGTGTATTGGCTGGGGTTACATACTGGCCATGGGAATGGTAACCTGTGAAGAGGACTATCCTACCTTCCCTGTTGAAAAGGTGGTTACCATTGTTGATTGGCGGTGTACTTCTTACAGCTGTAGAAAGAGAAAAAAAAAATTTGTTAAAAATGATATAAACATATTCAACGAGATATTATTTTCCATGAAGACGATCTTGTTTTCTTATAACTTTCTTCCAAGTTTCAAGATTGGATGTATTTTCATCTCTTTCCTCACCGCATTATCATCTGAAAACTCACGACACGACATCATGTAAGTATTTGAATATTAAGGGGTTGTATCTAGTCAGGAGACCCAAAAAAACGATTTTTTAAAATTTTTTTTCGAAAAGACCTTTTTATTAATGTGAAAATATGTGGATATATTTGGTATAGTTTTTTCCTTTAACATTTTTTATTTGTAAAAAAAATATTTTGAAAGCTGCTGCAGTCGATCTTCGGGAGCTCCTCTAAAAAAGATATCTTGCAGTGTGCACAATATCTCTGGACTGGATTATCTAAAATGGAAAATCAAACGTATTTAGTTAAAGTAATGTATAATCTTGTAATCAATCGAAGGAATAAGCAAATTAAATTTTTTTGATAAAATGGCGGCTCCTCAAATCCAAACATTGATATTTGACTAACATTTTGCCCTTAAATTGTTTATTAAAAAAATATTCGCAGACAAAAAACCATCGATTAGTTACTAAAAAATATATCTAAGAAGCTTTTGTTAAAATTTGTGACCGATTGGCTTTGTGGTTTTCGAGCAATCGTGCACGCCGCCTTCGAAAACACAGTTTTGAGAAAAAACGCGTTCAAAGTTTTAAAAGCACTTCATATCCAGTGAAAATTTTTGTTTAACTTACTTCGGGTCTTCTATTCCGGGGCCATATAATAAACCTACCGCACCTTCGGCAGATTCTAATAATAATTTGAGGAACGTTTTTCCATCTCGTGTCCTCTCATGCGCTCTTCTAAACTAAAATTTTCTCTTACATTTTCAATTTATTCGCAGAGGCACTAAAACTACTTTCATCCGTTTCAGCTGTTTTTTAATTAAAACTATTTTTACGCTGCTTTGATTTTAATTTTTGCATTTACGAGGGTTTTCTCAATTCTCAACCCCGAGAACATTCTTCAAATCGGCATGAAAATTTTTGTGTGTATACTTAAATATATGTACATTACGACAATCAAATAAACAAAATCGATTTCTTGAAAATTCTAACAAGATATAACTCTTAATGCTTCATTCAATTGAACTAACAAAGTTACTATAAACCTCACCTCTCTTTTTATTATAAGATTTTAGACTGGCAGCTGCAATAGTACTTCCAGGGTAAGAATAGAGAGTTGTGCTCTTTATAGTACTCGTAATGGAAACGTTTGCGAGTCTTTGAAGCTGGGATAAGACATTGATAACTTTATCGCGTGTGGTATAAGAACTATGGAATCCTAAATAAATCATCATCGTGAAAAATGAGAAATCGACCGTTAATGTCCTTCACTGGACTATTGAAACACCTGTATCTGCAAACTTTTTCGTGACGCATTATATGGAAGCGAAATCGTTTTTATTTACAATAACTTCTGCTTCCCTCATCGTTAATTACTTCTCCTTTTCTCATGGTGAATTTCCTTTTGTCATGGGACCCGTTACGCTTCACTTCTTAGCTCCTGACGTTCGTCGAGTCGCTCCCACGTTTCTGAAGTCTTCTAGAGAGCAATGTCCTTTAAAGCCCACTTGGGTATTCAGGTTAACCATTTCAACCATAACGTCACCTTTAGGAAGCCTCTTCTGAGTTCCATCCAGTTGTTCATAGAAAACATACTTCACTTGCACACAACTACGAAAAGAGAATTTTTAAAATTGGTTCAATGCCTGTCTGTGTGTCTGTCACACGCACTTTTCTCAGAGACGCCTATACCGATCGACACGAAATTTGGTGAAAAGGTGGGAACTGTGAACGCCCAGACATGCAGTGAGTGATATCTACGTTGAGATTAAGGGGGGTCCCGATACATGCAAAAGGAGGGTGTAAATTTTCTTTTCACCGAATATAGTTATGTTAGATATCAAATGAAAGGTCTTTACTTTTCTTAGCCGGTGTTAATTTTAATATTTGTTAGAAGGCGGGGAGTGGGAGCGGTTGAAAGTCTGAAGCAAACAAAATCTTTCGTACCTGAAGCGCTGAACTTCCGGTTTCCCGACTTGTTTAATATGTTTGCGAAGATTGAATCTGAATAATTTAATATCACAGCAATAATTAAGCGAACAAATAGGTTCTTAGTTGTTCATATTTCGTATGGAAATTCATGTATGATCATAAACGAAAGAATAGTTTCTTCTGTTACCCCAGATACCTTTCTCTGTGAAGCTATCATGTCAGTTTTGGTATACAGTTTCCACCGATCTATAATTCTGTCATTGAGATTTAGCCTAGACAAGGATTAGGACACTAGGGTAAGGGACTGCACACTGGGCATCCCATCATATGATGATCGCAAAATGGCAGGAGGGTATCTTGTATTGTAGTTTTATTTGACAAAATCAAAGAAATGATAAATATAAGATGGAATGGACGCAAGTTCTCTATAAAGTCGTTGAAACATAAATATCGATCTGATATTAAAGATCGATATCTTCGATCAACGAAAACTCAAAATGCTAGCACGGCTGATTTTCATTTTTTTAGAAAGCATATATAATCTTAATCACAGCAATTTATTGTTTCAAGTGTAAAATCTAATATAAGGAGAAATTCAATTAGAGCCTATACTGTATTGAACTTACTTAGAAAATGACTTACAGGTTATTCAAATAGAATGTTTAATAGAAAAAAACAATAAATTTCTGTATAAAAAGACTAAGATCATTATGTATTTTACATCTCAATTAATATAAAAACACATGCTCGTCATATTTTATGAATACCTATAAAAGAAACCTAATTAAATATTTGCATACAAAAAAAAATATTGAATCTAGTGATAGGTATTTAAACATTTTATTACACTTAAGATCGGATTCAATCTTTTTTATTTATAAATTGATTATAGGATATTCACGAGGAAGACATAAATTCATAGCAAGTAACAATATTAAATCCAGCAAGAAAACCACTCAAAAAATATGGAAACTTCAAAAAAGTGTAGCAAAAATTTACCAATAAAAAAATCACAAATTCAACAGTTGTATCAAAAAAGGCAAACATAAAATAGTGTTCAAAATTCTTATTAACAAGAAATATATAACAAATGATATTTAATAACGATTGTTTCTCTTATCGCTGGTTTGTGGATATTGATGTACAACGAGAGAAAAGTCCTTGTGGTTTTGGGGTCTGAGTTTTGTAGAGGAGGCTTAAATAAATGATCCAGCCCCTTCCGGTGTCAAACTGATAAAGTAAAAATTTGTGAAGAATCTATCTCTGCAATATTACTACTGGGCTAAGAATAGTCCAATACGGAGTGCTTCAGTTTATCTCGTAAACCTTGAGTTTGGAGCACTCACACCTAATATCCCACAGTCGTTTATGTATCGCAGGATTTCCGTCAGTGGTTCCGATTCTACTCACTGAAGCTGAAATACATTAGCACCGAACATTTATTGTCTGATATGTCCTTGGGTGGGGCATTGATATAAGAAATAGGTAAGCGTGAGAGCTCATTTCATCTGGGCAGATGAGTGAGTCGATCAATATACTCCACAGAAGTGGCGGCAACATACTTCTTTGGGACAGCATCCGAGACCATACTCTAGCACCACCTTCCACACCCACATTAAATACATTATACTGTGCAGCTATGCGAAGTTCCGTAAATTTGGATGCTGGACAGTAGAGATGGGTAGGTGATGTATGTAATATTACAAAAGCGATATCACCTTGAAGTATGATATTACTTTATCATCACCGAGCGCGATCCAAACATTACAACATTACCGCATCAAAAAACATCACCGTATAACGAAGCATACACCGCATTGTCAAACATCATCGCATTACCAAGCATCACTGCATTACTAAGCATTATCGCATTACCAAGCATCATCCCGTTACCAAACACCACCGCATTACCAAGCATCATCACATTACCTAGCATCATCGGATTACAAAAGTGATGCTATAATATAGCATAACCGTACATTAGTGGTTTTCGTAGCACAATTTCCGGCGACAGTTGTCGATGCCGACGTCAAGTATCGGGCTGGCTTTGGGCTTGCTTTAGGTTGGCTCCGGGCTGGCAACGGGCTGACTTTTGGATTGGTTTCGGACTGGCTTTAGACTTGTTTTAAGTTGGCTTCGGACAGGCTTCAGGTTGGCTTCGGGCTGACTTTCGGACTGGCTTTTGGCTTGCTTTAGGTTGCTTTCAGCCTAGTTTCTTGCCGGTTTTGGGCTAGAAAATGCCCAATTAGATGTTATTTACATAATCAAGTATCGATTAGATGACATTCGTTTAATACATGAAAAATATTAAAAAGCAATCAGGATCTTTAAGTGGGCTTAGATAGTTATTTGTAATTTGATTAACAAATTCTTGAAACGAGGACAATTCAAGATAATTATGTTGTCGGGTACTGTACGCGGTGCTTCGAATCGGACGGCGCATGCATTCGCTAATTGCATAAACGTGAATAGTGTTTCTAATGCCGCGAATTTGGACCTGAATGCAATTTTTATGCTGATTCAATCATGCAATTGATGCCACCAAGAGTGCACTGACCTCCGGTTTAGACTCTATTTTTATGAAAGGAAGATTCGGAAATAATGCTAGTGCCAGCCGCAGCTTCTCTCATCCGCGTTCGGGACGCAACGGAATTGTGCTTTGACCTTAAATTTATACAACAATTTGCGGGGATGTTGCTTATAGTGTGCCAAATTCCCGATCGAAACAGTTTTCCTCTTCAACTTCTTACCTGGTGTTAACTAACGCGGCGCCCACCTAGCAGATTCTTCATGCGAAAATGTGCAAGTAAAATATCCCGCGCACATTCTAGTTCATTCTAGTTGTCTCATCTATCTCCCTAACTTCCAATCTAAGATCCTCTACTACGACTTTATGATGGGCGTCCTGAACTTGGTATATTTATTTTTTTATTTAGTGAAGAAAATGTACAGAAAATAAATTTCTTGTTACATATTGTCCTTTCAGGAAGGAGCAAGTAAAAGGGAATAGAGTCAAACGACCCATGTTGTAAGGCGTTGTAGGACCGACATAGCCTTAGGATCGGGGAGCGAAAGTAAATCTTGACTTTCGTGAAGGATAGTTCAAAAATGTTCGCACTACGTGTGTTATGAGAGGCGGTGCGGAAAGTAATATCCGAGTTAGCAGAGCAGTCCATCAGGCAATTGCAGAGTTTGAAAAGAGTACACAATTCTTTGCTGCAGGGATGGAAGATTGAGGGCGCGGAGTTGTGACGGATAATCAACCCGTGGATGGTTCTTTTTGTAAAAGAGGGTCCGGGTGAATTTGCTTTGTACAAGATCACGCGACAGTCACGGATGCAGAAGGGGAAGCAGACTACACAGCAATAATGAATGTTAGAGAAGGCGGAATTGAGGTAAAGTCGGAGGAGGAACGTAGGATCAAATTAGACATTTTAGAAGCTCTATTGATGATGTCAAGGAAGTGGGAATTGAAACAAAGTTTGTCGTCGAATATTACATCCAGTAGTGAAAGAAGTCGTCCACTAAGGGAGTAGGAAAAGGATGTTGGGGAGAGTTTAAGCGAAGAGCACATCCAGTGGCATTTGCTGACATTCTATGTCAGTTTGTTGACCGAACACCAACGTCGTCGAAAATTACACCCAAAAGTGAAAGAGGTTATCCACTAAGGGAATAGGAAAAGGATGTTGGGGAGAGTTTAAGCGAATAGCACATCCAGTGGCATTTGCTGACATTCTATGTCAGTTTGTTGACCGAACACCAACGGACCAAATTATCAAGGTTGGACTGCACGAGAGCACAGTCCAGTGGAGACGAAACAGAGGCAAATAATTTAAGGTCGTCTGCGTAGAGCAAACAGAGGCGGTTGAGGATGGAGGCAAGGTCATTGATAGAAAACAGGAAGAGTAGGGGGGCAATTACAGAGCCTTGGGGAACACTGGAAGAAGGAGAGAAAGAACGAGATGAGTAACCATGAAAAGAAACTGCAGGATGATGAGGAAGGGAAGTTGAGTAGTGAGAGTTTAGAGAGGAAAAGATTATTATTATCGTCGGTATCAGGCTTTGGAGAAATCAATATAAATAGCATGTACTACGTGTCGTGAATTAAAGCATCTAGCAACCAAGTTGGTAAACACTAGAAGGTTTGAAGTCGTAGATCTCGTTGACATATCTTTCGAGGATTTTGGAGCAAGAGGAGAGACGAGAGATGGTGAGGTAGTTCACAGCAAGAGAAGGACTTTCGCTCTTGAAAATAGGGATGAGAAGGGCCTCTTTCCAGAGATGGGGAAAGTAGTATTCTTCTAAACTTTTGTTGTAGATTATACACAGGGGAGGGAAATGTGTTTTCTACAGTTAAGAAGGAAGAGGTTAGGAAGCCTATCGCGGCCAGGTCTGATATTAGGGTCAAGATTACCAATGAAAAACTCAACCAAAGAAGGCGCAACGAGAGAAATGGCTAGAGATTCGGAGCAGTCTGTAGTTAGAAGAGACGTAGAGACTAGAGTGATCGAGGGAGAAAACACGCAAGATAAGTAGGTGGAGAGAAGGTCACAGGATTGTTGTGGGAAGTTGGTAGTGGAGTCAGCAAAACTGACAGAAGAAGGGAGAAAATGAGTGGGATTATGAGAATAGCAAATGTGCGACCAAAAGGGTTTCAAGTTACCACGGGCAAAGGCGGCTTCGCCGCTCAATAAATGCCGTTTATGCGCTTTTTTAATCATTGACTTCACAGTGGAGCGCATAGTTTTAAAGTGAATAAGATCGGCTTCATTCTTAGAAGCCGACGGCATAGAACTGGATGTTGCCCGACGTATTAACAGCGCTAAATCCTCTTTCACTGCCCTGTCTAAAATCTGGAGATGCAGTTATCTCAACACTAAGATCAAGTTGAGGGTTTTCTGTGCTAGTGTTATTCCTGCGTTGCTATATGGGAGTAGCACAAGACAAGTGAACTCTACCGTTACCCAAAAGCTCCAAGCTCACGGCAATACCTGTCTGCGTCGCATCATCTCATATGAAGAACTTGGTCGGCGCACAGTGGCAGGGGATAGGTCACAGGAGGGACGACAATTGCTATGCCATGCATCCACTTTCTCAAGGGCACTTGCCGCAGAACAGTAGAAAAAGGAGGTCTCGGGAATTGAAGCGCATGTCAGGTAGCCGCTAGGTGTGGTTGACGCGCTCTCGATTGAGGTTCTCGGAATATCGTATTTTGCTTTTTGGGTTAGATCAAATAATCCAGTGTATTTTTTGCCATAAAAAAGGTAGTTAAAATACGATTAATAAAACTTGAGGATGACGGTATTGGATGGATAAAAACATAGGCCTTCTTGAATTCCTTGTTTGCACAAGTTCGGGTCCAGAGGGTATACCAGTTGGGACATCTAAGTTTGAAGGGTCACGAACTTCTTCCACGGACCCCTGAATATACAAATAATTCTTGGTACTTTCATGAGATGTAGAAGTAATTTCTCAGAAGGCAGCCAATTAGAACTGCACAAACAAGATGTGGACCGAAAAGTAATTTCAATAAGCTTCAACTGCTTCGCTATAACTGAGCACACAAAAGACACATCAACTATGCTTCTCTCTTAATTCACCACTTCTTTCAGGGCGGAAGGAAGTACAAATAAAGAATGACTGCTTGAAATTGTTAAATTTTATTATAACGATCAGTAGTGGAAGAATATGTAACCTTAAACATTCTACATAGCATCAAACTTTCACACAATACACGTCTAGACCTAATCCTAGTTTTCTCACGATGCCGCGTACGTTTCTGCGGTGGAATTGTCCTGCACCCACCGCGAAAAAATCTCAGCACAATGAGTCACGACGCACTCGTTGCTGCAATACTCGTCTTCCCAGTCAGGACTCACCACAGCAACTTTATCGCATCCCTTCCGAATACAAGTCTGCGTTGATGTAACAGAATTTGTGTGATTGTCGCCAGATGTTTCCACGTTCTGAACGCTGTTTTGTGATACAGTTGACTCCTGCAGATCTGATGTGACTGCCGTCGTTATGGTTGATTGCTGATTAGCTGTAGCAGAGTTTACCGCGGGAAAATTATCGCTTATAGATTGCACTTGTTGAACTATCGGTACTGCGGTTTGAGGGGCCGGCTTGTCAGTTTTTTGGTTAAGTTCCTCGTCACTCTTCGCAAGTAAATTAGCCCGATAAGTTGTCATCAAGCGTCGATACTCTTTTTTGGCGTCCTCCGCCTTCTTTTTGTAAACCTCCTTGTGCTCGGCGGACAGTACATCCCACATGGACGCAACGATTTTTGAGATTTCCGTAAACGATGCATTTGGATTCTGACTTTTTATGGCCGCTTGAGTGTCACCAAAGAAAAGGGCGTACGCGGAAACGGGCTTCCGCGGGGCATTGGGGTCATTTTTCATTTTACTTTTCAGATCGATTATGGCCGCTCCGGTGCCGGGTGACCGATTGCCTGATTTTCCCAATCCATTATCATCGCTCTCGTCGCTAGAAGCGGTTTGGTCCATTAACCCTGTTGCCGGTGTAGCGTGCGAAACAGTTGCACTCAAATGGTCGCTGCTGGGTATAATTGGAGTTGCCTGTTGTGTGGGCGAACGTAAAACTAGAAACTCATTGCCGGTCAGAGTAACGACATCCGCCGCGGACTTCATGCTGTTCGCCTGATTGAACGTCGGCCACTGGCTATTGACACTATTTGCAGCTATTGCGGATTGCATGTCTGCGGCGCTGCTGTTGATATTTGTTGTCGTCATATCGCACACCGCCTGGACCCCGCTGTTACTTCTTATTTCGTTGACGTTCATTTGCTCTCGACCCATTAGCGCGCTGTTTTGTATTTGAGGCAAATGGAATTCCTCGTCTCCGAAAGATGGAGTGTGAAATGTATGTTGATTAGACATTATTCCTGCAGCTCCTGCGTTTGATATTTATCGAGTGCATTGCTTGATATTGGCGAAAAATTAAAAGTTATTGCGTTGTTTACTTCCGCAGTAGATGTGTTGATACGACACAAGTTAGATGTCACGTTGACAATATGGCGCTGTTATACGTTACAACACAGCGGTTCTGATAATTCAATTTAACTTTTTAACTAGCATAGGTTACTAATTGTTGATTTATGAATATGATTCTCTCTTTTATTACTGTAAGACCATGCGTAAATCAATATTTATATAATTTCTTCCGAGTTTGCTTACATTCAGAGGCAAATATAGCGATGATTTTTCTCTGTATAACAGTTACAATCCGACTAACGGGTCTTCTATTTTTTCATCTACTTAGAAAGAGAAAAGAAATGGAGCGAAATTCTCTCACTGAATGTCAAATGATTGTTTTTGACGTTTCCTCGCCCGAAATTTCCCGTTCGCATTAGTTCGTTTATGAGCCGAAGGTGTGGGGGAAAGTGTGTGAAAAATGGCAACTTTAACGTGGCATACGTTTCTTCTCGTAGCGAATTTTCTTATAATTTCGGTGTTTTATGTGAAAACGGATGCGCAGGAAGCTCATCGGCCTTGGTACGAAAATTTGCCGGCCGTCGCGATGGACTACAAAGTGCACGTCGAAGCCGGCAAAGAAGATTGTTATTTTCAATACGTTCAGCCCGGCGCAACGTTCTACGCTTCGTACAGTGTAAATATTTAAATTTTATTATTTATTCAGTTGATTGGTTTGATTGTTGGGGACGGTGGCTGGGATTTATCGAAAATTGCTTCAAGGTCGGGTCGAGAGGGAGGACGTTATTGGGGAAAACAGGGAGTTCCTGCTCCTCATACAACCTGTTGCATTACGTGTGGTTCGGAGATTGGCTTGAGATTCATCTAGGAGGGGGTCGTGTTTGGTTTGCCTCACCTTGAGGAGTATTTAAAAAGTTTTCTTTTTGGAAAGGACTGTCAAGTTTGGGGCAAAAGGACTTCAATTTTCTGAGGGGTTCTAGATTATTTAGTTGAACTGCCTTTGCACTTGAGCACGGGCTCCAACCGCGACGTATATGACGTGAAGCTAGGACGTCCGTATGTGTTATAAAGAATTCTCAAGCTGACACACAATATCGGAAGATCCGTTGGTGATAACATTCGTCAATTATAACTCTCTTGGATATGACTCGGATTGCAGAAACTGAAACTAATTAAACAATACTACAATGCTTTCTAAAGTTATCTGAAATGCCCACCCCCCATTGCTTGAATGTTGGTCTCGGCAGGAAAATAGGCACTTTTTGGGGTCTCACCGGCAGCGAAAATTTCCAATTTTGGTGACTATTTCTTAACTTGTTTTTAATGTCTTGTTGTCAATCACGATTCCCAGTTTTAGCGGATTACTTTCCGTTTGAAACATAAACACGAGTGTTGTTGTTTTGTAACCATTAGTGCCGGTGGGCATATCCGGTATGAATTGGAGTGTTTTGACCGTATATGTTGCTTTGTCTTGTGGATGCTATTCGCATTGTTTGTAAAGTTATATCTCTTTAGATGGGATTACTTTCAACCAAATTGACCATGTGTTAAACGAGCGCCACCACCACTCAGTCTACTCAGATCACCATCTTTTTCGCAATCATCTCTGACAAGCATTGCATCTCGTTTGTAAGTTATTTTAATAGAGAACAACGGAGCAGAAGATTCCTGCGTTTGAGAAGAGAATCCTTCGAAGATTTTTTGGCCTGCTAACCTATATAATGAAGAATTTATGGGCAATGTTAATAGGTTGCGGTGGGTCATTTAATCCGTATGGATGTGGATTATCCAGTCCGGAAAGTCTAGGGGCAATGTAGAAAAAGAAGACGTGACGGAGCCTGCTTCACATGGAATAATATAATAATAATGGAGGGGCCCAGGCCTGGATCGGGTGCAGAATTTCTGGTATAAGAAATTTACCAGCGTACACAGTCGGTTGGCACACAGCATAAATTAGGTCATTAGTCGACCGGAGGAACTTCCACCCTTCCTCACTGCGGGGATTACCTACCTTATCCCTAGTAAGGACACGGTGCAGGACCCCACAGACACAAATCCGAGTACTTGCTTACCAATCCTCTACAAATTCATAACGTCCATTATTAGTGGATGAGTCAATGCGCACCTCAAGACCAACAACATTCTGTCCGAGGAGCAGAAGGGCTGCCGAGTTGGGTCAAGGAGTTGCAAAAAGCAATTCATCATCGACTCTGTAGTTGCAGGACAACTAGAGGCCAAAGAAACTTCTTTAGTTGCTATATCGATTATGCCAAGGTTTTCGATAGCGTCCCGCATATCTGGCTAATCGATGTCCTATATTTGTATCGCATTGATCCGAAACTAATAAAATTTTTGGCGACAGTCATGGAAGGGTGGCATACCATCTTATCAGTGTGTACATCTGAGGGTGCTAATACCTCAGAGCCCATCCGTATATGGGGAGGCATCTTCCAGGGGGATTCGTTGAGTCCCCTTTGATTTTCCATGGCACCGAACTCCCTTTCATAGCTACTGAATGATGCTAGAGGGCATGGGTTTGCATTTAAATATGGATGTACTTAGATGACATCAAGCTGTACAACTAAGTCCAAATTCCGAATGCATCATCCAAACTCTGCCGTGGAGCGGATGAACCTGCCCCGAGACATCGGAGGTAGGGTGTGATTGACGTGGCAACACAACATTATCGCCAAGTCGATTCGCTGCGCGCTTATTTTTACAGCGACGAACAGGCGAGTCGTTTGCCTGCGGCTGTCTGTAAGGCAGACTGTGGACTAACTCAACTTGAAGGATCAATCTTTCAATCCTTTGAGTGGGGTGAAGTCGGACCAAGACTGGATCGATGAATGGAAGTCGAAGGCAATGCATGGTAAACACGTGAATTGTCTTTGGCAGCCATTTGTTGATTTGCATTTGTTGAACAGATGGTTGTGTGCTGGGGAGCTTTTTGCTGAGACGGAGCAGTTCATGTGTGCCAATCAGTTTATAAAAACTCGTCATGAAAGAACGGGTGGGGACCAGTGCAGAATGTGTGGTTCGGCGTTAGAGACGTTGGATCATCTCATTTCTGGCTGTACTGTTATTTCACCGGGGCAATACATCACCAGGCATAATGCTGTATGTAAGGTTATCCATCAAAACCTTGCATACAAGCATGGGCTGATCACGGGAACATGCCCGGTTTATCGATATGAGCTGCAAACAGTACTTGATAGTTCTGCTTACAACATGTATTGGGAACGGCAAGTTCTGACTGATCGCCATACTCCACATAACAAGCCTGACGTACTGTTAGTTGACAAGACGGGTCGCTCCGCGTATATAATTGATGTTGCTATCCCCCATAACAGCAACATCGGACGGAAATACGTGGAGAAGAAGGTGAACCATGAGTCACTGGCTCTGGAAATCAAAGAAATTTGGTGTCTCGAGCGGGTGGTTGTAGTTCCCATAATATTGTCAGCTACAGGTATTGTACCTAAATCCCTCACGGCTTCCCTAGATGTCCTGGTACTTTCACACAGTCTGGTTCAAACCATGCAGAAGTACACCATTCTGCTCGATGTTGCGGGGAGTTCTCGACGGATTCTCCCATTGACCTACCACCGGCCACCACAACCAGCGTCCCTTTAGTTTTTGAGTAGGTAGGATCGTCCGAGCCTAAATGCTTGGCACTAGTATTAGGTAAAATTCGGCATCTGCCGAGATTGTGACAACTCGGAAATAATAATCGTTGGCGCAACAATCCATATTGGATCAGGGCCTTGAAGTGTGTTAGAGCACTTCATTCAAGACCGTAGCGGTACACTACAGTACACTGTAGGAGGCAATGTGGTCAGCATTGCGCTCGCCCGAGATTATTACCCTGATTTGACTCTGCTGAGTCGACTGATATCCGACATCCAGTCACGATAACAAATCCCTCTCCCACCAGTGAGATTTGAACCGTGGCCTTCCGCTACAACAGCTCAGCGCTCTAACCACTTGAGCCATCCGGGCACTTGTTGCTAAGAATAAATTCAAGAAGGTACTCACCTCTTCAATTGGTGTCGTTGCTTCCCCAGTATCGCAGCCAAGGAGAAGTGGTAACGAACTCTTCTCACAATACTTCACCAGTTTAGCTACTTGTTCCGGTGGAGCCCGGATTTTGTCTCCTGGAAAGTATTCCGATGCCACGACTGCCTCTCGAGTGCTCCTCTCGGCTTCCAATTATACTTGGATAGGCACAAGGTCCCCGGTCAGGTACTCTGAAAGACATATATATTTTACGTTTATGAATTATGCAAGTTCGCGGGTTTTTACAAGAGGAGTCTCAAATTATCTGCATGCTTCCTCCTTGCAAACCGTGAATCAGCCCCCGGTACATCCATATCTCCTGAGCCAGCACCATTCCAATGTTCTTTTTAGAACTTGCACTTGCAATTACCGCAAATGCAGCATTCGCATGGTGGAGGTTTATCTGGGCTATCTTAGTGCTGGCCATTGGCTCCGTATCCGGAGTATTGCCCTCCTCTTCCGACATGGCGCTTTCCTGCGCGTCGCTGTCCACCCTGAGCCCTAGGAGTCCTAGGTCTGGCCGTCCAGCTTCTGCTTTTCACTGGGCAGCAGGTCTACTTCCCTGATTGATCTAGTCCTTTCCACCTCTATGGCTTTCGAGATTTCTTCGGGGACCTCGGTATGCTTTTCACCCGCTGAGGTGTCTTTCCTCGGCTTTTCCCTGTGCACATGCACGGGTATGTTGCCAAATCGATAGTTGATATGGCAACTACGACGTTTGATTGCCTTTAGGGATTGGTCATGTACCCCGATCGTGAGGAGTTTACCCCTTCCCTCGCATCTTGCTTCTGAAGACTCGCTAATATAAAACCTGGTCGAAAGCGTCCCTGGCACATCTGCCTGACGACAAGGTCTTAGATGGTTTCCTGCTCCTCACGACTGAGGGGAACATTTTTGGCTGTATGGTCAGTCGAATGCCCTTGAATGCACTAGCATACCTAATGGCGGGCTTCCTGAGTCTTGTCTTCACCCCTGCCTGCCCGGGTTTCTCCACGAGTATGGGGGTTAGGAGGTCCGCCGTGCCATAGCCCCCTGTTAAAGGTAAGATCTAACTTTCTCACTGAGGCCACCAGGTATCTTAGTTACCCCCCACTGCAAAATATCCAATGTGCACGGTTCCCATGACACCCTGGATTGGGGGAGATGTTTTTCGACTCCCCAGTCTAGATCCGTATTGTTTTGTTAATAGTAGGGTCACCTCGTAAAGGGTGTGGATATCATCACTTACTAACGGTCTTGGTAGACGAGAGGTTTGGCCCCCGAAAAGCTACACATCGCCCTAGAGGAGAGGCAGCTCACCCTCAGAGAGAAGATAAGTTGGCCTCAGGGAGCTATATTGCGCATCAGTCTATCCTGCTTGCACTATTTTGACTGAGGATAATATTAAGTATATTCCCTTGAACAATATTTCTTCATTTGGGCTTTACATCAGCATGTTATGCGAAGAATGTGAGGAACTTTACGTTATCATATTATCTAATTATCGAAAACTGCGACTTTTTGCTCTACTGATACGATCTTGCACTACCGTTCAGTTACAATGATGAACATTTTGACATGTATTCCACTCTTCATGATTTTTCTCTTTGGTCTAGATAGAATACTTATAATTTACACAGGTAATTTGAATGCGTGATTATGATAGATATTTTTGTTGTATGCTAATTGGAACGTATTTACTGAATTAAATACTGCAGCATCTTTTACAGCATCCACATAAACAACTCTTAATTGCAGGTGGTGAGAGGTGGAGATGGAATGGCTGGTTTTGCAGTTCGGAATCCAACAGGTCAAATAGTTCGTCCATATCAGTGGCTTCCATCTGGTGATTACACAGATCAGTCGTCTACTGGCGGTTATTATTCGATTTGCATTGATAATCAATTCTCCCGTTTTGCCGGAAAACTTATAAATTTATATATTACGGTGGTAAAATACGATGCCTGGGATCAATATGCGAAGGAAATTGAAGCGTTGAATGTAAACATGGAAAATTTCACGGTAAATTCAATAGAATTCAATTATGAAATTTTTATCATATTATCTTTGGCTATTTAGGTTGCTATCGGCTTAGTGGAGCGTAATATCAATAACATGCTGCAATATCAGTCGTTCGGTAGGACGCGCGAAGCCAGGGATTACGCACTTCTGCTAGATAATAATTCGTATGTGCAAAACTTTTCGGTAGCACAAATTTTAGTTATATTTGTTACGTGTTCCATTCAAGTAAGTGAATCTTTCATTTAAATGATAAGATAATCATTTTAATTCAACAATTATCGCTTTCAGGTTTATTTTGTACGAAAGCTGTTTGACATCAAATCGACTGGATCAACGAGGAATAGGATTTGAAGTTAATTGGAGCATTTCACTTTGAGATTGATGTCTATCTTCCTTGAGAATTCTAACTTTGTCCAGTGGCTCTGAAATACTTAAAGTGTTTAATTATTTATTCCTGTGCCTTACATTTGTGTCTCTTTCAAAACTGTCTTTCCTCCCTTTCCATTTACATAAATTCTACTTCAAATATTTTTATCGTGTTAGATATTTACTACTAGTTTTGAGCCGTGAACTCATGTAAATGCCGATCAAATAATTTTATGTATTCTAACTAGTTAATAACAACGAAAGTCCAGGTACAAGAGTATCCTTCGAAGGTGTGATAGTTGTGCGTCAATGTAACTGGGAAATCGTGAAATGTTATTTAATTGCGTTTACAGCTTTATGTAAGAAAAACTCCTTGGAGACTTAATGCAATTTTTGATAAACACCTAACTTTGGAACACCTGCTACAGGGTGGGGTATGCAATCAAAGCAGTTTGTGGAAAATTGTACGGCCATTTTGTCTTGAAAATTATTGTAAAAAGACTAGGATTCACTTCTGTAAGCGGTCCAGGCTTGTTTTGTTTAAAAAGTGAAAAGTATTTTTATGGAAGATAGAGACGAGAGTAGTTTTAATAAAAAATTGATTTTTATATGTATTTAATACTTTGCGTTTTATTTTGAGCTAAATCTGAGGTCGACTTAATCGCTGAGTTTATTTTTAAATTAAGAATTTTTTGGCTTAACGTTCAAAACCACATTAGAAGACTTTTTTCAAGTCCTTTTTTGAAAGTTTCTTTAGAGGGAATATTTAATTGGAATTCAATCAAATTGGACATTGCATTAGTCATATCTCGGATAACTTTTGAGAATTTTTCAAATAATTTAAGTCAAAAATAGCGAAGTTACCCGGTATTAGTCGGCTGAAGGTTATAACTAGCTACGGTATGTGTAGTGACTCCAATTTTTATCTGAATCCAAATGGGGGATGGGGAAAACACAGAAGTATAGTTGAGCAATGGAACATATTACAATTGAATTGATAAGTGGAAAAACCGTATAACTCTAAAATCGTTAAAAAATGAAAGATCGCCTTGGATCCGTTTTATTGGTTAAAAGTATGGAATTTAAACAAATACGTATTTCGGGGACCAACTCTTCCCTTCTTCAGTGTTATTATCTTCTGAAAAAATGCTATTGGGTTTTTATAGCTGTTCTTGTGATTATAATATCTTAATTAGGCTTCCATTCTTCTCCTAGTCCTTCCTAAAAATACCAATAAAGTGGAAACATTGTTGCCCATGTTGTTTAGCCTTTTTTCGAGAGAAATTTTCGAGATGTGGAGACTCTCTTAGGAATCTAGTGTCCTAACGTCGTTCACCTCTTTCAAGATATTGGCGTTGTCCAACGACATATGGTGTCCCTGTTCTATTATATGGCTTGCAACTGTGGACCTTATGTGTGGGTTATTCTTGTTTTTAGCGGATTCGGCCTCCTTTAAGAGTTCTAACACCCTGGTGTGGACTACTCATTTTGTTTGCGTAAATCTTGTCGCAATCTGGGCAGGAGATCTTGTAAATGTCGCTTTTTTTGTACACTCCTTTTTGTCCTTGACTGATTGTAACCGGGTTCTAAGTAGAAATCGTCTGCTGGTCGGGGTGACCCGGAATCCACGTTTATGGAGCCGCCTTTTGTTGTTCTGTGTCCAACCCGAATAGGTTAATGTTATCCATTGCCTAGGTTCCTCCTGGAAGAGTGTTGAAAGCTGCTGTCTGGAAGCCTGGCGTAGTTTCTTTTTGATTCGATTTTCGACGAGCTTCTGTTGTATCCGTTTTCAAGGTTTTGCGTAAACACAAAACCTTATTAAAATCGGTTTACTGTCTGTCTGTCTGTCGGTCACACGCATTTTTCTTCGAGACGGTTGTAGCGATTGGCACCAAATTTGGTAGAAAGGTAGGAACTGTGAACGCTCACGCATATAGTGAGTTACATCCTTTTACGTCAAATTTAAGGGGGAGTCCCCATACATGCAAAAGGAGGGTGTAAATGTTTTTTTCATCAAATATAATCATATGGGGTATCAAATGAAAGGTCTCGGTTAGTACTTTTCGAAGCCGGTCTTAGTTTTGGCATTTGTCGAAAAGGTGGGGAGTGCGGGGGATTTAAAGTGATGATTTTTTTAATATGATAAAAAAATTCTAAGATTTCGCAACTCATATACTTTAACATTTTTCTTAAGTTATCGATCTTCTTGGCATAGATTGGTATTGGTTTCTTGTGGGCTGGTTCGTTTCGAAAGGTAGGAGTGACATGAGGATTAAGCAGATTAAAAGTAGCATTTAGTCCTCTGATAAAACGACTAGTTGAAATATAACCTGGTGGACAACTGTCATAGATTAACTGACTATAAGTTGAAACTGAGAAAGTTTCGCTATTTCCTTTACCTTTTTATAATACTTTGGTCACCAGCTTTTGAAGTGTTTTACATCTGTATATTTGATAACTGGAACTGTAAAGGGTTTCAATTTGCGACTGTTTACAATCATGTCCTCATAATCTTCCGGTAGATAAATTCGATCATGTCTTCTTCTGATTCGTTTAACTTTTCCGAACAGGGAAATATCGAAAAATTTTGCGGAAATGACCGCTTTGTACCAGATATAAGAGAAATATCAATACTGTATGACTACGGCAACCGTCTGAAAAAATATGAAGTTCCTGTACTTCAGGGGGAATTTTTTTATGTAATCTTAAATAAAGCTACATATTTCATTTGGACCTTTCCAAGCTTGTCCTTTGTGATATGTTAGAAATGCTGTATCGCTCTTCAAGTTATGAATTTCGAATCCGAAGAGCTATTAGTATCGATAGTAAAACATTTCATGAACAGGTATTACCGGAAGTGGCATATTCTGCATGTAATCAAACACTATAGCACCGACATCTTATTCTTGGCATAAATCTTGAAGCTTCTTGTGTTTGGCATAAAACTTATTAGCTCTTCATTTATGAATCACCATTTCTGCCGCAGCAACTCGCTTCGCATTATCACTAAGGCTACAACCTGCAAGCTTTCTACTGAGTTGTTCGCATTCACCATAAACATCGACCTGTGGCCTACCAAATCTCAAATCAAAAGTTTCTTTGAAAACCATCAAGTAAAATTCGTACTTTTTCCCTTTCTTCTTTATATTTGTTTGTGAAAAGATCACATATAATCTTCAAATTTAGGCAGGCGTCAAGGTAGTCGACTTCTTCGGAACTATAGTGAGAAACCTTTGTGGAAAATGACTCTATGTGACATTTGATTTTGGCAATTATTTGAAGTGATAAAACCTTATTATTATGTCTGCCATGCAAATCTTTGCAAGTATGTCCAGATATCAGTAATTGATTCACTCACTGAAGACGCAAATTAGATATTGAATGTATACTCAAAAAAAAACAGTTTTACAAACTGAAAGTCTCTCAGGTTGTGTAAACTAGGAAAACGTTGTGTTTCTATTTTTTTGCTTGATTTCTCCCTTCGGACGACTTCTAGCTACTTCGTGACATTCCATTAAGCCAAGCAGATATGTATCTTGCTCGCGTTTAGAATCTCGTTGATAAAAATGAGTCAAAATGGAGCCCGCGCGGAGACTTATCACGAACTACGTCGAGCGGAGAAGTGACTTCATAGACGGAAAAAAGAAGCCTGGGAGAACCAATAGGTCAGGGAACTGGAAAAGTTATACCAACAAGTCAGCAGGATGAAACTTTACACACCTCGATGCTCATCTTGCAGAGACAAAGAGGGAAATCTGATTTCCGACAGAATGGGCATATTGGAGCGATGGGTTGAGTACTTTGGCGAACTACTGAACAAGCAGTACATCGGCGAGTTGGAGGTCCCGTCAACTGAAGACGACCGACAAATACTGCCACCACCAAGTATCGAAGAAACAGTGCATGCAATTCATCGGCTTAAAAATCATAAGTCGTCAGGTGCTGATAGACTTACAGTAGAATTGGTTAAATATGGAGGCGACCAATTACACCAAGTTATTCATCAACTTGTACTGAAGGTGTGGGGCAGCGAATCAATGCCTGACGATTGGTAAAGAGACATTATCTTTCCCACACATAAAAAGGGAGATATTACACAGTGCAGTAATTATAGAGGTATCAAGTTGTTGAGTACCATCTAGAGGATATTCTCCGCTATCTTGCTAGGCCGGATGGCCCCATACGCCCAGAACATCATTGGCCAATACCAAAGAGGTTTCACTCCAGGCAAATCAACAACAAATCAGATTTTCTCTGCGGCAAGCGATGGAAAAACTGCTGGAATATGGACAACAGTTGCAACATCTATTCATCGACTTTAAAGCCGCCTATGATAGCATAGGCCGCCTATGATAGTACACGGCCATGAGAGAATTCGGTATCCCGACGAAATTGATGAGACTGAGTAGGCTGACCCTGACCAATGTGCGAGGCCAAATAAAAGCAGCAGGATCACTTTCAAGACCATTCGACATCAACAACGGTTTACGACAAGGGGATGCCCTATTATACGTCCTCTTTAACCTGGCCCTGGAGAAAGTGATCCGTGATGCTGAGGTAAATGCAAGAGGTACGACTCTTTTTAAGTCCACCCAGCTACTGGCCTATGCTGACGATATCGACATCATGGGAAGAACGACCCGAGGCGTACAAACTGCCTTCATCTAGATCGAGCAGGCGGCGCGAGATCTTGGGGTGCACATCAATGAAGGCACGGCAAAATATATGGTGGTAACGTCAGCATCGAAAACTAACCAACCAACAACATCAAACCGCACAGGTCAAACGGGAAGAATAAACAGAGGAGACTACAACTTTGAGACCGTTGATAATTTCTCCTATCTAGGGTTGAAAATCATAACCGATAACAGCTACGATGATGAAGTCCGCGCACGGTTGTTGACTGCCAACAGAGACAATTTCAGCTTACAAAAAGCGTTCCGCTCGAAACGTCTCACCATAGGGTCAAAGCTCTTACTGTGCAAGACAATGATCTTGCCAGTCCTCGTGTATTCCTCGGAGGCTTGAGTTCTTAACAAGAAAAATTGCGAACTCTTGGCCGCGTTTGAGAAAAGAATCCTCCGAAGAATTTTTGTAAAAGACAAAAGACAGTCTAGCAAATTTAAAAAAAAATACAATTTGATATTACAATAATACTAATAGTGTAAACTTTCTTCAAGATATCTTTTTTTATCTTACAAAATAAAGCACTTGAAACAAATCCTAATTTGAATTCGTCACGCCCATATTTGAGATCAGCCGCTAACATTATGCACTTAACCGAAAATCTGCAGCATTTACTATATAATACCTGTCAAAGGTTACGTAGCTAGAAATTATTAAACGCGATTTAAACAAAATCTGTGCGTAATTGTCTTTATCCGTATCGTAGACAGAGCGGCATGTTACATATATGCACCAAGCACCCTTACATTATGTCTTTCGTCAACACAAAGGGCTGCTATTATGTATCAACCGATACTGCTTCCTTTTTCCGTTGGTGTGGAAGCTTTAATCTACAATTTCTAAACGATACAATTAAAATTCATAGCAATTTCGCTAAACGTCATCTAATGAAACAACATTTCTGCAGAAGAGAAGCCATAGCTGGTACCGTCGTGGATACATATGGAATATCAAACAAGCACATGATTTTTTTGTGTTACCTTATACCTTTGTGCCGCAGGCTAGAGTGGTGCAATTGTAAGGCTTCCTTTTCCTATTTTCTATTGAAATTGGCAAATTACGTTAATTTCTCTAAACATTTTTCTTCGTGCAAATAAGAGAATTTTTTCACTACCTCAGTTGAAATTTTCCTTTAGACCGCGGTTGGCTGTTGTCGGTTGTCGATTCCGAAATATTATTCAAAATAAGTTCGATTTTTCTTGAATTTAGTCGCTAACAGTTGAAGTTAATAATATTAGCCATGATTATAAAAACCGGAGAAATTATTATAACAATTGTTGCCTTATTTGTTCGGATTAATTTCGCGTATATATATTCGACTGGAAACCACGATTCGGATATTTGTGGTCATTGGAATGGTAGACGACATTTCCTTGAACTTGGAGATCGTGGGGAGTTACACGCGAAAAACTTAACAAGCTCCTATGCACGAGTAGTTATCCTTTATGAAATCAGTTAGAAAAAGATCTATTGCGAGAATACAATTTGTAGAATTTACAGTAAAAATATGATCCAATTTGGTGAAGTTTGTGAAAGGAAAATTAAATATTTAATATTGTTATTTTGACTCCCATTTATATGGCAATCAATAGGTCCCAATTGCAAACTTCTTAAGTCTTCTTTGAAGTGAAGCATCAATGATCCCCCTATATTTTCACTAGTAATGTAAATAAGTTTATCACTGCCTGTAGATATAGATCTATAGTATGGTTTGGTTGATGGTTGAAGTGATTGCTTTGCAATAAACTTATGCAGGTCCAGTTCCGCCGTTTCAAATGTGACACTCCCCTATTCCTGGCATTCAGAACCAATTGGTAGCATTAAGGTAAGCTTCTGAGATCTTATTTCTAGAGGCGTCCCTAAGATCCAAGCCTAGCTCTAGCCTGGCTGTTATCAAGCCCATTTTAGCAGCATGGTCACCTATGGATCTGACCCTATATTCTTACACCGAGAATTCAATAAATTTCATGATTTGGTAAGTGGTGTCCCCGGAAGATCATGGTTCGAATCTCACTTTGGGTGGAGGGATTTGTATCGTGACTGGATATCGGATATCAGTGGTCTCAGTTGTGACTGAGTAGCTAATTCAAATCAGGATAATGCTTGAACACATTGCTTCTTGCAATGTACCGTAGGTCTGTAGTGTACTGTTATGGTTTTGCATGAGCGCCCTTACACAGTTTAATATCCACATCTAATCGGTTTGTCGTGCCAATGATTATTATTTAGTAAGCAGTATGATGGCTACCATATAATGGCTGCACTAAGAGAGTAAGAGATAGTTCTACTCCTGACATGGATGCAGGGAGTCCTGAGTCCGCATTCATTTGTGGTGCACGGATCCCTCATTTTTGGCTAAACACACAAGTTTTTTAAAAAAGTTGATCGACGATTTCGTCCAGAGCAGAGGCAACTCATCAGACACTGCCTCACCTGTGCCCTGGGAGCAGCGTGACCAAAAGCGGCGACAGGTGGTAATCGCTAATTATATCGCAGTCAAATCCGTCGGGTGTTCACACCCAAACTAGGTCGATGTGAATTTTTTGTACAGATTTTTTTGTTTCTGTGGTGATGCTTCTGCGACCGGGAACCCAGATAACGCGCCACTGCCAAGCTGATAAATAATAATAATAACCTTTGGTGCAACAATCCATATTGGATCAGGGCTTTGAAGTGTGTTAGAGCACTTCATTCAAGATCGTAACGGTACACTAGGAGGCAATGTGGTCAGCGTTGTGCTCGCCCGAGATTATTACCCTGATTTGACTCAGGTACTCATTCCCAGCTGAGTCGACTGGTATCCGACGTCAAATCACGATACAAATCCCACCGCCATCAGTGAGATTTGAACCGTGACCTTCCGTAGGACAACCTTGCGCTCTAACCACTCAGCTATCCGGACATGGGAAGTTAACTCAGATGAATATAAGGCTCTTTGGCGGGTTAAGTGTCGATAAAAATTTCTTTTTTCCATTGAGAGGTCTCATGTTTCAGTAATGGACAAGAATTTCACTTTGTCAAAAGCTCTCCCTGAAAAATGCTGCTGTTAGTCGACTCACAAATCCGGACGACCCTAGTGGATTTTCAGTCCATCGGTGAAAAGCACAGTGTCAACCCCTTCTACCAATTCGTCATTCCCCGAAATCCTCCTAGTTGAAATATTCATGGAAAACTTAGTAACGCTAATTCTTTTGTGATATAGTCAATTGAAGCTGCATCTAGTTTTCTGGGCGCTAATTCCAGGATATTCATCATCATCAACCGCGCAACAATCGGTACCCGGTTTATGCCTGCCTTAATAAGGAACTCCAGACATCCCAGTTTTGTGCCGAGGTCCATCAATTTGATATCCCTAAAACCTGTCTGGCGTCCTGACCTACGCCATCGCTCCATCTCAGGCAGGGTCTGCCTCGTCTTCTTTTTCCACCATGGATATTGTGCTTATAGACTTTCCTGGCTGGATCATCTTCATCCACGGATTAAGTGACCCGCCCACCATAACCTATTGACCCGGATTTTACCCACAACCTGGCGATCATGGTATCGCTCATAGGTTTCGTCGTTATGTAGGCTGCGGAACCGTCCATCCTCATGTAGGGAGCCAAAAATTCTTCGGAGGATTCTTCTCTCGAACGCGGCCAAGAGTTTCTATCTTTATTCTTCCCGTTTGACCAGTGCGGTTTGACGTTGTTGGTGGGTTGGTTTTTGGTGCTGACGTTGCCACCATTTATTTTTTTTGCCTTCATTGATGTGCAGCCCAAGATCTCGCGCCGCCTGCTCGATCTGCATGAAGGTAGACTGTACATCTCGGGTGGTTCTTTCCATGATGTCAATATCGTCAGCGTAGGCTAGTAGTTGGGTGCACTTGAAGAGAATGGTGCCTCTCGCATTTACACCTTCCTTGCGAATTCCTTTTTCCAGGGCCAGGTTAAAGAGGACACATGATACGGCATCCTCTTGTCTTAGACCGTTGTTGATGTTGAATGGTCTTGAGAGTGATCCTGCTGCTTTTATCTGGTTTCGCACATTGTTCACGGGCAGCCTAGTCAGTCTTATCAATTTCGTTGGGATACCGAATTCTCTCATGGCGTGTACAGTTTTACCCTGGCTATATATTATAGGCGGCTTTAAAGCCGATGAATAAATGGTGCAACAGATGTCAATATTCCAACAGTTTTTCCATCGCTCGTCGCAGAGAAAATTTGATCTGTTGCTGATTTGCCTGGAGTGAAGCCTCTTTGGTATGGGCCAATGATGTTCTGGGCATATGGGGCTATCCGGCCTAGCAAGATAGTGGAGAATATCTTATAGATGGTACTCAGCAACGTGATACCTCTATAATTGCTGCACTGTGTGATATCTCCCTTCTTATGTATGAGACAGATAATGCCTCGTTGCCAATCGTCAGTGATTCGCTGCCCCACACCTTCAGCACAAGTTGATGAATAACTTGGTGTAATTGGTCGCCTCCATATTTAACCAATTCGACTGTAAGTCTATCGGCACCTGACGACTTATGATTTTTAAGCCGATGAATTGCACGGACTGTTTCTTCTATACTTGTCATCTTCAGTTGGCGGGACCTTCAACTCGCTGATGTTCTGGTTGTTCAGTAGTTCACCAAAGTACTCAACCCATCGCTCCAATATGCCCATTCTGTCGGAAATTAGATTTCCCTCTTTGTCTCGACAGGCTGAACATCGAGGTGTATAAGGCTTCATCCTGCTGACTTGTTGATAAAACTTGCGCGCCTGGTGGGGTTGCTCCCTGTAGTCTTCTAGTTGACAGATCTGGTGGTTCTCCTAGGCTTCCTTTTTCCGTCTGTGAAGTCACTTCTCCGCTCGACGGAGTTCGTGATAAGTCTCTGCGCGTGCCCGCGTTCTTTGAGAATGCAACATTACTCGGTATGCAGCATTCTTTCGTTCCGTAGCTAGCTTACATTCATCGTCAAACCAGCCGTTCCAAGGATTATACATATAGAGAGAAACTCAAATATCTAATTGTTCAGGAATTTCGCAATAGATTTAGACATATATTGACCATATTAAGAGAAGTTACTCGATTGGACGTTTCTTGGAAAAATATATTATATACCTTTAGAAGCTTGAAAATTTCCAGAAGTACTGCATATATGTGTATACGTACAGATGGCAAACGGCTCTAAAATAATCAATCGTCATCACCGACTCTATTTTAGGATTTTGCAATTAATGATTGGCTCTTTTACTGGTATTAAAACGATCAATTTAGGATAATCTTTTATGTCATTTAAAGCGTTAATTTGGTGTTTAACCGAGAGATCGTCAAGGATAGGCAAAATCAAAAAGTCACCTCATGATGCTCTTCTGATACTGCTAACGACTCTCACATATCACCGACGGGGTGGATATTCTGAGCGCCAGATGTTGATGGGGGCCTATGGTGTGTACGGATAAGCTTCTCCAATTCATTCGCAAATCTGTTCCATTGAGTGTGGGTACTGCTTATTAGATATACTGTGATTCTGGGCGTAAACGAAGTGAGATGACGGGACTCTGGAGAGTAGTCCTCTCCACACCAATGGAGATTTTTGATATAAGGGAGAACAGTTCGTTTGGATAAGTGATGGGGAGGTGTGGTCTTGCGGCAGTGACAACAACAAAGGAAGGTTTGCATATTTCTTAAACTTTCACCGCCTAGTCATTGACTGCACATTGTTCGAGCTCAAGACCGGCCATGACGTTAGTTGAGTTTCGACTGATCGGCACCAAACATCTAATTAAGCGATGCGTAACAAAAAATTTACTGAAGGTGAAAAGAACTATCTGAAGGTTGATGGAACTGTATGAAAGTTGATGGAACTGTTCTTAGCCATAGGCTTGGTTCAGGTGGACCCGAGATGTTTTTAAATCTCCATCTATCATATCAGATCATCGCTGTTTCGATCGGTCTTTAAGTTGTTTCACATTGACTTCGATGTTGAGGCCAGTCTTAGCTAATGAGTTCTCATTCGTGTGATTTACATGACATGTCTCAACGACGCTTCTACCCCAAGGGGAGTCAGTGATTCAACGCAACATCTTCGTCATCTTGGCTACTTAGTCAGCAATTGGAATCATAAAGGGTAAGAGAGCCGACCACGTTGTGATAGGTTTTGTATGCCAATTGTGGAGTGCCATTTCATCCAGGATACGCTGATACATGAAGCAATTTCATGATGCAGTTCACCATTGGCTGAGACACCTCTTGCAATCATAGTAGAGCAATTTATCCCAGCGCAAAATTATTCTGGCCCTAGCTGCTGTTGAAATGCACACCAGATTAGTTTGTGGGGCACACGGTTAAACGCCTTCTTTAGATCTATGAAGGCAATATGAGGATGGCGATGCTTTTCATGGTGTTTCTCTATGTGGAATTCGATATTGCGGATATTATACCAGTAGTTCCACAGTTCTTGATAAACTAGCATTGGGTTATGGTTGTTTGAACGATGTCACGAATGCGGTTTTCAGGAATGCTTTAAAAATTTGTATGGTGTGGGAAGGAAGGATGCAATGATACCCCAGAGAAAACAAATGACTCGTTATCCTCAAATAACAATAAGGTCATTCTAGGGAACTAAAGTCCAAAGTTGACAAGAGGAGACCCATAGAAGAACTACAAAGGGGCATATCCTTCCTAAAACTAAGATTAATCCATGAAGTGACATGGTTTTCATGAGATGGTCAGGCAACAACAATTTTTTCATGAGGATGCAGTGCTACTGTCGCATTACTAGACAAAGGACAGTGAAATCGAGCAGGGCTCAATAGTTCGAAATTGGGAAGCTAAACAGAGACACAGTGGCGGACAAATACGTATACTATATATGAGAACTTATGACATTCTTTACCTAGAATTTTCTGATTGACTGAGAGGCCACAGGTGAGAAATTATGGAAGCATACCTACATTGGGACCAGAACGATAGCTGCAGTAGTAGTAAGATATATCACAAGACAAAGAAATGACTGCTTCAATGGAGAATGTTTATATGGTGCGGAAAAGAAGAAGAATGAAGCGAGTAAATAATACATCTAAATATTAACTCGAGCGAAAGGAAAAAAAATTACAATGGACTAGTGCACGCCTCGGGTTGTTTCAATGGTGTGTTCCTGTCCAGGACAGCAATCAACGACCGATGTTGAAATGCGATACTCTTGCAGGACACGACTTTGTTTTCAGTAACAGTAAGATAATAGCCAGGATATGGTCGACCTGCGTTTACTCTTATAGGAAGAAGAAGAAGGGAGATACGACAACCGTTGATTAATGGTTTTGGCAAGACCACCATTTGCCTTTTCGCTGACATGACCATTGAGGTTACTCGCAATAATGATATATCCATCACCAAGAATACAGGTCTCTCTTTTGAGCAGTTTCTTGAAGGCGTCCTTCTTGGCATCGGTTCAACCTATTTCTGCCTCGTAACCGGCAACCAAATGAAACGATCATGTAATCGCTCAACTTCTTTAAGAAGCCTCCTTACATTCTGACGCCGTTCTTGCTCAAGAGACTTTGATGCATTTTATTATAAAGCACCCCTAGGATTGGCGTACGTTGTGCCGTTGTAATCAAATCCTGACAGCTAGGGGGTTTCTCTCCCCATCAGCGCGAAGTATCCTTTGTTTCTTAGACATCATAAACAACCTTTATGGGGAGCAGCTAATAATATAAATTCATAGGGGGATTCCCTTACTTGAGATAAAGAAGAGGGTAAAGAATTTTTGCTGGCAATATATGTTTTAATGAATATATTTGCATATTGGCCCTATTTTAAACATCGATGAGAATGGAAATGATATTTTTATAACAAAAATATAACCATACGGCTATGTTTCCGCAAAAAGCAACCTGTAAAGGCTTCAATTTCTATGTTTATTGACGCCACGGAAATATGTACTAGAAACATTCGGTGTGACTTTTGCCACTTAAAAATAGGATACTGTTGAATAAGCAAATAGAATCGTTTTGTGTAGGAATCAGTTCACTAATTGCATTATCTATTTTTCAAAACAAACAAGAAATTAAGCTTTTCTGATACCCTTGCGTCTTGCCGTAGGCAAATCGAGTAACTTCTCAAATGAAGGCCATATATATATACAATATTGCATAATGCTATTTGCAGCCGGTCGATAATGTGCCAATTGAAAATTCCAGAACTACATGTACACTAACGCTAAGAATCAAACAATGCTCTGGTATCAATGTAATTTGGAGCTGATTACCTGCTCGGACTGTGTAATCCGGATCACATTCACTCACACAAATTTCAGCAAAATATGTGAAAATCCAAATAGAAATATTGGTAATCCAACATCGAGATGTCCTTGTGATCATATACAGTTTTCTGAGCCGCCCTATGAACCCGATGTATCCGGACATTATTTTTGTGGTGACGGGAAAGTTTTCCGAAGTCAGACTAGGTCATTGATGATGAAGTTCTTCTATAAAACACCGGCAGAGCATATATTTACGTTGCAGTATTTTTCCGAAAGTAAGTATTTTATCCTTTTTGCTTTATTTTTATTATAGAATAGATATTGTGCCTTTGGATGAGCTTTGGCTCGGTACTTTGGGTTCACTCAACACGTATTTCAGTTTATCTTTAAACTGTTGTTGTTTTTAATGTAGTCCTTGCAATATTTGTCCCTTGTATTCGAAGTTTGAGTGAGGGCTTAGGGTCTACCAAAATTTCCTATTGCATCTAATTTACTGTATTTTGTGTCTCAAAGTACCGAAGAATTTCATTAGGACTTTTCAGAACCAGCCTTTATGTAGGGAAGTGCCAATTTCTGGAATCTATTGTTTGGAAGAGGAAAGAAAACATTTTATGCATGAGGACAATTTTTAAGGTTTTGTTGCATTTTTTCGACTTTCGGCATGCGGGTCTCCTTTCCTGTAACTTCGTTTCTAGTTCAAAAGTGATTGCTTAGTGATCGCTGAACGTGAAGTCCTCGTTAACTTGCTAGGACATATTACGTGCCAGCGCAGGGGTAACAAAAGTCAGATTCACAAGTGAATCGGACCTCCCTTTTCGACTGGTGTTTACATCACCTCTATTACCCGGAACTATAACTGGGCCAATGCTTCTAATAAGGACCGCTTCCTTGCGTTAGTCTCTCTGATACCCCACTCGGTTCTCCATGTATTAAAGTCACCGGCTATAGCCTTTGCATTTCGTTCTCTTGCGTCGGGAACAAGATTGTCTAGCAGGCCTTGAAATTCAGACAATGTGAAGCTCGGTTCGACCCGACAGCTAAATAGCCCTGACTTGGCGGCCCCACGCCCATATCGCCGCTCCACCAGTCGAATATGTTACTCATACAGCACCGTCAAGGTTTTTATAGGGTATGATGGGCATCTCTATCGCGGATTTTTCCTGTTCGACCGTGCAATGATTGAGGTTTGTTTGTTTTAACCTCATGTCTTCATTGCAGTTAATGCCTAAATCCCGAGCATTTGCCATTTACGGCAATATGCCAGTTACCCTGCCCCTTCTTTTCTTCGCACAATATGCATTTAGGGTTCCTATTGTACTCTTTGGCAATATGCCCTTTTTCACCACATCTTCGACATCAGATCGGATCGATCGATGCCGCCAATGCATGTCTTCGCGAAGTGGCCAAACATCACACATTCGAAGCATCTCTTTAGAGAGATCTGTTACCTTAGACGGCAAACAACCCATCCAATTCCAACTTTCTCCACGGACAATAATTTCTGCATTGTTTGCACTGGCAGTTTTTCTTAGACTCACAATGGTTTCTCCTCCGAATTGCTTCAACTTAAATGGTTGTTTCAAGGCAGTTCAGATTTTTTTTTTGAATGTCACTTCATTGAGATCCTTGCATTGTATATAGATCTCATGTTTTGGGGAACGTATCGCGACATTCTCCCCAAGCGAGTTTATAAAAACCGTCAGTATTTGTTCAGCTTAAACATGAGATCTCTTTTCGGGTCCTCTGGATTTTGCTGACATTTCCGTTTAGATCTCTTAGGTCGGGGTCAGCTTTGATTTTTCTTAGTATCTCCACATACGATAGATTTCCTTTGCTGGAGATTACAATTGCCTCTGGGTGAAGTCATTTGGTTTCCTGTTTTTCTTTTTATTTACGATCTTAGTCCGTCCACGGTTTTATTTTCCTTAGATTTCGCTCTGCTAGCCAACTTTCCCAATTTGGGCGAGGTTTTCCTCCATCTGAATTTTTAGTTCCGCTTGTTTGACTGGTCAGAATGTCTTTTTTTCCTTTTTGGCGCCTGTTGATTCCTCAAAAGAAAGTGTCGTAATTGAAAGTCACTTGCCCGGTGATGACCTTGCGCTTTGGTAACGCTTGGGTCTCCTATGACACTGTTGGGAAAACAGTTTTCGGCTTTTCCTTATGTCTTCCTTCTTTCCGCGACCTATTATAAAGCACCCTTATTGCCTTCACCGTGTTTTTAATGGTTTGGTGCACGTTGTGCTTGTCCTTGATGAATTCGATAACGGCAGCTCCTTTCTATTCCGCTTTAAACATAATTTTCTAGAAGGAGAAAGGAAACTCATTTATTGGACTAATTGAGCAGTAATAGGATCCTTTGAATGAGAAGAAAAAATGAGAGATATTTTCTTCTTCCTGGACTCACTCAATCCATAACAAAAAAGTCTTAAAATCTATCTAATATACGCTGTCTGCCTAATATAGGCTAAGTGCAGAGTTTCTCGATTTAATATGAAGGTCGGAGCACTCGTTGAGGAAGGAGGAGAAATGGGTTTGCACTGAGAGATACCCAAAAAGTTTAAGTTATTTTATACGTTCAGTTGTTGCTTCCGGATACTACTGCTGTCTCCCAAGTCTCTCATAAAAGTAAAGACCTCTTTATTCCTGAAGCAATAACCTCTAATCTTCTTAAGTGCATGTGACCTACTATCTGGGCTATTGTTCGATTCCAAAACTACCCGAGTGAAAGTTAGTCATTTTGCTATTCCACCAATCGTGCTCTTGCTGGGGAATATGAATCATATTAGCATTGAATCGCTATAGTTCTGTAGAAAGTTCTCTCTGTGCGGGTACCTGATTTAACCATGACAATGGTCCATTGTATCGCATGGTGGATGCTGTGAAAATAATTCTCGTTCAAGTGCTAAGACATACAAGTAGTATGCCCTTGCGCAGTATTAATAAAAGTCAGTTAAAAACCTTTTAGTTACTGGTTCATATCATTTTCGCTGGTTAGGGCCCTGTCCAACCGCGCTCCCCTGGCTTTTCGTTGATCATCATAATTCACGAGCCTAGAAGAGCAGACTGACGATATATTTTTTTGAACCTTGTCAACATAAGACTTGGAGGAGGGTAGCAGCTATGCACATAGACGCCACCTACTATAATTAACATAAGGCACTTCATAGAATCCCGTATAGTTGGGTTGCCAAAAATGCATGTTTCGACTTTACTAGTCTGATCTGCAATGATCCGTACATCATTGCAACGATTCCTATGGAGTCCAGTTGGGAAGTGAGCTGGAAATGCAAATTCTGAGCGATTCTTCACAGGTTGACCTCAAAAAATTAATATTTTGCCATTTAGAACCGATTGTAGTTCTGAGTATTTGGCGCTAACAGCAATTGTCTAAACGCGAAAACTTTTGCATCGCATCCAAGCCCACCGGGAATAGGGATCTCTCTGTATGTATTATCTAAATATCTATCGATTTTATTGAAAGTTTGAATTCTAAAGCTCTAAGAAAAGTCAAGCCAAGTCCATCCCTCTTTACTCTCGTCAAGTTTGGGTAGGATTGATGAACTATTTTGACGCCTTGACAACAGGTATTGGCAAGATCCTCCAGCACTTCAGTCAGGGGTTTTTTACTGTACTGTGGATGCCGCCGTACATTCCTAGGTTTCCCTTACAAGAAAGTTTCTTTGCAATGAGGTTTTTATCGCATTTCTAGGGTTATTATTTTTTTCAGCAACAAACGAAACCCAAATCTCTCGTATTTGATGCTTAGATGGGTTCCGAAGATCTCCCTTCAGTCTCATTTAAGTGCCTACCTACCTTATGACTTTTTCCAAGATAACTATTACTTATTTCAATGAATATTATTTCATTTGCTGAAAAAGGTTTGAAGCTTTTAAGATCCAAATTTGTCTTTTGTGGATACAAATGGGGGAACCTCAATATTTTCATCTTTATTACAGATTTAATTTATACGAATCTTTTTAATTTTTATAGGAAACGTAAAAATAATTAGTGGGTCACCGCGGCAATCAATTGTTAGCAACGCAACACAACTGAGGCCAAATATTATCTCAACACCGTATTTCCCGCTTCCATATCCTCGAGATTACGGAATCGAGCATATATTCTCATGCGATTCGGAAAACTGTCGAGTTCGCCTGGACTTTACAGATTTTCAGATCGGTTTAACATCAACTATGGAGGTACACCCATGTAGTTTTTGGATGAGATTTTGGTAATTGCTATTGTAATTTTGTATTTAGCGCTTAGTAGTGACTCTACGTGAAAATACATTGAAGAAAGAATCTTTTTTTAGCTTATTTTGATTATAACCTTATATGTAGTCGCTAAGTTGTCGCCTAAGTGTCATTGTTTTTAGTTGAAGGCTGTTTCTGTACAGCATTCAGTTTCACCGAGAATGCATTAGAAATTTGCAGAGTTGCATAAGGCCGCATTTACGATATGTAGCGTGAGAAAGAAAATGAGGTAAAAGTTGAGCATATGGCAATGCTTGTACTATATTACAACGTGCATTACATGGTATACAGCCTTGCAAGAATCTGTTATTTCCGGTATTTTAAGTTAGTACCACCTTAAATGGCATCATGACCAACGGTGCAACAACCGGTATCCGGTCTAGGCCTGCCTTAATAAGGAACTCCAGAAACGCCAGTTTTGCGCCGAGGTCCGCCAATTCGATATCCCCAAAGGCTGTTTAGCTTCCTGACCTCAAGTAGTCGCCAAGTAGCTGTTGAGTAGATTTAAAAAACTAGATGGATACCCGCTGGAAGAAGCATCAGGAATAGCAAGGACCTCATCAGAAAACTAAAGGATGTGGAATTTACGACACCGGATGACCAAATAGTGTCATTCGACGTTGAGGCACTTCTTTACCTGGAGGAATGGCTACTAAGTAAAAATCCCACATCTTTGGCGTGGAAAAGAGAAACAGGGGTGCTCATGAAACTTGCGAGGATATGCATGACGGAGAGCTACTTGACATTCAGAAGGAAGTTCTACAAAGGAAGGGGTGTCAATGGGGAACACCCTATCGCCCTTTTTGTGTGACATATTCATGGACAAGATTGAAAATTATCTAAATTCCAAAGGCCTACTCCCAAAGATCTGGTCAAGGTATATAGATAACATTTTCACCAATATCCATGGAGACAAATTGGAGGAGATACTGCAAGTCCTGAATATAGTAGATCGGAAGCTAAGAGTCACAATGGAGACAGAGGACAACGGAGAACTCCAGTTTCATGATTTAAGGATGATTAGAGAGAAAAGAGGGATCTCTTTTGATATCTTTAGAAAGCCTACACACACGCAGCGGATGATTCCGAATAATTCTAACCACCCCCATTCACATAAAGTGACCCTTCTCCATGCAATGATCCACTAATTGTTCACCGTGCCCCTCAGTGCTGAAAGATTTAGGAAAGAATCATCGATACCTTATAAGAAAAGGAATATATCATCGATAACGTCGATTATTGCGAGACTCATGTGGAAAAAGGTGAAACGGTAAGAAATAAGGGAAATGGCACCCTCGTTAATAACTTGGAAGGGAAAAGAATAATAGGGGTCACACACTCTACGGCTTCGTCGAAATTTATAAGAACGATGAAAGGGTTAAACATCGGCATGGTGCAATCGAGTAGGATTCACCAGCTCAAAAGCAGCCTAGGACCCCCAAGAACCGCAAATTAAAACACAAATCCTACAGGATAGATAAAGTGACATGTCCTACATAGGACAAACGAAGAGACTGGTTTCGGTACGCTGGGGAGAGCACCAGAGAGAAGCAAAAAGGGCCAAGAGAAAGAATAAGAAGGATACAACCCTGAAATCCATGATAGCACGGCATATAATTGAGGAGAGACATAGCATCACATGGGGGAATGTAGATGTCATTGCGGAATGCGGAAACAGTAGAGAGTTAGATGGGCAAGAGAGCCTTGCGATCCTAAGGGAATTAGAAAGGAACAAACGACACGGGCAATGTGCAATCGAAGCCCCTGAGAGAGGTGGCAAGTGAGACACCAGGAAACATTATGTTAAATTTAATATTGGATGACCAAAATAGAACACAATATCTTAGTTGATCAGGTAATGAGGAAGGACACATGTGCCGGAAATACGTACTTGCTAATAAATAGCATATCCCATTTTAGGACGAAGTCAACTGTTTTTTTTTTTTATTTACTTAGATTCTAAATATTCTGTTACCTTTAGTGTTATCATTTATCATTTTTTATCCTCAGTTTAAAATTTAATCGATGCACTTCATGTCGGTAGCTATACAACGCATAATCCTAGAACCTGAATATGTATCTAATACATCAATATATTATATAATACAATACCGACAATTATAGATTTTCGACTCAAATGGACAAATGTTGGACACGTATACCGGTGAACATTTTCGCCCGCCAATTGTCGTTAGTAGCGGGAAATCCCTATTAATGCAATTCCGTGGTAATGGCGTGACGGGAGTTGGATATCGTGCTGAAATCTCCTTTATATCTGAAAAACAGCTGAACGAAAAAGATTTGATACCTTATACAGGTAAGCCTATTTGCATTTTTTCCAATTTTGACCACGTCTCCTTGAATTTTTTGGACAAAAGTTTAGATACACAATGTCATGGATAATCCCATTCGTCAATTCTATTGTTATTGCTTATGCAGTTGCATTACGCAATAAGTTGATTAGAAACAAATGATTCGTTACATGCGCGTGTACAGTTAATCGATATCTGAGTGTTGATGAATGGATTCCATACACTGATTTTTTATGTAATATCCTTATTTCATTCCTTGACTAATCGCATCATCGCAATATCCACCTATAATCAATAGAATTTTATTGACTTTATTCTGCTCAACAGATTGCGGTGGAATGGTAGGAAGTTTTGGTGGAGCTATAACGATGATGAATATGCTTGAAAATGCATCCAGTGTTCGGTACTATGATTGCATTTGGATCATCAAACCAGGCAACAGTTACATGTTGATGAAAACACATATATCCTTACGTGTTGATGCGTTTCATGGCATGGCGTCTCGATCTGAGCTTGTAATCAAAGAAGGTACCACATCGATCGGGCAACAACTTGAAACCGTAAGATGGCCAGGACATCGACTGAGTAAAAGAAATCATATCCTGCCCATAGTGGCGGGTTTCTACGTTAGATTAAAAGGCGTCTTCGGTCTACCTTCTCGTCTGGCTATTGTTTACAGCGTTTTCAATTATATCAGTGAGTATCATACTTCGAAAGCTTGAGTGGATGTGGCAAATTTAAATCCTTCGTTTGCAGACTGTTACATAGGATCAGAGTTCCTGTGTGAAAACAATCATTGCATTTCTATTCGACTCCATTGCGATGGTTTCGATCATTGCGGAGATGGTAGCGACGAACCAGAAAAATGCGAAGAAGATTGGGCGCATTCTCCCAACGACCGACGATGGTATTCGCATAAGCCGAATTACTATTTTCCAAAAATCGAACAGTATCCAGATTTGAAAGCAGCCACTGGAATATTTATAATAAGCACACTTGGGATACTACTAGTCATATCTGGATGGATGGTCATCCTTTACAGAATTGGTATAAGAACCCGAAATCCACGTGATTTACAAAATCATCTACAAACTATTAGTGAATTGCTGGGTAAGTTCTTAATTCAGTTATATTGGTTAATTTTAGAAAGACAGTCAATAATTTGATTGAAACTAACAATTGAATGTCCCAGGACCAAGGTAAACCTAAGGCCATTCTTCTGAAGCTGAAATAGTTATATATTGTTTTCCATGGTACTGTATCATTTCGATAGGCAGAATATCCATAAATGTTGCATGGCTTTATGGAGGCAATCGCACCACTACGTCTGGCCTCAGCAATATTCTCCAAAACTTACTTTGAAAATCAGATATCTGAAAGGAGGAGGATTTAAAGTAAACTTTTTTCTCTGGATGAAAGTAAAAATCTTAGAAATGTAAAAATAGTGAGAGGTTCTGCGGAATGTGGGTTTCATACCCGCTGAAACCATTCCCTTCTTCTGCCCATATCCATATGGGGACACCATGTAATAATTCACACGTGATTTGTATGTGCTCTACTTTAGTTCCTTTTTTATCACGGTTATTGTCGCTTTTGCCTCTATCTAGTTTTTCTTCTACCTTGGCAACTCCCCAATGAGATTGAATAGATAGAGATATCTATGTTGAAACTGGATTAAGGGTTACTAGTGCCTGTTGGCGGGAGTGCGTATCAATCCAGCCAAAACCACCACTAGGAAACGTAGGCTTAATCATCTGCGTGCCATAAGGTTACATGACATGGAGGTGAAACAAGAAACAGAGGTGAAATATTTGGGAAGTACGCTAGACCAAAAATTACTCTAGAAGACGCATGTCGGAAAACTACAAGGGTTCTGATGGCCTGCAGATCCATAGCAGGAAAAAAATGGGGTTGCAGCCCGAAGATACCACTTTGGATATACACTGCTAAGGCTATAGGTCCCATAGGTGGCGGTAATTTGGGCAGAAAGAACTACACTCAGCACACAAGCCAGGGAGTTACACAAACTCCAAAGATAGGCTTGCGTGTGTATCAGTGGGGCAATGAGGGCATATCCAACGGCATCTCTGGAGGTCCTTCTGGGACTAACCGCTTTCCATCTGCACATATAGATGCAGGCAGGGAGGACAAACTTCAGGATGGCCGGGAGTATCAGTGAGACGGGGAGCTGCTTAAATCCAAGGAAGATTGATATTCTTTCTAGGGGGTATCCCGAATTATTGATAGCAAGGGGTGACATGACAAAGAGGTTTCACTTCGATAAGAAGTTTGAAACACGTTGGAGTAATAAGGCAAACTGGGAGAGCGACGCTGTGACATACGACTTAAACCAGCAACTGATTACGGATCTCTCACAACAGAGGGAGCGGGTACCGGGGTCATTGGTCTAAGGGAAATGTACTTGGAGCGAATGTGAAAGCGCACTAGCATATTCCAGGCGGAAATATACGCCATAGACAGATGTGCCTCCTTTAATCTCCAAAGGAACGGCAGGGAGCAGAGCATTGCTATTGTGGCGGGTCTACCAGGAATGGAGCAGTCCAGGGTGCTTATTGGGGCATTCGAATCGAAGCGTACAAAGGACTGTTTAGACCTCACCAAGAAGAACCTCCGAATCATAGTGGGAATTCTTACCGGTTACTGCCGGCGAAACTATTACCTAGGGAAGGTAGGGGTATCTAAGGACACTGCCTGCAGGTTCTGTGCGGAGTGTATTCAAACCTCTATACAGGTTCTGCAACAATGTCCGACACTTGTACAAAGCAGGTCGAGGCATCTGGCAGAACACTTATACCAAAAGCAAAGTTAAAAGATTTAAAAGTAGGCTTGCTTGAGATACTAATAGGTACACTATAACTAGTAAAAGGGACACAACAGTTTTTTAAGGACGCGATGTGACTACCCCTTAACAGAATAATAATGAATAATCTATGTTGAAAACGTCACTCAGTCTCTTTCTCTCCTTAACAACCTCGAATAACGGAACATAATATTTGGGACAGACTCGCGCAGTCTAGAGGGATGCATATAACCAGCTTTTCCATAAGGAACTGCTTCAAGTGGTATTTAGATTCTTGCTCGGCCCATTTCTCAATACACTGGATCAGAGTATGGGTCTAGCGGCGCGTCTTGTATTTAATTTTTATTTTTATGTTGCTTTTATCTTTCCTAATTTTTGGACACTTCTGAAGAATTCATTCTCTTCCCTCATATGTACAAGCGCTTCATTTAAATTGACCCATTCTTGGTCAACAGCGTTACCTGCTGCTCCCGTTTAAATAGAGTCGCATATAGTAGGATGTATTTCACCATTGCTACGATAACTAGCCTTCGACTACACTTTGGCCCGCCCCCGATATTAGGCATCATCCATGTTAGAGTTAAGCTAACTTTTGCTGTTTTCTTTTACATAATTTCTTCCTCTGAAGCTTAACTTGGCACCATTCAGTATCTCCAGATACTTGATGTCCAATTCGTGAACAACCTCATGTTCACCAACCCGTCTATTAAAGTATTGGTTTCTTCGCGATTTGGTGAAGATGATGATGTAGGTCTATGATTTGCACAACAATAAATATGGTGATAATGAAACTAAAGGATACTCTTATTGGAAATTAAATAGGAAAAACATAACACAATAAAGGACTGTCTGGATTCCTTATACTTTACAACCGAGTGAACAGTAATCTTATATAGGAGACCCCATAGCATCATATAGTTCGACATCTTCCGAGAGCTTTTTAACTACAACCACCGCCTGGTCGTTTGCAAAACCAATTCCATATGCAATACCAAGTAGGGATGGGTAGATGATATATGTAATATTACAAAAATGACATTACCTTAAGTGTAATATCATATTGCCATCTACGAGCGCGATCAAAACATTACCAAACTTTACAACATCACCTAGTAACACCGCATTACCGCATTACCTTGTATTACCGCATCACCTGTCATCGTCGCATTACCTTGCGTTACCGCGTCATCTATCATCATCGCATTACTGTATCACCTATCATCGCATTACTTCATCACCTATCATCATCGCATTACCATATCACCTATCATCATCGCATTATCTTGCATTACCGCATTACCTATCATCATCACATTACAAAGATGAGGATGATATTACTTCTCTGTAATGCAATGTTTTGCAATGTAATGTCAAATCACCGACGCCGAGCATTGCTTGTGAATCTATTTTTGTCATGGTTGCTTGTTTTCTTAGCTGCTTAGGGCTGACTTTGGTGTTAGGGATAATATAGGCGCGATCAAACTACCTTCCAAACATTACTTTCACTACAGCGTATGACACTCGTTCACAAAATTTGTTTTCCTTGAAGAACAGAGAATTACTATTTCAGATCGCCAAGAAGAAATCCCCGTTGATGATCCGCCAGATTATGAAGCACCACCAGACTATGAGGATGTAATAAAAGTGGGTATGGATGATCAAATGAGGCATTCGAGACGTTTAAATCGGCCGAATGGTAAAAAGCATCACCACCGCCATCGACGTCAGAACCACCTTCACCCTCAAAGGTAAGCATCATGTCAATATTTCTAAAATTTAATAATATATATAGCTTTAATTATATTTACTAGAAATCTGTCAAATGGAAATGCAAGTATCGCAGACCAGAATATGCCCTCTTGTTCCACAATGTCAATGAACAGTGACACTGGCCAATCTGACCAAAGTGATGATAATTTGTCTAACACGGTTTTGATGTCAACAGCATATTGTGGTAATGTATAACTAAAGATCTATGCATAAGTATATAAAAGTAGTATCAACTTCATTTATGGTTTTAATGTCATTTTATGATACTGGACCTTCTATAGTCAAATACTCAAAAGGTTTTCCATTGTTGAGTCTGGAGTGTCTATTGTGGGCTAAAATTTTAGAGGAAAGGTTGAAACTGTGCACCCACATGCATGTAGCGAATGACATTGTTCTATGCTAAGACAAAGGGGGAGGAAGTTCCACAACTGCAGGGATGATGGTGGTGTACAAATTTTTTCGCCAAATAGAGCCATATGGGCTATCAAATGAAAGGTCTCGATTAGTATTCTTCAAAGCAAATTTTAGTTTTCAAATGTCCTAACAGGCGAAAATACCGAAAATTTTAAATGCTTTTTTCTCGAACCCATCACAACTGAAATCCAAGAAGTCTTGTTCGGTTGATTTGAAATATGATGTTTTTTTTCTTGATAAATAATTTTAGGACGATTTTGCCGAAAATTTTGAACTTCTTTTAAAAGTGCGCCATTTTTGCAAAAATTTAAATAACGAAAAAAATTTGATCGCCCAACTTTTAAAAAAGGAAGCTTCGCCGAAGAAAAGTCGAGTAGCTGAGTCGTAGTCACGTACTTTACGATGCCGGCATTAGTTTCGCCATTAGTTCCAAAGAGGACCAGGGCGTAGGTTCGAAAGTTACCTTATCATATTCACTGAAAGTATATTTTTTGACTGGGACCCCCCCCCCTCCTTAAGTTCTAGAATTACTAACTTACAGTAATGAAGCATATTCAATAGAGCGTAATAATACCAAGTTTGGTGGAAATCGTGCTATTATCAACAGAGTTATAATAGGTCGAATTTGCTACTTTTGTTGAAATTTATTCTAAGCCTTTAGTATTATACTAAAGTTAATGGTCTGACAGACTAAATGCATAAACATTACAAGCTGTTTGAATATGTCATTAAACTCATTTACAACAATAAAATGACTGAAATGGGGTAGATTAATACCTATTTTTTAAAAATAAAAATGATTTTAAAAACTAAAGAATGCGAAATATTTTAATGTATATCAAGTTTTTGGGGCAAACACCCGGAAAATTTCATAAAAATTCACCTTTTTGTTTTTTTGGACGAACATTTTTGATTATTGACCATTCTATGGCGAATTACATAGTCCATACAACCCTGTCTTTAATGTTTTAGATGTTCCAGTGACCTAGAATCATTCATACCGTCAATTTTCCATGTTTTATTAAAAATCCTGTAAAAGACAAAAAAAAACCTTGGAAAAATCTAAAACTTATTTTTTTAAATATTTCAAGATTACCGTAGTGTATGTGCAAAGTTTTATTAAGATATATTTTTTTAAGGTTTTGTGTAAAACAAAACCTTATTAAAATCGATTCAATGTCTGTCTGTCTGTCTGTCTGTCACACGCACTTTTCTCCAAAACTGCTAAACAGATCCGAACGAAATTTGGTGGACAGATGGGAACTATGAAATCCCACGCATACAGCGAGTGGCATAAATTTAGGTGGAGTTTAAAGGGGGGCTCCCCATACATGCAAAGGGGGGATTCAAAAATTTTTTTCACCGGATATAGTTGTGTAGGGTATCAAATGAAAGGTCTCGATTTGTACTTTCCGAAACTGATATTAGTTTTGGCATAAATTGCAAAGTGCGTGAGTAATGAGTCAAAATGTACGGACTTGAAGTGAGACAGGACTCATTTTCGGAAACTACCCTAAAAATCCGGAAAAAATTGGAGTGGTGCGCCTATATGAAATCTAGGCCTCAAAATATGTCCCATTCCGATATCTGCTCAAATAAACTTACTAATAATATATTATTACTTTATAGAAATTTACTGAAAAACCCCCCTTAAATTCATCCTAGGACTTCCAGCATAGAGGACAATATTTTATATATACATGCAAAATTTCGTAGAAATCTGGTAATTAACGCCAAAGTTATAGCAGTTCAAACTTAGCAATTTCACGCGAGTTTACTGCTTCCAAAGCCATGCAAATCAGATGCTGACGTCATAATTACCCGGAATAATTGACATTCGCGTGGAATATTAAAGTCGCATTTATGAAGAATCTATTTATCTGCAGCCCTTTTTAAGATTTTGTGTAAAACACTTATGCGAAATCTAATCTTCGAGAGATGTCCCATTACGGTATCTGCTCAAATAAATTTACTAATAGTATATTATCAACTTTTAGAAGTTGACTAAAAAGCTCCCCTTAAGTCCATCCTAGGTGTACCAAATTTTGCACCGACATAGAGGACAGTCTCGTGTATACACATGCCAAGTTCCATGAATCCAATTATTAGCGTCCAAGTTATAGAAGTTCAAACTTATTAATTTCGTGCTAATTAACAGCATCCTAAGCCATACAAATAAGATGCTGACGTCATAATTAACGAGAATAATTGAAATTCGAGTGAAATATTAAAATTCCATTCAAGAAGAATCTAGTTTCCCCTAGCCCTTTTTAAGGTTTTGTGTAAACACAAAACCTTATTAAAATCGGTTCACTGTCTGTCTGTCTGTCTGTCTGTCCGTCTGTCTGTCTGTCTGTCTGTCTGTCTGTCTGTCCGTCACACGCATTTTTCTCGAAGACGGTTATAGCGATTGAGACCAAATTTGGTAGAAAGTTGGGAACTGTGAACGCTCACGCATACAGTGAATTACATCATTTTACGTCGAATTTAAGGGGGGGTCCCCATACATACAAAAGGGGGGTGTAAAATTTTTTTTCATCAAATATAGTCATGTGGGGTATCAAATTAAAGGTCCCGATTAGTACTTTTCAAAGTCGATCTTAGTTTTTACATTCGTTGGAGGGGTGGGGCGCGCGGGGGGTTGAAAATGATCACTTCTTTAAGACGGCCATTTTCAGAAACTACCAAAGCGAAAAATCTGAAAAAAATCAGGAGCCTGCCACTATATGGTGCCTGGGCTCCGAAATACCTTCCATGCCCATGTCTGTTTAAATAAAGTTAATAATAGTATATTACTACAAGTTTTTTTAATTGGTTAGAAACCCCCCTTAAGTTTATCCTAGTACCATGAAATTTTGCAGTGATATAGGCTATAGTATAGAGCATGATCTTACTAAGTGCGGTGGAAATCGCACTATTACTAACAAAGTTATAATACCTCAAATTTGTTGCTTCTTTGAAAATTGAAGACTATGAATGTCAATATCACCCGAAAGTGGATACTCTCACATAATATATGGATATATTACGTGCTACGTACTAAGAAATACACAAAACCTTTCGTACCTGAAGCGTCCAGCTTCCGGTTTCCCGACTTGTTTATATTTGATGTTGGTTAAATTGTTGGCACTTGCTAATAATATTAAACTCAGAGTGTGAAGCGTATGAGGTTGACCATTATCAATACAGGGCTTTCCATCAAATGATTTATTTAAATCGCTTTCTAGAAAATAGAGGGCAGTGGAATTTCTAGCTATATTATACGGAGCTGTCGTGCACTCGTCGCTACTCCCATCTTTTTCTTTTTCTTTAACCTTCAGTTCACAAGCGGGGTCGACTCGTCGTGATCGGTTTCGTCATTTTATTTTATCAAATGCCTGATCAGGATGTAATCTCGAGACCTTTAAATCCCCATCCAGCATATCAAGCCTTTATTGTTTTGGCCGGCTTTTTGGTTGCTTACCATTGTTTTCGATGTGCTGACCAATACTGGTTGTTGAATTCTCGTTAGTGTGAATTACGTGACCACACCATCGAAAACGTCTCCCTTGCAGTTTTCCCACGATCGATGCAAACCCATATCGATCGCGGACATTCTCATTTCAGACGTAATCAAAACGTGTCACGCCACCGGTGCAATGCAACAGCTTCGTCCCCATTACCGCAAGACGCCGTTCATTGTCCTTTATAGTCAACACTCAAACTATAGAGAGCGACAGACGGACGACATTCGTCGATCACAAAAAACACCAGTTGCGGAATGTCACTTCATCCAGGTGGCGTTAATGCTTGAAATATTTCATTACGCAGTTCTTCATTGGCTGGTAGCATTGACTCGAGATATTTAAATCGCTCAGTTCTTTCAATGGCAGTAATCTGCCCCTCCAAATATTTAAATCGCTGAGTTCTGGCAATGGTGGTAACCTGCCCAGAACTGAACGATTTAAATATCTCGGGTCAATGCTATAAGCCAATGGAGAACTACGTTATGCTCCTCACATAGGGAAACACAAAACCTTTATACCTGAAGCGTCAAGCTTCCGGTTTCCCGACTTGTTTTTCTTTTAAAATAATCATTTGAAAAAATTGAACCCGTTACATCCCTTTAATTTGAAATGCTTTTCACCTATTCAACTGAAAAATCTGAAAATAAATCATAATAATGGTCCTTTATAGCATCTAGGCCGCATAATAACCCGTGTTCAAAATTGGGTTACTGTTTGTCATACGTATTTCCCAGAAATGGTTTTACCTTTTGGCACAACATTTGGGGTAAAGGTTCAAACTTTGAACCCACACGCATGCAGTAATTGACGTTGTTCTATACTGTGTTTAAGAGGGTCCCCTACAAAAAAGGATGTACGATTTTTTAACCAATATAGTGGGGAGGAGCGGGTATCAAATAAAAAGTCTCGATTAGTACTTCACGTCAGGCTTTATTTTTATGCTAGCTGCAAAGTAGGGAGTGAGCGGGTCAAAAAGGGGACACTTAAATTAAGGAACCATTCTCAGAAATTGCCCAACCACAAAAATCAGGAAAATAATCATGGTGGCCTAAAAATAATACCTACTAGATATCTACTAAAATAGAATTCATAATCGTGTATTACTATTTTTTTTAAATTGACCCCTTTTTAAGCTCATTCTCTCTCATACAACTTTACAACAATACTATCATTAACAAAGTTATGGTAGATCAAAGTTGCCTTTCTCCCGTAAATTTACTAGACCTCAAGGCGCCATATGTATCTAGAATGTCAGTATCAAACAACAACAAGTAGTTTGGCATACGTACATATATATACACTACGAATTCAGTACAAATAGAACGATTGAGCTCCCAAATATTCTAAAATATTCACAAAACTGAACTGAACTGAAGCACTGAGCTTCCGCTTTCCAATTTATGTTGACTTGGTCTCCTTATTAAAACAATGAACAATTTGTTGGAAATAAGATAAACAGATATTTTTTAAGCTTTTTGCATCTATATTTGCTTTCATTTTACAATTGCGATTCCATTACAAAAAACATTTTCTTATTGAAAAAATTACACGATATTTTAATGTTGAAATTAAGACGCACGGTTACAGAGATTGCAGAAACAACTCCGGCAGCATCGAAACGGTATGCTTGGAAAGACCAGGGTTGTCAGACCAGCACGTTGCTCGATTATGGAGCGTCCACAAATGGGGCAGATTCGTCGAATCTCAATCACCAGGAGAACTCGTGAGTGCAATGGATTTCAGAAAATAAAAGAGCCACTGACCATTTGTATATCTGTTGGAAATTTACAGGTCCTATAGTCTCGGGACGCCTACGCAATATGAGGAACGTTCTGCAGAATTCCGGGACGAGTCACTTAATGTTTCCCTAACTTTAAATATACCAACCAACCATACAATGACAGAAAATAGTAAGTATTGAAATCATATGTTCAGATAAAGTGAAGATCTTAAGATCTTAACAATAGGTCTTTCAGATCCTTTACGTCCCAAGAGTGTTGCCACAGATAATAATAATTGCTTCAAAAAAACTTGGCTTATGTTCTCTAGTGGGGGCGGAGGAGGAGCTACCACCACAGATGCCTCCCATACCGACACCACATCAGCATCCGGATTTTTAACGCCCGAGGCATTTAAAAAACAAGAAATGAATTACGGATCATATTTGCAAAGCGACAGGTGATTTCAGAATTCTATATGATTATGTTTCTCAAAACGATAAGCTATTCTTAGAGCAAATGATAGTTAGTTAGTTTCTTTTAGTGGGGGGAGCTGCAGCTCCAAGCACTTAGCCCTTTTTTAGACCCGTTGTTGCATCCCCGGAGATTATCTATTCGTTGGCCCCAGGTTCTTTCACACAGATTTTCGTCTAGCGGCAGAAATTCAAATTTCTCCATTCGGCTGCGTTAATCCTTGTAATTTTCCCCTTTAGTTGACTTCCACGCGCTAATAGTATCTAGGCGTCCTTAGCTGCTTTCCTTTTCACCTTCAAATGGATTGGGGATAAATTAAAAAGAGCTTCGAGTACCGCGGTCGGCGTACTATTCATTGCTTCTGTTTCCTGCTGTTAGCAAAGTTCAGACTTGGCACCAGATGATCCTTTATGAACCAATCTACTAATCTTTCCAGTTCTTTTAGCAGAAAGAAAGTTAGATTTAAGCGTTTGAAGTTTTTGTGTCTGTTTAGGTGAGTTTGTACAGGGCATGTACTAGGCAAGCATGGTATATATTCTGAGTGTGTAGGCCGAGGGCATCCATTCCCTCTATTACTAGAGCTGGAATAATGCCATCCGGACCCGCAGACTTGTATCTATGGAACGAGTTAAATGCCCACTTTACTCATTCCGGTGAAACTATTATACTTTGCATGTCAGAGTCTAATCTTCTGGTTGAGGGCTGTATGTATCTGTCGACTTCGAGATGAGGTTTTGGATACTGCGTGGAAAGTGCACTTCAAGCAATTGGTTTGCCGCTTCTTCATCGCAAAGTGTCTCTATAATGATCGTTTGGCCGACCTTATGCTCTTCGTTAGGCTTTTTGAGCCTCTTTATACCGAATTTAGCCAACAGCTGAATCAAACTTTAGAGGTCGGTTGAGGAGCAATCGTGCCGTTCTCCTCTGTTTCACCAAATCCGAGTTTCACTATGGTGTTTTACACTTCTTTGGCATCATGAAGCATCAAAAGCTTCTCTCATCCTATTTGTGATCATCTGAGGGGTTTTCCCAATTCCAACAATAAATTTTATGCGTAACTCGGGGACTCAGTTCTGTTTTGTACGTTGTCCAATCTGTCTTACGTGGATTCCGAAATGGAGTGGCGGGAGTGGATCCATGCCCATTACGAAATCAATGTACCTGTGATCCGAGAGCGTGATATCGTCTGATAGTCTCCACGCTCCAACCAGAGCCGCAATCCCAGGGGCTGCCACAGTGATGTCGATAACCTCTTGCCTGACCACGCTAAAGAAACTGGGTTCATTACCTAAATTGAAGATTTGCAATTCGGTTCTTACCAAACACTCCAGTAGTCTCGATTCTCTCGCGTTGATGTTGGAACTTCCCCAGCATATATCACATCCTGCTGTTATTAAACATGCCTTTACTTTTGGCATATTGGTTAGCTCTGATGAATGTTCCACTGGGAACTTCGTCTACGTTATAAGGGAAATAAGCAGAGAACCATCGAATTTGATCGGTCATACGTCATTCGTCGTTGAATGAGAAGCGTACTGTCTGAGCCACTCGCTCGTGCTTTCGTTGGCAAAGTTTGTCTGTAACATTTTACGGTATACACTTACCGACTTAAAACGTAATATAATTCCTTGCGAGGATGCAGTCCTTACAGCTAGGAGGAGTTTCCTCCTAAGCTGCTGGCACTGCTTTGTATCGTAACCGGATGAATTGCTGTCGTCATACAAGACTCAAGGCTTCGATAGCCTTGACTGCAAATGAGGACTTGGCCGTTGCTGGCCGAGCCTTCTTTGCAGTCCTTTGAATCGAAAAGTTGGGATCGTCAGAAGACCGCTGATGCTTTCGTTTGCCCTTAGCCGCAACGCCACAGACGATTCTTTTCCTTCAACATTGGCACAACCTGGAGGTATTTTGCCCGAAGGCAGTTTGCCCGGAGGCATTAATTTGCTCGAAGGCTGTTTTCTCGGAGGCGGCTTGTTGCCCGAAGGCAGATGCTTATCCGAGGATAAAATTTTAGCATCAGAAGGTGGTGCCGATTGGTGCCCGCGGGCAGGAATGCTGACAGAAGGGACTGTTTCGGTTCGTCCATTAAGGACTGTGTCCCAATAGGGTTGATTTCCGCTTTCTCCATCGAAGAGTTCAGGGTTACCCCTTCGCTCAGGGTTGGATGGTCATGATCGAAGTGCTGTTGTTTTTTTTGGTATTTCAGGTTTTTAATTTCTTCATAGTTGGGTGCCATCGCATTTGATCTACCATGGAAAATAAGTTAATCTCCTCAGAGCCCTTTTTTGCTGAAAAAAATTGGAGTCGCCTGGTACCGACAGTTCACGGTACACGGTCACATCTTAACCCTGGCGACCATTCAGTCCTCGGCACGGTAGTCACACCTTGGCTTGGGGCTTTGATTACCGCTTAGCTTCAGATGCTACCTTTGGTTTTCCGGAGGATCTTCCTTACTAAGCTCCTTCACCACGATAAGGAAGGTAATCGCCGAAGGACTCTGAATTCGTTTTTATCTTCTAGACGCTTGATTCACCACTCAATTTATATGACGTTGTGCCAAAATTCAGACAGGGCAGAGTTTATTTAGATAGATATTAGTCAGGAATCGTAACGCGGCCGTTGTGTAGTCTAGTGCTTCTTATTTTTGCAAACTATTCTCCATTTGGAAACTATTGCCCCGTGATAATAAAAGAAAACGTCTAACATTCAAATGTTAGCCTAAATTACAATTTTTTAATATTCCATAAATTATCTAAATCCCCTTCCTCCTCAAATCCATTTCGAGATGGTAGGAGAATTGATGAAATTGGAAAGTTTGGTGAGAAACCTTACTATTATTAACAAACCTATAATAGGTCAAAGTTAAGTTATTTCAGTATTTAATACATCTGGAAAATAAAAAAAAACACTAAAAAGCCCCTTTTGAAAATGAATATTTTATTCAATCATCTTTTTAAATTTTTTCAGGAACTCTTTTCTCAGTACCACTAGCACCTTCGGTTCAGATTTACCTATCGATTGTACACCGGATGGTGAATTTACTCAACGTTCTTTGGTATCCGAAAATGCATCACCGTCTACAGATCATCCACCTAATAAACGACAAGGACCCCTACTGAACGCTAGTTTTTCCGATCATGGAATTACATATAAATCAAAAGGCTGTGATAACGGGAGTAATGTAGATGTTTCATGCTTTGGGAATGTAAACATTTTCGGGACTACGAAGCTGAGAAGAAATCACGTTCGTAGTAAATCATTTAACCAGAACGATAGGCGAATAGAGCAAAGGAATACTCGACTGAAAAGATGCTCATCGGCTGACCGATTGCTTTTAACAACCTTGTCCAAATAATTTTAACAGTCGTTTTGAATATCAGCCGAATTTAAAGGACTTTATTTTCGGTAGACCAGTAGCGTTGTTCACGCATATTTCCCAAAAAAAAACAATTTATACGTAATTTAATATATTAAATAGTATATTCACTTTATCGATTTAAAAGTATCAAATGTGAGTCGCAAAAGTTAAACCATTTGTTCTGTTCAATGGTAATTGATGGCAAGGTCTACTCTGAACCTACCTCTAACCTAACCGCGGAATTTTAATGTATGTCTAAAAGACCAACAAATTTATTCTTAGTAAATAATATTTTTTGTGACAACTGTAAGACGACTAAATTAAGGAAAATTTGAACGTTTAGTAAATGTATGGTATAGGCAATATGTGGCATTGAAGAGATATATACATAGATATGTACATTTACCTACTTTTGACTTTTTATTTTTGGAGTTAAGTTAATTAGTATAAGATAAGTGTAGACTGGAAAATACAGCTACTTAAAACGTTGCATTGCAGGTAAGTTAGGTTTAGGAATTTCTTTCTATATTTTTAAGGGTTCGACGTCGAGCTCAAATGCAAATAAATAGGAGAGTAAATAAAGAGATGATATTAACGACAATCATATTTGTTGGGGAAGTTTAATTATCAATACGCTGGGATGCAAACTACTAGAATATCTAATAATGCCCGTCCAGCACTCTCCAAGCCTTAACAAGACTGATTGCTTCGCTTGAGTACAACTCAGCATCCTCGAGATGCTTTGCGACCATAGCCAGTGCCACCATCGTGGCCTCCTCCGGAACCGGAGGGTTAAGTACATCATTATACATGATGTTTCACAGTAGTGGGCCCAGTACAGAGTCCTGTGGGACACCCGCGGAGACAACGTACTCCTTGGGTCCATCATCGGTATTATACTAGAGTTTTCGCTCTTGCAAGTAGCCATCGATAATAGCGGCCAGGTAGGTGGGAAGACCAATCGTCGGCAGAGACTTTCGTATAAGGTTCCAATTGGCCGAGTTGAATCACATTCCACACAATATTTGCTGGTACAACCCCTTCCGTGAATTGCATTTCCGGCCAAACCAGTAACCATTTTGATGGCATCAATGGTTGATCTGGTTTTACGGAACCCATACTGCCTATCTGAAAGGCCCCCTTGGCTCTCGACGACTGTGAGTAATCTATTATAAATAACCCGCTCCAACATTTTGTCCATAGTATCTAGCAGACATATGTGTCTATAGGAGGACGGATCCCCTGGAGGTTTGCCAGCCTTAGGCAGCAGTACCAGCTTCTGCCGCTTCCATGGTGCAAGAAAGATGCCCTCCGACATGCACGTTTCGAACAGCTTCGCGAACATATCCGGTCTACAATTGACGGCAAGTTTGAGGGCTTTATTTGGTATGCCGTCCAGACCCGGGGCTTTGCTGTAGCCTATTTGACTGCAGATCTCCAGCAGCTCGTCCCTGGTGACTGGTGGAATCGGCGTCACATTCAGGGGATGGTTTCAGTATCCCCTCTTGCTGGGGAAATAACCCCTATTATTTTCAACAAGAGCATAGGGCACGTAATCTGCGGAGATCATCGGCATCTGAATCGCTCTGCTACGATTTTATAGGCGTTACCCCACGGATTTATGTCCGCTTCCAAACAGAGCTCCTTACAATATTCCCTCTTACTCCACTGGATGGCGAGGTTGAGATTCTTGCGAGCTTCCCTATAAGCATGCTCCTTTTGCCGTTGATCGATCCGACCTCTATTGCCCTCTGAACCGTTCGTCTGGCTCTGTGATAAATCGATCGAAGGTTGGCAAGTTCACCATTCCACCAATAATTGGGTCTTCTAGTAGGGAATGAGCATCTCTTAGGCATCGACGCGTCACATGCTTTAGAGATGCTTTGTGAAACATGGAGAGCTCCAACCGTGGAGGTGCTTGCTTTGCTAGGCAGGTCTAGCCACATTCCCATGAATGTTCGCTCATCCATCGCTTTTGCAGACCATCCTGGTGTTCTTTTGGTTTTCGGTATTAGGGATGCGGGTCTCCTGCCTTGTCGTTCCGTCCTTAGTTCAAAGGTGATTGCCTGGTGATCGCTGTACGTGAAGTCCTCGCTAGCTTGCCAAGACATGTCACGTGCTAGCGCAGGGCTGACAAAAGTCAAATCCACAATTGAACCAGTTCCCCCTTTCTGATAAGCGTTTACATCGCCTTCGTTGGCCAGCACGACATCCAACTGGGCGAATCCATCTAATAAGCACCGCCCCCTTGCATTAGTCTCTTTGCTGCCCCACTCGATAGCCCATGCATTAAAGTCACCGGCTATCATCTTTGGACCTCGTCCCCTTGCGTCGTGAACAAGATCGTCTAACAGGTCTTCAAACTCAGGCAATGTGAGGCTTGGTGGGGCGTAGCAGCTGTATACGAATATACCGCGGGTGGATTTTGTTTTTTTTTACTATTGAGCCAAGGTGCGTGATAAAATCTCTGTGTCCTGACAGGGAAGTAATATTTGAGGACCAAGAAACTCGGCCATCATCTCGCCAAACTGCTAGCATTCGGGTTAGCTCTAACACTTGCCGTTCGGTTCCACATATTATCTCGCGCAGTCGGTGTTCACGACTGGCAAACCTGTTAGGGGAGTTTGAATGGTTGACTGCCTTGGTGACGGTGTTAGTGTCAAGAAGATGAACAAAGTTTTGGTAAAATTTACGAGTACTACTTACTACTTTTACAATAAATGTCTTTTTGCCGAAAGTCAATTGGTTGTTTAGTTTTTGTAGAAATAATTTCGAAAGTTTGCTCTATTTTCAGGCGTCCCCTGAATATACAAGGAAGCATCGTTCACAAGATATTATTAAGCTGAAACTAAACAGTATTGCTGTTGCACCTGTGGAATTTTCCAATTAAAGAACACCAGGTTTTATTGGTGCATTTAATGGAAATCAGAAATTAGATGCTAGCACACTTCAGCTAGGATTGATAATAGTCACTAGACAACACTCTGAAAGGAAGAAATCTTTGACAACAACAAAGCTGGGGACTTCAGTATATGTTATTACCTCGAATACCTAGGAAAGTGAATAAAAAATTCCAGATTAAATTGTTGCAATAATGACTAGAACTTTATTCGCTCAAATAAAAAGGCTACAAAATAATACAAAAAATTTGAATTTGTCGTTTGTGTGAGATTTGTAGTATATCATATTCCGTTGTCAAAGCAAATGTCGTCGTTGTTTCCTTCCGTATCATTTTACAAACTAATTTGTTTATACTAAATTGTATTATTCAATTAGATAAAAGATAACTTTTACAACCTAAATTTAGTCAACACTTTACGCTGCCGTTGTATTGTTTTCAGCGGTGGTTGCTGTATTGGTGGACGCGGTCTCGGGTTCTTTCTCATTGATGGCCAGCCATGGTAATCTCTTTTGCAATTCAATTCGGTATTTCGGATGGCTTATCGCGTACACGTAAGGATCTATACAGGCCACTAGTTTGCATGTGCAAGCTGGAATCATTGTGACTCCGGGTGTAAGAAGATTTCGATCTCCGAATGCCCCAATTAAGGACATCACGCCATAAGGAGTCCACGAAGCGACGAACAAAAAGCAAATAGTTATAGCAGCTTTTGCTATCCGTATTTCAGCAGATTGTTTATTTTTGTCCTGGTTTGAGCGCAGTGACTCTACATTCATCTTTTTGGCCTGTTCGCGGAGTGCCTTTTCATGACTAAAGACGTGGCTCACGATCTGACTGTAGAAATAGATGATCATAATCATCGGGATAACGTAGCTGCAGGTGAAAATCGATCCTACGAACAGCTTTGTGTCGAAGTTGTCGGTTAAGTAGTCGAAAGTGCATGATGTCAGGTAACCCTCTGAAATGGAGAAATATTTATTAACTGTACGATTATTATGTAATGACAACTTATAAATCAATACGGAAACTATATGGATGCAATAATCTCCCAAATAGAGGGGAGAGAAAGTATCAACTCCATGGTCTTGAAAAATTTCGCTTCTGTTTCGTCCAAAGCAGAGGAACCTTCTCAGATTCTGCCTCCCCCTTGCTTTGGAGCAACGAACCACTACTAGTACGGTGATCCAAAATCGGTCTCCTTTTCAAAATTTACTTAAATGAAAGATGCCTGTTCAATACTAGCCACTAAACAGGTATTCCTCGAGTTAAATGAAGTAATCTTAAACCTCAACCAACGCGAGATGTAGGTGATGTTGTAGTATCATTTTCCCAAAAAGTGTAAAATGTGGTTCAATATTCCGCCAACGAATATGGTAGTGAAAGATAAGGTATTTTGTTTTCAATACATAACCGAACAATTTTACAGTTCTCAACAAAATCATATCAACTATATTACGAACACCAATAAATTAAGAGAGAAAGGCGATTCGATGCTGAAAAGAGCGTCGGGGTGGCTTAGTAGTTAGAGCATTAAGCTGTCTATTTTTGTTTAAGGATTAACGTTGGATGTAACTCGCACCCATGGTGTGTTTTGCGAATTATAAAAAGCAGCGTACAACTCATGCGAACTGTTAAGGTCCCGCTGCTCCCAGGCCAAAGCTGAGCGAGCGTCTGATGAGTTGCCTCTGCCTTATTACGAAACCGTAAGCCGTCTTCGTCTTCTTCTAATGACTAAACTGCCGTAACGGAAGGCCGCGGTTAAATCCCCGATGTTCGATATCTGTTGCCGAAGCCGTGAATAAGTCAAATCAAGTAAAAATTCAGGGCAAGCGGAGTACTGACTGCATTACCTTCTAGTGCAATGTTGTGCTTCTTGAAATAAAGTGTTCTAATACGCTTTAAGGTCTAATTTTTAATTGAATTATTGTATTATCCATCAATGAACTGAGAAGAGTCTGTTGGATGTTCCGACATTGACCAGAAAGAAACCGTCATTGGTTATATATACATTGGTGAATTTATAAGCGCCTACACTCACAGCCAGATGGCGGTCCCTAGGAATGTTGGCGTAACTATCGCTATTAACGTTCTGGATTGACTTTTCATAGGTTAGTTTTGATTTGACAGCTATTTGTATTGAGCGCGTTTGGTAATTAACTGCAAAGTAATATACATTGATGCTTGATGCGGAATAACAATAACCCCCATACTTTTCATACATGGCAGCGAGCGATTAATTTATGCTCCCGAATTTGAAGAGGAACTCACGGGGCAAGAGGTTTTTCTCAAATGAGGAGATCAAACAGGAACCAGAGGCTTATTTTAAGGCGCTCAACAAATCTGAAATTATGAAAGGTTTTGAATAACACTAAAAAATATATTGCTCTTGAAGGGGACCTCGGTGAACAGTAAATACAATTTTTTCAAAAAAAGTGATTTCGCCGACTTTTCACTCTATGTAATAGTTTCGTCAACCTAAAAGGTTACGATAACAAGGAAACGCAATAGTACATAAAAGGGTGTCTCTTGTGACTACCAGGAATGTGGAGTATTTGATGAACAGGAATAATTTGGTTCTGCACACTTTACCGTACGTCCATTTGTAAAACTTCATGTTCAAATTAAATATATGAGCAGACTTTTCTTTTAGAGTACTGGAGGAAATGCTTAATGATTGCCGTACATCAATTGCCCCTCAAATCAACGAAGAAGCTCCAAAAAGCGCAGAGTACAGGCTGGTTTGCACCTCAAGTACTTTTAACATCTTTATACAAATAAGAGAAATAAAAAAATTCTGGGCACAGTATCCGGATGGTTCAAGTGGTTAGAGCGCTTTGCTGCCGTAGCGGAAAGTCGCGATTCAAATCTCACTGGTGGGAGAGGGATTTGTTATCGTGACTGGATGTTGGATACCAGTCGACTCAGCTGAGTCAAATCAAGGTAATAATTTCGGGCGAGCGCAATGCTGACCACATTACCTCCTACAGTGTACTGTAGTATACCGTTAAGGTCTTGAATGAAGTGCTCTAACACACTTCAAAACCCTGATTCAATATAAATTGTTGCGCTATCGATTATTATTATTAAAACCACTCGTTTTATTTTAATATAATTGGATATAAATAAATTGATGGTTACTGGCATTCCCGATGCATTTCCTTTGTTGATTTTCGTAAAGGTTTCTGAATGTAATGCGATGGACTTTGGGTGTCTTATCCGCAAGGACATTCCAGAGGTAGCCCTAGCTATCAATCAAGGCACGTGCGATCGTTGAAGCTCAAAATAGAATCCATGAAGGCTACATTTTATTGATGGTACTATGATATTTGTTCATATGATGAGTTATCTGCTTCGTTTCGGATCTGACATTCAAATTCCAGTAGTACATATGAGTACCAGGCTACGATAAGTTATTGAAGAATACGTAAAAAGCATCTGCTACCCGTGGAAATCAATAATCAATGATAGTCTTCCGATTCCATTACAGACTATTAATTCTTTAAATGAATTTTGCTGATTCAAATCCCACCCTAGGAATAGTCCGTAATTAAATTTACATTCCACATACGTCTTCCGCTATGTTTACGGTTTCCCCGCCCTGAGGAAATAATTCAGCGCAACATTTTTTCGACCCACACAGTCGAGCAACATCAACATTCATCTGAATCACCACACGCAACAAAATATCGACCGCTACATATGAGCGAGCGTGATAAAAACACTCGGTTGCAGGTTGCAGTGCAGTAGGATTGATTCTGTCATTTTAATTCAGCCGTGTGTTTGCAGCTTTGTTGCTGGACAAGAGTGCTTGCTTGCTTTGCTTTTTTGACGTTTGTCGTGTGAATGGTGGATAAATGCACTTCGTCGCATGGGAAAAGACTGGACATAGTCGCAGCTTAGTTTTATAGTAAAATTGATTAATCGGATTGATTGCTAGCGTTTTGTGTGATTAGATTAATTAGTGCGGATTGATTGAAGGGGTAGTAACTAGCGGGTGGACGATTACGGTTGTGCGAAAGTTAAAAATTTATAACTGGGCTGTCGCAATCGAGTTGTTTTGTGGCGAGCGGAGTACAATAGATTCGATACTTTCCTCAGGGTGTGTGTGAGTATGCGTTTTCCAAGCGTTGCAATCTGCTTCGATATCGGAACTAGCCAAGGTAGATAGAAAACGAAGGAGGAGAGCGCTCGCGAGGAAGTTGTGCGAAAGCGATACGAGTCGCCAGCCACGGCCTTCCCGTGTCCTCGCGGTAGCTGCGTCCCTGCGCTCGTCGTGCGTTTATCCAATGACCTTTCCTCATATGGGCGATCACCTCGTATGCCGCATATGTTGTCGAGCTGATTAATTCATATTCATACATTAATTTGTTACGTTCTCCGCATAATGTCGAATAAAATCAATCCGAAACGCCGCGAAGCGCCGAACGCATCGTCCTCTTCGAGTTCATCGCTCTCGTCAGCGGGCGGAGGCGACGGCGGAATCCCAGCTGATTTGGCATCCCTTTTCGAGTGTCCCGTTTGCTTTGATTATGTCCTGCCGCCGATTCTACAGTGCCAGAGCGGCCACCTAGTATGTTCGTCATGCCGCTCGAAGTTGACCTGCTGCCCGACTTGTCGCGGATCGCTGGGCAACATTCGAAATCTGGCCATGGAAAAAGTGGCTTCCAATGTGAAATTCCCATGTAAGCACTCGAGTTATGGCTGTACCGTTTCGTTAATTTACACAGAGAAGACCGAGCACGAGGAGACATGCGAATTCCGCCCGTACCTCTGTCCGTGCCCGGGAGCATCTTGCAAATGGCAAGGACCCCTGGAGCTTGTAATGCCACATCTGATGATGTCTCACAAGAGCATAACAACGTTGCAAGGTGAAGACATTGTGTTCCTCGCTACAGATATAAACTTGCCCGGCGCCGTGGACTGGGTTATGATGCAGTCCTGCTTCGGTCACCACTTCATGCTCGTACTGGAGAAACAGGAGAAATTCGATGGTCACCAGCAGTTTTTCGCAATAGTTCAGTTGATTGGTTCGCGGAAGGAGGCCGAGAACTTTGCGTATCGCCTGGAGCTGAATGGGAACCGGCGACGACTGACATGGGAAGCAATGCCGCGATCTATCCACGAAGGTGTAGCGAGCGCAATCCTTAACTCAGATTGTCTGGTCTTCGACACAGCTATCGCCCAGCTATTTGCCGACAACGGGAACCTGGGAATCAATGTAACAATTTCCGTCGTTTAAGTTTAAAAATGCTTTCATATACAAAGAAAATCACCCAACGGTAACCATACATAATTTAGAGTCGATATTGGACATTCATTCAATCTCATAGACTTAATTAACATTGAGACCATCCCCATTGTCGCCATTTCAGAAGTTTCTTTCACGTTTGTACTCTTCCCCTCCTCGACTGGCATCTAAAGTTCATTTAATTGTAGTAATAATTATTAATTTTTGTTTTGTTTTTCCTTTGTTTTAATCGAATTGAAGACCACTGTATGAGGAACATTTATACGAAGAGTTGTTCTGAAGAAACATAATGAGTTAAGTAAAAAATATTTGAATAGGATAAAGAATTGCAAGCTCCGGATTGACTTCGTTAGGCTGTTGTAACATACGATCCAAAATCTATTGTATTCACCCTTATTGTAACAATGTTTTGTGAACGATTATAAAGTAATAAAAATTATACATCTTAAGTCATAGTGAACAACTGGAGTTTTTTTTGGTGGCATTATTCCAATTCTAGACTTTTTGCAAAGTTCATTCTCGCTGCTCCTGTAAGCTCATTTGCTGCATTTCCCTAGAATGTCTGTGCCTCAAACGAATTTATCCGTTTGACGACTTTGTTGGGTTGTTTGCGATAATTACAGTGTTCGCACGGTTTATACATATGTGTTGATATTCTAATGCGAATTTGGTGCTAAATTCGCGAATGATTTCCACCCCACCGACTCTATTGGACAGTACGTGTCTTCGCAACAAAAAATCATGATTTCTTACTGCTGACTAATTTGATCGAGTATTGTAAACACACTCGCTGACACACTACATAAACCTGGCGTCATAACTAAAGACAGTTGTACCGACTTGGACTAAAAATTCGTACATTCGATAAGCGCAGATAGTTCAAATCCACGATTTCCAGTTTCTTTTTCTAAAAAAGATCCAGGAAAACTTTAATTATTGAGATTTGATCTTTAGCAGTTACCGGTTTTCTGGAGTTTTATTTTCCAGTAAACTTGTGAAACTTGCGAAGATGCGATAAAAATAGCAATTTTACTTTTCAAAATTTCGATCGTTGTATTTAGATTCGCGCAATGGAAACAAAACACCACGATTGGTCCTAATAAACTCCGTCTAATAAGGCTCTTTTATTAACGAACCTTAATGGAACGTCCAACACATTAGCCCCCTGCTGTCGCTCTCAATGCATCTCAAATCTATGGCGATTAATTCGAAATTTTCAGTTGCATATAAGTTCAGTGCTTTTGTTTGGTGCGTTCAACAAGTCGACTTTAATGAGCAGTGGATGGACAAAATCGACCTGCTTATTCTAGTATATTAGTGAAGCTGACATCTTCGAAAAGGAACTACCTAAAGGAACATTTCGCGAGTTGGCAATGAAGGTGGGAGAGTTGTACCTTAAAGTGAATTGGTAGATAGCTACCTACACAATTTTCGAGAATCTGCAGAAGGATCGCAAGTGGAAGCCGAAGAATATATATTGTCTTTAAATAGAAGCCGGCGAGATAGAAAACAGTGAAGAAGTACAAACAACGGAAGCAAAGGAGCAGTTAATTTTGACGAATTTCTTGATGCTACTGAGAAAAAATAGGATGTTATTAAAAGTGCGCGTTTTGAAGGGTAATTTATACTATACGTATACCCGCAGATATTCTTTCCTCAAATGAGTCCTTTTCACAATACTTCACCGTTGACTTTGTAGAAAGGATCGTTATTTTCACAAATTTCATTAAGTTAACACAGAAAAGAAATCTGAGGTTGGAATTAACTAGATCTAGCTGGAAAGTTTTCGCTTCAAGGTGAAAAAGGTGATGAAAAACAACCTGAGGTTAGAACCGCAAACCACGCAAGGATTTAGAGAAGTTAGTTCTCGTGAAAAAGCAATGGTTTAATTGATTATCGCGGATCAGGCAAAAATAGGTTGGATCATATGAAAATTCTGGGATCACTTATAACTGAAGACATTTTGATTATCTCTACTTTCCGGCAGCATGCATGATAAATCGCGAAAATAGTGGGGAAAGTGCCGAGAAAAGGGCCACCTAATCAAGGATAGATCGGAAATGTATGTCAGATATTAGGAACGCGGTTTTGACGAAAAGCGCATTGCACAATACCGACATTTTTGTAGCACTTTTCGGGCTGATACGATTATCAGCGACGCCTACAGGCCTACAACTAGTGATCGGAAATGTGAGTTTTTTGGTTATTCGACTCACTCACTTAGCTGAGCACTGTAAGGGAAATTTCGTATCGAAAAATTAAAAAAAAAAACAGCTTAAAACAATAAAACAAATCTAAATTAAGTTCATAATAAATAATTTCCTTAATATATTGTGATTTCTGTTTCCTGGTATTTGACATTCAGAAATTAGAAAAAAGTCATGGAAAACACATTTATTCTTTGAATAAATATACTATTGTCCGGGTGCGCTGGGGTTATATGCAAGTTAACAAATTCCTATCTCTGCCCCAATAAACACACTACTCAAGTCAACATTTAGCTCTAATTCACGTCATAAATTCAAAGAGGGTATTCCTCAATTTCTAGAGTAATATTTCCCAATTCTACCAACATACAATCACCTGATCCAACTCCAGAGTCAATTCCGAAATTTAAGTTGTTTCATTCGAGTCTTCGTAACTTAACGTCGATGTTGACGACTATTCTGAATCGGCTTGCCTCTTTTGTGCTGAGTCGACTCACATCGACGGATTGAGTAGCACAATTGAGTCAACTCACTCATGACTCGCCCATCTTTACCTACAACTACAACAATCCTACGCTCCTAATGCAAAAGTAGCACCTTCGATTTAGGTGTTAAACATTACAAATCAATGAGAGAGACTTGAAGCCGAATGAAGTGCGTTAACTGTCAAATTCTACTAGAAACATGTGCACAACTGGAAATCGTATTAAACAGCATTGGATGCGTGTTTACCATCTGGAGTAGAATATTAGATTAGGTGTCAATACCTCATTGGCGGGAAGGATGGTCTGGCGGTTGAGTAGGTGTGTGAAATCATCATTAGAATCGAGTTGATGTCTGTCTGTCTGTCTATCATACCCGGTGCTCAGAGGTGGCGGTGAGGAAGACGGGCCGGCAACTCTGTCGGCCAAATCAAAATCAAGTGACCGAGGAGAACCTCCATAGTGGTGGTAACGGGAGACGCTGTACTCACTTTGGCTTGCCGGCCGTGAAGCAGTAGGCGAATGTTCCAAAGGCCTAATCAGGGCGATCAGACCCGAATCTACACGGGGACTCATTTGAAGTGGCAAATTGGTCACGAAATCTCATCAGGGGCTGGTACTTTTCAAAACTGGCCCCATATTTGATCTTGGGTGAAAAGTAGGAGAGTGAAGGCTATGATAACCAAAAAGTGTAACAGGTCTCGTTCTCAGAACCCATCCAAACGAAAAATCTGGAAAAAATCACAGTGGTGTACCTAAACGAAATCTAGGCTTCAAAATACATCCCGTTCTTGTAGTTTGAAAAAAAAAAAATATGAAGGAATACATATTTTGGATTTTTAGCCATATACGAATGGAAAAATGTGCGTAGAAAGTGTCTCACATAAGATGAACACAAAACTTTTATACCCGAAGCGTTAGCTTCCGGTATTCCGACATGTTCTGATATTGGAGCCGCAGCAATAATAGAAGGCGTCCTAGTAAGAAGTAAAAAAATAGAATAGTTGACTGGTCCACCGGAACATATGAGAGAAAAACATTCCTGGTTATGTAGCTACGTCTTACCGCCTACAGAATTGTAATAAACATGATGCGGGAACTGAAATCATCTGAAAGCACGTACCGGAGGCTCTTGTTTCAAATAACTGCAGCTGGAGGATCGACCTTAGTTCACCATTCAATAAGACGTTCCCAAACTGGTTGTTCCCGTTCATCGACATAGCCAATGTTCTATTAGAGCGTTCTGCGGTTGATGCGATCGCAATGGTCGTGGGTCTGCCAATATGGTAATATTAGTGGCCAATTGTAAAACATTAGGCTGGCACACAGGCTGCTTATCGCAGAAGTGGAGAAATCCATTCTGCTATACACAGTTCTTACTCATATTTGAATGCTGAAAGAAACCTCAAAACTGAACCCAAGGTGGTTGAGACCTTTGAAAAGGTTTTGATTTTCGCAGACAAAACAAGCGTTTGAATCACTCAACGGAATCCAAAAGCAGCTCCTACTAGAGTTGGATAGAAGATGCATGTAAAATTACAAAAGTTATGTCATCTTAAAGTGTTATATCACATTACTATCACCGAGCGCGATCAAAATAATATAACATCACCGCTTTATTTAACATCACGATTATCTAACATCACCGTATTTCACAACATCACCTGATTATCTAACATCACCGCATTACCTAAAATATGGATAGCGAATACTAGCGCTTTCATGATCTGATCATGTTTACAAGAGCTACTCCTCGAACAACAGAGGAATTTAGTCCTTTTAAGAAAAAAAATTATCGACACAATTAAAAAACATGTTGATCTAAAATGCCTCAGGATATGACCTCATTATAGGAAGAATGATGAAAAAGCTGTACGCAGCGATCATTTATTTAGTTCACATTTTCAATGCGTTACTACAGATCCAAGGAAAAGACAGCTTGCTGCTTTCTTAAATGTATTTAAGAAGACTGATAATTACTGATTATTACAAAGCTAAGATCATGATTCTAGGATGAACTCAATGTTGGTTTCCACTCAATATCCAAAGAAATATGTTAATGCACTATTATTAACTTTATTTGAGTAGATATCGGTATGGAGGGAGGGGGATTTTTTAACCCATCCCCCTAAACTCAATTTAGAACGATATTATTCAGGCTTTCAAAGAGTAGATCGTTTTTATATTAGGGAAAAATCCGGGTTCCCCCTTCCCCTCCAAAAATATATCGGGTTTGTCTGGCTCACATTTTAAAAGTGTAAAACGGTTGATAAGAAACAATTTTCACGTTCTCGTCATTAAATTTATAATCGATGTGATGTGTAAAGTAAACAACCCTCTTTTTGGCTAGTTGTTAAGACAAATTATGAGTTCTTTCTCCAAAAAAGATGCAGTAAACAGAGACTTCGTACAGAAAAAAGTTTTTTATTTAAAACAAAATATTTCTTTCTCCACTTACCTGGTACAAATCGTCCCCACGTTTCCGTAAGTGGAAGTATTGCCCATGGCAAAGTATATGCCCATATTAGGAGAACAAAGAAAATGGCTTTCTTAAACGAAAGGTGACCGTCCATTGGCCGAGCAATAACATTATATCTATCGTACCCAATAACAGCGTTTGTCATGCCGCCACCTATTCCGGATAAGGATCCAACAAATGCGAAAACTTGACACCAAAACTTTCCCAATGCAAATCCTCGATGGAAGGAGTTGTATATGAAAATCGGTGTTTTACACATCATTATAAAATCACATATTGCCAAGTTCAGGACGAAAATATTCGATGGGGTTCGAAGAGATTTGGCCCTATTTATAAATTAAAAAAATTATTATATTCGAGAATATGAAGAAGTTCTGAAGTAATATTTCACAGGGTGTACACAAGCGTATCACACAAAAATATCTTTTTTCCCGGGATGGAAATAACATTATCGTTGTAATTTGTTTAAAACAAAATTTGAGAACGTATCCCTGCGTGATATACTAGGACACAATGAGCATGGTCGTCATAAGAGATTTCAAACCCAGCAAATATCCAGAGGACGAGACCGTTTCCGATAACTGATGCAAACATGAATCCTATGTATAGAACCGCCAGCAGATAGTGCATGTGAGGCTCCGGTTCCTTTTGTGTTAGCCAATATTCGGGAATATTCGGAAGTTCCTCCGGTGGGACGTTCCAACCCAGAAATTTCACATCCGCTCTCCTATCAACAATAGAACACTTTACTTTTCACTTAAAACTCGAAGATATTTAAACTGGGTACCATGGCCGTGGTTGCAGAAGCGAAAAATTATAAGGCACTTCCATTACCAAGGGTTCGTTTCTAAAAGCGGAAATTGACTAACTACTTCGCCAGATAATGGTGACGGTATAGACTGGCAACTGGTTTTAGAAATTTCTTAATTTATAGGATTATTGAGAAGGTTAAATCAAAAACAAATAATCTGACGGTTTGAACATGTTATGGATGAGGCAAGTGTGTGTACGTATTGAATTAGGAGATTAATTTTCTGTTCATTAAGGCAAAGTCTGCATGAGAAGCATTTTCAGGATTCCGACCAAACAGTAGCACACTTTATTGGGCAAATTGAAACAGTGATTGAAGTATTATATCACAGTTCTAATAACGGACACGCAATTCAAGCGCTGACCGCATACAGATTTAATAAGAATTAATTCCATTTCTATGGGTTCTTTCCGTGGACAAGCTTTAACTTATCAAAACCTAGGTAGATTAAAGTGAAACTAATTCAGTTCCAACTTGTAACCCTCGCTGGTTGTGAAAGCAAAATCTTTTGAACGGAATTTATATAGTCAATGTTAGTAAACATTCAATTAAACCTTCTCTTTTTGTCTATTTATTCCTTTCTCTAGGCGCATAGTGTAAGGATAATACCGATATGTGCTCACCAATGTTATTTACGATAGAAATCTGTATTATTGATATTATCACTTTTAATAAGTGCATTTAATATTTCGACCCCAGTAAACGAAAAATTTTCTAATCCTATATGTGAATTGGTGTCAAGGCTAGTCCAGAAGCCGTGGAAGTGCAATGTTTAAAAGTTGTTCCTATCTACCATATATCTGTCTTTTCCTCTTTACTTACATATTTGTTGTGTTTAGTTTGACATTGATTGTAAGGACGGTGTGCTGCTAGGAAGAGGAGGTTTCTCCCTGTGACCCGGTTCTAATTTCTATTGGGGGGTGTTCATTTTG